>NC_139143.1:66965689-68165689 GCF_964270905.1 Leucopleurus acutus
CTTTTATCATACTTTTAAAATTACCTTCTTTTGAGAAAAAGTAGATGGAAGGTAAAAATATGTTTAGATTTATGTATTAGGTATGTTTGGTTTAGAATACAGGCTAGTGATAGTTCCAAAAGGCCAGCTTAGTCTTATAAAAATATTTATTGTAAAATGTGAATTTATTTGTCATAAGATAAAATTTTCATTCCCAATTATTTCTAAGCTCTGGGCTCAAGCCTCTCATTTTAAACAGGAGTTATCAGGAGTTATCCCCACCCTGTGTCTCTGTCCTACCTCTCTCTTTCTCTCTAGAATCAACATTTTGAAAAAAATGTCTACATATTACTTCCTTCACTTCTTCACTTTCCCATCCTCCTTTCTACATTCCCCTTTCTCCTTTCTACCAATTCTTGCTTCTGCCTCCATTACTGCATTGAAGTGGTGCTTATGAAAGTCACCTTGACCTTCATTTTTCTAAATCCAATGAATATTTTTAGTCTTCATTTTACTTCGTTGATCCTACCCTCCTTGCAAGAACTTATAAATCCTGGTCAGAGTTAAAATATAAAATCACAGAGAAAATTATTTTAGATTATTACATTCATAAAAAGCCTTGTGAATAAGAGGACTTCCAAGAAGAATCAGCAAAATGAAACTGGTGATACGTCAGCTAGCTCTGTCTGGTTCCCTAAGATGCTGTCTGATCATGTGAGTTAGTATAAAACAAATTTGAACAAGTAATCTGAAAGTTCACCTAATCTCTCTATACCTCTCTACACTGGACTTACAAAGTAAGTATTTGATGTGGTGCCAAGTAATTTTAGATTGTTTCATTTCATACTTTGTAAAACTTAAGTCTAAAAAGATACTCAGAAATACTAGAGTTGTTAAACTGAGAATATTTAAAGATATTCACATGTGAATTATTCATGTGATCTGGAAGTCCTATGCTGTGCTACTCAACTGAGTCATAGTCATAGCTGAGGTTCTTAGAAGAGAAGGAAGTAGTCCAATACAGCTGATAGGTGGGCACCAGACTCTGGAAACATCCCATGTTCTGCTAGAAGAATGTTTTTTTACCTTTCTGCTATTATACACCTTGTAGGATTCAAGGCCCTGGCTCAATTTTATCTTGGTAATAGGAAACTGCAACACCAGGGGCAGCTTCTTCCCAAAACATTTTTCTTCCCTTGTCAGTTGAGTAGGGATTCTGATCTTAGATTAAACTTTTGGCCTCTATGAAGTGGCAACTTGATCCAATAGAGTATTGCATTTAGAATACAACTGATTCTAGTTCTCTCACCTGCTGAATAATCTCAGGCAATTTATTTAACTTTTTGAAGATTTAGTTTACAGTGACACTTCTGAGGATTAAAGAAGTTAGAGAAAATATATATGAGCATCTGCCACATGATGGTCACTCAATATGTTTTGTTCAAACTAAACCAAAATTCACACCAAGTTGTGAAGTTTATATATAGATTAAATATCTGGATCAACGTTTCCTTTCCTTAGTACAGTTAATTATTTATGTTATTTTCTGTTCAACTTTTAAAATGATATGGGAAGATAATCTGTTCACAGTTTGGATTTAAACTCTGGAAAGTTATTTGGAATATATATATTTTGGCCAGACATATTTCTATTTGTAGTTTACTTTAAGATTGTCCTGAAAAATGGCTGAATTTGGCACTTTAAGACTTCATGTCAGGGAAGTTAACAGAATAGGTCAGTTTACTGAAAGGTGTTGATTGGGACAGTGTAGAGAAATAGGAAGCTACCTTTGCTAGTATAGAAGTGCCCCATGTGTTAAATTACCCATGTTCTGAATCTGTGGTGACTAATTTGGATTTGGACTCAATTTATCAGACCAAACCAGACTAACCTCAGACCAAAGTTATACTGGTTTGCTGGGCCTCATTTGGAAGAAATTTGAGGAGTGGGGCATTTTAATGCATCAGTAAAGACAGCTTCTCAGGTCCACTTGGGACGTAGCTGCCATTCTTTAGTTCTTTGAGCTCAGACTCTATTACTGATCACGACGCAGGGTGTTATTTGCTTGTCCCAAATCTTTTTAAAGAGTAAAACAAGAGGAAATTGACTTAATTTGAAACAGGAGAAACTTTGATTAGACACAGCAAGGATGATGAAACACTAGAAATAGGCTGTCAAGGGAGAATGTGAAGTCTGTCCAGTTAACATTAGTAACAGCTAAATAACCAACTTTCTAAAATAGTTTGTTAGAAACCTGCCTAAAATGGAAGTAGATGATCTCTTAAGACTCTTTTTTACCTCTAGATTTTGATTTCCGAGTATTCTTGGCATGGCTATGATCAAAAAAAATACAGAAAGAGTGGGAATATTTGTAGCTTAAGGCGATTTATCTTTAAGAAAGCAAACTTCTTGCACTCAAGACAAACATCATGGAATAATACCAAGAAAAATTAGATGCCTTGCAAACCTTAGGGAAATATGCCCTCTGCAGTAAAGTATTCTTTCCCCAAATTATAGAAATGTTACATTAGTGATGAAGTGTTTAATGTATTTAGGCCCAGGCCCTCAATTGGTGAATTGAAACAGATATGTGTTCATAGTACTGTTTGTACTGTAGAGGATTACATGTTTGGTGATGCAGTCTCTGTTGCCTCATCAGCAAATTGTTGCCTGTCTGACTAGGCTTTGCATGTAGCTTTGGGAGGCAGGGAATGGGGTAGCTGCAGAGAGGAGAATGGAGGCCAGGAGAGAGGAGCCTAGCTTCCTCATCTTCCAAGGGAATTATACAGCAATTGATCATTACCTTTTCTCTTCCAAGACTTGAAGATCATCAAGGGAAGATCAGAACCCTCTATACATAGAGAGCTTCTAAAAACCCAATTAGATTTTTATCCCTCAGTCCTTCCTCAGCTTTGTATGAAGTATTTGAGAACCTCAAATTCCTCCCCAATTAGTAAACAATTTCCTCCCCTGACATAACTGGGTTGTCAAACATTTAATACATGTTTATTAAGCACATACTGTGTTCCAGACAACTAAGATTGACACTGGGAATAAAAAACAACACGAAGTCTCTAGAATATAAAAGTTTACAATCTAGACACCAGGATACTGTCGTCTAGACATGAACTGGCCTTTTAGGAGCAGTACTACTACATGGGCTGTCAATAGATATTCTGTACTAATGCATTGCACATTGTATCTACAGGATGTTTATGGAGAAGGGAATGTACCTAGGTTCTCTGGTAAAATACTGATGTCTGTTGCCTTCTAGCCAGCCACAGGCCTACACGTGATTTGATACTAACAGAGGTTTGTGTCACTAAGATTTTGAATGGCAGCTTTTTCTCTTTTAGCTGTTAATTTTGATCATTGGCAAATTGTGTGTATTAAAATAATCTGGAATTATTTTAAACTATGAAAACAAGGTGCTATCTTCATTCTAGGAGAGACACAGTTATATTTAATAAGACTGGTATATTGAAGTGAGATAAACTAATGTAGGTTTACATGTAACCTCTAAGACATCAACTGTCATAGTCCCCACAAAAATTACCAGGGGAAGCCTGTGTCAGACAGAAAATGTGGATTTATTAATAATAAACGTCTAGCAAAGGAGAACACTTTTTAAAAATATCTTATAATATCTTTTTTTTTTTTTTTTTCTGTGGTATGCGGGCCTCTCACTGCTGTGGCCTCTCCCGCCGCGGAGCACAGGCTCCGGACTCGCAGGCTCAGCGGCCATGACTCACGGGCCCAGCCGCTCCGCGGCATGTGGGATCTTCCCGGACCGGGGCACGAACCCGTGTCCCTTGCATCAGCAGGCGGACTCTCAACCACTGCGCCACCACAGAAGCCTTAAAAATGTCTTATAATATCTTGAAAGGGAAGTTATAGAGAAAGTTTCATAGGGTTAGGATTAGGGTTAGCTTAAAACTCAGGTTATTTCAGGACAGGATTTCAAAACCATGAATGGGTAGGGATTGGTAAAATGGGTAGAAGGTTTTTACTTTTAATTGGCTTGCAGGTTGGTTATGGGCACAGAGCGGGGATTTTCAAGTGAGTTGTTGACAGAAACTTCTAAAATGTTCTTTCCAAAGCAGGTGGAGTTGGTTCTTGCTTGTTCTACAGTCTTGGCAAATTTTCATTTCTCAGATTTGTAAGTTTGATGTTAATTTCTCAATTCCATACAGTCAAATTGGGCTTCGTGAGATAAACCCAGTTGGTTTTAGTGGTTAGCCCTCTTATGGAGCTCATTTTTATATTGCATAAATCTGAAAGGCAGAAATTTGAGATATTTTTCTAGTTTATTAGAATTTACATGCATATATATATATATATATATATATATATATGCATGTGTGTGTATTCCCTGCCAGTATTATGCATGTTACTTTATTGCTTTTTTTAATTGTCAGCAGTTGGATTTAAAAAAAAAAGCATGGTATGAAAGAAAAGTCATGATTCCTTGCTTAAATAAATTTTATTTAGTTATATCTTTTACTCTGTGGACATGATATTTGAAATGATATTACACAGATGAGCCTCCTCAGTGCTTTAAACAGAGGTTGAAGAGATAATTGTACTTTGAGGTCTGGTTAGAAAATGCCATAGTCAAGACTAAAGGGCAACATTTGGGACAGTACTATTGAGAAATAGGTAGTATGTGCATAAAAGTCAACAACTCTATTATGTATGTGTGTTTAATTATGTATTAGATAAATATAGATAATATATACATATCATTGGGAGAAGTATTTCTAAGCTATAAAAGGCATCTTTTTAGCAGCTACTACCTTAATCTTAATGAGCAACTAAATTACTCTAGATCTGCTTTAATTTAGTATAAAGAATTGTATTAAATAAACCATATTACATTCTCAATTAGGGGGCAGCCACGTTAAAGGAGAAAGGAAAATCTGTTTTCCATCAGTTACGTTAGAACACAAAGCAGATCTATGTAGCTCTGTGTTACCCTGTAGTGTGTTAATCAGATACAAGGTGTGACGGAAGCCAGTGACAAAGAGTTTTCCTGATAGTGAACAGGCTCTGATAATAAGCTGGTTAAGGCTTCATAATGTTTCAGTGGTTTAGTAGTAAACAAAATGATATAGGACTTCAGAAAGGATGGCACATTCCATATAAAATCAAACCATAAGTCTTTCGTGACACTTTAGAATTTATGAAAACTAGTGCTTAAGGTCATAATGTCAGGAGCTGAGAAGAAAATAAAAGACAAAGCATGTGTACCTTTAAATACAAGACAAACTAGAGTCCCAAAGCAAGGATATCAGGGTGCACTCCTTGTGAAAAGAAGCATTTCAAAAATGAAGAAAAAACAACTATATTCCTAGAGTATTTCCACAATAGCTTGATAAATTTTGGTGACATTTCTTGCCTGTGTTTGAGCTATGACATCCCTGAATTCCCGTATCTATTTTCTGATAATGAGGGGGCAGTGATATAAGAGGGAAGTAGGGATTTGGGGGAGAGGGGTTAGAGGGAATTGGTTTTAATTGATATATGTTGAATTTATTAAATTTTGATACAATATTCATTTACAATTGCTATGTAATTTTTAAAAGATGACCTCTGTATATTGCTATTATTCTGCAGTTTTGGGGGATAGTTATTTCAACAGCTTTATGAGGTAATGGTATTAATTATAGATTTGTATTTGAGGAATTTTAGAACTTGAATAAATCTTAGATTTGTTTCATTTTACAATTGAAGAATCTGAGACCAACAGATTTTAAAATACCTTTAGAAGGTTGCATATTTCTGTTAGTATCAGAACTAGAAGGAGAACCCAGGTCTCTTGGCCCTTATCCAATGTTCTTTGTATTATACCATACCACATTATTAGTGTCTATAAATTCAGACTGTGAGACACAAAGAAAGTATGACTTTGCCAGGGCTATTAAACTATACTCACTGAGCATAGATACAGAAGATAGCTGAGACTAGGGATTCCAGAATATGCTGGTCCACTGGGGTATGATAAAGCTTTCACTGGTTTTCACTAAAATGGAAAAGAGAGGGAAAAGAAAAAAGTGTGTGTGTGTGTGTGTGTGTGTGTGTGTGTGTGTGTGTGTGTGTGAGAAAGTGAGAGAGGAAAGAGAAGAGAGAGACCAGAACTGGGGAGGAGTTGTAAACGTAAAGTTAAAGTATTTTAGTGTTGGGAAGGTATATCTTTATTGTGAGATCGTCTTTCTCACATTTTTAGTCTTAAAATGGCCTTTCTTTTATAAAACAATAATAGTAGGTGGAAGTTGATTTACATTTAATATCAGTCCCACAGATTTACTTTTTAAAAAAAATTAATTTATGGGTTTCCCTGGTGACGCAGTGGTTGAGAGTCCACCTGCCGATGCAGGGGACACGGGTTCATGCCCCGGTCCGGGAAGATCCCACATGCCGCGGAGCGCCTGGGCCCGTGAGCCATGGCCGCAGAGCCTGCGTGTCCGAAGCCTGTGCTCCACAACGGGAGAGGCCACAACAGTGAGAGGCCCACGTACTGCAAAAAATAATAAATAAATAAATATATTCATTCATTTATTTATTTATTTTTGGCTGCGTTGGGTCTTCATTGCTACACGCGGGCTTTCTCTGGTTGCGGTGAGCGGGGGCTACTCTTCGTTAAGGTGTGTGGGCTTCTCATTGCAGTGGCTTCTCTTGTTGCGGAGCACGGACGCTAGGCATGCAGACTTCAGCAGTTGTGGCACTCGGGCTCAGTAGTTGTGGCCCGTGGGCTCTAGAGCACAGGCTCAGTAGTTGTGGCACATGGCCTTAGCTGCTCCACGGCATGTGGGATCTTCCTGGACCAGGGTTCGAACCCATGTCCCCTGCATTGGCAGGTGGATTCTTTTTTTTTTTTTTTTTTTTTTTTGCGCTATGCGGGCCTCTCACTGCTGTGGCCTCTCCCGCTGCGGAGCACAGGCCCAGCAGCCACGGCTCACGGGCCCAGCCGCTCCGCAGCATGCGGGATCCTCCCGGACCGGGGCACGAACCCGTGTGCCCTGCATTAGCAGGCGGACTCTCAACCGCTGCACCACCAGGGAATCCCTGGCAGGTGGATTCTTAAGCACTGCACCACCAGGGAAGTCCCAAGTCCCACAGATTTACTTTTGAACCTTTTTAAAATCTAAAATTCTTGGGACCACTGTCCTAACCTATTAATTCACTACGGTTGATAAATAGATCTTCGACATCCATAAGCTAAAATATTTAATTTTCAAGAAATATGGAACATAAAAATCAGTGTTTCAGAAACATAAAGATGAAAAATACAGCATCATATAGCAAAACTGTACTATCTTTTTTGATTCTAACCAATTTGCTATTAAGGAAAAAGAAATGAAAATATTTAAACAAATATTGCATTCCTCATAACATCCTTCATTCCAAGATGCTACATTTGGTAAATATTCGAATACCTGAGGCTGCATTATCACAAACTAGAGCAAACCTTTATGGCACAAGTATAATATCTTAATACTGTTTTATACGTAGCCTGTAAATTTAAAAATGCATATTTTAAAACATCCTCCAAAGTTAGCTGTTAATATTAGAATTAAGAAAGTCACTGAAAACTAGTATATACCAGTATTTATTGTGGTTCTAGCTAAGGTAAAGATATTAGGGTATTTTTTCTGTAATTTTCAACTTTCAGTCAGGAAATAGTTTTATAATGGAAATAGTTTTATAATCATAAAACTCCAAATGTTTTCAAAAAGTCATAACTGCTTGAGACTTTAAGGCCTTGATACTGTTTGGTCAGGGTTTTTTGCCATTTTCTTTCCTATGATCTATAACAAAAAGCTCGCTGTATTTAATGAGTCTCAAGGCCATCTTTTGTGAAAACTCCACACGTCATTGTAGTGGATTCATTGTCGTAGGAATCTGTAATCATTGTTGGATCTTCTGCAGAACATAATTTTCTATATCCTAAATGATTACTCAGCTTGGTATAGAATAACATATTCTGTTTCATATTTACTGAGGGAGAAACTTTTGTTTTTGTTTTTTTTCTGAAGAGCTGAGAAGACAACCATAGTTGTTATCCAGTAAACAATAATGTACATGTTACTCATTATGTTAGTCATAGAAAAGTAAGCCTGTTGTTTTATTGTACAAAAATACTTAAAATAAGAATAAAATTATCTTTAATAAAGAAAATAGTACAATCTATATAATTGTTACTGTACCTTTTGGCCTTATAATGTTAAGAGATACCCTGGTTCTGTGGGTTTTCTCAGTCATAAACTGATATTAAAAAATAATCATAATAAAAGGAAGGCAAAAGCTTTAAAGGAATTCAGATCAGCATAAGGGTAGTCTTATTAAATCTGATGCTAACTCACTGCATTGGAAAATCAGCTTTCCCAAGACACTAAGAAGTCAAGTTTTAGTGTCACAAGCTAGCCATGGAGTCTCATGGATGTTTTTGGTTTGTGTGTTTGGACTTCTGTCAAATATAGTGTAGATAGTCTTTAAACAAAAAAACTCAGGCTTGTGTGTGTAGGTTCATTAATAAGAACATTGCAATAAGTTTAAAGGGTAATAAGGCTTAAGTTAGAAAGGCTGTTGTTTGTGATGAAAACAGCTCATTTATTACACATTTCTACATTTATTAGATGTATTTTTATTATTAAACTAGAATAGTAAAATCTTACAAGAAGGGTAGAGATGATAACTCATAGAATAAGCATGAATTTTCTTCTTTGTGCAGAGCATTACTTACTAGGCCAAATACATTTTTATGGATATGCAGTTTAAGGATTTACTTTTTTATTTTATTTTTTTGGCCACACCATGCAGCATGTGGGACCTTTGTTCCCTGACCAGGGATCGAACCTGCGCCCCCTGCATTGGAAGTGCAGAGTCTTAACCACTGGACCACCAGGGAAGGATTTACTTTTTTAAATTATACGTACCCCTGTAACGTTTCACAGATATTCACAAGAAGCAAGTTTTAGCCTTAGTGGAATAGCAAACCCCATATTTTACATGCTTTGGGTGCTTGATGATTTCAACTTCTGTTCTTACATTAGGAATCCACATGCTTGAACTTAAATTATAATAAAACATTCAAATCATATGTCTATCATCTTCCTTGGATACTTCTTCATTCAGATAATCAAATTTTAAATTTTTCTACCAAAATGAAAAGTTAGTTTTATACCTCTTGCCAAGTGAAACAAACTGCTATTCATGAAAGAAACAATACCACTCAAATTAGTTCCAGTATTTAATGTAGATCTAATAGGATATCTAGTATTATAAGGCATATTCTATTAAATATTGTGATTATAACAGTTGAATTAATGTTTATTATTTTAAGTAAAATGCAATAATATTTATGATAACTCTTTTATACAATTTAATTTTAAATAATTATATTAGGAAATAAACTGACAACTAATAGGAATTTTAATAGATAACCACTAGAAAGAATGAACGGTTAATAATTTGGTGGCAAAATTGCCATTAGCAGTACCATAGCCAAAAACTATCTTCTACTTCCACCAACCTAAGTTGAAAAGTAACATCTATATAGTTTCAGAGTTGTACAGTATAGAACACACAGTCTAACAGCTGACACTAAGAGATATATTGATAATGTGAAACTTAAAATTTAACAAGAAAAATTTTGATAATAATGAATACCTTTATTATAAAATTTCATATGTATTCTTACGTCCCAGAAATTTATTCTGTGATGACAGTTTTTGACTTCAGCCTTATTTGGCTTTGTATGAAAATTGTTCCGCATTCACTTAAAATATATATTTGGTCCACCTCTTAGTTATCGTGATCATCCTAACTATTGGAGGACAGTAGTATTGCCTGGCACCTTACCAACTTAAAAAAAATATATAAACAGAAGTGTTAAAGAAAAGACAGAGGAATTTAAAACTAAGAACCCAGTGATTAGGATGACAAGAAATACCTGAAGCCTTTTTTTCCATCTAAGTCATCAGTGGTACTGTCCATTAATTAAGTGAATACACTTGTCAGAAGTAACCACAACCTGTGGAGCTAGATAGGTTCAGCTGTAACTTTTGTAATAATTTGCCTACTTGCCCTTCAAAAACACGCACCAATGAAGTTCTCTGTCAATAGATGCTACAGATACAATGAATAAGCCACAGTCTTGCTCCTCAAGAGTTCATGGTTAAAGCAGGAGATGTTTAAAGAAATAATTATGACCAAACAAGACATTATTATTTTGTGGTTGAAACAAAATTGAATTAAATTCTGCTATTTGTTTTTTGTAGTAAACCATTTCAGTTTTTAGGAGAAATTCTTTAATAGTGTTTTTTTTTCCTACTGAAAAATTTTATCTAAACAAAAAGATACAGCGAAAGATGTGATTTTAATGCTCAACCACCTGTCATTAGTGCCACAGTAATTATAGCCACAAAACTCTTTGGAAGCTGAAGTCTGGTTGCTTACCTAAATTCTAGTAATACTTAGATAAAGAATTTGTGAAATTTGAACTTTTCCAGTTTTTGCCATTGCCAATGGCGATTGATAATCCAAACAGAGATGTCTTAATATATGTAATAAATGGATTTTTATTGATTATCGTGTACAGTAAATCTGAACAGGTACTTTTAATGTTTTCTCTGACCCAAACAAAGGCCCCAAAATTCTCTTCTTATAAGCTAAATGTACTGCTATCTGAGTGCCAAGGAAGTGCCTTCATAAGCTTACATAAAAATAATTGACTTTGTTTGCAATAGGAATATGATGAAGAATGGGCTAAGAAAATTCAGAGTGAAAAGTTTCGCTGGCATAACTCTCAGTGGCTGGAGATGGTAGAGAGTCGTCAGATGGATGAGAGTGAGCAGTACTTGTATGGTGATGATCGAATTGAGCCATACATCCATGAAGGAGACATTCTCGAGAGACCTGACCTTTTCTACAGCTCAGGTAAAATGATAACCAAAGCAAAAATAAGTCTGTGTGTGTGATATAAATAGGGATTTTTGTCTGCCAACCTTGCTCATTCTCAAGCTTTGTAAGCACTTCTTTTAGTATATAAATGGCCTTCTGCTAATGATTTTAGACATAACATCAGTACACACACCAAGCAAACCTATTAACTCACCACTATTTTTTTCCAAGTTAGTCTTTGATGTGATCCCCATTAAAAAGGCTGTGTTTGATGTGATCCCCATTAAAAAGGCTGTGACCAGGAAAATTAATTGCTCTTAGTTTATTATTTTCTAGAATGTGTAACTTAAAATGACATCTTCAAGATTTCTGACTTCTGTTTGAAAATGTGATATTTTTCTCTATTCTGCATTTATTTAAATGTATAATTTACTAATTTATGTTTTCTTTTCCTGTGTGTTTCATTTTAACAGTCTCATTTTGCCATGGTTTTGCTTTATTTTCGAACTAGTAACCCCTGTTTGGTTCTCTGGTTGGGAAGATTTAGACACTTTATAGCAATAGTTTTTTCATTCTAAACTCTTGCTAGTATTTTCAAGGCAAAATTTAATTTTTACATAGATCTTACATACCCTTGTTGATTCTGCCATCCTGCCTTTTTCCAGGGATTTTGGTACTAAGAACAGTAAGTTTTTGCATATTCTCCCTTTTAATGTGTTGCACTGTTACCAGTATTAATTACTTCATTGAAGTCATTTAGTTGAAGAGACAAAAGAAGGGATTTCTAACTAAGATCTGTAGCAGGTTGCAAATAAAAAGCATTTAAAGTAATTGTATCTGAATTAATGGCTCACCTTTTTTTCCTACTGTGTATTCATTCATACATTTTCATAATTGTATGCTGTGCATATTACCCATAAGGCTGCATTATTTTTATATTTGATATAGATACTTGAATCCTGGAAAATTGGTACTTTACTTTGAAAATTAAATAGATTTCTTCCTAACTGAACTTTACAGTAGTTATGAAATACTGCTTTGAGTTTCAAACCAGATGGAGTAGATGATTAATTTCAACCAACCAGAATTTCTTAATTTAATAATGGCAAGCAGCTGTTCCTTACCTAGTCAGATATTCATGAAGTAAAATGATGTAAAATATATATGATGTGAATTTTTTGATAATAGAAATCAGAATTTCTTGGAATCAGGTTTCTTGCTTTGAAAATTGATAGATAGCTACTTTTCAGTGTGAATCAATGAGCAGTTTCCAAAAACGAATAAAACTTGTAACCACCTCAGTATTTAACTTTGTTGTTTTAATACAATTAGAATTTCAGAACAGATTTCTAAAAAACTATACCACTTTTCCAAAATTAATTCATTTAAGTTGACCCCTTAAAATGAAAATCATAACATTTTTCTGTGAGATACAATTAAAATGTACAACCTATGCTTTTGTGAGAAATCTGAATTGTACACATTTTTATATATCTAAATTTAGAAACAGCCACAGCTGATGGAAAAATAAATAAATCTAAGCATTCGAGGGGTGAAATGTTATCTTTAGATAGCCTCATGGTTGTTTTTTTATACCTATAGCCTGATGATATGGTACACACTTGACAGCAGAGATTACATTGCTATGAGTTTAAAGATAAAATTCTCATATCAAGCCACCTGTACTTTTTTAGTTTATTATTTTACCTACTTTATTTTTCATGAATAGTTCATCAACTAAGTGAGTCTCTGTGGTGTTTTTGATATGTGTCATGGAAATCTCGACAATGCTAGTCTCTTGTCTTTTACTGTGTGCAGTTGTATCTTCAGAAACATCAGATAAATTTGTAACACTGCAGATTTGTTGGGATGCTTTAGCTATCTTACTTAAGTCTCTGGCTCTCCATGAAACTTTAGGCAGCTTCTGATAAAAGCAACTGTAGTAGTTTTTCAACCACAGAGTTTAAGCTAAATGGCCAGTGATACCCTGGTCTTATCTTTTATTTAAAAATGAAATAGCATGTGCTACTTCCTGGTCATTAGTATTGCCCTCTATGCTTTCCAACTGTTAGACATGTCAAAATGTATCTGTTTCTTTCTTGCTATTTTTTTTTTTTTTTTTTTTTTTTTTTTTTGTGGTACATGGGCCTCTCACTGTTGTGGCCTCTCCCGCCGCGGAGCACAGGCTCCGGACGCGCAGGCTCAGCGGCCATGGCTCACGGGCCCAGCCGCTCCGCGGCATGTGGGATCTTCCCGGACCGGGGCACGAACCCGTGTCCCCTGCATCGGCAGGCGGACTCTCAACCACTGCGCCACCAGGGAAGCCCCTTTCTTGCTATTATTTTAAAAAAGGACCCTCATTCTGTTATCTGAAATAGGAATCTACTTATACATCTCCTTATAGTTACATTATTTTTTTCTCTTAGTCTAAAATAATTGTGATTGCAGTTACTGACTAATTTCCTTTTCTATCATGAAAATGATGCTGTTTGCTTTAGTACTTTTTACCCACAGAGGAAGTATATTATAATTTATAAAGCTGTATTGCTACTACACATTTCTAAATTATTTGTTACTTTTTTGCTGTTGTTCTTCATTCATTGTGATGAATCTTATCCTTAGCATTTATTATGTAACTATATTACAGAATATGAAACTTAAAATGGTTTATTTCTGTCTCAGGATCATTGTAAAACCATAATTTTCATTTACCTATGTGTTTATGTGATGTATCTTATCAGGTGTAGCCAAATAAGTTACGATTTATCTATTTTAGTCATTTCTTTTTCTCATTTTCTTCACTCTTTATATCTGTTTCCTCCCACACAGTCATGATTTCACTTTTAGCTAGTTCACCAAAGAGCCTAATACTACGGTTTCATTTGACTTTTAGAAATAAAGTTTACTTCAGTAACAATATATAAGAAGATACTGAGTTTTTGTATTTTTTTACTTTTATTTATTCAATATGTATAAGCCAGTTTTTTTAACTGAGTTTCAGAAATCAGAAAGTTGATAAATTATCTATGCTGGCAGTAAATTTGCTTTGATTTCATTCTTGTTCCAATACATACCCCATTTTACTCATAACCACATTTATCATCATTACTTAGAGCACCTCAAGAAGGTGTGTTATATAACTATGGTCTAAAAGGTTTCATGTAATTTAATAACCTAAATGTATATAATGCTCTACAATTTACAAAGTGCTCTGGTGTATATCCTCTCTGTCTTCTATTTGTTCTCTGGGCATTTAAATGTTACATGAAATTCTTTGATTCCTTGTTGCTGTCTTTGAAACAGTAAGGTTGGAGTAGGAGCTTAAGAAGGACACTCCTAGATTTATCTGAATACGTGATTACAACCAAAAATACATGATTCCTTTTCAGTATTTCTATAAAAATTAATTTTGGTTACAGAATGCTGAGAAACAGTTAATTCCAAAGAAGTTGAAGTACTTGAGTTGATGATTTAAGATATAATTTAACTTCTATACTTCATTACAGTGAAGAATGATTGCTCATATTACAGAGTTACCTAAATTTTGTCAAGTCATTGAAGGGCAGTGTAGAAGCTGTAGTTTACCAAATGATTACGATTATTAAAAATTAAGTTCAGAAATACAAGTTTACTCTTTATTCACATAATATCAGGCTTATTGTATTACTAAACTTACTGTATTCTAGGTTTATAAAATTTCTTAAACTAGTTGTATTCTGGGTTTATAAAATTTCTGGCTGAATCTTTAAATTCAAATTTTTTTTAGTTTCATCTCTATTTGATGAGATCCCCGTTTGTAGTTCCCTGTATTCCATTTATCCTTCTTACTCATTTTTCCCTTTGAAGACAATGAGAGCTTTGAATCAAAATGAAGATGTTGAGAATTTGACAACAGTTTTTCATTTAAGTTCTTCCTCATCTGATTCACTTCACTAGATCGTGTTTCATGTAATATTAACTTTTAATGTATAATTCAGGTATTTTTATTTGGTTGTATTTATATGAGTGTTATATTTCTGAGTGTTAGAATCTTTTATGCTGCTGGCATGCTGAATATCTTTGTATTCATTTTCAAAGTGTGGTATACATTTTATTTTGGCATTACTTAGCTTTGTTCCTCTAAAATTGGCAGATTTCTTAACTCCTGATCCTAAATTATTTGGTTTTAATTTAACAGAGAAACTTGCTGATTTTTGTGGTCTTCACCTTGTTAATTTTAGCCAAACTTTCACAGTTTTAGATCCATAGAAAATTAATTTTTTAACCGCTTAACTCTCAATCTATGGTGTCTTGGCATTCCCATAATTTCATTTTTTGTAACTTTTTTTGTGTTTAGCTGGACTTTTGGTTTATAGAATTTTTAACTTTTAGAGGACACAGAAACTGGACTAAATATTACATACTTTTTAGCTACCTCTTAAGTATTTTAAATTTACTAAAGTAATAAGGTAAATACCAGAGGTATTATTAACAATTCAACAATTAAATAATAATGCAAGTCTTTAGTATATGGTATGTAACAAATGGATATATGTAACAAATGAGTAGTACAGGAGTCTTATGGAAATACCAATTATTTTTACCTATTCATTTCCCAACTCTATTAATTTTTACCATCTATTCGAATTTTAATACCCTTACTCCTAAACAGATTTTATCATTTAATTCCCAGCTGTCTATCAATACTCAAATCAGTTACACCTCTGCCTCCCTCCCTTCCCAAGTAGGATTTTCTAACCTCTACAGAACACAGTAATCCTTCTGTAGCTTTTTCAGCCTCCAGCGTTCATTTAGTAGGTATATCCCTTCCTGTTGTGTATCATTTATTAATGAAATGTATTATTTAATTGCATCTTAAGTGTCTATTTGTATTTCACTTAACCTGAAATTCCTGAAAACAGAAATTATGTATTCTAAGTTTTTCCACAGGACCTAGCAAAGTATTATTGCATGTGGTAGGTGTAAAATGATTGTCTGGTGACTGAATAATTTGCTTACTGTGTGCCAAATTTATAAACTATGTTGTGGATACCACCTAGCCAACAAGTGACCTAGAGGTCACTTACCAACCCAGAGTACTTTCAGAAAAGGAAACTTTAAAAGGCTTCAGAGCTTTTCAAATAGTAATTACAAAAGCCATATACTAAAATATATTTGTTCTATGCATAAAACAGCCCTGAGGCCATCACTTAGATCTTTTTTCCTCAGATTCTTCTTATTCTTAACTTACTCATAATTCTATCAAAAATAGGTCATCTGGAGTCTTAGATTGGAGCGAATGAGAAAGTAGTATCACTCTAAAATCAGCAAGAAGTAATAATAAAGACTTAGATTTAGGAAAAGGAGCACTTTATAAGCAAAGAAAAAGTACTCAAAAAGCATAGTAGTGTAGCCACATAGCGTAGGTAGTCAAATATATCTAATAACCTAGGGCGTTACTACATAATAATTGATGTTTATAATGAAGATTGAGTTATCAAGAAGTTTTAAAATTATATTCAATATACTTTTTAAAAACACAGGAAATATAAAATGTATTTTCAAGGATTTCTAACCCAAGTTTGTGTGTTTGTTTTAAGGTTTGACACTTAAAGTGTCAAGCATTGCTTATATAAAAATTCACTTATTTGAAATGTATAATTCCCTAATCATACTACGCAGATGAAGCTGTCTGGGTATAAAATGTCGGACATACTAGAGTGTTGGTCTTTACCGAAACCATGCTATTTAATGTCTCTTCTATTTCCTTACTCATTCTGTTTCTTAGCCTGGAAGGTTTATTGTCCCTCCCTATCCTACCTCATCCCTTAACTTTTGTTGTCTTCTCCACAAGACTGGAAGCCCCTTGAAGGCAGAGATTTTCTTATTCATCTCTCTAATAAAATAGTACTACCACATAGTAGATGCTCAATAAATGTCCAGTCATTGTAAAAGAACACTTAAGTATGTATGGTCTTCTGTTCATACTCCCAGAGAGAATTGAATATCATGCTAACATTTTTCTTCCGGATTAAATATACAGGTTATTTTCTATTGTGTTACTTGATAGAACAGTTTCCTTTTTATTCCCTGCAAAGGTGTTTCACTAGTTACTATTTTCTTTCATCCTAGATGGATTAGTTGCCTCTGAAGGAGCCATGAGTCCAGATTTCTTCAATGATTATCACCTTCAAAATGGAGATGTAGCTGGGCAGCATTCATTTCCTGGCAGGTAAACAGTCTTCCAAGAAAAATCTAATATATGCTGTTCCCCTTGTTTTTGAAAAGCTAAAATTTTCTTCACTTCCCATTTTTCTTTTTCCATTAAAGAGTAAAAAAAAAAAAGAATCCTGAATATTTTCAAGAACATACTCATTTGATTTTAAATTAACTTATGAAGTCACATTTTGTATGTAAAAAAATGAAGATCACAGTTCTAAAAAAAAATGTGTGTGTGTGTGTGTGTGTATATATATATATGCTTCCTCACTTTGGAAAATACAGGCTGTCTATTGAAATAGACAGTACTTTTGCCAAATTAATGACCTAGATTGTTTCGTAAGTGTTTTCCAAAGCCAATAAAATATAAAATAAGAACACAATACATGTATTTTTTTAAACTTTGTTCTTTTTTTTTTGTAACATCTTTATTGGAGTATACTTGCTTTACAATGGTGTGTTAGTTTCTGCTTTATAACAAAGTGAATCAGCTATACATACACATATATCCCCATATCTCCTCCCTCTTGCGTCACCCTCCCTATCCCACCCCTCTAGGTGGTCACAAAGCACCAAGCTGATCTCCCTGTGCTATGCAGCTGCTTCCCACTAGCTATTTAGTCTACATTTGGTAGTGTACATATGTCCATGCCACTCTCTCAGTTCGTCCCAGCTTACCCTTCCCCCTCCCCGTGTCCTCAAGTCCATTCTGTAGTAGGTCTGCATCTTTATTCCTGTCCTGCCCCTAGGTTCTTGAGAACCTTTTTTTTTCTTCTTTTTTTAGATTCCATATATATGTCTTAGCATACAGTATTTGTTTTTCTCTTTCTGATTTACTTCACTCTGTATGACAGACTCTAGGTCCATCCACCTCACTGCAAATAACTCAATTTCATTTCCTTTTATGGCTGAGTAATATTTCATTGTATATATGTGCCACATCTTCTTTATGCATGCATCTGTCAATGGACACTTAGGTTGCTTCCATGTCCTGGCTATTGTAAATAGTGCTGCAGTGAACATTGTGGTACAGGACTCCTTTTGAATTATGTTTTTCTCAGGGTATATGCCCAGTAGTGGGATTGCTGGGTCATATGGTAGTTCTATTTTTAGTTTTCTAAGGAACCTCCATACTGTTCTCCATAGTGGCTGTATCAATTTACATTCCCATCAACAGTGCAAGAGGGTTCCCTTTTCTCTACACCCTCTTCAGCATTTATTGTTACAATACATGTATTTTAACAATTATTCAGACATCACCGTTTTAAAAAGTTGATGCTTAGGGCTTCCCTGGTGGCGCAGTGGTTGAGAGTCCACCTGCCGATGCAGGGGACACGGGTTCGTGCCCTGGTCCGGGAAGATCCCACATGCCGTGGAGTGGCTGGGCCCGTGAGCCATGGCCGCTGAGCCCATGAGCAATGGCCGCTCAGCCTGCGGCCATAAGCCTGTGCTCCGCAACGGGAGAGGCCACAACAGTGAGAGGCCCACGTACCGCAAAAAAAAAAAAAAAAAAGTGTATGCTTTGATTAAATTAAAGACTTTTCCTCCCTGCATGGCATTCAAATAAAATATTTAAGGAAAAAAACCTAACATGCCAGCATTGTTGTACAATTATAGTAAAGTTTCCCTCAACAGATATCCTGCTTCATTACTGGTCTCATAGATTTTTTAAGTCTTGCCAGAAAGTGTAAATAATAGTTTTCCCTTCATATCATTGCTAGAGGTGTAATATTTTAATTTAGGATGACTATTGAAATTTCACATTAAAATGGTCCAATGAATAGATGTAGTCTTTTTGCCCTTAAGACTAGTTTTTTCTTTAGATTATTGATTTAATTTTCTCTTCTAAAATTATAATTTTATTAACATAAATATTTATGTTTGGAGGATGTGTTTAAGAATACAATTGTGACCAATGTGTTACAACTCTTGAATCATCGCTTGTAGTAAGCCATTTCAATTCAATAGTAATAATTATTGCAACCATTATCAATTATGTATAATTTGTTTTGCAAATATTTATTATGTTTATTTTAACCTACTTAGCAAGATTATTATAATGTCTATTTTCATAGACATTTTAAAAATGAAAAAATCAAGGTTCTACTAATTTAAGTAACCAACTCACACATGTAGGATGATAGAGAAAAAAATTTGAACTTAGGTCTATATGTCTTATGATCTTTCCAGTATAACACGGTACCTAATTTTGAAGGAAACATAGCATATTATAGTGACTTTTAAGTGTTTTTTTGTTTTGTTTTGCCACAACCCATATTAAGAAATACCTTTCATATTGCAACCCAGTGCACACATACATATTTATATATATACATATATATATGTGTGTTATATATATACACACACATATATATAAAACAAAAAATTCTTAAAACAGTAATTACTCTTACTATCTGTAATGCACAATGATATATTCTGTTTTAGTCTATTCAATTTTATTTTTAAAATTCAGATTGCAGCCCACTATATTGATTTCACAACCCACTGTTGGTCGTGACAAAATTTAAAAGCATAGTGGAAAAATACAGGGGTATTTTATGAAATGCAATAACCTTATATGTAGTTCAGTAGTCTTTAGTGAACTTAAATAATAACACTTTAGAAATAGTTTCATTGGTGTACTGGATTGTCATGATGAGAAACGACTTGCCTTAGGAAAAAAAATTAAACATGGTTAAATACCAGAAGCATGTGGCTTTTGATTACTTCTGATGTCTCTGTCTGTGTTAGCTATAATTATTTAAATAGAGATTCTCTTTAATTATTATAACTATTATACTCCATCATGTGACAATTCACTGTACAAATGTTTTCTGAAACATAATTAGAAAGGGAAGAAGTTATTTCGTTATATAATCCTAATGTTTATATTGAAAATTTTTGCTGATAGCGTTTAAAAGATTAATTTTTCTGCCATTTATGTTTCACTATGAACAAAACATTGTTTTGTGTGATACTAACCATGCGTTACTTATTTGAGAAAGACATGATTTTTTTCTATAGTTATGTGATTTTAAAGAACCTGAACATTTTCATTAAAATTGAATATCCAAAGGAATGAACTTGAGCTCAACTCAGCAAAATCTTTCATTTCTGGTTTTCAAAAATGGTCATTTTATAAAACAATAAAGATGTTTAGAGAGATGGCTATACTCAAAGATTAAGTTATGTACTGTGTCCAAAGATTTCAGGATTTTATTCCTCAGTTCTGTTAACAAGTTGTTTTTTAAAAGACTGGGAAAGTTCTCTTACCTTTGTGCCTTTAGTTCCTTTTCAAGAATAAAAATATATAAGTAGCTTTTTTCACATCATAAAAAACACATCACAGCTATGTTGGTTTAAAGGATTAGTTAATAAAACTTCATGTAGACTATATATTTTTTCAAATCAAGAGTGATATACTTATTTATTATAATCATTTTGAATTGAGAATTGTTTGCCCTTTCAAAAGAACTTCCCTTGAGAAAGCTAAGTCTTTCATCTCTTGTCTTTTGTAATTTTTCAGGCCTTAAATCATGTAACTGTATCATTTTCTCTTTGTATTTCCAGAAAAAATAATTTACTATGAATTTCCTCAGTTTTTTTCTGAGTAACAGATCAAATAAAAAGGGACTCTAAATTTTATCAGCAGATATACAGAGAAAACTTACAGTATAACCAAAAATTCATAGTTGTTCTTTGCTACATTTTTTATTGACCTTCTCTAGAATCATTTACTCTTTCTTTTATGAATCATTTTTGTTGTTAGGATTGTCTTCTAATAGGATTTCTTTGTTCTTCTTTGATAGCAACAAACCATGGACCTTAACTCTGGCTTATTTTTTTTAATTCTACAAAGATTTAAGTATTTTAAATTGTTCCATAATTATTCACATATTTTGGCATGATAATTTTGATGCATAATGTCCCAGATGTGAAATTTTAAACTAATGGCTACCTTTAGGCTTCTGATATCCAATAGGTAAATTTAAAACCTATTAGACTAAATAACATTGACTTAAAATGATGCTTTTGAAATATTTCATTTTAATTGATTTTAAGCAAAATGGGAATATTTTTGAAAAATGTAGACAGAAGGTATTGAACTCTTATTCTTCATCTTTACTATGAAGATAAGAATAAGCAGACTTACTGAACAACATGAAGAATTTGGGTTAATTATGAAAGAATAATGCCTTGATTGAATTTTGAATATTGAAAAAGCTGATTTTAAAAACAGGAAATGTTATCTATTTTGAGGTGGTTTTTTTTAACATCTTTATTGGAGCATAATTGCTTTACAATGGTGTGTTAGTTTCTGCTTTATAACAAAGTGAATCAGTTATACATATACATATGTTCCCATATCTCTTCCCTCTTGCGTCTCCCTCCCACCCTCCCTATCCCACCCCTCTATGTGGTCACAAAGCACCGAGCTGATCTCCCTGTGCTATGCGGCTGCTTCCCACTAGCTATCTATTTTACATTTGGTAGTGTATATACATCCATGCCACTCTCTCACTTTGTCACAGCTTACCCTTTCCCTTCCCCATATCCTCAAGTCCATTCTCTAGTAGGTCTGTGTCTTTATTCCCATCTTACCCCTAGGTTCTTCACGACCATTTTTTTTTTCCTTAGATTCCATATATATGTGTTAGCATACGGTATTTGTTTTTCTCTTTCTGACTTCACTCTGTATGACAGACTCTAGGTCCATCCACCTCACTACAAATAACTCAATTTTGTTTCTTTTTATAGCTGAGTAATATTCCATTGTATATATGTGCCACATCTTCTTTATCCAGTCATCTGTTGATGGACACTTAGGTTGCTTCCATGTCCTGGCTATTGTAAATAGAGCTGCAATGAACATACTGGTACATGACTCTTTTTGAATTATGGTTTGCTCAGGGTATATACCCAGTAGTGGGATTGCTGGGTCGTATGGTAGTTTTTTTTTCTTTAAATCAGGAAAATTGTCCAGATGACTTAGAAATTCTTTCCCTGTTCTTCATCATATGTCTTTGATTAACAAGCAGTGTCAAGTTAATTGGAATAGTAATAATATTTTTAAAATGTATAAAATGTGAATTTTTATAATTACCATTGTTTCTAATGATTTGAGAACATGAAACAGCATACCAGTGCCAAGTGGCATGCTATTCAACCAGTAATCGTGACTTTTCAGTCTTTGTGGATTTTTAACATGTCAGTTTCAGTGGGTTCAGATAAAGTAGATGATCCCAAGTTTCTGCAAGGTAAAGAACAAATTTGTAATTTGTGTAAGAGTTTTTTGTTTTTAATTGTTCACAGAAAAATTCTTCAATTTCTTCCTAAAATAACCATGTTTAGTAATGGGACAAGTCTGATAAAATGGGGTAACTGAGTCAAATTTAGAGTATTGTTTAAACAGTTCAAATTGTATATTTCTTAAAATCCAAGTCGGGGGGGTCCTTCTTAATCTGAACGTCTGCATTTTTGTAATATAGCAGGGCAGTTTAATTGGAAACAGTGAAAACTGTTAAACTCATCCATCCTATTCTACGAGGGAGACTGGATGTTTGATAAAATACATACTGGCAGTTGGACAGCGAATCCTGGGTTTTAGACATGTGTCACTATCAGTTTGAACCTCTTGGCACCAGAATTTCCCAACATTTTGAGGTAATGCAAAATGTATTAGGGCTCCAAGGCATTAGCTATAGAGTTGACATTGCCAGAGGGTCAGATGTAAATCTTCCCCTCCCAAAACCTGAACTGGCGTTAGAAAGTAAAGTGGAACTTGCTATTGAAGCTAATTAAAAATAATAGGAGTAAGACTAGCCTTTTTTCTCCTTATATACAATGTATCCGTACCATATTTTTGGACAGTTTTTTTTATTATAACTCTTACTTTTCAAGACTAACAAGAACCTCATGTTGAGTATTTTTAAACTGCTTCCAGCTTTTACAAATCAGTTTTTGTTGCAGTAAAAATGGTCCATTTTTCTTTTATAAGAATCCAATTTTCATAAACTGGAAAAAAATTTCAGAGACTGCTTAGGTTTCCTTGGGGCTTTGAAAAATATTTTTCAGAGGGCCTGAAGATCTTCTCTGTGGTTGGCACAGTGATGTCATCTACTGACCATTTCACTAGAGTCAGAGATGAACTAGATGTGTGCATTATTGAGCCATCTGAATCTTACACTTTCATTTTCTGTGTATATGCCTGCCTCTATTTTTTCTTTCTTAAAGTACTTGGTGATTAACTTTTCTGTTCATTATATGTATTATATATTTCACATATACACCTTTTATTCTGTTCTCTCTAATATATTTTCTTTGAAACATTAAATCACAGTTGAAACATTAGTTGCACTTTTTAAAATTTTACTGACCAGAACTAACACATTATTTTCTTAATATATGAGAAATAATCTTTTATCCAAAATTTTAAATGTGTAATTTTTCCTAAGACAGGGACTCTACCTGTAAAAATTAGACTTATTTCTTTGCTATAGGCCACCTTCATTAAACTCAGGCATTTAGTTAACTCAGTTATTTCACTTGAGAAAAGCAACCTTAAAATTAAATATTGCCTGTCTAAAAGGCATTGTGTAGTATTTACTGACCTTTTTTTATTATTCCTAGAACTATATATTAGGGTATTATTTCAGAGCAGTTATTCAAAAGATAAATCAAATTATTGTCTATATTACAACCCTTAATTTGGCCATCGAGAAATTCTCATATATTGAGATAAAATTAAATATGCCTATAAAATCCCTTATTTGATAAATCCTATATCAATTTTAATTGATAAACCAAACTCTTCCATTTGTTCTAATAGTTTAAGTTTTAGTGACCTTCATTACTGTGGCAGTAATGTTGAAATTATGTGGAAGGATCAAAAGAAAGTGAAAAGAACCTCGTAGAAACATTACCCTTTGATAGATATTGGAGACCAACCATTTGTTCAGCAGCATTGTAAGAACTAAATGAATTATAAAATACTTATTAAATCTTTTAAAGATAATCATCAAAAAAAAACACTGCTTTATTTAGTGTGTAGCTTTTTTGTTCCTAATTTCTTTATAACTTTTTCTCAGAGGAGAACATGCTTCATGAAGTCTTTAAAAAAAACTCCTGACTTTAGTTAGTAATTTTTCCAGACATGAATATAAAATAAAACAGCCAGATTCCGTTTTCACCTATCAGTTGCCAAAGATTTTCTAATGCTAATACCCACACATGGGAGCAAAGAGGCACTCTGACACACTTCTTGTGGGACTTAAATGGACAAAACCTTTGTGAAATATATTTGGTAACAGAGAACAGAAGCCTAAAATTGTATACTTCCTTAATTCTGTAACTTCATTTCTAAGAATTTATCCTCATGAAATAATCAGAGATAAAGACTGGATAAATGATTGTGTGATTTCTTTCTATCAAGAAAATAGATACATTGAGTATCGTGAGATACACTTACCTAATTGGGGAATAAATGTTATTTTTAGTACCTACTTTTGTGCCACATGATTTTGTACACATATTAGATTAGTGTTCTGATTTAAGTAAATATGAAAGTCAAAATAGGTAAAAATAGATATTTAGCAATAGATATTTACTTTATATAAAATTCATCTTTTTAAAGAATTGACCCCAGAGACTTTTTAATTTGCTTTTTTCTTATTGAGAAAAATTTTGAATAAAACTATTATTCACCTATAATGTTTTGACAGCATAAAATTGAGTACACCACTGCCACATCTGTAATTCTAGTAATGAAAGCTGACAGTATGTTTGAAATATTTGGTCATTCCATTTATATTTTTTGCATGTATTAAAACATTATTATTAACAGCGCATAATATTTAAAAAAAAACCTTGCTGAATGCTTTGTTCAGGCACTGTTATACATTTTATTTACTCTTTGTTTTTCATGTGCACATTTGCGAAGTTCCCTAATACTTGTTCTTAGCTGTATCTACGTTGGGATATTTGCAAGAATTGCTTCTCACTTTAAATGGAATTTTGTTAAATCATGATTAAAACATATACAGCGGAACCTCTATAGAAACCATGGTGTTGGGTAACAAGACAATATCCTGTTTACTTTTAAAAGTTACTCTGTTTCAGGGTATATGATTTGATCTAAAAATATCCAGATCTGTGCAAATGTTTATTATAATTGTATTTAGTTGTCCAAATGACATTGTTTTTAGTATGTATAAACATGTATTTCACACTCAGTAATAATTGCTACAGCTAGGTATAACCAATAGAAATAATCTTAAGTTCTTCCCACCTTCATTAGTATTAACCAATCAAAAATGCATGGTATAAATTTCTTGAAATGAATAAAACCATTCATAAGAAATAATACTATATGACAGGTAAAATCCCATCTAAGGTAATGAAGTGGTTAAATCTGTGGGATGGTGAAAACAGGAGAACAAGAGTGGCAATAGCTGTGTGACACAGTTCTGATGAGAAAATCAAACCAATGCAAATAAATGGTTTTTTATACTATGAGACTTGCTGTAACACAATCCTTACATTAAATCACATTACATTTTTTTCTCTCTAAATACTCTCATAACAATTCTGCTAGTTTTCTTTTTTTTTTTTCAGAAGATGGAATGTCTTAGGAGACTTCTAAAAGTTTTAAAGAATA
The DNA here is from genome assembly GCF_964270905.1 of Leucopleurus acutus. Lineage (NCBI taxonomy): Eukaryota > Metazoa > Chordata > Mammalia > Artiodactyla > Delphinidae > Leucopleurus > Leucopleurus acutus. The sequence continues at coordinate 66,991,425 of NC_139143.1, forward strand.
AAATGTTTAAATGTTTTTTGGCCTAAATCTTAGTATACCAGGACTAATAACTCGCATGTAGCTAACACATATCATCATATGTCTCATTTGACCATCAACAGTGTGTGAGGTATATAGGGCAAAGAGTAGTATTGGCCCTATTTTAACAAATGTAGAAATTAAGACTCAGAGATTTTTAAGGGACTAGCCCCAAACCAGTTAGGTAATAAATAGTGAAGCCTTTAAGCTTGGTAAGAGCCAGCATTCTTAGTATTACACCATTACTGCCTCCAAAAGGCAAGCAGATATATTAGTCTTAATAGTGAACTGTGCTTTAGAAAGTTTTAGAGTAAGTGTTATCAAACTTCAGAGTAAGATATGTAGGTTTTTTTGTGTGATACAATATATTGTTTACTTATTTTGCTTTAATACGCTGTATATGGCTTACTGCAAATTGGTATTTAGATTGCTTGGAGAACAAGTTGCTAAAAATTTATTAACACATTAAGTAACTAATTAGTTCACTACCATTAAATTCTTTTAAGTAGTTCATTAAGTTCGCTACAGATTAATCCAGTTGTATAAAAAATGAGGATGAGTGGGATAATCTCAGTCTAGAAGGGTTTATGTCTCATGCAAATCATTTATTTAGCTAATTAATCAATGTTTATATACATGATGCTATTATTTTATGCCTATAAATGAATCTTCATATATTAGTCTTAGTTGACTTATTTGTTTAGACTTTTTAATAGAGAAAACTTCTTTCTAGCCATAAAAGGGCAAGGAAATTCGGTTCCACTGCTTGGACACTAATGATTTGCATTTCCCAAGGAAAATTGAATTAGGTTTTATTAGTAAATTGGGCCTATAACTTTTAAGGCCAGATTCTATTAGATTATCACACATCAGCATTAGCAAATTGTAAACTTTACTGAAATATAGAAATACAAGCCAAAAATCAAGGCTAAAAATCCTGTAAACCTGGGAAGATGTTTTATCCTAGAGAAATTATACTGACTTGAAAAAGTATTTTAAGCGATTTACTTTCCTTTGGAAATTTAGAAACAAGAGAAGAAGTTGGTGACAGGCTGCTCTCATCAAATTCATGTTAATTTTCAATCTGGTGATCTGAGCTAAGTTTTTGGAGGTATGCATGTTAGCTATTTGTAAAATCCAAAGATGCTCCCAAAGGAAACCAAATTTATTGTCACTTTATTAGGACTTTCATTTAGGAGAAGAAATTCAGCATAATTGAGTTTATAAATGAAAAAAGTAATCTGAATATGACCAGATCCTGTAAAAATGTTAACACATCAGTTATGGTATAGCTTTGTACTAGAAGAAATGAATGGGAGTTAGTCCATTCATGACTAGGAAGTTCATTATATCACCACCATTTAAGAGTGATTATCCAATGTTAAAGTTCATACATTTTTATACATATTAATAGCATTTTTGTTGGCTGTACAGATATATAAAAATTAGTTATAAATTTAAAAAGTAGAAAGTCCTTAAGCAAAGGTGACTGCTTTTATGACATATTTGACCCATGAAATGCTCTTATTTTCAAAAAAATTATGGGTTTTTTTTTTTAAGGGAATAGGATGTGGATTACCATTACAATATTATTTGTTTATTTATTTATTTATTTATTTATTTATGGCTGTATCGGGTCTTAGTTGTGGAACGCAGGATCTTTCATTGCAGGATCTTTTGTTGTGACATCTTTTGTTGCGGTGCACGGGCTTTTCTCTAGTTGTGGCACGCAGGCTCCAGAGCGCATGGGCTCTGTAGTTGTGACATGTGGCACTGTAGTTGTGGAGTGCAGGCTCAGTAGTTGTGGTGCGTGGGCTTAGTTGCCCCGCGGCATGTGGGATCTTAGTTCCGGACCAGGGATTGAACCTGAGTCCCCTGCATTGGAAGACATTCTTAACCACTGGACCACCAGGGAAGTCCCAGATTACCATTACAAAGTCTTGCTTATTCGTAGTCTAATGAGAAATTTTAAATTATAAGCAATTTGGTTGATAAGCACCACCACCCCCTCCAAAAAAATAAAAGAGAGAGGAAAACAGAGCATGTCATCTTTTATTTCCCTTAAGTCTGGATTCAATGATACTGAGCTTACTCCTAAACTCAGGGACGGGGTTGATTGATTCTAGCCCATGTGTGTTTTGATTGATATAACAATGTGATTTAAGTATTTATGAATAATTGTTTAAAAGTCCCTATATTAGAAATATTAAACATATATTAGAAATGTTAAACATGTTTTTTCTTAAATATTTTTTAAAAAACAGACGAAACCCAAAGCCTATGGGTTTTTAAATGTAATATTAATTTATTCCCGTTTTCTCCATATTGCCCATAGTCCTACCAGATGTGCTATTACAAATAGCTCACCCCTCAGATATGAGCCATATGGGCTCTCTAAACTGATTTGCACTTATTTTGAATAGGAATTGTACAGATTACAAATGAATTATTAAGGTAAATGTATATTGCCAAATAAATCTAAGAGCAAAATATTTAAACTGTAGTAAATGAGAAAGGAATGTGCAGATGAAGACCTGCCTGTTTTAATAAGTTTAGTGGTTACCTCCTCAGTTTCAACCAAAAGAAAAGAGTTTTTTCTTTTTTTTGTTGTTGTGTTGAAAAAAAAAAAGTCTTTAAAACTGCTTACAGAAGTATCTAAGACAAAAACAAGGAAATATAATGTTCTAAACTCAGCGAGTCCAAACCATTTGAGCTGCTATGACAGTTCATAAAACTGAGAGTAGTTTTTAACTGGGCTCTGTTTTACATTGCCAAAGTGAATTTTCCTTGCAGGAAGTAGCCAGAGGGTTTATTTAGTTTCCAATCCAAGGCTTTGATCTTTCTGTACTGTCACATCTCGGGTTACATAGCCCTTTTTCACTGCAGTAAATCTGCAACCTTTAATGAGAATAAAATTTCCTCCTCCTTGCTGATCACTTGCTGTTAAATGCCAAAGCACAGCCAACTGCATATTTGCAGATTTCAGCTACAATGTATGAAAACAGGGCAATCAGTTTAAACTTGTTGTCTTTGTAATTCATTTTATTGGGCTTTCTTCCTTTTTAAGTGACCTATTTTATCAAGTAAGTGGTTGCAAGGCCAAGCCTGGGAGAAAGATTTAGAATGCTAATAAGCTGAGAGGAGAAAGGTGTGCCCGTGTTGGGGAGGCAGGGTACGGGAGTGGTTGCACATGCACGTGCACTGCCATTAATGTTCAAATTGGGTCTGCTTTCGGCTCTTGAAAGACCCAACCTCTCTTTCCACTCAAGTAAAGTAAGCTGGTTTGTTGTTTCTTTGATTATGTTGTATGTTCAGTTTCAACATAAATTTGTACTTAATGAGTTTATTTAATAAGTCAGAACATTACTTTTCACTTTCAACTTGAGAAGATTTCATAGTATTTAAAGGAACTTAAAGGATTTCAAAAAAATTGATCTCTACATTGTAAGAGCTATTCTTAAAGTAAAAAGAACATCATTATAAGTATCCACTGAACCATCTTACCAAATGGGTCCTTACAAATATTGGAAATATTATAAATATCTGTTGAATAAATCAATGGAAATTCAAAATCACATTTAAGCAAGCTGAATTTTATACATTATTAAATATATGCATCTTCAGACTGAAATACAATAAAATCTCATTTTTTACTGCAATGAAACCTCTCAGTTGAAGCATTAACTATTTGATTCAGTTAATATACGTTGTTAAATTTATTTTTCACTTATACCTTTTATCTTTACTACCGTCTTATTTTGTGGTTGGCAACTAAACTTATCTCTGTCAAGAAATTCACTTTTAGAATGCCATTTTAGACGATAGCCATTGATAAATATATTTTATTAATATATGTTGATATAGATCATATTAATATACATAAATATGAAATATGCTAAAATACATGAAAGAAAGAAATCAGCTTCTATTTTCTCACCATTGAAGCCAGTTACTACTATCTTATAGCTGTCTGTTTTCACAAAATAAGTTATTTCTATTTTCATAAAAATCAAAATGTTGGGATAAATCGACAGTGCATAATACCCATTCATTGATTTAGACAACTATCATAGAAACAATAACTGAAAATATATTGAAACACAGAATAAGATTTCTAACTTGGGGGCAGTAAAGTCAGATCTGATAAAACAGAGGACCCATTTTGGGGAAAGTGTCAGTTTTTAGTTACCCCAATTAGAAAGGAGGGTAAGAAAAGAATGGCTTGAAAATTTTAGGAGAGGGGGAGGTACAGCACTACCCTAGGCCTTTTCAGAAGGTATTTAGTATAATATAGAAATGCTGAACTTTAAAATTATAGCTTGTACTTTTTTATTTATTTATTTATTTTTTTGCAGTATGTTGGCCTCTCACTGCTGTGGCCTCTCCCGCAGCGGAGCACAGGCTCCGGACGCGCAGGCCCAGCAGCCATGGCTCACGGGCCCAGCCGCTCCACGGCATGCGGGATCCTCCTGGACTGGGGCACGAACCCGTGTCCCCTGCATCGGCAGGTGGACTCCCAACCACTGTGCCACCAGGGAGGCCCAATAGCTTGTACTCCTAGAATTACTGTGTTTTCAAATAAGCCTATCTACGTGTACTTAAATTGTAACATGAAAGTTTGCATGTGGGCAAAAAATGGTAGAAACTAAAGCAGTTTTAGATACTGTATCTGAGGGTGGTGGGGACTGTTCAAAGTTTGCTTCTTTGTTTTTCTAATACTTTAAATCTGCATCAGACAGTCCACAATCCATCCAAAATTCTGGACATGAAAGTCCACAGAAAATTTCTGCACAAAATAAACATATTTTTTTAAGTTTTTGTTGTTCTTTAAAAAGAAAAAGAAAAATATTAAGTAAGTGAAACTGCTCCAAAGAGTTTGTTTCTGTAACATGAACCGTCCAGTCCAGTTTTAAATGAAATTACTGGAAAGGAATAGAAACAATGCAGGCTTCAATGCCGTGCAGACTCAATCTTTATTCTAATTGTATAATTTGAAATATTATTCTCTAAAATGGTTTCAAATCTTTCTATAATCTGAGATATGCTGATTAATAGTAATGCTGGCATTTATTGAAATATATTTACTGAGTGCCAGGCAGTATGCTAATTGCTATCATTACATCCCTTATCTAATTTGATCTTCACAACAGCTCAGGGAAGGAGACATTAAGAAAACCCAAGCTTATTGAGTTAAGCAACTTGCCCAAGTTATCTCCCCACCTCTCAGTGTTCTACTCTTATTTTTACCCCACCTCACTCTCTTCCCTCTGTTACAGGCAAGGAAGTGCCCTTTTTTTCAAAGTCCAGTTGGTTCATTTTGCTCGGAACCCCATTCCTTCTTACCTTCCTAAGGACTTCTTTCATGTCACCACTCTTTTCCCTTCTACTAGATCGTTCCTGTCAGAATATAAACACAGTGTGGAATCTCCAACGTTAAACTCTCTTTGCCCCAAAATCACATTCCAGCTACTACCCATTTCTCATTTCTCTTCATACAGTGCATCTCAAAAGACTCCCATTCACTCTTCTATTTCTCCAGTTTTGTCACAATCGCTAGTAATCTTCATATTGCCAAATCCATGGACCTTTCTCATCTTTAACTCTCAGCAGTGTTGGACACAGATATCCAGGCCCTGCTTTTTGAAACTCCCTTCTTTCAGCTCTCAAGATACCCTGTTTTTTTAATTTTCCTCCTAAGATCTTCTCCATTCCTTTCCAATGTTGTTCTCTGCTGGATATTCCTCCTCCTTTTCACCTTTAAATGCTGGTTACTTCAGGACTTCAACCCTGTTCTCTATCCATATCATTTTGGGGAGCCCTCTTTTCTAATTTCACCCACTACCTAGAGGATTTCATCCAGATCCCATGGCATTAAATACTATCTGAAGGCTTGTATTTTTATCGGATGCCTCTCCTCTGAGCACCAGCTTTATTCCTCTCACTATTTAACATACCCAATTGAATGTTTAATAAAATCATCAGACTTAACTTTTGATTTCCTACATGCAAATAGGTGCCTCCTCTAATCTTCCATCTCAGTAAATGTCACCACCATCCAGTAGTTCAAGCCATAAACTTTGGAGTCTTCCCTGGTTCCTCCCTTTTCTTCACCATTACCACTCTCCCCAGTGCAAACCATCGGCAAGTCCTGTTGTTTTCATTTCTAGACTGTCTGAAATTTGGCCTTTTCTTTCCATTTTCACTGTTAGTACTCTAGTCCAAGCCACCGTCATCTGTCACCTGAACCATTCAAAATAGCCTCCTAATTAATTTCCCTGCTTCTGCATTTACCTTCCCTTGTAATCCATTTTCCCCCATAGTAACCATTGTGATCTTTTTAAAGTGTAAATCAGATCATTTCAAATGTATAATGTGTAGTATTTATTAACTATATAATCAAGATGTATATATAGGGCTTCTCTGGTGGCGCAGTGGTTGAGAGTCCACCTGCCAACGCAGGGGACACGGGTTCGTGCCCTGGTCCGGGAAGATTCCACATGCCGCGGAGCGGCTAGGACCTTCAAAAGGCAGTTTTTTATGTTATGTAGGTTACTAAAAAATTACCTATACAGCATAGGCTCCTACCAACAATTTTATAATACAAGCACATAATACTATATATACTTTTTTTTTTTTTTTTTTTTTTTGCGGTACGCGGGCCTCTCACAGTTGTGGCCTCTCCCGTTGCGGAGCACAAGCTCCGGACACGCAGGCTCAGCGGCCGTGGCTCACAGGCCTAGCCGCTCTGCGGCATGTGGGATCTTCCCTGACCGGGGCACGAACCCGTGTCCCCTGCATCGGCAGGCGGACTCTCAACCACTGCGCCACCAGGGAAGCCCAAAATATAATTTTTTGAGATGACTTAAAGTATCCTATTTATTATTCTTTATATCACTTTTTAAAAACATCTTTAAAGGTAATAGTATTATCGTGCTTAGAAAAATAATTAAGGAATTAATACTAAGTACAGTGTCAGTTTTTATACATCAGTGGTCTTCAACATGTTCCTGCTAACTTTTATGATATTCTCACACCTTGATTAAATAAGGGTGTGTGTATGTGTGTCCCAATGAAATAAACATCTTAAACATTTTTGATTTGTCCTTAATCTTTAGAGGACACAAATTAATCATTAGAGAAGAATGCCGTAATGTCTTAAATAGACACTTTTTTTTTAAGAGCATGCTATTTTGAGTGTTGTCATTTGTTAACTTCTGTTACAAAAGATTCTACCTTTAACATTTTCTTACAGAAGAAAAAATCAGATAATCTAAAGACAATAGTATTTGTCAATTATATCTCAAAGCCAGAAAAAAAATAAAAATAATTTTAAAAGACACTGTGATGAATTTTCTTAGATTAAAAAGTAAACAGATTTATAGATTCATATTTTTGCATTTTAACCTAAGCAGTGCAATATTTGACAAAGAATCACATTATTATTAAAATACAACCTCCTGAGTTATATAGGCTGTTTAATAAGACACTGTTTTTTGTTTTTTGACACTGATCTTTAATGGTCTGGTAATTCACTAGAATTTAGTTACTTCATTATAACAGTAAGCACTTTGGAGGGATTAGTTCAGACAGTAGCTTTTCATAGCTTTGTAATAGAATGTCTCTTTAGAAACACATCAATGCCCTACAAAACATAATTTGAATAATTGTGAGATTTGAAGAGACATTGTATCGAAGAGTTTGATTTAAATGTTGGGTTCTGATGCATCCCATCTCATGAGCAAAGGTTTACGTAGGTAGGTAGGTAGGTAGATAGGCAGATAGATATTCCCAAGGAAATAAGTTACAGAACATTTTAGTCCTTGAATGTTTTTTAATGCTGATGTCATAGCTGTTGATGAATTCTCAAAACTTTTAATTGAAAGGGTTTTAGATTTGTTAAAATCATTAGGTTTTCTCATTTTTTTAAAAAAAGGCAGTAAACCTCCATTGAGGGTTATGGAAATGGAAAGGAAGTCTGGAGTTAAAGGGATTAATTATGACCTATAATCCTGTGGATTTTACCTGTAGGGATTTTAGGCCAATGTGCAGTCTTTCAGCAGTAGCCCAAATCACTTGGTAATCTTGTAAGTACTCAGCGCCTCTGCCAACTAAATATAACTCAGACCTACTTCAGAGAGGCAAATGCGGCATTCTGTAATAGAATCTGTTTTCAAATGTGGCCTTGTTTCTGTATTTGAGAAGAAGGGTTAGTATTTTTCTAAACTTTATACTTTTATCATTAAAGTTAATTATTGGTGAGTGTAAAATCTATGTATGGCTATGTTGCTTTTTACATAAAAGCTACACATTTCAGACTAGAGAGGCACGATCAACAAATGGTTTCTTGTGCCTGTAATCAAAGTTAAACATTTTAAATAATTAGTCTTTTGAATAGACTTATAGAGAGGAGCATAATTAATGATTTTCTGAATATCATCTCTTTTGTGGACATAAGTCAGCATTCTATCTCAAATAATATACCATACTTTAATATATTTTTAAGCCTATTTTCTTTGTTTAGCTTTATCTTAAGTTGATACATCCCACTTTTTCAGAAATTCTTTCCATTTCAGGTTTTTCCAGCCAAAAATAAAGCACCTTCATATTGGCCTGTCAGAAATTAAAAGGCAAAACAATCTTGAAAAGGAATCCAGATTCCTTTTTCAGTGGCTAATTTAGCGCCCCTCAAATGTGAAAGGATACGAGGAGCCTCCTATGAACATAGTTAGGCAAGTAAATTTTTAAATTGCAACTGTAACTTAAATTGATACAAGAAACCCCACAAAGCTATATTTACATGGGTACTTAAACTTCATGTGGAGATCTCTTTTGAGGTGGCAAATAAGCAGGAATTCTTAAAAGTCTCAAAAAGTTTTTTAAAAAGGTTTCTGGGTTTTAAGGACTTTATAAATATTGGGCTATTATAGTTCAGCTCATTCTCTGTATATACTAAGGGGAAAACAGAAACTATGTCAATATCCTACAGTTGAATTTTGCCTTTTTCTTCTAAAATCTGAGGGAGAGAAGTACTATTTGCCATCAGCAAGTGTGCACCCTAGTCATTTTAAATCAATTTGTAATCTTTCCTTGTCCTGCATACTTGAAGTAATTAATATGGATATACCTATGTGCTAGTTGGAAATACTGCTTAAAACCCTACACTGCCTTTAATTTTAAAAATGTATAGTGCATTCCTGTCTCCCTGAAGAATTCTCCTCATGGTTACCCAGCTCTGCTTATGTGTCCCGTATTGTCAGGTTGGCACCACCCCAAGACAGTGAACATCACAGAATGAAGATACCCCACCCTAAACACTTCTGTGACCCTGTGCCCTTTTCAAAGTAAAGCCAACACTACAGCATTAAACCTAAGTGCAGGAATGTATGCAGTGTGGGAAGTGATGATTTGTGTGAAATAACTAAAAACCTTACCCTTGATTTACTACTTTCAAAATAAAGTCCCTGAATATAAAATAAGATGAAAAAGCATGTAAAGAGACTTTCCCAGTATTATTCATCCCTAAAGGTGTTGTATCGTTTGCATCTATCTTGACATAGAATCTGAAGGGTTTTGATTGAATAATTTTATTTATACAAGCAGTCCAGTCTCACTATGGTAAAGGAAGATATGATTGGCCATGGCATTATTTTAGTGCAACAACAGTTAGTTGCCTATGTGTAGGCATAAATCTCTATGAATTATGTAAGAGCCCTGTAAAGGCAAACAGAAAGCATGTGTAAGAAGCATGCCAAGTATGATAGAGTATCTCTTAACAGTCTAGATTATATGGCAGGAGCCAGCATTTCTTAAGTATTTTCTAGGGAAGCCTCTATCATTTTCATATGTCATAACAATAACACCAAGTACATACTACAAGAGTCTTTGTACTGTTCTTGTAAAAGACCTGGAAATATAATAATCTCAAGGCAGAGAGATGTTAAAAGGGATAGCCATTATTCTTACTTTACCAAAAAAAAAAAAAAAAAAGAAATCATGACAAAGAAAGTTACAGATTTAGACGGAGACGAGTTATATCAGTAGAGACATAAATTATATCCAGATATTCTGGTTTTGAGGTCGTTGCACCCCACTAACTTTAATAAAATGCAGGAGTTGTTGATAAGTTCATACTTAAGTTAGTGTAGCTGAATTTGTAAACATAATTACTAGTCCTTAAATTAAGGGAGAAAAATGCCCTTGTACATCAGTGATAAAGAAAAAAAAAGTATGTTTCCTTATGTTGCTTTAAAAATAATAATTTTAAAATATGGTAATAGGGCGAAGTCAGAAAAGTAATTGTTAGAATCATATACTTCTGCATTGAAGTCTACACGGAATTTGCTTGGTGTCAATGCAGTGTGTGCAAAAGGTGCTTAGCCCCATTCTATGAAGAAACCGTTAGAAATACCTTGTTTCATCATCAGAAGACTGCAATCTGGTTGATCAGGATGACTTCAATCAGTTTGTGTCTTGGCAATCTAAAATTAGCCTTAGACCTAAGTAGAAAATGAATTTACCTTTTTTTGTACAGACCTATAATGTAATAAATACATTATCAAGGGCCAAGAGAGTTTATGAAATTTAAGAGTAGAGATTTACTTTAGTAACTGTTCTTCTAGTGCTAAATGCATTGCTGGTGTATTATGTAGTATATGGAGATCCTAAGTGCTCTAGAGGATACTAAATAACTATTAAATATTTATCTGACCTGTATTGATTACTGAAATTACTGAAGGCTGAAAGTGTCTATATAACACTGCCCAACATAGATGTTTTAATTATGCTAAGTGAAATAAGTCAGACACAGAAAGCAAATACTATATGATATCACATATCATGGAATCTAAAAAATACAGCAAATTAGTGAATAAAACAAAAAAGCAGACTCACAGATATAGACAACAAACTAGTGGTTACCAGTGAGGAGAGGGAAAGGGGAGTGACAAGATAGGGGTAAAGGGGGGAAAAAGTGGTTTTATTGGATTATATGAAATCATGTGTGTAAAACTTGAAAATTGTAAAGCGCTATAGAATTTAAAGAATCATTCAATTTAAATTTTTTATTAAAAAAATAAAGTATCATAATAATACAAGGAAATGCCTGTTGTATATTTGATATTATAAACTTATTTTAGAATCGAACTTTCAAACTTTGATGCTTAGCTACTTAAAAACATGCACTTTTAATTTGTTTAAATATAGTTTCTATTATCCATACTTGTGCCCTCAATTTTAGAAAAATATTACTTAGTCTGATTTAGCTACATAAAAGGTCCTTATCAATCACCACTTGATTTTTATCAGCCAAAGGTAATTTGCAGGCTATTTAGCCTAAAAATTATTGAGACAAATAAATGAATAAGTAGACTAGGGCATAAATTGGAAACTTTACATTAAGCTTATATGTGATAAGATTTTTGAGTTTTTTTTTACAACTAACATTTATATACCTCTTATGAAATGTAGTAAAAGAAAAAGTTTCAAAGCGATATAAAAATATTCCAAACTGTATTATTTATTTAAGGACGTCGGACAAGGTTTTAACAGAAGCTTAACATTAATTTTTAATTTACAAGAGACTGATATGTCAGTAGGGGTAGCATGCATGTTAGATAGTGGTATTACCTCTTTGATTATATCCATATGTCAGATTTCTGTCTGCTTTATAAAGAATGATGGGGAGTTGATATAGCCCATTATGTATAGTACTTGTGATAATTTTAGGTTCTATTCCATCTCTTGAACTTGTTCATTTTGATAGTGCATTATCATTCTAAGATTCTGGTTGGTGTTTAAATTTCAGTAACTGAAGGTCATTATTCATATTTTAACTGGACTAAAAAGTTTTTAATGCTAGCATTAACTTTTGAATTATGCTCGAGCTCTTAGACTTTACAGCATGTTTAGTTTCTTTTCATTTCTTATTAGTATTTTTCAGTATTTAATAGTCTCCTGCTCCCACCTCCAGCAAGAACTCTCCTCTCTGTTCAACATCAGAAACATTTTCCTCTTTGGCATGTGCTTTTAGTTCCCCAAGCAGTATAAGCAAATTGGAAAGTTCAGCTGTCATTCTTGGAAGGTCATAGATCACACTAGCAGCCTGAGTAATCCAAGAGGTTTTAAGTATCATAGCATTTAGTTTAAAGTGAAATTTGCTCTGACAGAGCTGGCAGACCAATAGGAAAAAGAAATATTTGTGCTTGGAGAAGTGCATATGTAGAGACCAAGAGTCTAACTGATGGCTGGAAGTGATTTCAGTCTAAAAAAACAAATCATTAAGAGAGTGCATAGGGGTAAAATACACAGTTCATATTTTAAAGAGTCTCAAAATGAACCAGCAACTAAGGTTAGCATTACATAGTAATTAGCTGTGGTGTTCAGACTTTAACTCACTCAGTACCAGACAGTATGGTTAAACTATCACTGTGAAAACATCGCTACTTAAACTCTCTACTTTAAACCTACAGCAGTAATTTTTGTACCTTAAAAAACCAAAGTATTATGACAGGTTATATAAATGTTGAACCAGTAACAGACAAACAATTATTTAAAAGAGGTGCTAATGACTAAGTTTATTGACCTAGGGGTTAGTTAAGCAGCTCAGCAAGTTCCCTTAACATTTGGTGGTGTGAACTGAGGCACTCCTTGATATTATAGAACTGCTAATTTCAAGAAGTCCTTGTACTTAATTGAAGAAATGCAAGCTAAAGATGACAAGATGGTATACTTTCATTAAAAGATTGCTATAAAACTTTTGAGACCATTATAATTTTCAGTAAATACTCACTTCAGCATCATCACATCTGATGGCTTCTATTAGGCACCTATTAGAGTATTTTTTCTGTTAATTGCTACAAATAAGGGAAAAAAATCTTCTAATGGCTCCAGTTATTTCTTTCAAGTCATTGTTCTGTTCAAGAAAGCCAATTTTGAGTCACAGGAATACAAGGTTTATAAATTCTTTCCTTAGATGTGCAAAGCTGATTAATAAGAGTAGAATAGAAGGGACTCCAGCAAGATGGTAGACTGACCTGACTTGGAAGGGCCCCCTCCTGTATAGGTATAGAAAAGGTGAACAAAATATAACCCCACGTGACACACAAACACAAAAGAACCACCACAAGAATATTGAACTAGGTATAGGTTATATGGTATAGGAAGATAGAGCTGAATTCCCTATATAGAGCCTGGAACTTCAAGGGGCTGCCTTTTTCTCATCAGTTGAAAAGAGGACTAGATGATTTTAATTCACCAGCCCAGAGAAGTGGCTAAAACTTGTCTTCTGCCCTAAGACCCTGGAAGAGGAGGATAGTCACCCATGAGGAATAGGAATCATACGCTTGCTTCATGAACACGCATGGGGTCAGAATTTATACTATACATTTAATTCAGGAAACCCCAAGTCAAGAAATTATCATTAAAATGGCTTCAGGGCAGTGAAATTCCAGGACCTTGATATATTATAAACAAATACAGAACCTCTCTGTAGAAGTATCTCGAAGCTCAAGGGCCAGCAGACAGGCAAAAAAGAAAAAAATGACTAAGCTCATGAAGAAAGGGACCGTCATGAAGAAGAATTGTCAGAGGCAACAGTAAAAGAGTAAGGATGCCCAAGAACTAGAGTTAATAGAAGAATCTCAGTGAGACTATAAATTAAAAAAAATAATAAAAAGGGATAGAAGACTTAATCCAAAGATGATATAATATGAAAAAGTACCAACTGTAACATCTCCGTATAAAAAAAATATAATCATTAAAATAGGCTCTGGAGATGGGTTAAATAACAGATTAAGATGTATAATAAGTGTAAATTGAATGGTATTAGAAGAGCGTCAGTGAAATGGAATTTCTTTCCATTTGGAATAAATCAGTGACTATTTTACACATGCTTCCTCCATCATTAGTACAAATTAGTTTTTATCTGAAGCATCTCAGTATAGTAACTAAATTGAAAGGATTTGTCCCCAACATGGTATTTTCCCCTTAGAACTGACAGATGTCTTTTTCAAAAAAAATTTTTTAATAAGTTCCAGATGAGTACATTAAATACAACCTCCCACTACTCCTATCATTTATAATTTTGAAGAAAATATTACTTAGTTTGTTTTCACTAAAAATATGATTCTTTAAAATTGATAACCATGCATATAAAAGATTAAGAGTAAAAGAAAACTAAATGGAAAATGACAGCTAAACTTAATACATATTGGTGAAACTCATTAAAAGACTGCTTCACTCTGCTCATTTTCTCTATAATACAAAGGCTCAAGTCAAAAGCAATCAGTAACACTTTTGAGCAACCTAAAATATATATTATTACATTTAAATTTATAGAAACAAGATGCTATTGACAGGTTCAATGAAAATTTTAGAAGTTTTCCTATAATAGTAGTACTTTAACATGCAAGTTCATTACATTTTTCAGTGTCCAAGACAATCAGCATCTTCTCTCATTTTTATAGGCCTCCACATTCACAAAACTTTTTTGCATATGAATGATAGTGATTCCTATTTAACTCTAAATTGTTTCACATATATAAAGACATCGATTATATGAAAAAGCAATGGAAACCACATTCTGTCAATGTTAAATATGCTGAGAAGTTTAAATTTGACAAAGCTTGCTTTAAAACTTTGTAAAAGTACGATACTCCGTGATAAAACAAGCTCTCCATCTAGTGGTGGATCTCTAAATTGCAAACATTTAGATCTTGATTTAGTAATACGTCACTATACAAATGTTAGGTATAATTTTATAGGCATTATGTCAGTCAATCCAGACTTCTTTTATTGCTATATATGAATTTCAAGAAAAAATGGTCTCTTCTGCCAGAATAGCCCATCTCTTCCTGTTCAGTACAGGGACAAACTACTTCTACAGTTTGATTTCATCTACATGGAATACTACAGCCTCTTATTTATTTGATGAAACATATCCCCATATTAAAGGGGCAAAAATTGTTTCATTCCAGTTAACTATAACCTCACATTTTTGGCCAGTTTTGAAGTTCTTTCTCTTCATTCTCAGTTCCCAAATAGTAAATGTATAACTTAAAACTCCATTTCAAAAGAGAAAAGATACCATTTTTTGTCATGAAATGTAGCATATTTGATCATTGTTAGTTCTGCCAGTGCCTCTACAGACTCACATTACTTCACATATGGACAGCCATAATATTCTTAAATGTTCCCCATGCTTTTGCCTCTCAACCCCTTGTTCCCCAATTATCTTTTTGAAACACAGAAGTAAGTTGTTCTTGGTCCCCTTCTTAAAAACACTGACAGCTCTCCAAAAGTATGTGGTTCTTAGTATGGCATATGAAGAGCTTTTAAAATCTAATCCTAACCTCCCTTTCTAGCTTTATCTTCTGCTACTGCTTACATTGCAAACCTAAGACTTTGACCATAACAAATCATTTGCTCTTCTTCAGCCCTTTCTCTTGCTCAGGCTGCCACACCATCAGGAATTCTCTCTCTCTCTCCACATGTGAAATCCTACTTGTCCTTTAAGATTCATCCATTCATGCAATCAAACACTTTTTGAAATCCCATGCCATGTCAGATACAATACTAGCTGCTAGTGATATAGCAATGAATAAGATAGTCCTTACCATTCATGGTGCTTACAATCTAATAGGAAATGAAGACAAAAAATAAAATATAATGTCAGGAAGTGACAGATACATTAAAATCAAAGTATTTTCTATAAAGGCTTTCTAGTTCTTGAGATCCTTCTGTAACAATTTGTACATATCTCTAATATACTCTCACATTATTTTATTTGGTCCTATTCTACTCTGTAGTAATTTATAAATGTACTAGGGTAACAACACATTATTATCAGAATTTCGTTCCATATTAGTTGCCTCCAATCCATGGTCAGGGACCATGTCTTGTTTATTATCGCCTTCCAAGCAACACATCTTTTTTTTTGACATTGATTTCCAACACTATACTTAACACATTATAGAAAGTCGTGTACTATTTGAATGGATGGGTGGATGGATGTACAAAAGATCACTATTACGTAGACCTAAATTTCCCATGACAAATCATACTTAAGCTGAAATTACTCTGATGATAAATTTATAACCTAGTTGGAAAGGAAGATAAACATACTGATTTTGGTTCTATGATCAGTATATTGGAGTAATTAATAAAAAGAATGAACTGTTCTAGGAGACTGTTACTAAATTATTTCATGCAGTGATATAATGTCCTGGATCTGTATCCTCCAAAAAATGTTAAGTCCTTTGACTTAACGATCCCAAAAGAATTCCAGCCTTCAGTATTATCTTATGGATCACAAAGATAGGTAGTTAGTAAGTGTCATTGTTCCCTACTTGTAAGTATATTGTCATAAAGGATTTTGTCATAGGGAGAATAGAATCCCCAAAGAAAGACCCAAGCTAAAAAGATGAAATTCAACATGGTAGTTGTAAGTTATAAATTTCATGTGTGCCTGTATGTATATACACACACAACTATACACACACATATACAGTCAATGTAAGCCATTTTGTGATAATGACTCCTTAAAAATTTTGTTCAGGATCAACACAGTTTTGGCCTACATTAGCAGAGAGTCAGAAATGGGATCTCGTTTTTATCTTCTGTACTGGTTTCAGACCATATCATAAGTACCACATTGTTTTCAGCTTCTTTATTTTAAGGTTAATACTGAAAAAATTGAAATACTTTAGAAAACAAATGATTTTAGAGACCATGTCATGAGGATTGATTAAATGAGAGTTGTGAAATAGTCATATTAAGGAATAATTAGACTTCTTGTATGGTTTGAGAAGGTAATTCTAGGACTCATAGAACCAGATTTCAGATGGGTGTTAATGAAGAACTTTCTCATAGTTTGGTAAGTCTGTAGAAGGAACGAACTGCCTTGACAATGTAGAGTTATGGAGGTGTTATGACAAGAGCTGTATAGACCCTGTCAAGGATGTTGTGAATGAAAGGGTACACTAGAGTATTTCTAAAAATGTTTCCAAGTCAAAGATTCTATGAGCCTATGAAAAGAGAACTTGGCTTGAATGTATCCTTTTTTTTTTCCTGTGTTATTCACTAATATATTCATTATGTGCTTTGCATTCATTTTGCTGACCTGGAAATTTCAAAGAAGAAAAAGACTTGTATTGCTTTTATCTAACTTTAATAAAATAATGATAATACTTTTCACTTATGCAGCACTTTTCACCCAAGGATTTCAAAGGGCTTTACAAATATGCACTAATTAAGCCTCACAAACAGCCAGAGGTAGGTGATTTTCTTTCCTTTCTACAGGAATGTCAATTCTGACACAGAAGTTTAATCAGAGCCTCGGAGTGCCTAGGATTCCTTACTGGCTGCCATTCCCTTTGTAATATGCTGC
Organism: Leucopleurus acutus; assembly: GCF_964270905.1. Lineage (NCBI taxonomy): Eukaryota > Metazoa > Chordata > Mammalia > Artiodactyla > Delphinidae > Leucopleurus > Leucopleurus acutus. Next base: position 67,008,826 of record NC_139143.1, read on the forward strand.
ATGTGAAGCATCACTTGTCATGTCTGGATTTCTTTTTTTCACCCTTCTCTGAATCATCTCAAGTTTAGAATTCTAATGAATGATGTTGAAAATTTGTTTGAAGCCTTGTAAATATTACAGAAAATTTAGTCTTCTGCTTGCTGAATGCTAATTAGGTTTCTAAATGTTTGTTTAAAAATAAAACCTAGGTGTGGTTTTATATTTGTTGTTGAATTTTAAATATATATTTTTTACTTATAAAGAATTTGTCATTTTTTCTAGGTACCCCAAAATCATTGTTCTTAGGACATAAAACTTAATGGCAGATGGATTTGGGGGCCTTACCTTTCCTAGTTGTCTTTTCACAACAAACAGTAACCATTTTCTTTAGACTAGAATTATATATTTTCAAGAAGCAGTATTGCATTTTGGTATTTTTCTAATTTAAAGGTCCAAAATATATCTAGACATTGAGCTCAGATAAAGGTTAAATGACGCTACATAATTAGTCTTGTAAAGAAAAAGTGGTCTAGTAGTGGCATATTCTACTCAAAAGGGACACACAGCTTTTTTATATAGTTTAGGAGTACCAGGAAGAGAATATGTATGTATGGAGACACACATGCAGTGTTGGATTAAATTCCAATATAAATAGCCAAATATACAAACTCTTCTCTGAAGCAGGATGGTCACACAGGGCACGAGCAGGTACAGCATATCACAACTTAGTTTCTGTTGGTTCTGAGGGTCCCTGTTGAGGGCATGCAAGTGGCTTTAATACTGTGTACTCTAAGTCAAGTCTTAGTGGATCAGGAAAGGACAATTTTTGCTGTGATACTTCCTTTTATATTCACGTTTCTGTCCCCTTCCAGAAGAATTTATATAATCCATCTGCTTCTGTTGGGAAAACTTACATTAGGCTCTCCTGGTTTGAACCAGATTCAGCATTAACAAGGCTACATCCTTATCCCAAGGGAGAAAGTAGAGTAAGAGTTCACATGTCCCAGAAGAATATCTATCTCCAGGTTTTAACATCCTGAAAAGTCCAATTTCCTCACTATATTAGAACCAAATGAGAGACTAAAGAATCAAACTGTTCTGTATCAGAGTGAATTTTATTTAAAAGATATTAATTGTAGGGACATGCTTGATCTTTCATGATACAAAAGGATATAGAACTTAGAGTACCACCAGAGTACCCACACTGGTCATAATGTTTCACATATTCTTTAAACAGCGATTTGATCTATGATACACGATGGATAATTCCAGAAAAGCTCATTTTAAGAGTTGGTCTCAAATTCTCCTATTTGAAAAATTTCCCCATATGATATTTATGGAAGTTCACAAAAATTTGGTTTTTACATTGTAATACAGAAGTCTCTGGGTTAACTATTGAGTGCATAAATAGAAGTTTATTGCAGTAAACCTGCAGGCTCAGAAAACTCAAACTCAACAGTGTTCAAGATTTGGTCTTACTTTCACTGACTTGGGGATGCATATTCTTACCAAAAATTGTGACTAACATATTTTTAAAAAATCCATTTGTCAATTTACAATGAAAGTATAACCAGCAGGCAGATCAGATATGTCTTAAGTTTATTCTTTACCCTGTTGGCAAGCCATATGAGAAAACAGTAATCAGAAATTTGTTTATTGGTCATAGAAATTAAAAAGTTTTGCAGTTTGAATGTGTAATAACTTTAGACTCAGAACCTTTGTTAATGGCCCTTCCTCAATGAGAACAAGCCTGCCAAAAAGGTCATATATTCCTGATGGTGTTATAGGTCACCCCAAGGGATTGCTTGGGTTGGTTCCACTACAGCATTGCCTCTGAGGAGCTCCTTGTTCTGTGCCAACATGGCTGACAGACACCCTTCTCAGTACCATCATCTTCTTTTAGATAGAATTACAGTCATATTGTTCCTCTGTGAGATGTTCTGTTTTGAAGGTACTTTTGCATATTTCTTCAGTGATCAACCATATGCCTGTTGTTTCCAAGTTCTTAAAAGAGATCTCACCACAGCCCCTAGATTAATAAACAAAGACAAAATTAACTTGAGTTTTACCGAAGTCTGCTGCTCTTCAGCCTCAGAAGAGATGCTAAAACATGTAAAGAGTGGCTGAAGGCAGGTAATAAGTAGAAAGCTGAAAAAGGAAGGAGCTGAAATCCACAAGCTCTACCGTCATCCTTTATATAACTGAGAGTTGTTTAGATACATGAGTATTTGTTAGCCTTAGTGCTTCAACAGAAAATTTTTCAATGGCCAACTTTTCCTCTAATTTTAAACTGGTACAGGTGTGTCTTAGTCGTGGGCTCCATTAATTTCTAAAACATCTTTAAAGCTACCTCTAGAGTAATATTTCCCTTCATCAGAAAATTTAATCTTTCTTTCCATGGGACCAAAGTAGGAAAAGCATACTTGTATTTTGCCATTTCAAAATAAAATTCAGACTTAAAACTTTCAAACAACTTTTAGAAATTACAGACACAGTTTTTGATATAGAAGGAACCCAAAAGTTTGATTTGTCCAGGATCGTTCACTACAAATGCTAACCTAAACCTTATATTTCAGAAATTCCATTCCCCTAAGAGGTAGATTCACATGAATTATATGCCCTTTACTTTTAGTATTTAATCCTATTCCAACACACACACACACACACACACACACACACACACGCACGCACGCACGCACGCACACAAATTATTTAAAACCTTAACATTTTAATCATTACTTCTAAAGCGTTTTAACTTAATCTCACTTTGAGTTGTGAGAAGAAATCAGTGCCCGTATGAATATATTTTTTAATCATATTGAGATTTTGCTGATAAAGGGAAAAGTATCTTTCCATCTAGCATTATCTGGAATAATCTTAAATCATTTAAATATATTTATTTTTTCAAAGCTTACATTTCTGGGTTATAAATAATTTCTTTTGATTGGAAATAAGCTCACTAGCATTCACTGCATGCGCTATGCATGAGCATGTTATAGCTGCCATATTTGCCTGGCAAAATAATATCTTGTCATTTTGCTAAGTGTTTAATAATTCTCTGACTCTTTAAAAGTACTTTTTCTTCTAAATGTATTAATAGATGAAAGAAGAATTTTTAAAGTAACATCAGTTTATCCGTGTTTCAATCCACCTTTTTAACTCTGAAGGTTATCTTTGGGCTTCTGTTATTTCCATAGAATAAATTTATCATTTATAAATTTATAATTATAAATTTGTAATCCAAAATTTATAATTTGCTTGCTGTAACTCAAAACATGTACTATTTAGTAATTTTTTTGCATTGAGGAGTCAGAAGAAGAATTTGCATATCAAATCTGGCTAACTTTCAAATTTTGTAAAATTCTTTGTCTTCTTTTAGTCATAGGCTTATGGTATGATTTGGCTCAAGTGAGAGTTTACTGCTAAAACTCAATTGCATGTCCTTACTAATAGTGGATTAGTCCTATGAAATAGAGATCTTATTATAAATAACAAAACTCACTTTACTACAGTTTTAATTTTATCATTCCCTAGCAGTGTATTACTGATAGTTGCTAACATGTAAAATATTTTCACATTCTGGCATAAACGCCATGTATGAGTGTAATTCATTAAAACATTTCTGATCTCTCTTTCTCTTTGTCTTGAATGGTACCTGATGACAGAGGTTTTCAATATTTTTAACAGAAGTTATTAGAATTAAATATTTATTAAACACATTTTTATGACTACAGTAATTTAAAGAAGAAAAAAGTTAATGATAGCCAGCCACATAAGTCACTTTGCTGCTAGGAAGAGAATTTTGGAGGTATAAAGTTCCAGGCCTCTTCTTTGACCTGCATTGGAATGAAAAATATAATAGATGATTCCTTTTTTCTCTTTTTAGCCTTGGAATGGATGGCTTTGGCCAGTCGGTTGGCATTCTTGGACGCCCTGCCACAGCTTATGGATTCCGCCCTGATGAACCTTACTACTATGGCTATGGATCTCGATAAAGTCATCCCTCTCCATCTGTGCTCTCAGCTTAGAAGAGATCTGTGTGGGTTGGGTTAACTTTGAATCTTGGCCTAATAATGCATGTTGATACTATTGCGGGTCTGTGTTTCTTTTTACTTTTCCATACTGTTAGCTGCAGGTTAACTTCGACCCCTTCCGTCCTGTGTTAAGTACAGTTGATGCTTGACACTGTTCACTCATCAAACCACATCCTGATGCCGAATAATATTTACCATGAGACTGAAAAGTGAATGCTGAAAAACAACTAGACTGGAAAACAAACACTACATTATGTACATTAATTGACTAATTTAATTTCTATTAAAAAGAAGCATAAAGTACAAATGAATTAGCAAAAGTCATGTGTTTCTATTTAATGTGTTTTATTAGGAGTTACGTGCCTATGTAGAGTGCATATAATTTTTTTTCCTGTCCTTTTTTTCCCCTTATAAACTCTTAAGTATTTCACGTGATATGTGCTACCTTTAAAATTTATAAAAAGAGTATCACCTTTTTTATTTCATGCCATGTGCCTGAAAGGTTGCTTCCCAAAGTTATTAACTATGATTTTTTGATTAACAGTGGAACATATGCCATAATTATGTTATATGTGAGTAGAGTTTCTTCAGCAATTAATTCAAATTAATTTTGTCTTTCTGATTTTAATACAGAAAACCTAGGACATCTATTAGTATACATGAAACTAGATTGGCATTGGGTTTTTAAATTTTATTATTCATGAAGTCTAAAATATGGAAAAGCTAATTATGTTTCACTGAAGAAAACTAAGGAACAAAATATTTTGCTCACTTAGATACCCGTTTCCCATTTGTTCACTTGTTTTTACAAGATTTAGGTAGTAAGAAATGGAAAGACATAATAATGAGTTGTGAAAATAACTCATGCATGTTATAGTATGGAAATATTTACTTGAAAAACAGAGCAAATTAAATAATTACAATCTACAGATATTTCCTTGAGCGCCTGCTGTGGAAGAAATTATATGAGGCTTTGAAGTAAATACATAGATCAAAGAGAAGAATTTAAAATCTCATTGGTCTACTATACTAGTTATTGGGCTTCATTTATATTTTAAGCATAGAATAGTAGAGCTGGAAAGGACCTTTGAAATAATTCAGTCCATCTATTTATTTGGGAAACCAATCCCATAGAGATTTAAAATATAGTCAACAGATATTAACTACCTGCTATGTATAAGGAAGTATATCATGCTCCTTAGGGAATAAGTGAATCTAAGATATGATCTGTGTCTTTGAACTCACAACCCAATTGATCTTTCTGAAAACATGTATTTATTTGTCTTGGTTTCTATTTTAACTATAGAATATTAAAGCTGGAAAGGGCCTTAGAAACAACTCTATCACACTCTTTCAGTTGGAAAAACCATGCCAGGAGAAATTAAATGACTTCCCCAAGCTTATGTATTTAGTCTTTGACATAACCTGTCTTCATGCTTCCAATCCAGTAACCTCAATTAGTAAGTATCGTGCCTTATTACTTGTCATATGTACAAAGTATAAATACAAATAAGAAGTGACATTATTAGAAAGATAAAGCAAACATTCTATAACTTAACTTCCCTCATACCATTATAAACTGATTTAGGAAGAACATCCACAACAATTCATAACATTTCCAGGGCTGGTCTCCAGGGTTTACATGCACATACGCATTCTCCCTGTATATTTTTTTCATTATTTTAGGACTTCACAGAATTAGAAATTGTGATCTTTCCACTCAAGCATGGACTGATTTACCTTTGCATTATTTATGAAGGAAAATTTTACTAAAGGAATAAGGAAGAATATCTAAAATTCTTACATACTTCAGAGAACAAAAGGTTTTGGCCTTGGGCACTTTTAGAAATACTATTTATATGTAAGTCAGATATCCTGGACTTAACCAGATTTTGTCTACAAATTAAAGTCATGTTTACTTTAAGAGCTAAATTGCCATGGCCTCAAGCCATAGTTTATAGCTGGAAATTATTTCTTCTCAAGTTTTCTGCCCTTTCTGAGAGTTCCCTAAGGCGCTTTCTCACATGGGGCCAAGAATAGGTTCCTCATGTTCTGTTTCCTCCCCTTGTCCCTACACTGCTTCGTCTAGGTTGTTCATCTTCATGAGATCACAGCTGCCCTCTTCTTGGGAGAGCCACCACTACATTCACTCAGGACTTGGGGAAGAGAACACTGCTCCACCCTTTCCTAGCCCCTTCCATATGTGTGACACACCTATTGCTTAATTCTGCACAGCACAATAGAACTGAAGCCATATATCCTGTCATGACTTTACAGAAACCTCAGAAATGGTAGATGAGGTACATCACACAAAATAACTTGCTACTATTACTAGTTGTAGCTACGATCAGAGGTTACAGTCACTAGGCTCTCACTTGGTGTTATGTTGCAGGGCTTACTCCGTGCCACCAGAAATATGCCAAGAATCTTTAGGACTCAAAGACTAAGCCAAATTGTCAGAAGGTCTCAGAGAAAAGAGAATGCTTTTTCTTCAACCCAATTGAAGGCCTATTTTTCAGAGTCTTTATTTCTTGTTACAAGATTTTTTATTAGCTTCCTGATCTTCAGGATTTTAAAGACCTTGCATATTTTAAGTCATGAAACAGAGAAAAAGAGAGAAATATAAATTGATCTTCCTACTTTTTGCCAAGTGGTACCTGGAGGGTTTTTTCCAAATCTAGCCAATTTGTCCTGGTTATTGGCAAATCTTCCCAAATTCTATCATTGAGGATACAACAACGTTTTTAGTGAGGTGAGTTTGTCCTTTTGTGTCTTTGTTGCTGTTTAATGAGAATTTGGAAAATATGGTGTCTCCTCAGATATCTAAAATCCCACATACACATTCTAGCCAGGTACCTGACAGTCTACTAGATTGAAGGGATAACATTAAGCTTCAATATATGTTTTCTATGGAGTATAGCAGAACCTCCCGACTATTTGGGATAAAGACTTGCATGAAATAGAGAGGCATTAAAGAATAGAATTAATAACACTGAGAAAACTCAGTGATAAAGAAAAATTTGATAAGCTCTCTGAGAAGGCAGAAGAAAATAACATAGATTAAATAATATATAAAAAATAATATAGAAGATAAAAATCAGAGCACCAATATTTGGCTGGTTGGTTTTCCAAGAAAAGAGTTTTTGTTTTTTTAAGGTACAGGAATAACAGCCAAAGATAATAGAAGAAAATATTACTGAGCTAAAAAGGATTTTTATCCCTGCAATATGTGAACCATTTTTTAAAATGGATACTGACATCTATTTTGACATAGAGAAGTTCTTGATAAAAATGAATTAAAATCTCCATAAGAATCCTGAAAAGAAAGACAAAATACCTTCAGAGAAATTGACTGCCCTTAGACTTTTGACATTAAGTGGCAGAAGATAGTGGAGTCTGATCCATAAGGTGGTTTCAGTGAGATTTAGAACTCAAAAATACCATACTTGATCAATTTCTTTCTTCTTTTTTCTGTTTTGTTTGTTTTGGGGTTTTTTTGTTTGTTTATTTTAGTTTTTTGTTTTGTGAAGGAGATGGATATTCTTAAGTGAGAAAAATCTCATAGGAAAACAAAATGGCCTATATGGTCTGAGCCTTTTGTAAAGAGAAATCTCCCCTGAAAATTCAAACATGTTTGAACATCTTTGAACGTGGAGTTCAAACTTATACTATCTGTATAGTATTGGAAACCCTGGAGCACCTGGCAGAAACAAACACAAATCTCCAGAGAAATATACCTTCAACCCAGGTTTCACAGGATTCTCACAGATGGAGATCAACTGAACATGCGCTCACATGGAAAGATTACAAAGCACATGAGGAAAGAAGCCACAATGAGAGAGAAAGCAGAGACAACAAACAAAATGAGGCACCTTCCCCCAGCAGATATTGGAATTTTCATACAGAGAATATGTTTAAATGTGTTTAAAATATTTAAAGAAAGAGAGGATGTTAAACATGGTCAAGAAATAAAAGACAAATGGGAAACTAGAAATATATTGATATTTCAAGTTCAATGGGTGAGTTAAATTAGACACAGTTGAGTAAGATAATAAAGTTAGATTTTTGAAAAAGCCAGAATGTATTAGTTATAAAGATATAGGAATATAAGCAATTATGGGACATCAAATATAGGTGGAAAGTTCTAGAAGAAGAGAATAAAGAGATGAGGCAATACGTGAAGAAATAATTTTCTAAAATAACAAAAGATGAATATATCCTCAAAATGAATGTCTTAGTCCGTTTAAACCACTAAAACAATACCACAGACTGTATGGGTTATAATCAACAAGCATTTCTTTCTCACAGGAAGTCCAAGATCATGGTGTTGGCAAATTTGGTGTGGTGGCTGGTAAGGACCCACTTTCTGTTTCATAGATGACACCTTCTGTGTCTTCACATGATGAAAGAGGATAAGGGATCTCTTTGGAGCCTCTTTTATAAGAGCACTAATCCCATTTATGAGGGCTCCACCCTCATGACCTGAGCACCTTCCAACAACTCTATTTCCTAATATCAACCCACCTTGAGGGTTAGGTTTCAACATATGAGTTGTGCAGGGGCACAAACATTCAGGTCACAGCAATGAGGAAGAACACCAAATCTGAAGACAGGAAACACACACACACATATAGATGTACCAGCATGAAACTGAAGCATATCAAAGAAAAAGAAGAAAAAATCCAGAAAGAAAGAAAATTTACAAAGATACTATAATTGGGCTGACAATGATGGAAGCAAATAGCCAGTAGAAGAATATCTTCAATGAGTTGATAGAAAATAACTGGTCACCTATAATTGTATATTCAGTTAAACTCATTCCAGTATAAAAGGAGATTGAGTAAACATAAGCAAGCTTCTGGTTTTGCCAGCAATCCTTGGCGTTCCTTGGCTGGTAAATGCAGCACTCTAGTACCATCACTATCTTCCTTCTGTGTCTTCACATCATCTTCCCTCTGCATGTCTGTCTCTGTGTCCAAATTTCCCCTTCCTATAAGAATACCAGTCATATTGGATTAGGGTCCACCCAAAGATCTTATTTGAACTTGATTACCTCTCTAAAGACCCTATTTCCAAATAAGGCCACTTTGAGGTACTGGGAGTTAGGACTTCAACATATATTTTGGAGGGGAGGCAATTCAACCCATAACAATATGCATATGCCAAACAGTGTAGGAATAAGTTTCCTTTGTCCCACTGATGTTTTATAATCTCTGCTCGCCAAATTGCTCGAAACCAGTGATAAACAGAATATCTTAAAAGCAGGCAGAGGTTCAAAAAAAATAGACACGTAGAGTGGAACAAAGATGAAGATGGCAGCAAATTTCTCATCAGAAACAATGTAAACAGGGAGACAGTGGAGCACTATCTTTAACAGTAATGAGAGGAAAAATTGTCAACCTAGAATTCTATACCCAGTGAAAATGCTTTCCAAGAATGAAGGTGAGAAAAGACATGTTCAGGCATACAAAAGCTGAAAGAAGTTATCACCAGCAGAGCCACACTACAAATATTAAAGGAAGTCTTTCAGGCAGAAGAAAAAATGATACCAGATGAAATATGGATCTCCACAAAAAAACTAAGAGCACTGAAAAAGGTAGCTAAGTGGCAAATATTTCCTATCTTCCTGGTGTTGGACTTAGAAGCTCCTGCCATAAATCACTTATGGCATGGGGTGTGGGGGAGGAGGGTAGGTAAAGGAAGGGAAAGGAGGAAGAAAGGAACAGAGGAGGAAACAACAGGAGGAGGAGGTAAAAGAGAAGAATGTCTGCTTAGTATTAGGCTAGTGAAAGGCTATGTGACTGACTTTGGCTCTCCAGAAGAATCTTAATTTTCCTATCAGGTATTTTCTCAGGAAAATTAATTTCTTCTCACAAAGCAAATAATCACATCAGACTACAGAGTTCTGCCCCAGCTCATGTTTGAGATGATTCTCTTTCTCACCCATTAGTAGGAGTAAAATGATGCTTGCTCAAACTCCATCGAATAATTTCGCTAGTTCAGTGGCTCTCAAACATTAGCTTACATGAGAATCAAGTGGAGGGCTTCCCAGACCACATTTCTGGGCCATATCCCAGTATTTCTGATTCAGTAGGTCTGGGATGGGGCCCCAAATTTTGCATTTCTAATAAGTCCCCTAGGTGATGCTGCTGCTTCTGATCCAAGGACCACACCTTTGAGAACCATTGCATTAGTTCATAGGGTGGGTACTATTTTTTATACCAGTATGCATTCAATAGAATCACCTGAGGAGTTTTTAAAAAATTCAGGTACCCGAACTCCAGCTCAAACCAATTAAATAATAATCTCTGGGACAGGAGCCCAAGAATCATGGTTTAAAAGTTCCTCTGGGTGATTTTAATGTACAGCTAGCATTGATAATCACTGATTTACAGGAAACCAGTAAATATGCAGGGACTCCCACATGGAGCATATTTTAAATGGCTGTGTGCACATCCATCCACCTAAGTTATAGGTTGTGGATGAGTAGGGCTGTTGTGAGCATGAAATTCCTGTGCTGGTAGATAACTATATCTGTAACACTTATTGCAGCACATGTGGCAGATGCTGATGTTTTGATGCTCCTATAGTTATTATATGTAATTCAGGCACCAAGACACAGGGATTCTGCTTCCACATAAAGCAGCCACAGCAAAAAGCACCAGCCTGAAAACCTACAAACACACAATGCAGTACACACAAAACCAACTGCCCTAATGGTCATCACAAATGGGGGTTGAGTTGCACAACTGGTCATAAATATTGTCATTGTCCCTGAATACAAGTGTAGGGCAGTAAGTCAATACTGCTTCTTGCCACCTACATCAGAAGTCCTTAGAATCCATCTACCATGTTCCCTCGGAAATAGTACCCTAGGAACACAATCCTAGGACCTATTTGTAGTATCTGTCAAGCTGGGACACCAAATTAGAATATATTTGGTTGGCTTTCACTAGTTTAGATCCCAATTTTTACATGTCAGTTACTTATAAGGTTGGTGCCCAACTCTCAGGATGTTGTCTGAACCCACCTTCCTAATACTTCCATGAAAAGAATCAGTGATGGATAGAGCTCCTGTTGCCTCAGTTTTCCTTTTTTACAGGCTCAGGGTTCAGGTTGCAGCATCTATTTCAAAGAGTTGCTATATTTAGAAACTTCTTCCTCATCAACTGAGTATCTACATATAACACCAGTGCTTGTGATTGTTTTCCTACACGGTTTTTCTTTAATTACCTAGCCATTTTGTTTTCATCTCTTTGTAGGTTAGTCCATTATTTATAGCCCACCAGCCACGTGGCTTCCTGTGCTGTCTCTATTGAGATTGCGTGGAGCTAAGCATATTGTGCCAATTAGCTTAGTCCTTCTACAAGGGAATCATCAGAGGGAAGCAAGAAGCCTAGTGTTTAACCTAATTCCAGGTTATGGTGGCATTGCTATCCTTGACCCACAAGTAGTCTTTGTGTTTCCTCTGTTCATCCTGCCAGTGTTGTTTATTTTTAGCAGAGGCTCCCCTCTGATCTCAATTGACCTAGCCATCCCTCAGAATAGGAGAGGACCAGTGTTTGTCTTGCCACCTGCTTGTGAACGTAATAGTTCGGCCCTTTCCTTAAAGCACCATTGTCATTTTAATCAGACCAGGATCTAGGCCATCATTCTGGACTGTTCAGAGTTTTAACTGATCCAAAGTATAATTAGAAGCTTTGCTGCTATGGCTGTAGGAACCAGACCCATGAGGGCTTTCAATTCGCATAGGTCCAACTAGATAGAAAGTGGTTGTTTTTCTAAGGATATGAATTTGTCTATGTCCCCTGAAATTCCTTACATCAAAATCCCACTGGTGGCTGCTGCTCTTTTCCTGACCCTACAGGGATCATCCTGAGATCTAAGATCCAAAGCCCACAGTGAGTAATACCACTAAAGGAAATTCTGGGACAGATAGAGTCAGCTATTTTTAATTGGTCTTATATCATTCAGAGTTTGATCAGAAAAACAGAACCACTCTGAGTGATATAGCATATGGAATTTATTACAGGAATTAGACTTTGTATAATTGTGGGAGCCAATAGAGAAGTCTATGAAAAACTGCTTCTTCTTAGTTGTGCAGGGTTTGAAGTTGCTATAGGTCAGCTGAACTAGCAGTTGGGAATGGAATAGAGAACACTCCCAGGGAGCAAATCTAGGCCTTAACTAAGGAACACTCCCTGACCCCAAAGTAAAAAGAATTAGCAAATGCGCCTGGCAGGATTTCAGATTTGCCATGAACCAACAATTCCCATTGCTCCCCTTTTTGAGTAGGAGTGTCCTTTGTGGTTATCCTGTCCTTGTCTCACCACTGCATATTGGGTGGGAGTAGAGGGGTGATGTGGCAGATAACTTATTTCAGTTCACAAGTCTCTGAATCAAGAGAAGTCGTAATAGAGGAGAACCTGAAAATCACACCCAAGGAGCCTCATCCTCACCTGAATATGATTTTGACGAGAAGCTCCTGTACTTCAAGCCGGAGCCTAATGCCATAATGGTAGGTGACTTTTGGGGGGCAAATTAAGTATATTTTTTATGTGGACAGAGTATAAATAATGTGGTCATACAGCTATGTGTATTGATTGAAAAAGATGGCCATGGTATTTTTCTGCTCCTCTCAACGTGAGACGGACTCTGTTTCTTCACTTCTTGAATTTGGGCTCACCTTGTATCTTGCTCTGACCAATACAATGTGGCAGAAATGATATGCGAGTTCTAGGGCCTGCACCTCAAGAAGGCTTGCAGCTCCTGCCTTTGCCCTTGTAGAATGCTCCCTGAGACTCACATGCTGTGAAAATACTTGGAGCCCAAACATCCCAGCTGTCTCAGCTGAGCTGCCCACCCCAACCCTGCTGACATATCACCAAAACTCAGTTATGTGAAGGAGCCCAAGTAAGTCCAGAAGAAGGACCTCCCAATCAACCGAAAAACTGAAAAATGATAAATTGATGTTGTTTTAAGCCTGTGAGTTTTGGGCTGATGTGGCCGATTGTGTTTTCCAATGATGGCCCCTCTGATATATCCCATCCCACATGCTCATCTAACAAAGTGATATTGACACTCCCCCCCCATCTAGTAATGGAGTCTATGTCCCCTCCCCTTGAGCCTGGGTTTCAACCAACTGCGTTAAGCTAAAGTGTTGCTACATGACTTCCTAGGCCGTCATAAAAGTACTTTCACTTCTGCCTTGTTCTCTTGGAACCAGCTGCCATGCCGTGAGAGGGTCCAGCCACATGGAGAGGCCAGGTATAGGGGTTGCAGGAGATGGTCCCATCTGAGGTCCCTGCAGACAGGTAGGTTCAACAGCTAGAGGTGAATAAGCCTTCAGAGGAGTCCAGCCTCCCCCACACCCCCTGCCCTCAAACCCCCGCAGAGGACACCACATGAGCCAAGATGAGCTGCCCTGCCAAGCCCTGCTCAAACCCTACAGATCTGTGAGCAAAAAGAAAAATAGTGTTGCTGTTTGAAGCTCTTAAATTTGTGATGGTTTGTTATGCAGCAATTGATAACTGATATAAATTATATCAGAGAGTGATATATATAAAGGCCTATAAAAATGCTTCAAATCACAAGTACTAAGACTTCCTTAAACCTTTCACTTTCTCTCCACATCTACTACCAGCACTAGTATTTTCCACAGATAGGAAGACTGTGAGTCCATGAGAGTTGTTACCTAAATGAAGCACAATCAAGAACAACAACATACCACCCTGTAGAGTGACTATTTTAATTCATTTCCCAGCAAAGTTATCAATTCCTATAAATCATGATCTCTCAAGGCCATTTAGAAATATTTTGATTACCAGAGGTCCAACATACGGGGCTTTGCAGTATAAAATACTTGTGTGTGATCCTCATGACCGCTCAATATAGAAACCCTGCAGTTGATTAACTTGTGAGAAGAAATGTTTAGCACGCACTTAACTTCCTCTACTCTTTTCTCCTCCAGGCCTCTTCATCTTGTTTGGCTGGTAGTTTGGGGAACTGAAGTAAGTGAATCTGGAATCTGGAAGTTGGTAACTGCTACTTAAAAGCAAAATAAATACCTCTTATGAGGTCAGTTCTTTTTCCTCCTTACCTGCAAGTTACCAGTGTCTCAAGTCTGCTGCTGTGTCATCAGCACTGGGCTAGGGCGTGATTGTGAAATTGAACCCCAGAGAGCATGAATATTATTGTTTGCACCAGGTGGAACGTGGAGCTGCACATTAAGGCCTAGAGTCCAGGAGGGCAAGTTAAAGAGGCATTGAAACTTCTCAGTTTAGCTTAACTTTCAGGGCTCATTTATTTCCAATCCTGGGCTGAAGGAATCCATTTTAATTCAGTGATTTCAGAAAGGAGACCCCTAATTTTGGAAAGGAGCTCAAAGGGATCTGCAAACCCCAGAAATGCAGTGAAATACTTTGAAAATGGAAGCCCAGCCTATCAATCATATCTCATTGAAATCAGTTAAGTCTAACCACTTGCTTTGTTTTTTAACATTCCTAATGTTGTCTTTATGACTATCCCCAATTAATTTTCTATTTTTGTCACACTTGACTTTTAGTAACATAGAATATGACATAAGGCACCTACCGATACAGAGTTCCCTTTTGTTACAACTGCTGACAACAACTTGATGAGTGTGATATCCATCCTCCTTCATGTGCAGGTTTGTGCATGCTCACACATATTATATGGGCATTTTTAATTGAGAAAAAAATTCACACACCATAAAAGGCATCATTTTAAAATGTACAATTCAGTGGTTATTAATATAGTCATCAGTTGTGCAACCATCACCACTATCTAATTCCAGAACATTTTCATCAACCTGAAAAGAAACCCTGTACCAATTAGCATTCACTCCCCCTTCCCCTCTACCTGCAACCCATGGCAACCACTAATCTACTTTCTGTCTCTGTGGATTTACCTGTCCTGGATATTTCATATAAATGGAATCATAATATATGGGCTTCTGTGTTTGGCTTCTTTTACATAGAATAAAGTATTCACAGTCCTGTATGTTCTAGTATGTGTCAGCACAGATCTTCCTCGACTTACCATGGGGTTACATCCAGATAAACCCATCATAATTTGAAAATATCATAAGTGGAAAATATATTCGATGCACTTAACCTACTGACGATCACAGCTTAGCCTAGCCTGCCTTAAACATGCTCAGAACACTTACATTAGCCTACAATTGGGCAAAATCATCTAACACAAAGCCTATTTTATAATAAAGTGTTGAGTATCTCATGTAATTTATTGAATACTGTACTGATGTAAGACTACAAGAGCTTCCAATCTAAGTTTACATTTCAGTTCCTTATTCCTTTATTAAATTATCTTTAAAATTACAAAAGTAATCTATGCTCACTATATCACAAAAAACACAAAACATGCAGATATATCATGAAAAAAAGTAATTCCATCTCCCTACCCCACACAGTGACTATCAAAACAGACTAGTATCTATCTTTCCACACTTCCATTCACCATTCATCAATAAATGCTTGTTGACAACCTACAATGAAGGTTAGATCAATGAACAAAACAAAGATTATTTCCCTTGTGGAACTTATATTACAGCAGAGGAGAAAGAAGCCATTTAAATATAATTGTTTAAAAAGATTGAATGGGGTCTCTCAGGTAAATATGAGTCACACGTTCAGGCTTTGAAGCCCTAAGGCCATGGAAAGGCAAAGGTTCAAGAATGAAAGGAATGAGAACTCTGATGAAAAAAGCCAGGCCCCCTGGGGTCTGGACCAGTCACAGAACAGCAATAACAGGATGTAATAGTGTTTGAATGTTTGACATGTGGTAGCCCTTTACATGCTTTACCTAATCTAACCCTCACAAACACAAGTAGGTACTACTTTAATCCTTATTTTGCAGCTGAGAACATGGAGGTTGAGTAAAATGAATTTGCCTAAGAATACTCCAGACAGTGAGCAGCAAAAGTGGGCTCAAACCAAGATCTGCTAACATTGGAACCTGCCATATTGGAAGAAAGTACGCAATGAGGTTGAAAATAGTCTTAGTGAGACCAAAACAGGGAACAAGCTAGATGGGATCTGGTCAGAAAGTGGTGCTGTGATTTTGAAAATGATGCACAGTTGAGACTGTAGGGTATGACCTGAGAAAGGCTTGTGTTTCTCCCAGACACATCTCTGAAGGGTGGCCACAGATGGTCGTGCATACTAGATTCTAGTGTCTGGTCCTCAGCTTTGCTGGATTGGAATTGAGAGTTTGGACACCAGCTATGATCAAGTTCTAGGAGAAAAAAAATAATAAACTCAAAAAAGATTGATGCATATAAAAGCAAGAAGCAAGGGACTTCCCTGGTGGCGCAGTGGTTAAGAATCCACCTTCCAAAGCAGGGGACACAAGTTCAGTCCCTGGTCCTGGAAGATCCCATATGCTGCAGAGACACTAAGCCCATGCACCACAACTACTGAGCCTGTGCTCTAAAGTCCACAAGCCACAACTACTGAGCCTGTGTGCCACAACTACTGAAGCCTGAGTGCCTAGAGCCCGAGCTCCACAACGAGAAGCCACTGCAATGAGAAGCCTGTGCACCTCAATGAAGAGTAGCCCCCGCTCATGGCAACTAGAGAAAGTCCGCGTGCAACAGTGAAGACCCAACACAGCAAAAAATAAATTAATTAATTAAAAAAAGCAAGAAGTAATTTATTAATTTACAAAGAGAAGTAGAACCAGAAAGTATGAATACCTAGTTAGCGTGCACTCATGAGAGTGGCTCATATAGGCTCATGAGAGCTGACTGTTAAATGTTCAGAAAATTTGGAAGCCAGTTGTTAAACATAGCCCTTGTTAAAAATTAAATTACATAAACTCATCATTAAATAGATTATATTTTTAAAGGTAAGAAAGACTAAGAACTCATCACTTAAAACTTATTTTACTATATTATATTATTATCTATGATCAGAGGTTATTTACATCTTTTATAGCTCTATGATGGAAATACTATATAATGTTGGAGCACATTTCTTCCCAACTCTGCATTCAGTTATATCATATTGGTACTGTGAAGTTGGCCGTGGTGGGAATATTTACACTATAGAAATCAGCAAATGCTACAAATCAGGGCTTTGTCTAATGTTTTGTTGATTGTCTAGAGTTAATAAAGTGATGAAGAATGTTAATAACAATGCAAATTAAACTTAAAAGTCTTTCTTGACCTACATTAGAAATTGAGGAAATATTCTTCTGGTATTCAAAAATATTACTGGTTTCAGCATAGAAGATAATTCACAACCAATATATGTCTTTCTTGTTTCATTTTCATCTTAACTGTTAATATAAATGAAAATAGTAACCACCTTTCACATCAAAACTACACTCATTCACCAGTTGCAACCATAGATTGATCATGAACACAAGAGTATAGCAAAAATCAATGAAATCATACTGTGAGAATCAACTGGTTTTATGGAATCTACAGTAAAGAATATTATATATGGACAAAGAATCTTACACAGAGAGGCAGTAGTCTCTAAATTCATTTGTTCAGATACTGTGTTGTGTTATAGTTGTTTTTCTCTGTGTTGAGTATAGCTGAATCATACAGTATATCAGGATATTTACAACTTGATGAGACCATGATGCCCCAATTTTTATCTCCTGTCTGGGCCTCTGCAGTGATTCTTCAAACCTTTATAGCCATCAGCCGACTTGATAGCTCCACTTGGATGTTTAACAGGTCCTGCAAACTTGTTATTGTTTCACCATGCATCCAATTGCTAGAGCCAAACCCAAGGCAGCAATCTTGATTCCTTACTTCACTTCCTCTTACCAGCTAATACCATTCATTCTATGTCTTAGTGGGCTTGCACTGCCCAAACAAAATACCATAGACTCAGGGGCTTAAACACCAGACATTTGTATCTTCACATTTCTAGTGAGAGCTCTCTTCTGGCTTGCAGATGACTACCTTCTCACCCTGTCCTCATGTGGCAGAGATAGAGAGCACGCTCTCCAGTGTCTCTTCTTATAAGGGCACTCATCCCATTATGAGGATAACACCCTCATAACCTCACCTAACCCTAACTATTTACCAAAGGCCCATCCCAAAATGGGGTTAGGGCTTCAATACATGAATTAGGGTTTAGGACCTTAATATCTAGATTTGGTGATGGTAGTTGCGGGGTGGAGTTGGGGGTACACAGTTCAGTCCATAGCCCTCTATTCCAAAATATATTTCTGACTACTTAAGTCCATCTCTGTTCCTTGTCCTGTAGCCCAAGTCACTATTATTCCCCACATAGACTATTGCTAAAGTCTCCTAACCTGTCTCCTTGCTGCCCTTCTCTCTTCTTATGATCCATTCTCCATATAATGGCCAGTGTGAGTTTTTAAAACTGTAGACTAGATTGTTACTCTCTTGCTTAGAATCCTCAGTGGTTTCCAAAAACGCTTTCCCATGACCCTCAAGCCCCAGCCTGTCTTAGTGGCCTCTTCGTGAACACTCTCCCCTTTACTTACTACACTCCAGCCCCACTGGCCCTCTTCCTGTTCCTTAAACACATCAAGCTAGTTCCTGCCTTGGGATGTTTTCCGTTGCTGTCTCTGTGCCATAGATCTTCACATAATCATCATTCAGTGTTAGATCAAACATCACCTTTTCAAAGAGGCCATCTTTGGAGATCCGTCTAAAATAACTCCCTTTCCTCTCCTGTCTTACCCCTTACCCTATTACTCTCTATCACATTGGGGTAGCAGTACTGCATAATGGTTAAGAAAATGAAATCTGTACGCAAACTACTCTATGCCATTACCAGCTGTGTGACTTTGGTCAGCTTACCTAACCTTTCTGTGCATAAGTTTTCTCATGGGTAAAGTGGGATTTACGTACAGCTTAAATGAATTAACGCACAGTAAATACTCAACACGTGTTAGCTGCTATTATTACCTTGTTTTATTTTTTTCATGGAATTTACCATTATCTGAATTTATCTTTATTCGTTTATATATCGTCTATCTCTCCCCTTATGGCCGCCCCCACCCGCCACCGCCCCTCCAAGACGTGAGGTCTGTGAGGGCAGGAAATTTATCTTGTTTTGTTTGCTGTGATATTTCCCCAGTCTCTAGAGCAGAGGCTGGCATATACTGAGCACTTCTAAAGTATATACAATTGTCAGAAAAGCCTCAGAGTAACCAGGGAAGTGTAGAGTCATTTAGCTCATACTCAGCTTCACACACAGTAGATTGAAACTTATTTGCTGGTGGTGCCACAGGGCACTTCAAAAAACGAAAGTAACATTCCTAGCACTAGGCTACTAGCACCTCCTCAATCACTTAAAAAGAAAAGTTTTATTTGGGCCCCTCAAAGAACCCACTTTTCTGCAATGATTGTTATCTTTTTCCTCCTTCTTTTCTTAGTGGTCAGCACTGGGCATGGCTCAGAAAAGGTGTGTCAAATATCCGTGGAATAAACATAGTCTGTAACATAAGGTTGTAAGTTCTATAACATTTGCATAGTGTTTACAGTTTACAAAGCAGGCCAATATTCCTTACAACATGGGTATCATGATGTCTGTGATCGACTTTAAATTTCTTCAGGACAGTGTAATATTCTGTGTGGGTCATTTGGTTGAAGCTATGCCCTAGAAGTTGCTGGTATTCTAGTATTAGGAATCCACACTCCAGGAGTAGTTAGCTAGCATCATACCAGAAAGGTCACATTCCAGGGATGGAGCTACAAATATTTTAGTCACCTTGATCTCTGATGACACCAGATGTTTTGCTAATTATCAGAGTGAGTGCCAGAAATGGCTTTTGATTGGCAAAAATAACAGCTTATTAATTATCATGATGAATACTAGAGATGAGCTCTCAAAAGAATGCTCTCCACTCCTGACTAAACAGGGTGAGCACTAAAAATTCGAGTCCTCAGACTTTGGAGATGCCACCCGAGGCTTCATCGCTATTGGTCCTGGCTCTGCCACGGGTCTGGAAGATTTCTGGTTGCCAGATGCTGGCAGTAACTATGATGATAACAGAATCCTGCCTCTGCAGCCCTGTACTTCTGTTTCTCAACTTTCTAGTGCAAGATGGTGGTCAAACCATTTACAACTGCACCCTCCAATACTGTAATCTTTATCTACATGTGAATTTTGAGCATTGACATATGGTCAGTTTAAATTGTAAAACATACATATCAGATTTTGAAGGCAGTACAAAAAATGTAAAATATTTCATTAATTATTTTTTATTTTGGGTACGTGTTTAAATGACAACCTTGTGGCTATGTGTTAAAATATAATACTAAAATTGACCCCACCTCATTCTTTTTACTGTTTTTTTTTTGTTGTTGTTGTTGTCGTTTTTGGTTTTTTGGCTGTGCCAGGTGGCATGCAGGATCTTAGTTCCCCCACCAGGGATGGAAGCCATGCCCCCTTGCAGTGTGAGCTCAGAGCCTTAACCACGGGACCACCAGGGAAGCCCCTCTTTTCACTGTTTTAAATATGGCTACCAGAAAATTTTAAATTACATATGTGGCTCAAATTCTATTTCTATAGGACAGTGCTGACCTAGGACGGAGAGCTCGACTTTCAACAAGTTAATAGGACAGATTAAATACTATTTGTGCCTGCTTTCTAATAAATATTCATTTCTGAATAAGGGACAAAATTGGGTTTGATATTTGCTTTCACTTAATCTAGTGAAGAAATTGTGGGATCCTTATCCGTACTGTAACAGACCAGAAAGAATTTAAAACTTTTAGGTGATCAAATGATTTAGGTCAGCTGTGAACTGTGAGGTTGTAAAAGCATTAAATAGTAGCGATGACTACTACTAGGCTCACATACAAGATAACAGAGAAAATATACTGGGTTTGAGCCACGTAGTTTTAAAATTATCACGTATATTCATTCTATTCGCACAACACCCTATTAAGTAGAAACCATCAATATTAATAATAAGAACTATTAATATTAATAGTCCCAATTTGACTCTCCGCTGGTTTAAGCATTAACTTCAGAATTCCCATTTGAAAGGGCTTCAGCTGGAATCACTTCTGCCTCTGCCAGCTTCAGTAGCGGATCCGTACGACTTCCGCCCACGCAGCGCAGCCAATCAGGGCTGCGGGGTGAGCGACGTCACTCTCCCAAAAGTCCTCGCCAATTCCCAGAGTACTCCTATTCTCCGTCCTGCCCCTTTTCTATTTGTCAGAGGCGACCGGCGGCCATTTTAGGTTCGGGCGGAAATCCGGTTAAGACCGTGCGGTTAAAAGCCTGAAAATCAAAATCAAGGCAAACTTGCACGTTCAACTCAGAGCCCAAGAAAAGAGACATCTTCACTGACCAACTAGGCGGCTGGGGACAGAGAGTGAACCGCTGGGCCGGCACCGCCGCCCATACTCAAGATGGCATCGGCCTGAGAATCACCGGCGAGGCCGCCTCATCTCGGTTCCGGGTTCTTTCGCCCCAGTGGTGGCGTTGTAGGGCTGAAGGCTGGCATCCTGTCCGGCTTCCGGACCCGTCTCTATGGTGCCGGAGAGACCGGACCTCAGAAGATTGTGGGGGTAGTGGCCAGAGTATCACGGGGGAGGCGAGGGTGGTTGGTGTCAACAGGGGGCGAAGAGGGGACCGAAGCTAAGATCCTCGGCCGCCTCCCCCGCCGCCCTCCCACAGGTAACAGGGAGTCCTGCGCTGCGTCCTCCGTCAGTGCGGGCCTGGGCCGCTGGGGAGGGGGCCGGGCCGGGAGCGAGGCGCGGGGGTGAGGGGTAGGGAACGCGCGCCCCGCTCGCGGGTCCGCGCTTGGGGCCCGCTCGTGGGCGAGCTCGGCGTGGTGTCGCTGCCGGTTGAGCTCTGCTCCCCACCTCAGTGCAGTCTCCCCCTGCTTTTTGCGGGGCGCCCTGCTAACCTGGGCTTCGCGGGCGACCCCCTCCCGGGGCGGCGCTGGCGGCCGGAGCTGTCGAAGGAAGCCGCGGAGCCCGGCCTCGCGGGCAGGTGTGGAAGGTGAGGGGCCAGCTAAGCGGGAGCGCCGCCACCGCCCCTCAGAGACCCCGGGGAGTCGCGGTCAGACCCCACTGGCCCCCAACCCCCGCGCCCGGGCCGTCTTCCTCGCCGCGGGGAGGGCTAGTGTGCGCGGCGGGGCCGAGCCGCGGGGAGCCTGGGGTTGCGCCCGCGCTGGGTTGCTGCCTTCATTCTCGATCCGAGACCAGTGCCAGGCCCCCAGAGGCCCAGCTGGTTCCTGTCTTTGGGTAGTGTATTTTGTTTAGAATGAAGATGAAACAGTTTTGGGAAAATCGTATGTAGGAAACCGTGTGAATACTCAGAGTTGGGTCCTGAATTTTGGAATCCCTGTGTGCATACCCACATAACATCCCATGTCTTAGCAGAAATCATACGTAGTTCTTTCGGTACGCAAAGGCTTCATAATGTATCGCCGGACTGAGTTCAATATAGGGAATATATACGTGAAACAGATCAAAGCAAAGGGCCCGAAGTCATGTTATCACTAGATAACGAAATACCAATCAATACCGGGTGTGCTTTGAACTCACAGTGCAAGCCCTTATCGTTGAAACTTCCAAGCTGAGGGAGCTAGGATAACGATCATCTCAGTTACTTGCTGTGAAAAGAACAGAGGTAGAGCGAGTTCCCCAGAGGACACTGATTTCTTAGTTTAGTGTATGAGTTGCCCAGTGACCTAGACAAGAGCTTTTAATCCCACAGGTGGCCCAGAAACTTATTTGCTGCCCAAGGAAGCAAAAGGGTGGAGGAAGATAGGTGAACAACATTTTAAAGAGAAGATCATGATGCGTATTCAAGTCAGAAACTGTGTACCCCACATTTTATTATAGAGAGTGGAGATGGTAAATTCTGTAAAATACCCATGCTAATATTAAAATATCCTTTTCTGCCTTTTTGTGACTTTTTAATTTCAAAGTTAAACGATTTGGTGTTTTCCCCTTTACTCCTTAAAACAAAAAAGATAGTATTTTGGAAGTCCAGGTGTTATTGTTTATCAGTATTGCATTTCAGTAAGGCCATTTAGATGAATTATCATTTTTAAAGCGCTGTTGATAGCAACCGTTTTTGTGCCTCTTAGGGTACAGTTTTGTGAAGTTAAGAATTACTGCTTTAAGACCATCAGATTGCAGTCAACAGCACATCGTTTTTTTTTTGCGGTATGCGGGCCTCTCACTGTTGTGGCCTCTTCCGTTGCGGAGCACAGGCTCCGGACGCGCAGGCTCAGCGGCCATGGCTCACGGGCCTAGCTGCTCCGCGGCATGTGGGATCTTCCCGGACCGGGGCACAAACCCGTGTCCCCTGCATCGGCCGGCGGACTCTTAACCACTGCGCCACCAGGGAAGCCCAACAGCACATCTTTTTATTTCCCCCCTAATGAAGTTTTCACTGGACATAGGCTATAACCCAGCTACTCTGTAAGCATTGCAGGATGGTATCAGTAGACTTCTGTCAACATTAATCATGCTTTCAAACCAATAAAATGTCAGCCTTTTGAGTTCTCACAAGGAAGGAGTTCATTCCTTTAAATTTTTAAGTGGCATTTCTTGGGGTCTTAGACCCAAATACATACTGCTAAGAAAAACTGCCAGTTTTAACCTCTTCCTAAATTTTTTATAACCCTAAATTGTTAATGATCTTATAGTGGAATTCAGAATATTAAATGAAAGGTTAATAGGTGTTGTAAGGCCCAGTATTCCCACAAGAAGGTATTTTGCTATTTAGAAATGACTAAGTTCATTGATTGTCCATTGCTGTACCTCTGCTGACTGCCATTCATTCAGCCAGAGCGTGTCCCTGACTCTTGGGACCATTTTATCTCCTTTGGAGAGTAATATTAAAGCTAAGTGAATGGCATGATTTTCTGCCAAGAAGATTATTTTCTTGCAGCAATTCCTTATGTGTGGATTTTGGAAAGCTGTATTTTGTGGCTAAGAGAGAGAAGGAAGTTAGACTAGCTTCAGATACACACTTTTCGAAGTAGCATTTCTCTAGTGCCTTCCTTTAGTCTGACTGGTTTTTCAGACAAGAGGAGTTAAAAAGAACTCCTGCTTATGAAATGGCAGTTGGTTTCGAAGAACATGGACCCATTCAGGCTACCTCAGGTGTGCCTCAGGCTACGCATGATTGTAAGGGTGGCAGTGAGGCAGTGGATTTGAAGCTGGGCTTCTTGTAGCCTCGAGTTGGAGTAGTAATGTGACTCTCTAAATCTAAGTTACTCTCCCAGTGTTTGCTTTTCCTTCTCCTGCTGCCAGCTGGCTTCCTCTTACTTGCCAGGTTTCTGCTTTTACATGGCTTTGGCTTGCCATAGCCCTGACTCTACCTTATGGCATCCTTTTACCTTCAGCTGTGCTGCTAACACAAAAATATCTCACGTTCATTCAGATTCCTGGGGCAGACAGTGATTGTCCAGCTTAGCTCTTCATCCAGGTCATGGGTCCTAGAGATGGCTAACGTGTGATTTGACTGCCCTTTGGCCCAGGGTAGGCACCTGACCCATAAAGTGTGCCCAAGAAGAAGGCAGGTGCTAAACATGACCCTCCCGACTGGGGTGGGAGTGGGAGGTTGCTGCAGGTACCACACCATCTCCAGAATAGGGGAATTAACGGTAATTGCTTTTCTCCAAGATCCTACATAAATGCTAATTTTATTTGTAGTCCCAGTAGAAAGGTGAGTGTTACATACACAGGTGACCCTTGAACAACATGGGTTTGAACAGCACATGTCCATTTATACGCAGATATTTTTCAATAAATATGCACTGCAGTACTTCATGATCTGCAGTTAGTTGAATCCCCTGCGTTGTTTGAATCCACAGATGTGGAACTGCAGGTGTGGAGGATCAACTGTAAAGTTATACTCACATTTTTGACTGAGAGGGTGTTGGTGCCCTTAACCCCTGCGTTTTTTAAGGGTCAACTGTAGTTGAGATACTTTTTAATACTGTTTTTCGTTTGTTTGGTTTTTTTTTTTACTTTATCATTCTTAAGAAAGAGAAATTGCTTGGCAGGTAGGAAATCAGAGAATTTGTTACAAATCCAGCTTAGTTCTTATCCTCAGAAACATTCTTGGGTTTAAAAAAAAACCATCAATTTTAGGTAGCTTTAGCCCTTATACGTGTTGTGTTCCTTATTCAGTGACGTATGTGGGTCTGTAGGCCCTTGAAATTCTCTGTTTGGGGTATCTGTTTTGAGCAGCATTATATACTCTGATAACTTAGTAAGCGTTGTATGGAACTTCACCAAAGTGGAAAAAAAATCCAAATAGAAGGTCAGTATATAATGATTCTTAGGTTTATATTTACCCAAAGGATACAGATTTTAAACTGAATTTTTTTAAAGATCCACATAGAATTTGGGGCTGTTTTTTAGAACTAGCAACTTGTTTCCCACACTGCCAGAGTTAGTAAGAACTCTTTTTATCTTTTATTTTTTAAATAATGGTAAAGCCAGAACTGAAAACTGACTGCCACAAACTTTTCAGACATGTGTTGTTTGGACTATACAGGTTTAAAAACATTTGAGCCAATGTTGGAAAATAGGAAATTTCCACATAACTATTCAGGCTCATGGCTCTTTATGGTAAATGGTGTGACCTGCCAACTCTGAAATGGCAGTCCTGGTTGGAACCTTGTGATGGTGGCTCCCGTCAGAGTGCAAGCCCAGTCAGTAGGTGCCTGTGCGCACAGTAGGCCTTTTGCTATTCCACCAATACTGCTGCATTGCTGTGCATTGTCTTTTGTAACCATGTGAGTTTGTATCCCTGTTGTAAAGAAAGATGTGCTCTTTTATGGAAGATTTGGGAGGTGCAGGCAAATGTATGTCTATGTTTGTATATATATGTGAATCATCCATGATCTGATGCCCACAACAAACCTCTGTTGATACTTTACATATTTTTTTCTTGTGTGTGTGTATGCATGTGTATGTATATATATAGATACCTATAGCTATAGATCACTCATCACTATAATCATAATCCAAATACTGAATATATCCATTCTCCCCAAAGTTTCCTTATACCCCTTTGTAATCCTTTCCTCTCCTGTTGCCCCTCTAACTGCCCTCAGCCCAGGCAACCACTGATCTATTTTCTGTCATTATATAGTAGTTTGCATTTTCTGGAATCTCATGTACATGTGGGTTGTCTTTTTAACATTTGAGATTATACAATTTTGCATTTTCCCCTTTTTAGCCTAACTCTGAAGACAGTTACGGGATTGTACTTTTTCTGATGTTTATTGTCATTTGCGTTCAGTGAGTAGTCTGTTTCCTTTCCCATTAATCCACAGGTGTTTTAGTGTTTTCTTGGTTTATATACACTCTCTATTTGTTAACATGTTTTTCATCATTTTAGAAATATTCTCCAGTTCGTATTGTTTTCTTTAGAATTGTAGGTTATTTTAGACATGCAGAAGTTCATCATCTTTGAGTGATCGAGTTTTGTGACGCTTTCCTCTGCGAGGCAGGACATGAGTGGTTTTAGGGAGCAGGAGAGCTCTTACTCTGTATTCGATCACGTTTCCACTGCGACGGTTCTGTGTGTGCGCATTAGGGGGTTGGGAGCAGCAGCAACCGCGCGTGTCTGTTTGGTTAAGTGTATTTTCTCTAGAGCTGAAAGTTGTTAATTGACAAGCATTGCAGGTAATTTGCTGAACATTTACTATTTCTGTTGTCAAACAGCCTACTTTATGAGGGTTGTAGGAACTAGTAGGTTTGAGTGCCTGGGTCTGGGTACTTGGCTATCTCTGGCTCATGTATCAGATAGAGACTCAATGTTAGGAAATGTTTTCTGTTTTCTTTCAGGTTTGCTTGGCTTTGAGGAGGAGCTGCAGCACCCCTGCCTCACAGCCTAAGGGATGGGCTCAGAGAACAGCGCTTTGAAGAGCTATGCCCTGAAGGAACCACCGTTCACCTTACCCTCTGGACTTGCTGTTTACCCCGCTGTATTGCAGGATGGCAAATTCGCTTCGGTTTTTGTGTATAAGAGAGAAAACGAAGACAAGGTTAATAAAGCTGCCAAGGTACTGTAATAGGTGACTACCTAATAGTTAGTACTTTTTACTGTCATCTTGTTTTCTATTAAAATATGAAATTAATAAACTTCAAAGGGGGTAGGTCATAAGGAATAGTATTTTTATTCATGTCCTTTCAAAATATAGTTGCCTTTACTTCACGGGAATGTCTCCAACGTGCACAACAAGGTCAAGTACCATAGGTAAGCCAAAAGCTTTATGCAACTCAGCGTGATAGCTCTTATCATCCTATTTTTTTAGTGAGAAAGTTTGGGAGGTGATTTTACATGGCTCATAGAAGATAAAGGGACTTAATCTAGCTTAGGAAAAATGCTGTTAAGTATGGGCAACATATTAATTGGTGTATTGAGGATGGACCTGGAAATGAAATATTTTAGGAACTGTAGCTACTGTTTTTTTCTTTTCCTGAGGCATTTTGATGCTCCCAGAAAGAATGTGAAACTGGAATGTGGGACTGGATGCCCCGGAAAGAATGTGACCTTGGCTCCCTCTTGCTGAGGGAGCTTAGAGCGTTAACTTCTGGTGGCTTCAGTTTCCTCCTGCCTCACACCTCCTAAGTGCTCCTCCGGGTAGAGGGTGCCAGTGCCATGCTGGCTGACCTGCTGTCAGGGGACCCTGGCCTCTTACTAGAAAAAGTGATTCCTCTTTGGAATATAATTCCAGAAAACAGC
Source organism: Leucopleurus acutus (assembly GCF_964270905.1). Lineage (NCBI taxonomy): Eukaryota > Metazoa > Chordata > Mammalia > Artiodactyla > Delphinidae > Leucopleurus > Leucopleurus acutus. The sequence goes on from NC_139143.1 coordinate 67,036,550, forward strand.
CCTAGGTGTCTTTTCAAATTTAGTGAAAACAAAGGTATTAGGTGATATTTCCTTGGATAGCTATCTGCTTCTTTGGGTATTCAGGCATTCAGATTATCTTCAGGAAGGTTCTAAAAAGGCATGCATTAATTAACTCTTCTTTGTTTACTATGGCAGGCATACTTTTCAGATTGATTTGGTATCTTTATTTTGTTAGAGTTATGATCTGTACCTTGAGTCACTTTGTACTATCAACAAGAATGAAACATTGATATCTATTTCATAGGTCTGTTTAAATGGTTTGTACCTTTTTTTATGATTATAAAGGGCTATGTTATAATATGTAATATTAGTAATATAATTTTGGCATTTTGTTTGTCACGCTGGTTCATTATTTGATGTCTCTGATCAGGCATGAAGTTAACGGTTGTAAGGTGGTTCCTGAGGAAAACGTTCCTCTCAGGATGCATTTTCCATTAATGGACTGTGGTAAAAAGTATAGCTGGCTGTTGTATTGCTAAGTAATTGTGCTTTTTGGTAAGACTACATGTTTGTCTCTTTTCCATCCCAACTAGGAATTGTTAATAATTTTTTTTGTGATTTTGCAAAAGATAAAATGCCTTGCCTCCCTGTTTTATTAACTGTATGTACAGTTAATATCTGACATACTTCCTGTTATTTGATAAGGTTGCACTTTTTTTAGTAATAATTTAGAGCGACTGTTACTAGTTAAGTACTAGCGATTTACAATTCTTAGGGTTTTTTTCATAAGACCATAAGATTTTTGAAAATTACATTAACCTTTATGGTGTATGTACCAAGAAAGTAGAACAACACAGGTCAGAAAGTTTCTACAGGAAAAGAACAAAGACCTGCGCTCAATGTTTGAGGACTTCCGTGCTGTAGGAATTGCAGAGCTTGAGAGGGAGGATTTTTACCCCCTTGGTATCTGCACACTCTTCTGAGCCATGACTGAGCCTTTTCAAGTAGTTCACACTTGTCTCTTATGTTCTTCAGGCCATTATGTGGCTTTGAATACCTGAGCCATGAATCTGAGAAATTTGAAATGGCAACAAAACGATAAGGAGTTTAGATGTAGGTTACAGTACTTGAGAAATGTATGGCATTGCGTCAGGTTTTAGGAACTTGATTTCTGAGATACCTGAAGTATTAAAACACCATAGGTAGCTTGCCTCACTTTCTCTAGAGTTCAGGCTCCTAGTTCTACCACTGATAGTTGTAATGACCGTTTCAAGCAGGTATAGCAGTGTTTTCCTTACCAAATATTGTTAGGTAGCGATTATACTCTTCCTCCACTGTTGTAAATAAAAACTAACAATCACAGCACACTGTTCAACCTCTGAAAAAGGACGAAATGCAAGTATAACCTTTGGCCACAAAACAACATCAGAAATACTTCAAGTCCATCATATCTTCTCATCTTATCTTGAATTCATTAGCTACAATAGTATATAACTTTCTCACTGGTGATTATGACTCATTTCTAACCAATAGCCTATAAGGAATGATAAATCCTGAGTCAGAACTTGGTTACTGTGGTTTGCTATAATATAATCTAAGTGCTTAGTTAGGGCTTCATGGTGAGTACAGGCTCAAAGAATGATTCCTGAGTGTCTTTATACCAAGCAGCCACATCGCAGTAGGTATATAGATGCTATGTCAGTGCTCTGTTTAGTGCCTTAGGAGACATTATGCTCTTCTCCATGATGGGTTCAGGCTGCTTTGTGGAAAGGTTGGTCAACATATTTGAGAACCACATTGTGTGGGCACGAGAAAGAAATAGAAGGGATGAATGCTGTGCTTGCATTCTGTTTGGAAAATGCTTTACTGCTTTTCCTTAAGTTGACATTTTCTTTCTGTTCCTCTCCCTCTCCAGTCCTTTTCTATGCTATTTACAACCCTCATTCCAGTAAATCAACTTCCCTACATCGTCAGCTTTTAAAAAAATGATTTCCTTCCCCTCATGATCAAAATCTGGTTCTCTTACAAGACTTCTAAGCGTCAGCTGCTCAGAAGAACTTGGGAAGTATTCCCCCCCTCCCTCAGGTATGATAGGGTCACCAGGTGGAACTGGCCCTTTGCCAGCTCCCACCACAGTTTTCAGACTTCACAGTCTCATCCTTTCTTCTCTAAATATCTGTCAGAGCCTCTTGTCTGAACTCCAGATCTATATTTCCACCTGCCTATTGAATATCTCCACCTGGGTATTCCAGCAGCACCCAAATGCAGGCTTTCCCACATAGAAATCTTTTTTTTTTTCAACTTTTTATTTTATATCTAAGTATAGCCGATTAACAATGTTGCAATAATTTCAGGTGCACAGCAAAGGGACTCAGCCATACATATCCATGTATCCATTCTTCCCCAAACTCTCCTCCCATCCAGGCTGCCACATAACATTGAGCAGAGTTCCCTGTGCTATACAGTAGGTCCTTGTTGGTTATTTATTTTAAATATAGCAGTGTGTACATGTCATCCCAAACTCCCTAACTATCCCTTCCCCCCCAGTAATCATAAGTTCTCTTAAGTCTGTGAGTCTGTTTCTGTTTTGTAAATAAGTTCATTTGTATCATTTCTTTTCCGAGTCCGCATATAAGGGATATCATACTATATTTCTCTTTCTCCATGTGACTTCACTCAGTATGACAATTTCTAGGTCCATCCATGTTGCTGCAAATGGCATTATTTCATTCTTTTTAATGGCTGAGTAATATTCCATTGTATATATGTACCACATCTTCTTTATCCATTCCTCTGTCGATGGACATTTAGGTTGCTTCCATGTCTTGGCTGTTGTAAACAGTGCTGCAATGAACATTGGGGTGCATGTATCCTTTCGGACCATGTTTTTCTCCAGATACATGTCCAAGAGTGGGATTGCAGGGTCATATGGTAGCTCTGTGTTTAGTTTTTTAAGGAACAACGTAGAATTCTTTATTCCTTTCCCTTTCTGCATTTTATTCCTAGTTTATGATCTAACCTACAGGCAGTGGGCATTTAAAGACAGAGCATACTTACCATCTTTATCTCAGATTTGCATCTTAGGGGTACAAGGAAGAATCTTTCTCCCTGAAGATTCTTGCCCTCTAGTATAGGCATCTTGTTATTTTGTCATTACTTCTTTAACAGAGTAAAATTAAGGCTTTCTCCCTGTCTTAAAACTTGCAAGTGAATTTGAGCTATAGTTAAGAACTACTACTTTGTGTTGTTTTCAAAGTGAAGTAGCAAATTAGAGGTAGAATGGCAATGAAAAGTTAAGCCCCTAAGGCTTGAATTAATTCTCTGGGTAGCTGAGTCATAACTGATTCCTGCAAAGTAGGGATAGTTCATATTCAAGACTAGAGTCACACACTTAACATCTCTGTGTGGGCATAGATAAGTATACATATTGGCACATTATGTAGTACTACTCATATTTAATAATAAAGGTCCTTACTCAGAATCCTTTTTCAAAGACCAGCACCTAGTACAGTGAATGAGATGTGATAGGCATTCAGTAACTTTGGGACAAATGCTTTCAAGTCACTCTCATCTGACAACAGTCACCTTTCTTCACCGGAACAAGAGCGATTTATGTCTTTAATTGATGTTCATTGAGAAAATATCCTAGTTACACTTGGCAGATACCTCTTGTTGTTCCCTCTGTTCTTTGGAGCAGCAGAAGCTTGGATCTATTTGATTAGTAACTGCTAACCTTTCCTGTGAATCTGTGCATTTTTTTTTTTTTTTTTTTTTTTTTTTGCGGTACGTGGGCCTCTCACTGTTGTGGCCTCTCCCGTTGCGGAACACAGGCTCTGGACGCGCAGGCTCAGCGGCCATGGCTCACGGGCCCAGCCGCTCCGCTGCATGTGGGATCTTCCCGGACCGGGACACGAACCCGTGTCCCCTGCATTGGCAGGCGGACTCTCAACCACTGTGCCACCAGGGAAGCCCTGTGCATAATTTTTGCATAACATTGTGTGTGCCAAAGGGGAGTGACAAGTAAGATTTTTGCTAAGTTAAGAGCTTTGTTCAGAATCATGCAAGAGTTATCCCGTTCTTCATTCAACAAACAAGAAGTCACTTCGGATAAAGAATTTTGCTGGTCATGTAAGGTTAGAAGGATAAACAGAAGCAAAATGGAACATATTATTTATTAATCAGGTGAACATTTATTGACTGTGTATTTTCATGCCAGCACTGAACCAGGTAGCATTCCTTCTGACTTACTAGTATGCCCTGAGTATTAGAAGGAGAATAAAAGAAGATTTAAAACCAAAGGAGAATAATTAGAGCCCTAGGACACAAAAGCTGAATGAAGACTTTTTCCTGAACAGGCGAAAATGAAGTATTTCATGTTTGGCTTGCAAATTATTTGAAATGTTTCTTATAATGAAAATATGAAAGAGGCTGCATAATTTTACTTAGAAACCACAGCTCCAAAGATACCTGTAGGAAGTTCTCTTCATTTAACACACACGCATTCAACCAACCTGCTAGCACAATTCTTGGCTTATCGGGACCTTTGCTGTATTTATATGGGTATGTATGGATTGTTTGAAAAGCTGATATACAAATTAATAGTTTATAATTGCTAGTTTAAAAAATTTTCTTAACTCTTTGTTGTTTATTAGAGTAAATCAGGGGAGGGTAATGCTTCCTTCTTAAGAATAAACAAAAAATCCTATCGGGGCTATCCCCAGGGTTGGCAAAATTTGAGATAAGAAAATAAATTGGGCAAATGAATCCACTCAGAAGATTCTCCTATGATCTTACCTGGGAGAAGTTTAATAGACAAGTGTGAGGTGACTGATATAAAACTTGCACCAGTGCTGGGTTATGGGCTCTTAAACTATCCCACGTTCTTCTGAGATGTTTTGGAACATTCCAAGCTAAGTGCTTATTTGTGAAAATGAAACCTGATATTATATTGGGGGCTGTTCTCCAAGTGAAATTTTCCATCAGTCTCCTCCCAATTCGATGATTGGTTTACAAGGCTTCCCCAATGTCCAGTGGATTGTACAGGGTACAGCTCAGAGATTTAAAGTCATGTAATTTCTTTTAGAAAAACTGGGTGATTTGTAAAGAAAACCACCAATCCAGCATTTAAGTTTTGCTGTAAATACATGATAAGATTATTACCTGGGTTGGGAATTTTGGCTTATGGATCTCCTAAGTTACTCATGTCAAATTTTAGGGGATAAACAGCATGGGTGGAGATTGGAAAAATCGATCTGTTAAGTCTGTTATAAAACCAACCAGGGAAGGAAAGCAACTCAACAGAATTAACCTCGGGTTCAGACACAAAATTGTTTTATATTTGTCATCCATCTGTGTATACTCTTTGCTAAGAAAATAGGACAAAGGAAAACGGTGTGTGTTTTGCGGGAGAATACTCCATATTAGGAGGTTCTAAAGTGGGTTATCCATACCCTAGGGATTGTGCAGTATGATTCATTGCCATTTGGGGAAAATATATCAAGAATGTCTATTTAAGTTTACCTTTAATCTTTTATTTTGGTACTTTATCTTTTTTTCCATTTATTTATTTTTGGCTACGTCTGATCTTCATTGCTGCGCACGGGCTTTCTCTAGTTGCAGCGAGCAGGGGCTGCTCTTCGTTGGGGTGCGCGGGCTTCTCATTGCGGTGGCTTCTCTTTGTTGAGGAGCACAGGCTCTAGGTGTGCAGGCTTCAGTAGTTGTGGCATGAGGGCTCAGTAGTTGTGGCTCGTGGGCTCAGTAGTTGTGGTGCACGGGCTTAGTTGCTCTGTGGCACGTGGGATCTTCCCAGACCACGGCTTGAACCTGTGTCCCCTGCATTGGCAGGTGGATTCACAACCACTGCGCCACCAAGAAAGTCCTGGTACTTTCTATTTTGTGGGTGTTTTATAGTAGTATATGTATTTTATATATAAACATATATATACAAAATATATATTACACATTCATATATATTATGCATAAGCTACAAATTTAACCTTTTTACTGGTGTGAAGTGTGTGAACAAAAACCTTTGATGATCACTTTTCTAGATGGTAAAAAGAAGTTTTAAAGATGGTTAAATATTTTAGTATTTTTTAGTATTCCATTTTAATTTATCTTGACTTGGGGTCTGTATTTCTTTATTTTTTTTAAATGGTTGCACTAAGGACTTCAGTATACATAATTAACTTTTAATAGTCTACTTTAGGTTAGTATTGTACCACAGTCAAATAAAATGTAGAAGCCTTGGAATCATATAGGTGTCTCCAGCCCCCAACCCTGCCGTTCTTTGGTTACATATATATCAACTGTATGTGCACACTAGCACACAGGCATACATATACATCACACACACTGAAAACCTCACCAGGCAGTGTTACAATATTTACTTTATGTAGGTGTCTATATTTTAAATAAGAAGTAAAAAGTAGCCTTCAAATTTATCCTGAGGTTTATTATTTCTGATTTCTGATGCTCTTCCTTCAATCCTGAAGATCTAAGTTTCCCTTTGATATCATTTCCTCTTCAGCTTGAAGAACTTTAACATTTTTGTAGAGCAAATCTTGTAGCAACAACTTTTCTATTTTCCATGATCAAAAATGCCTTTATTTTGCCTTCTTTCCTAAAGGATATTTTTGCCAGATACAGAATTCAGGGTTGATCTTTTATTTTTTATTTCATTGCTTTAAAGATAGTTCCCCTTTGTCTTTTGGACTCTGTTTAGAAATTAGTATCATTCAGTTCGTTATTTCTCTCCACCAGTGGTGTTTTTCTCTAGCTGCTTCCAACATTTTTAAATATATCTTTGATTTTCAGCAGTTTGATCATAATGTAGTTCTATTTATCCTATTTGGTGTTCATTGAAGTTTTTAAATCTGTAAACTTAAGTATTTGGCCAAATTTGGTAAGTTTTCAGCCATTATATTTTTTAGCCCCAATTCTCTCTTCTTTCTTTTTTGGAACTCCAGTTATATGCATTAAATTTTTTGTTATTGTCACCCAGGTTTCTGAAGCTCTGATCTTTTTTTTTTTGTAATACTTTTTCCTCTTCTTTAGATTGGTTAACATCTTCAGGTTTACTGACTCTTGCCTCTGTCATCATCATTCTGTTTTTCAGTCCATCCATTGAAGTTTTTATTTGTAATATTTTATTTTTAATTTCCAAAATTTCCATTTAGTTCTTTTATGTAACGTTCATATCTCTTCTGAGAACGTCTATCTTACCACTTATCTCATAACTCTTTCCTTTACCTCTAGGGGGAATTGTTACAGTAGCTGCTTCAAATTCTTTCTGATAATTCTCTCTCTGGTTTTTCTGGTGGTCAATCTTGGGGTTGATATTTGTTGGTTGTCTTTTCACATTTTCATGGTTCTTTGTCAGTTGAGTGACTTTGGATTGCATTCTGGGCATTTTGAATGTCCTGTTGCATAGACCTTGGTTCTGCTGTAGTCCTCTGGAGAATATTGATGTTTTTTGTTTGCAGGCAGTTAATCCCCTTGGGTTCAAGCTTCTTCTCCGTTTTTTTTAACTACTCTCCTTCCAGCCTTCCTGTGCATGGTAGTTCAAACCTTAGTTCATTTCTCAAAACTTTGCCATGCTAGTTTGGGTCTGTCCTATGTGTGTTTGGTTCAGGGGTTAGTCTGAGACCTGCGTAGGTATACATATAACTAGGGCATTTCCTTTTCCCTCCCTTAGCTCTCTCTCCTCTGGGACAGCTTCCTCATACTCAGCCCTGCTTTGGTTCTCCTGGCCAGAAAGATGGCAAGGTTTCTCTCAGAGTTTTAGCCACGTTTGTTGCACTGCTCTGCACCTGGGGACTGCCTTCAGTGCACAGCTGTGAGAAGGGACATTCCCTGAACCAGGAAACTCCCCCGAATGGGTGACTCCCCTCCGTAATCTACGTGTTTTTGTTTACTTTTCAGAGTTCTTAGGTAGTTGTTTTTGGCACTTCGTTAGGAGTTTATAGCAATAATCATTGGAGATCTAGGCTCTTGGGGGGCTTACCCTCCCATAATGCAACTGGAATTCTCTGTAGAGTAATGTAAATGTTGGTAAAGTGACTACTGTCAGAACAAGTCACGTATTCTTCTCTGCCTTTTTTGAAACTTGGGGGGGTAGGTGAGAGAGGTAAGGAGCTGGAAAAGACCTTGAATGTAAGTATACATTTTCTGACTTGACTACAATGTTAATGAAACTATAGTTAATCTTGTTTTGAGTCATTAACTTCACCAACTCTTCTGTTTATATTTTTAAAGCACTTGAAGACACTTCGTCACCCTTGCTTGCTAAGATTTTTATCTTGCACTGTGGAAGCAGATGGTATTCATCTTGTCACTGAGCGAGTGCAGCCTCTGGAAGTGGCTTTGGAAACATTGTCTTCTGCAGAGGTCTGTGCTGGGATCTATGATATATTGCTGGCTCTTATCTTCCTTCATGACAGAGTAAGTAACCTGGACACAGTCTGCCTCACAGGCTTTCATGTAGACCAGGGGTGGGGTGGTGGGAGGAGGCTGATGTATGGGGTAGTGCTGGTGAATTACGGTATCTGTAGAAATCATAAGTTACTATTCTTATCAGAAGGCTTCCTGAGGGAAAACAGCATACAAGATGCTACAGACAGACAAGTGGTTTGTGGAACAGGCAACAAGTTCTTTGTCCCTGGGCAGTTATTTGTAGAACTTTATTTCAGTTTACTATAGTCTCTCTCTAGTTTTGGATAAGTCTTTATATAAAAATAGCTACAGCTGGTATTTGTTATTAAGTCAAGATAAAAGTTTAGTAACATCAGTGCTGCTGATGGACCAACCTTCCTATTTGTTTTCAGGAGTTTTGTTTTTTTTTTTTTTAGATTTTAAAGAAAGAAATTAGCATTTCTTAGAAAGAGGCAGAGTTTTACACACCCCTTTCCATTCAAGTAGGTGGTACCAAAGAGAGATAGCCCCTAACACTGTGGCAGTGTTTGCTATGAAGGGGATAGAGTATTTTGTTTACTTCTTGTCTATTTCTTAACAGTATTATTGAGCTACTATTTGTTAATGGAATTTACATTCTGAAGTATTAAGGCCTTTGGCAGCCCCCCTCCCCACCCGAGATTTAAAAACACCAGTTACAAGTTAGAAGCACTTGAATTTGACTCATCTTAATGTGTTTTTAAAACATTTTCTGTTATTGGGAGACAGAGTCTCCAAATATCACTTTGGATTTATCATCTCTTAAAGTATGTCTAAGATTCACATAAGTAGAATTATTAATGCCCCACTGTGGAAGAATATTTTCCTTGTTGGAGAAATGCATGAACGTGGTAAAAAGTTTGAATAGTATGAGAGTGCAGATAGGGAAAAACAAGTCCCTGCCCCATCCTTGAATCCAGCGCCCTACTTCTCTCCATCGACAGCCATGATCAGTGTGTTAGTCCAGAGATATTTCTTGTGTGTATAAAGCAGACATCTCTGTGCTTATTCTCCTTTGCTTTTTCCCAAGCGGAAAGACACATGCATACTATTTTAAGCTTTCCTTTAAAAAATATATAACTTGGAGTGTTTTATATAAAAATGCGTACATATTTGATCTGGTGGGTAGAATATTTAAAATGCACTTATCTACTGGAATAATTTCTGGTTTGGAGAAAAACATACTTCAACCCTGTTCTCTTTTTCTTCTTCCCTCTCATTTATTTGACTCTACTATTTTTTATAGTTTTAAATTTGGCTCTTTTGTGGTCTGTGGGATATTTCTGGTGGTCCTTATTCCATTTTCCTCTTCTTCAGGCAGAATTTTTTTAATGCCTACTGACAAGATTTCAGGTGAAGTGGATCTGGGTTCGTGATAGAATGTAGGTGAGAAAGAATTTAGAGGAGAAAATTAATACAGTAACCTGTGGGAGCAAAGATAAATTGTACCTTTAAAGGCATTTGAAGCATACAATGTAGGTTAAAAAGACTTGCAAATTTATGTTTAAGGACACTTGTATCTCCTGACTCCAATGGAGATGGGGTTGTGTAATATCTGTGCGGTGGCTTTTACGTCTTTATTAACCTGCCTCACCAGGCAGGGGGAGATAAGCCTTTCTATTGTGTTTTTTCCCTTTTTTCTAACCTCATAATGTCTAAGCAGCCTCATTCAATTTGTCATTCCTTAAAGTTGTAGTTCTGTTTATTATGCCACAAGTAGGAAGACTTGCCATAATTTTTTTTTTTTTTTTTTTGGTAATGAGTACTTAGTTTTTTAAAACTTCTACTCAGAAAATTGGAGTGGCAATCTTCTTCCTGTTCTTTTTTCCCAGGGACATCTCACACACAACAATGTCTGTTTATCATCTGTGTTTGTGAGTGAAGATGGGCACTGGAAGCTGGGAGGAATGGAAACAGTCTGTAAAGTTCCTCAGGCCACACCAGAGGTAAGCCAGGTGACAGGCCCTCTTTGTTATTCAGAATTTGGTAGCATTTTGGTGTGTGGTTCTCCCCTAGGGACTTTCCTTCAATGTTAGTGTGGTCTCAGATTCGGAGACTTGACTTTTTTGTCAATACTCATATCCATAGAATTGTGGGATTTTACTCTCCAGGGGGAGACTAGGAGTCATTTATTCTTTTCTCCTCATTCTATACTTGAGGAATCAGACTGAAAGAGGTCGAGTGGCTTGGTCAGATTTTTAATTAAATGCCCATCCTCTGTGCTCCTGTAGTAGCCTGTACTTAATTTTCCCACTGAATGTTTAATATTGAAATTACCTTCATGTGTCTGTCTTCTTCACCAGTGGCTGAGCTTCTTGAGGGTGATAGTCTCATATACTTACCTTTATATATCCACCTAGAATGGTGCCTGGCACATATTAGGTACATTAGAAATGTTCACTGAACAGTCGTTCAAGTTGTCCAGAGTCATACACCACGTCTTAAGAGCTGTGCATCGCAGCTGCTCCTAGTGCCGCGCTGTGTTGTTGCTGCCTGTGGTACTTCTTGAACAGTAACTTTGTCTGACAGAGATCTACAGATTTCCCTCCTGGGTTGAGCAACCTTGCTCTTCTCTGTTTTGTTTCCTGGTTTCACCATTTTGCATGTTGCCACTAGAGTTAACTCTTTTTAAAACAGAAATACCACTCCCGTCATAATTTCCCTATTGACAGGGTGGCTCCCTGACTTACTGATGAGGTGGCTCTCCGACTTCCTGGCTCGGCCTGATTTCCCGTGTTCCCTTGTGTGCAGCTTCCACATGGGGGCCTTGTTGCATGTGCACCTTCAGGGGCTCTGGCTCAATTCAAATGCTCCTTCCACCACGAAGACATTCCTTTTTTATTTCTGCCCCTGTTGATCGCTTTCTTCTCAGAAGTCAGCTTACATCTAGTTAGTATACCAGGACGTAATTCTTCCTGTGGGGTTCATCCCAGATTCTTTACCGTGGCATACAAGGCCCTTCACAGTCTCCTTCCCAGCCTACCTTTAGCTCCGTATACCTCTCAGTTATTGAGCTACACTCCAGTTGCATCCTGTTGCACGCATCTCAGCTGTGTTCTCATGGGTGGTCCTCTTTCACCCTCTTCTTTCTTTGTGTGCCATTCTGTTGCTGGGATGCCTTTCTTCCCCTGGGTTCTCTGCAGGATGTAAGATCCGGCTGACGCCTAGCTGAAGTCTAGATCTGGCTAAGTCTCCTCGTTGTGAAGCCCTCCCCCAGGCGTTCCCTACCCAACAAGAGTAGTTCCCTCCTAGGCTTCCGTGGCACTCAGCCAGCACACGTTATCGAAGTTCTTAGTTTAGTTCTAGGTTGTGAGCACCTGGCTGGGGACGGGGATTTATTGCATTCATTTTGTATTCCTGGTGCCCTAAATGGTGCTTGGGACACATAAGCTCTTGAAAAATAGTCTTTGAATCAGTGAATGAATGTACTTGTTCTGTGGATGTTGGCTTTGTCTCTGTAGTTTATAAGATCCTCATATATCTCATGTGACAGCAAACCTTTTGATTGACTTGACTCAGTGAGCAGATTAATGATAGATTTGTTCTCTGCTGGAGAAGCCTTTTATTTGTTAATATCTATGCAGGATGAAGAAGAAGTATTTCTAATTTCCTTATAAGGAAATCAGTTACAGAGATGCCTCTGAACACCAGAGGGTTTCTGTTAAACCAGCTGAAGGGGAAAGGAAAGGGAACTCGTAATTTATTTTCCACTAAGCCTTGCGCCATGCCAGGTACCATATCTGCATTTTTTAGTTATCAAGATTTTAAATTTATGCATTTAATGTGTGGCATTGGTTTGAAGGTTTCATTGCTGCTGTTTCCATTGCTCTTTGCTTTTGTAACTTAATGTAAGAGATCAGTTCACCAAACATATGCTTGAATTACTTTCCTTAATTTATTTCTCTGTCTAGTTTCTGAGGAGTATTCAGTCAGTAAGAGACCCAGCATCTATCCCTCCTGAAGAGATGGTAAGAGGATACGCTTCAGATGTAATGAAGGCTTCTTTGTGTAACTGAGTATGAAACTTTAAAAAAACCTTTCCTCTGCCCACCTCTTTCTTTGCTAAGTTATAGACGCCTCATAATTCCTCTGGCCTTGAAGGCTTCTAAGACTTACTGTATCATCACAGCAGAAAGCCTTTTTCTTGACACTCAGCTTACATTTTTTGGTCATATAGACACCCGTGATAGTGCTTAAAGATAAGAGGTACCTCAGTGTGAGCAGGGTTGGCGCTTCATAGCTATTTCATGGTAAGTCTTTGTACATTATTGGAAGCCATGAGAGCTGAGGAAGCAAGACCCTGGCCCTTTTCTGTGCTTCACCCAACCAGTCATCTGCCTGTCTGGCCATTAGTTGGGATTCCAAGATGTAAGGAAGGGCAATTATTAATATTATGGTGGTGGTAAAGAAAGAGTATATTTACCAGTAAATTCAAAAGCAGCTGCTTTCTCTAAATTTGTTCTTAACCACTATAGACATTGACCCCTAAAGACATATTTAGTGTGCTTTACGGGAAATACAAACCCAACTATAAACTTAAGTATAAACCTAAGACTTGAAATAACTCAGGTTTATTCAAATCAGTACTATGTATATATAGTAGTGTTTTTCAAACTGATGATTTGTGGGTTTTGAATCAATTTAGGGGTCCTGACCAGCATTTTAAGGGAGAAAAAGAAAGGAATAAAATAGAAAATATCATTGGACATCTTGGGTAGTAAAGCTAAGTACTGTCTTATGAAACTTTTGTTTCTGATATGTATTTATACATGTATGTGCATATGTTGATAATGATAATTATGATAATTTTTTTTCTCTGGTTTGCAGTCAAAAATATTTTTGAAAGCCACAGACATATATTCTGACCTTTTTTCTTTTTGCCCTTGTTTGATATTATTAGTATCATTGATAAATTCTATTCACTAGTAGTTTTAAGAGCCTATAAATTAGTGTGTGGTAATATGTAGTTAACTTTGAGTATAATGAATGCAAAAATGGGAGAAAGTGCTTCAGAGAAAAGTAGAAATGGTTTGTAAAGCAGATCCTCTGGTTTTAATGGTCTTTACTGCTTTTAGCTTCCAGAATTCACAACTCTGCCAGAGTCACACGGACATGCTCGGGATGCCTATTCTTTTGGGACATTGGTGGAAAGTTTGCTCACAATCTTAAGTGAACAGGGTGAGTTGGAGTTATGCTGCTGCATCCACAGAATAAGTAGGAAAATCATCCATGGCTTGTTCTGTGTGTATTCAGAGAACTGCAGTCTTTGATCATAGTAAGGAGCTGTTGCTTACCAAGAAAGTTGTTTAGGGCAGATCCTAATAGCAGGGAGGGAAGAAGCTTCGGGTTTCTTTACTTTGCATAGTTAAAAGAATTTTAGGGCTTCCCTGGTGGCGCAGTGGTTGACGGTCCGCCTGCCGATGCGGGGGACACGGGTTCGTGCCCCGGTCCGGGAAGATCCCACGTGCCACGGAGCGGCTAGGCCCGTGAGCCATGGCCGCTGAGCCTGCGCGTCCGGAGCCTGCGCTCTGCAACGGGAGAGGCCACAACAGTGAGAGGCCCGTGTACCGCAGGAAAAAAAAAAAAAAAAGAGTTTTAAGTAGGAAGCACTTTGAACTATGGCTATGAATATCATGTTATTATCTTATTAATTGGTATTGGTATTTATGGTCTAAAGACGATTCTTTATCAAGCCAGCCAATAAGTAAGTGAATGCTGTTATTGATGTATATGTAATGATCTGAAGAATAGAGTAAGATTCAAAGTTTTTTCTTAATTTCTAAATCAAGATTAACGTTTCTTTATCTTTTTTTCAAAGTCCTTTTGATTTTTTTCATTGTGATTTCATTTACTCATTACTTTTTTCTTTTGTTGGCCGTCAAAGCCCAGGCCACTGAACACATAGGTCTCTTCTGAGCTCTCTGGCAGCCTGCTACACTCTCCTCCAGCCACTCCAGGCCTTCAGTTGTCCACCCTTTAAGTGTACTGGGGTCCATGTCTCTTTAGGCCCCTTACTGGCCTATATCTCACATTGCTGCAGCTCTAACGCAGTTTCTTCTTCCCGGTTCACGCAGTGCTCTGCAGTCACAAGCACCATTCAGCTGTCAGCTCTGAGTTGTCCCAGCCTAAACACTTGAGAATTAAACCCTGAGGCATTCTTGGTGGATGATGGACTCACTGTTCTTCACTGTGTCTAGAATGGTGGCAATTATGTACCACCCCTGAGAGAATTGAAAATATAGTCATTCAGATAACTTCCTGTGTTCTGTGGGTGAGGAGACCTGGTTGAAAAGGCCCTCAAACCTGCCGCTTATTAAACCTCCTCCTCTGGGCCTGAGCTGAGTTAAACTGACAGTCAGGAAATGAGAGGGCTTCCAAGGGGAGGTACGTGAGCAGGGGCTTGGCTGTGTTGTCAGGACAATTTTCTACACCTGTCAAGGAGCTTGGCTTCAGGAAAGCAGGACGCCGTTCAGCAACAGCCAGGGCTTTGTTTGTTTGGGCTTTTACAGGTTGGTTTTTGCTCTCGTCAGTCTCCAGCTATAGAGGTCCTGAAAAGAGGGAGACGGCATTGGAAACTAACTGTCGCTCTGGATTTCAGTTTCAGCGGATGTTCTCTCCAGCTTTCAGCAGACCTTGCACTCAACTTTGCTGAATCCCATTCCAAACTGTCGGCCAGCGCTCTGCACCCTCCTGTCCCATGACTTCTTCAGGTGAGGGCGCCTGGTGTGACACGCTGGCTGCTCCCCACTGATGCCCGCCTGCTCTCTTGTGGGTTATGCTCCAGTGGTGGGTGTTGGAGGACCAAATGCTGCGGTCCTTTTGCTGCTGTTGTCCTTCATTATTAGAAGAGAGTGAATCATGTCCACATGGGAAAATAGAGGGAGAAATTGGGTTGCCTTTCAGCTTCCTATCACAGATAGGAAGTTTTCGAACTCCGTAATTGTCATGGAGGCCTGGGTCTAGAAATTATAGCTGGATTACTTAGGGCTTCTGAATGTGAAGAAGCTAGGCTATGTCCAGTGATTTACAGTTGGAAGTTAATTGAGGAACTTAATAAACATGGCCTTTCCTTTTTGCTGCCATTGTGATACGAGTCTGTTATTGTTGAATTTTACTTGGGTGGGGGTGTGGGAATGAGCTTATTTTTCTTCAGGCAGAAGATTGTTTTCTTTGTTTAGTGATACGTGATGGAAGAGCAAAGAAGTCAATTTAGTGGGAGGGCACAGTGTAGCTGTTAATACTGTCGCTGGATTCAGATGTTTTTGAACCTCTCTTCCAGGTTAGTTTTAATTATGTGTCCTTTATTTTTTAATTTCCATGACTGCAGAACTTCTGCACAGGTTAACTCCACATTCATGACTTTTATTAGCAAAATCAGTTTTTTGTCAGTTGTGAAACTAAAAATCCTATGTGTTTGCAGTCAGAAAGCCTGAGAGAAACCAGAGTGAAGGGAAAGCTAATATTATCCCTGGAGGGGGACAGTTACCTCTAAGGATGGGGGTGTATATTATTAAACAAGGCAGAGGGGGTATTTTCCTTGTAGTTACAAAGGTTTTGTCACTTATGCTCCAGGGAAACTGTTCAGACCTTTCCCAGTATGAGTCTTTTAACCAAGGTATTTCCATGTCTTTTTGGGTGATTCATAGTGATACTTTATCTTGGTATAGAATCTCTACAAAGCAGAATCCTTTATAGTAAATAGATGCTCTCACTACTGTGTGTGATAAGAGTTCTTTAGTAAGAATTATGTGTTAAACAGAGATGGGAGAGGGAAGCCAAAACCACACACCGGCGCCCTGTCCCCCAAATCTGATTGTTACACGAGAGGGGAAAGCCCGGCCAGAGGTGGCAGCAGGAGGAGGAGGGCCAGCATTTCCCGCTGAGGCAGCCAAGCCAACCTCATTGCACTTCGATTAAGGCTTTGTGCTTTTTCTCTGCCGCTGAGCCAGAGGGAAACAGGTGTCAATGTGGGGAGTGGAGACCCAGGAGGTCAGCTGTCCTGGCGGGGGCTGCAGGCTGCTGCTGAAGCCTCCTTTCCAGGGGCGACGTTGGCTTGGAGCTGAGTGGCCGCGGGGCTCTCTGGAGACCCTGCAGGAAACTGACCACTCCTCTCACCCTCTTCCCTGCCTGGCTGCAAAAGTGACCAGACAACTACAACGGGAGAACCGAGAAGATTGCTATGACTTATACCAGAAATTCCTCTTTCCCCAACCCTCTTTAATAGTTTTCACCAAAGGAGACTTGAGAATTAGCAACTATTTTGTAATGGTAATACCATTTCTCCCAGGATAGTTCATGTAACCACATCCTATTACAACAAAACATTTGGATGATTATGATGATTAAAACCACAGTGTTTGTTAGCGTTTGTGTATGCACATGTGTGTGTGGTTAAGCGTGTATCCTCTTGACAGATCTCTTTGATATTCTTAAAATATTAAATTCCTTGTGGACTTGTTCCATAGTATTTGTCTTATAAGCTACTTAGTTATAATAGAATCTTCCAAGTGACACAGGGGAATGTTTCTTTGTTGAATATTATTGTGGTGTGGTCTGCGGTTATTGCTTCAATATTTGACAACGCCATCTTTAATCTGTTGTCCTGCACCTTTTTTTTTTTTGGCATTTAGGAATGATTTTCTAGAAGTTGTGAATTTCTTGAAAAGTTTAACATTGAAGAGTGAAGAGGAAAAAGCTGAATTTTTCAAGTAAGTTTAGAAAATTCAGGCCTTAAAATTCAGTAACTTGGGTTAAGTCCATGTAATCACTTCAGGTGTCCTAGAGAGGATGAGTCAGACATTTGTTTTCTTAAAGTTTAGTGACATTTCCTATACGTCAGGCTCTTTTCTAGGCCCTGGCATGGACAGTTCTGGTGAGGGAAACAGATACAGACTGATAACCCTTAAACAGTGATGGAGCTTGAGGGGGTCGTCCTGAAAACAACAGAGGACGGGGGAGAAGGAGGTTAGAGAAGAGGTATTCTAGGCAGAGGAGCAACATGAACCGGTGCACAGAGGCAAGACACAGTATGTCTTGTGCGAGGAATGATGAGCGCTTGGGTCCTGCTGGAGGGTAAGGGGTGGGCACCCTTGGACGTGGCACTTAGGAGTATTGACACTATTGGTAAGCAGTGGACTTCAGGCCTTGAAACCGTCAAAGGAGTGAAAACGGGCTGTGAGATGGCTGTTTCCCCTTGGGTGGATCGCTCTGTTTTCTATGGAGGGCACAGGTTTATTTCACATAAGACTTGGATCGGTTGGTAGACTGCAGTAGGCCAGGTAGTAAATGTGAGGCCTCATGTAAGGGCAGTGATGGTACAGTGAAGAAGACACAGATAAGAAATATTAAAACAGACTGACAAGCCTTAGTGATTATCACCAAAAGAATTAGAGAATACTGGAGGAGAGAACCTACATGCAGAGAAAATGAAGAATTTGGCATTCAGTGTGTTGGTTTGAAGTGTCTGTGGGACTTCAGGTAGAGATGTACGTGGGCATTTGGGCAGATGGGTCAGAAGCTCAGGAGAGAGGTCTTAAGCTGATGAGCTAGAGGCGAATGTGAGGCTTCATCAGCCTGTAGTTGGTGACATTGCCCCATAGAAAGTGGGTAGCATGAAAAGTACAGTGGCCCAAATGTAACCCTGGGGCACACAACCTTGTAAGGGGGCCAGTGGGGAGGGAGTGGCTGATGAATGAGACAGAAGCAGTGGTTGGAGGAGATTGAGAGACAGCCAGGAGGCTGGTATTCCAAAGGAGTAGAAAATTTCAGAAAGATAGGAGCAGTCAACAGATACCTGTTCACTTAGCAGTCAGGAGAGCACTGATGACCTTGTCTTAGAGCTGTTTCAGCAGAGCGAATCAAACTGCAGTGAATTGAGAAATGGGTGGAAGGTGAGAAAGTGGACTTTGGGTAAAATCTCCTGAAAAGCTCGGAGAAGAGGAACATAGAATTGCTAAAGAATTGCTAATGGAGTCAAGGAAGGATTTTTTTTTCTTTTTAGGAAGGATGTTTTTAAGGCTGGAAGAGACGGGAGCATGTTTGTAGGCTGATGGGACGGAGCTGGTGGGGGAGTGAGGGAGGAGTTGAAGATGCAGTTGTGTTGGGGGGCTGTCGGTGCATGGCCCTGGGGGAGAAGGGGGAGTTGGGGCAATGGCTCAGTGGGGGTGACCTTCAATAAGAGGAAGCCCTCGCATCCATGGAACCTGAAAAGGAGCTGGGAGTGAGTTTGGGTGTGGACTGGTTTGTCGATAGTGATAGTGGCCGAGGGGCTTGCAGGAGATAAAGCATGGTGGGGCCTGTTTCCCAATTAAGGAGGCAGGATTACCTGCTCAGGGTGATTGTATAGTGGCGTTTTACTACTGCCAACACCTGATATCTGTGTATTTCCTAACTAAGTGCTTGTACATAGCTTGTTTTAATAAGTTGAGTAACAAAAGTTAGTATTTTGTTTACCGTGGAAACTTTAGATAATGTAATATCCTACGTCTTTTAAACTTGAGAAAGTACCTTTTATTGACCAGAAAGCCTCTGGCTTATTAGCGGGGAGAGAAGACACTCTTGCTATTAATGAGGGGCCATTTTTTGAAAAAATTTTCCTAGCTTGGATTGGAGGTTGTGTATGTACTGACTGTTTGGCCTTGCCTCACACCTTCTGTGTTTTTCTTAAATACCTGGGGACTGACCTAGCTACAGTTTCTCTAGCTACATTTCAGATTCATCACTTTGATGGAAGTGGAATAAAGCTGCATGCGTCTAAACTGTACAAGTGAGTTGATACAGTGTCACAGCCAGTTTCCCAGGCTTTCCTTCTTTGCCCTCAGGTTCCTCCTGGACAGAGTCAGCTGCCTGTCAGAGGAATTAATAGCTTCACGGCTGGTGCCTCTTCTGCTTAATCAGTTGGTGTTTGCAGAGCCAGTAGCTGTTAAGAGTTTTCTTCCCTACCTCCTTGGCCCCAAAAAAGGTGAATTTTTTTCCAAGTATTATTGGTAATTATGGAGTTTGGGAGTTATTAGTCCATATTTGAGCAGTGCAAGATTATTTCATGGTAATCTGAATCACCTGGGGAGCTTTTTAAAAATTTGCCTGTGCCTGATCCACTGGTTCTGGGACAGAGCAAGGATGGGTAAATATGTATTTTGAAAGGTCCCCAAATGATTCTGATGCATGTCTCTGTTGAATAACCTACCGTAACTACTAGGAAGGAGAGGACCGTCAGCGCCAACTCTTGTAGCATTTAACACACTTCCTGGCTTTGCGGATGAAATTGCAACAGTCATATCCGTTGAATCTAGTATATGAAATTCCTCATTGATTAGATGTAAGTATATAAAGAGCTGTCGACTCAGGATTCTGTTAGAACATAAGGTTTCTTTGTAAATAGTACATTAAGTATGATAGAGTATTTCAGAAACACTTCTACAAGGTGGAGTGTGATTAAGACAGTTAAGCCTTGAGTAATTTGGGGTCAAAAGAAGCACTTCCCTTTGGTTTGGGAATTTAGAAGAGCATTTAGAACGTGTGTGAAGTTCTGGGCTCAGTTTCTGCGCTGGGCTTCGTGCTCCTTTCACCGAAGTGACGCGTTGTTGTTTCGTCTGACCTGGGGAGAAGACGGTGCGAGGGGAGGAGCCCCCCGCCTGCTCTCACCAGCCCTGTTCCAGGCGCGGGTGATCCCCGTGCTGCTGCGGCTGTTTGAGGTGCACGAGGAGCACGTGCGGACGGTGCTGCTGTCTCACCTGGAGGCCTACGTGGGGCACTTCACCCAGGAGCAGCTGAAGAAAGTCATCCTGCCCCAGGTAGGGGCGGGGCGGGCGCCCACAGCGCTCTCCAGGGGAGGAGGCGGAGCCAGGGCCCGCTGCGGGTGCTGGGGGCAGGGGAGCTGGGAGGGAGGGGGTCTTTGGAGCGTCTGGGGAACAGCTGAGAAGGCCTGAGGCAGAACTTCAGTTTAAACGCCTCCTGGGATCCAAAGGGCGGGAATTAAAGTTGCATTTCCAGGCCAGTCACACAGGCAAATCAGTTAAACTAACATATTTGGTTTTCACCTGTTTATAACCTGAAAAACTGTAATTCTGTTTGCTAATTCTTTGGGGGAAAACTAACAAGATTCGTTTGTGGGATGCTTTGTGAACATAAAGTGCAAGTGTCATAATTAAATTACTATAAAATAATGAAATTATAACTGAGAGGAACAGGAGATGATTCCTGTCAGTGGTTTTCAGCCTATCAGTCAGCCACCAGGGAGCCTGTTAGATTTGCCCACTCCAGGGCTCCAGGTTTGTATCGGTTTTCTGTAACTGAGGTAACAAAATTACCACAAACTGCGTGGCTTAAAACAAGAGAAATCTCTTCTCTTATGGTTCTGGAGGCCAGAAATCCAAAATGAGGATGTCAGCAGGGCTTCCTCTGAAGGCTCTAGGGGAGAATTCTTCCTTGCCTTCTTCCCAGCTTCTGGTAGCCCTTTAGCGTTTCTTGGCTTGTAGCCGTGTCACTCCAATTTCTGCTTCTGTTGTCACACGGCCTTTTTATAAGGACACCAGTCATTGGATTTAACCCAGTATGACGCATTTCAAGGTCACATTCTGGGTGGACATGAATTTTTGGA
The DNA here is from genome assembly GCF_964270905.1 of Leucopleurus acutus. Classification (NCBI taxonomy): domain Eukaryota; kingdom Metazoa; phylum Chordata; class Mammalia; order Artiodactyla; family Delphinidae; genus Leucopleurus; species Leucopleurus acutus. The sequence continues at coordinate 67,057,560 of NC_139143.1, forward strand.
AGACGCTATTCAACTCAGTACAAGGTTTTAAAAGATTTTATCGGTCACATGGTATTTTTCAAATAACTTGTTTTTCTATCAGATTAAGTTATTTACAAATTATAAGGCCTGGTTTTATGCCAGTTCTTGTGCTTAGGTACTGGGGCCCTAGAGGTATGTAACACACTTCCTGCTTTCAAGGAGAGAGTAGATCGGAAATAATAGATGTTTGTTGTCTGCGTAGCAAATCACCCCAAAACTTAGTGCCTTAAAATGACAATCATTTTATTAATTCTCACGATTCTTTGGATTGATTGGGCTCAGCTTGGGGGTTCTGTTGTTCCACATGATGTCAGCTGAGGCAGCAGTCATCTGGGGCCCCATAACATCCAGAATAGCCCCTTGGCACCTTGGAGGGGAAGGTTGAAAGGTGGGCTTACCTGGGGCATCAGGACAGCTGGGGCTCCCTCTCCATAAAGCCTCAGGACATTTCAGGGCCCCTATTCCCCCATGTGACATCTCCACATGATTTCCTTAGCAAGGTGTGTGGACTTCTTCTATGGCTGCCGAAGGCTACTAGAAGTGCCCAAGCAGCCTTCTTAAGGCAGAGATTGGAAATTGACAACATTGCTTCTGTCACATTATCTTGGTTGAAGTGAGTCACAGAAGTCAGGCCAGGTTCACCATGGGGTGGTTTTATACAAGGGTGTGGATACTGGGGGTGTGGTTCACTGGGGGCTGGCTTTAGAGCCTAGCTACCACAACATAGCATTTTGTGTTTACATCTGCAGCAGTAGTTGTCACCCTACTTGTAGTTGTTTGTGTCTGAAAATTTAGAAGAGGAATGAAGCACTCTAACTCTGAAATAGAGATACCATCACAGGTCTCAGAATTGGCACTGAGCTGAGGTCAAATAATAAGTAGATACTCAGCATATGAAAGGCAGTGAAAACTCTCAGTGGAGCTACTCCCCCTGTAGGGGAATAACTTGACTGATTTCAGTGTTCACTTTGGGAGCAGTGGAAGATAGACTAAGGGAGTTCAACTAGGAAGTTATTAGAATAGTCCTGCTAAGAGATGACAAGGACTGGGGAAAACATGGCGGCAGTGATTAAGGGTAGAAGGGGTAGGACTCAGTTTCTCACTAGATGGGAGAGTTTTGAGGATGACTCTTGGGTTTTTTTGGCTTTGGTGGTTTCTTATTTTATGATTACCGTATTCAGTTGATAGAATTCTAACCATGATTTAGTTTACTTGTACAGCTTTGTTTTGAGAAAGTGCCTGGTTTGTTAGCATTGGACCTGTTAGTTATTTTATTGAGTCCTGTTGGAAACCTTCATCTTGGATATATGAGGAAACTAGACCAGAATAATGAAGCGATTAATTGGCCGAGTCATACTGAGAACCCCTGGCAGAGCAAGGACCAGAGCCCAGGACTCCTGATAGCCTTGTGTCTGGCTGGTGCACATGCTTTGCCTGCTATCTTCCTTATATACGTGTTTGCCAATTCAGAGCAAAATCTCTCCTCATAGCTCCATGTGAATGTCTTAGTCAAGATTCTTCTGGCTGCAGGTAACTGAAACCCACTTAAACAAGCTAAAGCAAAAAAAAAAAAAAAAAAAAGAGAGAGACTTTAATCAAAGGATGTCATTCTGCCTTACATGGAAATCAAGTGCAGCTGGGACTCAGCCATATGGTCTTCATTGCGTTCCTTTCTCTCTTGACTTTTGAACACCAGCTTTAATTATTTGGTGTACACATGGACAAACATGGTTGACCCATAGCTTCTAAGTTCACTCTCCTCATTTTAAGCAAACCTCAGAGATAACCAGTTTCTCTAAATTCCAGTTTTTGTTACCGGGAAAGAGATCATAATTGGCTCAGTTTGGGGCAGGTGTTATATGCATCAGATATAAAGAAGGTTTCAAGGTCCTATCCTTATGGGTGTATAAAACTGAGAAGAGGCCAAGGACTGGTAACATAGCTCTTAGTGACCTAGATGAGTGTTTCTAAGTGAGCTCTGCAGAATATTGCCAGTCCATGTACTGTTTGTTATGGTTCTGCAATGAGGTGAGTACAGATACGGAAAATTAACATTTAAAACCTTTTTTTTTTAAATTGAGGTACATTATTGATATATTCGTTTCAGGTATACAGGAGAATGACTTGATGTGTGTATATGTATATATATTGCAACTGATCACCACAATAAGCCCAGTTACCTCGTGTCACCACACAGAGTTACAAAATCTTTTTCTTGTGATGACTTTTAAGAATTACTCTGTTAGCAACTTTGAAATATGCAATACAGTATTATTAACTATAGTCACCATGCTGTACATTATATCTCTGTGACTTTTTTATTTTGTAACAGGAAGTATGTACCTTTTGACCCTCTTCACCCATTTCATTTCCTCCCTACCTCCTCACTTCCACCTCTGGCAACCACTAATCTGTTCTCTGTATCTGTGAGCTCGTTTTTCTGTTTGTCCTCTGCCCCACCACCACGAGTATTTGTCTTTCTCTGTGTGACTTACTTCCTTAGCATAGCATAATGTCCTCCAGGTCGATCCATGTTGTTGCAAATGGCAAGATTTTATTCTTTTTTTATGGCTGAATAGTTTTACTGTGTGTGTACTACATTTTCTTTATCCATCAGCAGACACTTAAATTATTTCCATATCATGGCTATTGTAAATAATGTTGCAGTGAACATGGGCGTGCATATATCTTTTTGAGTTAGTAGTTTTTTCTTCAAAGAAATACCCAGAAGTAGAATCACTGGATGGTATGGTAGTTCTATTTTTAATTTTTTGAGGAACCTCTGTACTGTTTTCCATAGTGGCTACACCAATATAAATTCCCACCAACAGACACAAAGGTTCCTTTTTGCCACATCCTCGCCATCACCTGTTGTTTCTTGTCTTTTTGATAATAGCCATTCTGACAGGTGTGTGGTGATATCTCACCGTGGTTTTGATTTGCATTTTCCTGTTGTTTAATGATGTTGAGCATCTTTTCACATACCTGGTGACCATCTTTCTGTCGTCTTTGGAAAAATGTCTATTCATATCTTCAACCTACTTTTTAATCAAACTGTTTTTGCTTTTGAGTTGTATGAGTTTTTTGGTATATTTTGGATATTAACCTCTTATCAGATGTACAATTTGCAAATATTTTCTCCCATTCAGTAGATTACCTTTTTACTTTGTTGATGGTTTCCTTTGCTATGCAGAAGGTTTTTAGTTTGATGTAGTCCCACTTCTTTGTTTTTTGCTTTTGTAACCTTTGCTTTTGGTGTCAGATCCAAAAACTCATCACCAAGACTGGTGTCACAGAACTTGCTGCCCATGTTTTTTTCTAGGGGCTTTATGGTTTCAGGTCTTACATTTAAGTCATTAACCCATTTTGAGTTAATTTTTGTATGTGGTATAAGATAGTGGTCCAGTTTCATTCTTTTGCATGTAACTGTCCAGTTTTCCCAACACTTTATTGAATAGACTATCCTTTCTGCATTGTATGTTCTTGGCTCTTTTTGTCATAAATTAGTTGACCATATATGTATACGTTTATTTCTGGGCTCTCTATTTTGTTCCATTGACCTGTGTGACTGTTTTATGCCAGTACTATACTGTTTTGATTACTATAGCTTTGTAATATGGTTTGAAATCAGGGCGTGTGATGCTTCCAGCTTTGTTTTTCTTTCTGAAGATTGCTTTGGCTCTTCAGAGTCTTTTGTGGTTTCATACAAATTTTAGGATTGTTCTATTTCTGTGAAAAATGCCATTGGAATTTTGATAGGGCCTGCATTGGATCTGTAGATTGCCTAGGGTAGTATGGGCAGTTTATTAACAGTACTAATTCTTCCAGTCCATGAGCACAGAATATCTTTCCATTTATTTATGTCTTCTTCAGTTTCTTTCATCAGTGTCCTATAGTTTTTAGTGTACAGGTCTTTCACTTCCTTGGTTAAATTTATTTCTAGGTATTTTATTCTTTGATGCAACTGTAAATGAGATTGTTTTCTTTCTGTTTCTGACAGTCCATTATTAGTGTATAGAAATAGTACAGATTTCTGTATATTGATTGTGTATTCTGTGACTTTACTGAAATCATTATTAGTTCTAAAAGTTTTTTGTTGGAGTCTTTAAGGTTTTCTACATATAGTATTATGTCATCTGCAAAAAGTGACCATTTTACTTCTTTCTGATTTAAATATCTTTTTTTTTCTTGCCTAATTGCTGTGGCTAGGACTTCTAATACCGTGTTGGCAAGAGCAGGCATCCTTGGCTTGTTCCTAATCTCAGAGAGAAGGCTTTCAGCTTTTCAGTATAATGTTAGCTGTGGACTTGTCATATATGGCCTTTACTATGTTGAAGTATGTTTCCTCTATACCCAGTTTGTTGAGAGTTATCATAAATGGATGTTGAATTTTGTCAGATGCTTTTTCTGCATTTATTGAGATGATCATATGATTTTTATCCTTCATTTTGTTAATGTGGTGTATTACATTGATTTTTTGCATATGTTCAACCATCCTGGCATCACTGGAATAAATCCCACTTGATCGTGGTATGTGATCCTTTTAATGTATTGTTGAATTTGTTTTCAATTCTGTTGAGTATTTTGGCATCTATATTCATCAGGGATATTGGCCTGTAATTTTCTTTTCTTGTGGTGTCCTCTGGTTTTGGTGTCAGGGTAATGCTGGCCTTTTAAAAATGAGTTCCCTCTTCTTCTATTTTTTGGAAGGATTTGAGAAGGATTGGTATTAATTCTTTGAATGTTTGGTAGACTTCACCAGTGAAGCCATCTGTGTCTGGACTTTTGTTTGTTGGTAGGTTTTTGGTTACTGAGTCAATCTCCTTACTTGACCTGTCTGTTCAGATTTTCTATTTCTTTATGATTCAGTCTTGATAGGTTGTATGTTTCTAGGAGTTTATCCGTTTCTTCTGGTTTGTCAAATTTGTTGGCATGTAATTTTTCATAGTAATCTCTTGTGGTCCTTTGTGTGGTATCAGTTGTAGCATCTCCTCTTTCATTTCTGATTTTATTTGAGTCCTCTCTTGGTGAATCTCGCTAAAGATTTGTCAATTTTACCTTTTGAATAAATTAGCTCTTAGTTTCATTGAATTTTTTTTCTATTGTCTTTTTAGTCTCTATTTCATTTATTTCTGCTGTGATACTTTCTTCCTTCTGTGAGCTTCCTTTGTTCGTCTTTTTCTAGTTTCTTGAGGTATAGAATTAGTCGTTTATTTGGGATTTTTCTTGTTTCTTCAGGCAGGCACTTATCACTATGAACTTCCTTCTTAGAACTGCTTTTGGCTGTGTCCTATAGATTTTGGTATGTTTTACTTCCATTTTCATTTGTTGCAAGGTATTTTTTGATTTCTCCTTTGAATCATTGGTTGTTCTGTGGCATACTGTTTAACCTCCACATATTTGAATTTTCCAGTTTTCTTCTTGTAATTGATTTCTAGTTTTTTTACTGTCAGAAAAGATGCTTGATATGATTTCAGTCTTCTTAAATTTATCAAGTCTTGTTTTGTCACCTAACATATGATCTGTCCTGGAGAATGTTCCGTGTGCACTTGAGAAGAATGTGTGTTCTGTTGCTTTGGCATGAAATGTTCTTTGTATATCTGTTAAGTCCATCTAATCTAATGTGTCATTCAAGGCCAGTGTTTTCTTACTGACTTTCTGTCTGGATGATCTATCCATTGATGTAAATGGGATATTAAAGTCCCCTACTATTACTGTATTGCTCAGTTTCTCCCTTTAGGGTCTGTTAATATTTGCTTTGTATATTTAGGCACTCCTATGTTTTGTGCATAAATATTTATAAATGTTATAAATGTTGGATTTGATCCCTTTATCATTATGTGATGCCTGCTTTGTTTCTTATTACAGTCTTTGTTTTAAAGTCAGTTTTGTCTGATACAAGTATAACTTACCTCACCCTTCTTTTGGTTTTCATTTGCATGGAACATCTTTTTCCATTCCTTCACCGTCAGTCTATGTATGTACTTACACCTGAAGTGAGTCTCCTATGACATCATATAGATGAGTCTTGGTTTTTTAATCCATTCAGCAACTCTGTCTTTCAGTTGGAGTATTCAGATTCACCAAGAATTTGGTTGGGGAATTGTCTACAGCCTTCCCACCCTGAATGCATCCGTCTCATCTGATCTCAGATGCTAAGCAGGGTCAGGCCTGGTTAGTACTTGGATGGAAGACCACCCGGGAATACTCGGTGCTGTAGGCTTAAAAGTGCTGAGCTAGCTCTTGGGAGGACTCTGTGGCCTTGGTTTGGAGGCAAGAGTCAACAGGCATCGTGGACAAATCTAAAACCTTTTATAGTAATTTAACAGAGTCATCTTATTCCTAATATATTTCTAATGTATTTATCTACTTAATTTCATTTTTGTTTTATTTTTGGAAGAGTATCAGGCTGTGATGGATTGGGAGAAAATATTGGTCCTTGACCAGATAGGTTGTGAGCTACTGACCTAGAACGCGTATCTAAGAAATGAAGTTCACTTGAGCAAGCACAAACTGATTGCAGCCCAACTACTTGTTTACCAGGGGAGAAAGAGACAGGCAATATGGCTGCATACACTTATTACCCAATTCACTCCTAGGTATTACTGGGCCTGCGTGATACCAGCGATTCCATTGTGGCAATTACTCTTCACAGCCTGGCAGTGTTGGTCTCTCTACTTGGACCAGAGGTGGTTGTGGGAGGAGAAAGAACCAAGGTCTTCAAATGCACTGCACCAAGTTTTACTAAAACTATGGACCTTTCCCCACAAGGTAAGAATGATTAAAAGGCCTAGTGTGTTGTTGTTTTAATGTATTAGATTTTAAACATTATACAGATAATGCAGATAGATTGTATTCAAATGATGCATAAGGAAAAAGTTAATGATTTCCCTCCCCCAGCTCCTTCTGGGGCGTCTAAGGTAACCAGTTTTAATGGCTTAGTGGGAATTCTTTCATCCTTTTTTCTAAGCCCACAAAGACACACAAATGTATGTTTACACACACACATAGGATTTAAAAAAAAAAAATATTATGCACAATTCTACAACTTGATTTTTTTTCACATAGCAGCTTATCAGGGACCTGTCTCCAGGTCAGTACATAACTGCCTAATAGTTTTGTTTTATTTTGTTTTTTGACAGCTGCCTAATATTTCATTGAATATAATTCATTCAGTGATTTCCCTATTGATGGCTATTGCACTCATTTTTGGACTTCTGAGTCAGAGAATATATTGAATATTTAAAATTTTAATAGATAGTGTCAGTTTCCAAAAAGGTTGTAGCAGCTCTTAACAACACCAGATGTTTAAGTTCTTTTGATTTTGATGGCCTGTTAGGTGACAAGATCTTGATTTTTAGGTACTTCAAGAAATCAAGAGAAAAAAATATCCTTATTTCTGGTATGTTCCCATTGGATGTTACGTGGAAGTAGCAGTAGTTTCTGATCTTTGCAGGCTATAAAAGTCAAGGATAAGAATTTTTTATCAACAGTGTCATTGCTTCTTTGCTCCTTTGTATAACCCTGAAGGATGATGACGTGTTATGAAGCTCTGGATCTCTAATCTGGTTCTCAGTCATAGTAGATAGCATGGAAAGTTATTAGTAGAAAGGAACTGTCAGATAGACTGCTCTCTAATTTTGATGCCAAGAGAATTTTTAAAGCGACACTGACTTCCTGACGTTTTGAAGAGAGTTCAGTTCTTCCTTGGTGCTAATGAATCAGTGTCAGTGTGGCTCCAGGGAGCTTAAAGAGGGCGATGGAGAAGCTGTCGCCTCCTCTTCAGCCATGAAATGTCCATACCAAACTGAGTGAGGTCTGTTGTTACCAGTTTTTCTTTTAGCAGAGTGCACAAAGAGCAGATGAAAGATTTATATTTCATCCCAGAGGAATTTCTGGCAGGAGGAGAGGGTATGTGTAATTTTGAGATAAGGCTTAGGGGTCAGTCTCTGGGGGCAGATTTACATGTTCAATTAGTAAAAGTCCCCACTCCGAACATCTTTTTTACTTATTGGATGGAGTTTTCTGGTTCTAGACGTTACAGCAGGTAAGTTTTTACTAAAATAGATTTTCCTGAAAACTTTGAAACTAATCCCACTGACTTGCCATGTTAGGCTTTTCATCCAAGATGGCTGGGAGCCCTGGTGGCAGCCTACATTCCAAGTTTATAGAAAAGAGAGGCCCTTCTTCTACAGGACATGGGGGACTGCTGGGGAAGGGGCGTATGTAAAAGAGGTACTCTTAGACTTTTATCTTTTTCCTTCTGTTCTTTTACAGTTTACCTGCATGGTCAGACATAAGGGCTAATATGGAGGTTAGTGAAAAGTGTACCTAAGAGAAATAAGTCTGCATGAACAAGAGTTAGGGAGGACAATTTAGAGAAGGGGACATTTTGTAAGAAAAATGAGTAGGACTTCAGCAGGGAGGAGAGTGGCAGAAATAAGCAAGAGGGTGGAGGGCTTGTAGAGGTCAGGCTGCGCTGAGGAGGGGAGCTGCGGCCTGTGATGAGTTAGCCCAGGCCATCCCCCTCACCCTCACTTTTCCAAGGCAGAGGAAGTATTCGGCCAGAAATTTTGCTAGGATCCTTTTGCGCAATACCCACTCTTGAGTATGAACTTTCTGATAAGCTGTTAAAGACAACATTTTCTTAAAACACTTTCCTTTTCCCAGTTGGGCATTAAATGTCTGTAACAAAGTTTTACCATTTTAAACATTTTAAGTGTACAGTCTTGGGGCGTTAAGTACATTCACATTGGTGTGTTTGTACTCTTTATTCTTAAAAGGAAAGTAAGTAGAATCAAGTATGATTTTAAATAACCACTAAGATGTTTTTAAAGGCTGTTAACTTTTATAACTAGGTATCCTAAAGGTTTTGTTTTCTGTCTACTTCAACTGCTCACCTATGCTTGAAACCTTTCTGTGCCATTACCACCATGTGGACACAGCCTGTTCTTAAATGCCTCTAGGACAGGCAGTCCCTTCCTTAGTCACTATGTTTCTTCAAATATTTGGAGGTGCCCTCTTTCTGCAACTTATCTTTTATCTGTGTTAAATATACCCTTTTCCCAACCATTGCTCACCTAACATGTGATGGGAAAAGAAGCAATTTACTACCCCTTTCATTTTGGGGGGTTTTTATTTATCTTCAGATTCTCCCACGCACGTCGTCTGCAGCCAGCGCAGTCAGATCTCACCTGTCTTGAAGAACCCCTCCTCTAGCATATTCCCTAAATGTTTTTCTGGCAACATGCCCATCACCAGCAAGAAGCACATACAGCGAGATTACTACAGTACTCTTTTACAGACAGGTAGATTCATTAAACTTATATAGCTGTTCCACTGCTTGGGTGAATGTTTTCCTGAGTAATAAGTTTAAATTCTGACCCTTAAGGGCACTTTGGGAATGTTGAGACTGATTTTTCTTATTATTTGTAATTATGTAGTCAGCTTGGGTCTGTCTTTTTTCCCTGGACTATAGGGTATATACCTGTCTTTTCTTCATAACTGGTGAAGACGTTGCTTGAATTCTTTTTTGCACCAGATACTTTACTTTGGGACTTCTTCCAAATTGTATCATCAAAGAATGATAGTTCTGGAAGATGTTAATAGGTGTGCTGTGAAAGAGGAGTTCTGTGGTTAAATAAGTTTGGGGAATTGAGCACAGAATCAGACCACACTGCACAAGACTTCAGTGACTTGACTGCACTTAAGAAAATCTGTTTAAAATGAGGATATGTTGGGCGAGGCAAACTTATTTGAGCACACAACACTTTTTCAGGGTGTACGTAATTAATATCTCAAGGGTAACATCGCCTGGCTTAGAACATTTTTATCTTTGTTTGTAGACAGTTATGCCAATAAACAGTATGTCTGAATATTTAGTAAAGGATTAGATGCTCCAGTTAGTGGTTGCTTGCGATGCTTCCATCAAATTACGATTTAAGTATTTGTTTAACTTACATCACATCTTTGTTGATTTATGTTCTGCTGGGATATCTCATACTTCAGTGTACATGGATATTTCCAAGGAATTGGATCTATACGTTTCTGTATAGCTCTGTTAACTTTCTCCTAAATATATTGCTTGTTCTTAAAACCAACGTTTTATGAGAATAATTCTTGTACTTATCTCCCACAGGCGATCAGTTTCCTCAGCCTATTAAATTTCCCATCAACGGAATCTCAGATGTGAAAATCACCTCAGGAGACAGTGAAAAGTTCCCGTCGAGTTCTAAAAAGTCTGAGGAGTGGCCTGACTGGAGCGAGCCTGAGGAGCCTGAGGACAAACCTGTCGACACAGAGATTTGCCCTGCAGACCCCCATGCTGCTGCCAGGTCGCCATTCACCGACTTGAATGCAGAGGCGGCGGCTTGGGATGACTTTGAGCCCAGCAGCGTAGATACTGAAATAAACCCAGGAGGTGGAATCACGGCTGCAAGACCTGTCACCTCAGGGGAGCAAAAGGCCACTCCTACTTTGCGTCCACTCACTGAAGAGGCCAAGCCTTTGAAATCAAGCCTACCCCAAAAGACCAGTCTTGCACGAAGCAGGGATGACCCAGACCAAACCAAGCCACCAAAAGTGTCGTCACAAGAAAGGCGCCTTAAAGCTCCATCAGAACTTGGTTTAGGAGAGGAGTTTACCATACAGGTGAAAAAGAAGCCAGTAAAAGACCCAGAGTTGGATTGGTTTGCTGATATGATCCCAGAAATTAAGCCTTCAGCTGCTATTCTTATTTTACCTGAACTGAGGACAGAAACAGTAGCTCCCAACAAGGATAACGTCTCATCAGTGATGCACTTTTCCTCAAAATTTGCTGCAGCAGAAATTACTGAGGTGAGGATTATTAAATTGTGCTACTAGTTTATGCTTCCCTCACAGGTAGCAGCTGCACTGTCCCATTGATAACAAACATGCTGTTTTCCCAGTGAGAGAAAAGACTGATGTCCACAATTGGGTAACATGATCAAGCATAAAATGAATAAGATCAGTTCCTATAAATGGCATCTTTCGTTCCCTGGAAAAATGTAGCAGTGCTTGGGCTAATAAATGGGCCACTTTTTACAATAATAATCTTTTTTGTCTGGAAAAGGGATTAAACCAAGAATGTGGTGTCATCAAGCTGATTTTACTGGCTTATATGGTCCTTGGAACGTTATTTCCCAATACTGTGGTTTTGTAATTCTGGAACCAAAGTAATTCTACTTTTCAGCTTCCTAGTCCAGTAAATTATTTTACTTAGTACAAGGAAATGTATTCTGGCATCAAAAGACACGCGTTGCGCCCCCTTTAAATTCCTGATCTTTCAAATCTGAACATGATTTGTTTCAGCAGGTTGCCCTTGGCTTGCTTTCTTTTGTTGCAGGGAGAGGCTGCAGGCTGGGGAGAAGATGGCGATCTGAACTGGGAAGACAATAACTGGTGACAACGGGTGTGAGTTAATCTTTAGGAAAATGGATTCCTTTTTTAAAAAATCAAATACCTCAAAAGCAGGCTCTGCAGACAAGAAAACCCAAAAGCATCCTGTTTTTCTCATACCAGGAGCTCTTTTTCCAGTCAGTGCCAACAGAAGTGTGAGACCTGGCGTGCTGGCGGGGAGCCCTGGGCGGTGCAGAGGTTCACAGCCCTTCTCAGGGGAAGAGGCTGTGTGTCTGACTGAGGCCAGTTTCTGTGAAGAGCAAGTGGCTGTGGAAAGGTTGACCTTACTGCTTTCTTCCAGAACAATTCTGGAAGTAAAGAAAATAAATACAAAAACTCAAGCTGATTAGCTTAATTTTGTGCTATTTCTTTGTCAGAAGAGTAAGCTCTATTATGAAATCAACTTATTGAAAAAATTTTAGCTATAAAGTATATAAATGATTTTAAATTGCTAAGGTTTCCTTAGGCAGTTTATTTGTTTACAGATGTACTATCTGAGTGAGTTACCAACTGTTCCTGTATTATTACCTTGTACCAAAGCTCTTCATGAGATATATCCCCACCATCCTGTTCTCTAAATGTCCAATAAAGACTATTTTAACTAGAATCAACTTTAGAAAAGTTTTATGTGTTAGAAAATGTACAGACATATAATTACATCAATATTTTCATCTATAGGTGAAATGCACTGTAGGATGACAAAAAAAATCATCCAACTCTTACCTAGCGATAATATGGTCCAGTCCATTCAGTTTTCACCCTAGAATACATGATGTTTTAGCTTATCAATCCTTTCTTGGAGTGTCTCCATTTTTGTCAGAAGCCAGTCTGGAGGAGGAGACTTTTGGAGTAATAACTCGATTGCCTCCAAGGCCGCTGTTGCTGCTTGCAGTGCTGACCTGTACTCTTCTTCCAAGGGGAGCTCGTGACGGGCTCTTTTCGCAGAAGGCTGGCAAATGAGAAAAACAAGTAGTGCCATGATACCCATTCCAAAATTGTAAAAATAAAGAACTTTCCTTTGGACTAGAGTAAAGCTTATAAGGACAAATTCTAAAGCTGTAAAGTTTTATATGAAAATTTTATTCCGGTTATTGGTTCACAAGCGCAGGAGGGCACCCGCCCCCTGCAAGCGTCTGGAGAGAGATGTGAAGGCATTTTTGGTTTGTCACAGGGATTCAGGCTGCTACTACCATTAATGCTCAAGGTTGAAGGAAACTAAGAAGTGCTGCCTTGTCCAGTAACTTCCAGTGAGTATTCTTTAGCCATATAATCTGTCCTTACAAAAAAGCTCCAAATATGAATTTTCTAAATGCCTGCTGTTTTTTTTTTTAATGCTGAGTTTATAATGATGCTTTCGGAGCCAGTTCAGTAAATTGCCAGGGTTTCTAACATCACCGCACCAGGAAGGGGAGGAAGGATTGGGGCCAAGACAGTTTTATAATCCCTGTCTTCCTAAGGAAGGTCATAACATATAAATTCTTGAGGGCTTATTTATACTACTGATGTATTTAACTTTACAGCTGTAAGGCATAAAAGTTAACATGTCTTAAAAACAATTTTTTTTTTTTTAATGAGAACTGTAACTTAAATTTACCATTATGGATTACCGTTCCAAATATACTATTACTGCTCAAAACAAGTTTAAATATCCTTAGAGGTATCAGATTTCTGCCTTTTAATAGGTAGATGTGATTTCTAGACAGTGCCAGAAACTCTTAGGCTGATTTGATGAATGAGGCAAAGGATCAAAGTAAACATTTTGGAAGGTAAGTTAATTGGTTTTCTTCTGTGGTTCAGAAACTACTGCATTTGTAGCATCACTGGTACAAAGACATAACTTTCCCAAAGGTTACTACAAATAATTGACAGTTATGTTAAGAGTGTATTTTGTATGATTTTTAAAACTTTTTTTGTAGTCCCTCCTCTGTTCTGTGTGTTGATAACCTTTCAGAAGAAGAAATGTGATTTTTAAGAGTAGCTACCATAAAACAATTTTACATGTCTAGATCTATTTATTTTGATATTCAGTATGAGGCCAAGAACCATGCTAGTTTCTGTTTTATCAGTAAGTAATAAGGCAGAATTTCTTATTAAAGCTTGATCCACACTGAAAAGCAGTCCATACCTGTAAAGATGACTTCTTTGCTTCTTCTACAGTAACTTTAGCAAAGGGCTCCCAGAAAGTACCTTTTTCCTGTTTGACACGTTCCACTCTGGCAGCTGCAGTTTCCTCTACAAACCCCGTCTGCCAGAGACCATGAAAAACCAAGCAAACATCAACATTAGCATTCTCTACTCAATATTAAAATGGTGTGATATTCAGAAGGTGAAAAGGCCTGCGTGTTTAAGTGCCGGATGTTAAACTGCTCTGGTTTAGCCTGTGAACTAAGCAAATTTTGGAAGTAAGTTGGAGTCATCTGTAAATGTATCCTCAGTGTAATTTGGGTAAAATTATTCCACAGTGTTCTCCTTCCCTACAGAAAAATGATAGTCTGATAGCCTTTACTGAATAGGGTGAGAAATTGTTAAAAGCAACATGTGCACACACTTACTTATCATCCAGCTGATATGTAATATATGCATATATAAAAATAATAAGAGACACAGTCCAGTTCAATAATGAGATTATATTAAAAAATTAAGTACTTAAGCATAATTCACTTTCTCCTAGCATTCTAAATTTGTGGTGTAACTGTTCTATGAGTGCTTCAATTAACCTTTAACTTACATCCTACCACTATCTCCATATAAGTTTCAAAGCATGCACAAATATGGGAGCAATACGATTCAACAGTTTGGAAAGTCACTATTTGGAAAAGCCATGACTGAATTACAGGAGTGAACATGATCCTCGCAGGCAAACGATTCTACATGTGAATCTAATTATGATGAGTAACAGGTGAGGGATCCTCATTCTTCATCTCACTGCCTGAATGATCAATGCAATAGTATCCCAAACTACAGGCAGAGCAACTCCAAAGTGTTTTACTTCTGACTTGTAATGAGGTCCCAACTGCTTAATAATAATGTGGGTCACCACTGTGTTAATAAGCACTGTGAAAAATTGGAGCTAACAAAGATATTCAACTTGGTTATAATTTGAAAAAAAAAGTAACATGATAAAGAACAAAATATGTGCCACTACTATTTTGATTCTACATAAATAAAATACCTTCTCCAGAAAAGATACAACTTTCTTCTTTGTTTCTTCAGAACTGAGACACTGTGGAACTATCTCTTCATGATTTGTTCCCTATTAAAAGATTTGACAAAACTAATTTCAATATATTTCAACAGCTTGCAAAGACAAGTACATGAGTTTTAAGAGCTACCTTAATTAAAAATGCATTTTAAAAGAAAATACTCAGTGCCAGAGGATACTCAAAAGATAATAAGCTCATAGTTATTTCAGGATGCCTTAGGATAATTAATACAATATTCTGCACAAGTGTGGAGCTGTAAGCTGTAAGGACTTCTGCCCAGTCATCCCAACATCTCTGGGCCCCCTTATGACCACAGGCACGCTGCACTACAGTGGGTAAAAGTAACCCAACGGCAGGGTCGCCTTCTCTACAGAACCAAGCTAACAGGTCTGTGTTCATCAAACTCTAGCCCCTGTGATAGGTGGAGATGAAATGTACTCTCAATCGACCCCAAAATAGTGTCTGAGTTAGTACACCTGGTCTGAATGCCTGTTCTGATTGTTACTACTCATAGGACCTTAGGAAAGTCACCTCACTTCTCTGGGCCTCATTTTTAGGTCCTGTAAAATAGATGACTAGTAATATATCCTCCAGCAGAAAATACTATGACTGAGATACAAAAGCAGCTCAATAAATGTTTTTGGAATGTTTTGGAATGTCTGAGATACTAAATTATTTTAGAGGTCACTGTGATAGACTGGCCTTCTAATTACCTCAGCAAACTGAGTAAACGCCTCCAAGGAATGTTGTTCTAGTAGCCAATTCCTGTCAGCTAGCAGTAAGGCAAAAACAGAAGATAGGTGGGGCAGAATTTTGTCCTAAAAAGAAAACCAAACCTTATTAAATAGAGGAAAACCTCAGCAGAGTACACTGATTATTCTAACGTTGTCAAATTTCCGTAATTCTGTCCCGGTGAACACGTGTTAAAACATGTTAAATCATGTCACTCTTTCGCTCAAATCCTTCCAGTAGCTTCCCGTTTCCCTCAGAGTAAAAACCAAAGTCCTCACCACAGCCTGCAAAGCCCCACTGCCTGTGCGTTAGCTCTCCTATCAGGCGTGCTCCCATCTCAGGGACTTCCATTTACTATTTCCCCTGCTCTGGAAATGCTTTCCCCAGATACCTGCTTGGCTTGCTCTCTCAGCTTCAGGTTTTACCCACATGTCACCGTGGTGAGGACTCCAGTGACAAAGTTCGATTTAAGACTCTGCCCCCGTAACATACACATTCTTTCTTCCCCTTCCCTGCTTTATTTCTCTCCGTAGCACTCACCACCATTTAGTACACTACATATATCCCCACTTTATTAGTCTGTTGCCTCACAACAGTTGAGTCAGTATTTATTAGTTTCATTCATTACTGAACCCCCAGTGATTAAAATAGTGCCTGACACATAGCAAGAACTCAAGTTTTTTCTTGAATGAATAAATGAATCAATTTCATCATGTGGCTTCAAATGCCTCTCATATGCTGATGAATCCCCAAAATTTCTTCACACCTTAATTTCACTCCTGGGAATATGTAAGGTAATGTCTGCTAATAAAACATTTGTTCCATAGGTTCTGGGCCCATTAGGGTCAGTAGTTATGCACTAATGAAGCAGCATTTTAGAATACATTCATTTTATGCTAAAAAGAAGATAGCTCAAATCCAAGTATCTTTGAATAGTTTTGTCCAGAGAGTTGAAAAGAAGCTGGCGAGTACACACTTATCTCATGAGACACCTTACGTGATGAAAACAAACGGTATGGTATTGTTTACCTGTGAACGAGAGCCCTTTAGAAACTAACCAGTTCAATTTTTGGTTTCAAAGGTTTTAATCAACACGTACTGAGATAATGTCCGTCCATCATGTTTTTGCTCAAGTTAACGTAAAAAGTTCTCATCACTGAACTCTTTATAGTGTAATATCTCCCATGGAGGTGGGAAAAAAAGGTCAACTGTCTAGAATTGTTGTTTTGACCACAGACAGTAATAAGGAAGAAAAAACTCAATTTAGGAGGAAGACCTCCTTTTGCTGTGAAGCATGTCTTAAAGTTCAGTAGAAGTGTATTGCCAGGCCTTTACAGTTTTATAAATAAATATCCATTTGTCAACTCTATATATACTTTGCAACATTTTCAAAAATATCATCTTAAACAAACAGGCTGCCTTTCATGGATATAAAACCAAGAGAATAACTTTTATAAATCACCCCATTTCCTCATTATACACCACTCTCTAGAAGACATAAATATGTTTTCCTTCCTCAGGAACTTTGTGTGCTAGAGCCCGACTAGAATAAATCTCACACCATAGCCAACCTATAAATTACTTGTATGTCAACATATATTTTTCTAAAAGTAAATAAAATGAGTTCTATTTTGACAGTCACCCTCTCTTCACAAAATATATTTTTCCCCCAATTTTCTTTGTCAACAATCCACAGAATTTCAGAAATTAAAGCCTGAAAATCCATCAGTAATTCTTAGAGATTTTGTTAACATGGGAACAAAAGAATTAAGAGAGTATTATTACCTGGATGGCTTGAGGCATAAAAAGTTTTCCCAGGGAAGACAGAAAATCAAGAACTGCCAAACGAACATGGTCAGGAGGCTCTGATTTGAGTAGTGAGGTCTGCAAAGTTATTACCTAAGGGCACAAAGACCAAAGAACAGTTATAAATGAAAACAAATGCTTTGTAGAGACATGACTAAGATTTTGATGGGTATGTAGGAGGGGAAACAAAACCAAACCCAGGACAGTCGAACATTCCACAAAGCCTACACTTCACAGGTGGAATTTTAATAAAACAAAATGACTGAGTCAATCATTACAACATCAGTCCTACCAACCACTGTAAAAAAAATGAAAAATCCATGTGTTTCTGAAAAATGATATACCAGTGCTCTTCTTTTAAATCTTCAAACTTATTTTGTATTTTAAATTCTAGAGAGAGAAGTTCATTATTTAAAACATGGGTTGGCCAACTTTCTGTAAAGGGCCAGATGGTAAATATTTTAGGCTTTGCAGGCAACGTGTTCCCTGTTACATATATATACATACACATACACACACACACATTTTTTTTAACCTTTAAAAATGTAAAAATCATCCTTAGCACTTGTGCTGAAAACAGGAGGGCAGAATCTAGCAAGGAGGCCATAGTTTGCCAGCCCTTGGTTTAAAGGAGCACTGAGCTAGTCTATAAAGGAGGCAATATCTAAATGAAAAATTGTGTTGAAATTTTAAAATGTTATTTGGAGTTTTTGAAGATAGGCAAAATTATTTACATTAAAACGATCACTATTTAATTTTTCAAAAACAACTAGAATCTTCAGAATCAACATAATTTGAGTCAATTATTTTATTATATTCTCATTCTCTGTAATTACATATAATGGTAATTTAAAATATACCTAATTAGTAAATATTTGTTAATGCTAAGTTCTTCATGTGCACAACCAGAAACCAGAGTTACTAAAAACGAAGTGTTGCTAGTCTCACTCTGCAATGTGCTGTGACAGGGTATTACTTCTTCTGTCATCCTCCTGAATAGGAAAGGTTAGCTTTACCTCGGGACAGTTTTTGTTTCTTAAGTGACTGTAAGCTTAAGCCACTCCTGAATTTGGGGATCAAGTCTGTCTAGTATGGACTCATTCCAAAGCCTCAAATCACTTCAGGTAAGATGAAGGCCTTCTCCGTTTTTCCCTCTCTCCATTGCTTAGAACCTCCAAAAGCGAGGCATACCTGAGGCAACACCACACGGATCCCCCAGTGACCCCTGTTCTGCCACGCAAGCTGGGGGCCAGAGAGAAAATTCAGTAGTGCTCCTCCTTAGTCATTTTATTTCTTCAAAGAAACAATGAGGATTATCCTTAAGTCCATGGTGGTTATATTCCACACTCCCACAGCTGCTGGCATGACTTTGAAAATGCTATGAATGCAGGGTTCACACGTAAACTATGACTCCTAACCTCAGGGATTTTTCCTGAGCGGTTAGCAGCAACAATGAAAAAGGTCTGACTACTCAGCATCAAGGAGATAAGAGAAGAACAGATAACTTGCTCACTATTCTTACCTGACTTATCAGCTGAGGATCTAGAGTTTGAATGAAAAATCCCAGCAGTGGAAGTAAAAGGCAGAGTGTCTGTTGAACATAAGGTTGACCTGTTACCTTAAATAAGCACAAAATAATTTTGGTGAAAATTTTCAATTACATGAGAATAGCAACATTTGCATTTATTATATATGCTAAGCACTTTATTACCTCACTTATTCCTTATAACTGTGAGATAGGTATTATCACTTTAATAAGAAAAAGGGGCAGAAAGGTTAAATAATTTGCTCTAGATCACAGAGCTAGGAAAAAGCAGAGCCATGTTTCAAACCAAGATTTAACTCAGATGGGGATCTAATTACTTTTATCTGTCACTGAAAAAGCTTGCTTATTCCTTAGTCTCCTTAAAATTCCATTTCTCCTCTCCATAATTGTTTCTATCATGATATTGTAAGCTGTATCACCAAGAGAGGTCCTCAGTGAGTATTTATTGAATGATTTTTAAGGATCAGAGGAAAGTACTCATTGAAGTCAAAATGCTGCAGTAGTGAAATCTGACCTTAGACATAAACTTTAATGATAAAACATCATCTGCAAAACCATTTCTATTATTTCCCAAGTGTGAATGTTGCCTTCAGCTTCCATTGACCGGGACAACCAGAGGTCACACATTTATTTCAACTTAAATGTCATATTTAGATATTTAACTAAATATGATTTCTAAACTACAATGATCTGTGGAACACACATCATTCTAATTCTAGCCTGATCATCACTTGGCTTTCTGGCTTTTCTGGAAAAGAGTAATACCAATTAGCCACATCCATTTACTTGCCCCTTCCACCTTTAAGCCACATCACTCTCCATTGCCCAAAAGATTTTATAAAAAGACCCTGGAATAACAAACAAGCTATACCAACCAAAGGCAGAAGAAAACAATAGAAGAGATTTTTTTAAAAAATAGGATCAAACTGGTCTTGAAAATAGTTAGAACATCATTTTCACTTCAGTAGGTTCTAGTTTTACTAATATAATTCTATCACACTTCTTTTTTTTTTTTTTTTAAAAATTATTTATTTATTTTTGTCTGTGTTGGGTCTTCGTTTCTGTGCGAGGGTTTTTTCTCCAGTTGCGGCAAGCGGGGGCCGCTCCTCATCGCGGTGCGCGGGCCTCTCACTTTCGTGACCTCTCCCGTTGTGTAGCACAGGCTCCGGACGCGCAGGCTCAGCGGCCATGGCTCACGGGCCCAGGCGCTTCGCGGCATGTGGGATCTTCCCGGATCGGGGCACGAACCCATGTCCCCTGCATCGGCAGGCGGACTCTCAACCACTGCGCCACCAGGAAAGCCCTATCACACTCTTAAATACAACTGGCTGAAAGAGTACCAGTAGGTATTTTAAGTTCTAATCACAAGTTCTACCAAGAACCTAAAGAAATTACATACAGGGCTTCCCTGGCGGTGCAGTGGTTGGGAGTCCGCCTACCGATGCAGGGGACACCGGTTCGTGCCCCGGTACGGGAGGATCCCACATGGGCCCGTGAGTCATGGCCGCTGAGCCTGCAAGTCCGGAGCCTGTGCTCCGCAACGGGAGACGCCACAACAGTGAGAGGCCTGCGTACCGCAAAAAAAAAAAAAACAATAAAAATAAATAAATTACATACATTTTACTCTACAGGGAAATTTCAGTATTATTCTTTTTTCAATATTTTATTTGTTTTTCAGGGAAATGATTAGTTGCTTTCCTTACCAGTTTAATGTTTAAAAGAGCCCAAAGCTGACTCCCAACTTCCTTAACTGCAGTTTGCTGTCCCATATCCAGAGCTTCACTAGCAGAATTACATACAGCAAGCAAAGCAGAGAGCACTGTGTTCTAAAGGGGAGAGACAGGGAAAGGACCTGAGTTTAGATACCAGTCTAAAGGAGCTGGAACCCAATTACCTGGAGGTTTTCAGTTACTTACAACTCTTCATAAAAACCCATGTAGAATTATATTTCTAAGACCCAAAACCATCTCTTCTGCGATTTCTTTAATACATGTATATTTTGCTAAAACTAATTTTCCTTATACACAGAAACATTTGCTTCATTTTTCTAAATAAAGAAACTTTTTTTCCTTTTAGGTTGAAAATTTAACAAAATGTAAACACCATCATATTTTAATAAATAGGTTTGCTACAAATGGCCAGTACGGTCAAGCTAATTTATAATCTTCATCAACTAAAAATTTTATATTTTTACATTATGTACTTAGCAGTCTTTTAAAGTTACCAGATTATTGTTGCTGCTGTTTTATAAACTTTAAAATTTTTCAGCAACACTGCATTCAATAAACAAATATAGTACCTAAGTACACTATCTAGAATTTGAAACTAAAGACAATTTTCCCTGGATTCGCTCTTATCTATATATCACATCTCTCTCTGACTGGCCAGGAATGGGGTTGGTTTGGGCGTGGTAACAATCAGTAACCTTGCCTTTCATCCATTATACGTCAACAACCACACTTAATTTTATGTAATTACCATACAGCTTTTAATTTATGATTTACTTATTTCCTTTTACAAATAAGCATGTTAAGTGACCTGCTGAACTAAAGTTTTGGTCATAGAGCAAAAATCTGCTGAATTTTAGAAAATACGTGCTTTTATTTTATCTAATACAAAAGACTTTTTGTCTTTACTATAGAAATCTGTGCACAATAACTGCAACATCTGAACAAGTTCACCTACTCCTAACTAGGTAATTAATACTTTTCCCAAAATAAAGGCACATAAAAATTTATATTCCCTTTCAATGTATGTAAATGTTTTAAATTATCTTGATGATTATGGTCAAGTGCCATTATGTAACAGAGTATCAGAACATTTACACTCATTATAGAAATATAAGTCCTGAGAAAACCCTGACCGCATAATTTAAAACTGCAAATAGGTCCTCATCCCCTTGAATGCCCTGTCTTCATCCTTGCTTGATTCTTCTCATCACAAACTGATATATAATATATATTATGAATATATATATTTATTACTTCTCTGTCCACAGCTAAGCTAGAATGTAAGTCCATGAGAGCAGGAATTTTTGTTTGTTTTGTTCCCTGATATATTTCCAATGCCTAAAACAGAGCTTGACACATATGAGCATTCAAAATATGAATGAATGAATCAAAGAATTAGCAAATAAACACTTAACATATTCAGTTTTTTTAATTGTATTTTTCTTTACTTACAGATGAATTTCTTTTTTATTCCATTATTTTAAGAGGGAGCATTCTAAATAGAAAGGTACATAAAAGCTCTGAAGAGGTTTGCATAAAATGAGGGTTGTACATCAAACAGAAGAATCATGTCTGCCTAATCCAGAGATATGTCAGCAAAAATACTACAAATAAAGTATTTCATAATGTGTTTCATGTTGTTCCAATGTGTCTTGAGCTACAGACACTCTCCCCCCGCTAACATTTACATCAATCAAGATAATAGTAGTTTCTCAAAGACTTGTACAATGTAGAAATCTGAACCTCTTGCTAGATTCTAACCTGAGGCCACAAACTGTCTGTCTTTTTAACAGTACATCCCCAGTAACCGAGCTTAATAAACAGCTACTGAATGAATCAAGGCCATCAAAATTATCTTACCAGAGACTCAAGTTCTCCCAACGTTCGACTGCTGCTTAGCCACTTCCTGCACTGTGCAGTGCCTGATCTGCTGACCTCAAGTGCAGTTTGTTTCCTAAGCTCAGCAGGTAATGCCTGAAAGGAAATATATTGCCACAGAAGCAGATTTTCTGCTTCTTTTGGGGAAAATTTCTGGATAAACTCCACCTGAAACAAATTGTTAAAGAAACAAAAGTAACATAAAACAGTCTAGTGAATGGGTACACCAAAGCTACGTATTAGCTTCCATATTTAATATTTTTTAAAAGTTCTTAACTGAATAGCAGTATCACAAGGTACCAGACCAAGGTAGCTTAAATGAACACATATTTTAGCCGTTATTCTTGTTGTTGCTGAATTTGTTTCCAAAATGAAAAACACAGGTTAAGTGGAGCACAGTATAAATGCATTAAGAAATGTTAAATAATGTATTTCATTATTAGTCACATCAGCTATTTTACATGCTCCTACCCAATAATTCTATTTTTTCCTAAGAATTTGTATACTCATCACCTTGCACAGTTCAATCAAAAGTAATATTCCCAAATATGCCAATGAGATTGATTTAGCCAACTTTTGTGGCTTACTACTCAGCTGATTATCATAGAGAACTTAAAGAAGCAAAGGTCATAGGTTCAGTTTTCCAATGGGCTAGCCGCCAGCTCTGTTCTACTTTAGACAGCATATGAAACTCATTCACAAGTGTTCAGGATAGTATGGTTGGCAAATCCATTCTACCACTGAAATAATTCAAAGTGCTTGCCAGGTTAATAGGAAAACAGAACTGTTTTAAAACGTGTTGTCAACAGACTAGATAAAAATGGAAAACAAAAGTTCTAAAAAAAAAGAGTTAAAATATTAAATTAGTTTCTGGTGGAAAAACAGCAAAAACTGGTACACTTACTAATTTAGGTATACTCTAACTAGGCATATTAATGTAATTTTTTTAGAAGAATAATTCAATTTACAATCCAAAATCTACTCGTTGAATGAAATTTTTCCTACATCAAAAATGAAAAAAAAACCTACTATATTAAATTTGACTGAGAAACTCTTCTACGTTATATATTTGAATGTTATTTTGTTTAGAGAAAATATTTAGCTGTCAAAACAAGGGAAAACTCATGTGGCTATCTTTTGGGATAGCTGATAAAGCCAGAAAAATGGATCCCTTCATGAGCTATGTGTCTATTATAATAAGCAGCTTTATTCATGAAACCAAACTGCACCAGGAAAGCCAAGAGAATTGTGCCAATTAATAAACACCTGTTCAAACAAGACCTTTCTTTATAATAATGAAGTCCAGTGAGTGACTGAGTTCCCTTCCCAAAATAGAACTATAAATAATAACATCCTGGACAATATTAAAGGGTAGGTGTTGCCAAGATTTGTTACATACAAAGACTGATTGATTGATTTACTATTCTGAGTTTGAAAACCTTGGCCTCAACACAATTTCCAAGATTTAAAACTGCGAGTGCTGACAGTTCACAAGGAATGAAGCATAAGGGGATGATGCGCAGAGCATTATGACTTCCCTCCTTAACACTAAGAGAAAAAATACACCAGTGGGCTTAAAATGCAAATATATGAAGTAATCTTTCCTTTACATAAATATGGTAGAACAACTAATGTGCTTAAATCAGGCATATTATATCCTTTCCCCTCAGGTAACCTCCTGGTACTTTTCCTTGTTCCTCTAAAACAGGAATATTGTTAATTTCACACACTAAAAGAACAATAGGATATGCAGTAATTACTCCCCATATTGAAACAGTGGATACATCTTAATCACCTTATATACTTGCATTCCCCCCCCAAATTATTATCTATCACAGACACCATACTTTTTAAAGTAAAACACCGCTATACTGAGATTAACTATTTTCATTTATGTTAATGCTGCATCATAGATCCAAAATCTGGGTTTTTATTTCACTATCTAAAAAGACACCATCTTGTATGCAAAAGAATAATTATTTCCAGCTATACTGCCTGCCTCTCCTTTTCCCCTAGCATGTGCTCTCTCACCTTTGCTCTCTATTCCTGCCCACTCCCTCCCAGTTCACCCTTCCTTTAGCATGAATCTCAAATGCCACCATCTCCAACAGCTTCACCATTCCTACCTGTTCCCACACCACACGTCCCCAGTAAACACCCAACAAAACCTGATTTGCACCTCAGTCTTGACACTCATCACGTACTACCTTTTATTATGAGTGTTTTTATAAATTTATAATTTCTACTAGGTTATATGTTCCTTGAGATGTCATGATATAGTGTAGTGGAGTCCAAGTTTTTTATTTTAAGCAACAAAACACTATTAAAAATTTGTGAGCAAGCTTTGTATGTCTAAATAAAAGCAGATTTCCTAGGGTAAAAGGGAGTAAGGAGGCAGAGTCAACAGCCCACAAACAGAGGAGGCCCCTGAAGTAGCTGCATGAAGACTGAAAAGAATACTGGAGCTGTGGAAAGAGCACAGATCTGCGAGCAAGACAGATCTGATCGGAATCCCAGCTCAGTCATTTATTATGTTTGAGTTTGGGGTAGTTCTTTAATTTCCTTGAGTTATTATTTCTTCATCTGTAAAATGGACATAATATCATCATCTATCCCACAAGGCTGATGTAAGGACTAAAAGAATTGAAGTGCCTAGTACAAAGCCTGGTCCATATTTCAGTCTCAAAAAATACAGGTTTCCTCCCTGCCTACTTGAAGAAGAGGGATCAAGTCTTAAGAGAAAAGGAAAAAGAGCTGAGCATGACAGAAGAACTAACACTTGTTAACTGCTCACTTGATGTATAATATATATACATTCTCTATCTCCTCCGGTCTCACAACTGCCATCTGAGTAATAGTATTTCAATTTTAGGATTAACTAACTCTCCCAAGGACTCTCAGAACAGGGATTCAAATTCAGGTTTGTCCCTTAATTTTTAGTACAGTAACTTGACCACAGCAGGAAAAATCAGTATTTGATAACTGAAGGAAAAAATTAAAAGTAACCCCTCATTTATCTATAACTTACATAGCTGATAGCTGCAATTATTTGGAAAAATTTAGAAAACTGAGAAGTATGTAAGAGATCTCTAAACATGGAGTTTATCTATAACAAAGCTTCTAGAACTCAGGGCTAATTCATTCTGAGTTGTATTATCCTAAAAATTAAAATTTCACAACCCTGGGAAAAGGATCTTATTCCCATCTTGTAAGTGAGAAAATTGAGGATCTCTTCCAGACCCCACTTCTTCAGGAAGGGCCTCCCAGTTAACAGGGCTTCTAGGAAGAACAGTGTACTGGAAACCAGGAGTAAGACATTTGATAGAGGAGAGAAAGGTATTAAAATTCTAAGAAATCTGGAGCAGACAACTCTTGAGGAGTTTTGGAGGGAAGAACAGCAACCCTAACATGTTTTCTAGAGGGCTGTGAGGTGGGCCTGGTATGCTTTTTGCCTTGGAGACACCGGTAAGGAAGAAAGCTAGGAGGTCAGTGTGGTTCATCTGGTGCCTGGCCAACCTCTCTCAGGCAGGAAAGCAGGCATGGGCTTGGGGTAAACACTCTAGTCAGAAATAACTCCCAGCATTTATTGAGCATCCTCTAAGCCTGGTACTATTCTAAGTGTTTTGTATATATCATCACTAAGTCCTTACAAAACTTTTCAAAATGGTTACACATATCTGTCACTTTGTAGACAGGGAAACAGTTTCAGATAGGATGACTTGCCAAGGCACCAAGGCCTGTAACCCCCTTCACTAACCCAGTGTTTCCCCAGCTTGTATCCATGTCAGAATCATGTAGAAATTTAATAATAACAACAACAAGTTAATGAGCCTCACCTCACAGCCACAACTCTATACCCACTCCATTCACAGGCTTAGGTTCCGGAACCTGTCTTATTTAAAAAGCTCCCATAGGAGCTCCAAACTGACTAGTCCAAGGGACTATGCAAGGCTACAGGTTCCTGAAACTGTACAATCTCCTCTGTCCAGCAGAGTTTGTTTTCCTCACAGTAGCAAACAACTAAGGCTCATCATACTTTGTTTTCCCCAAAAAGTTCAACTTATTTAACTTAAAAAAAAGGTATCATTAAGAGCATAATTAATATTCTAGTTCTTCAAAATAAGTTAAAAGGGGCAGAGGATATAGAACCACTTCAAGTATCTTAAATTTATGAGAAACAAGGAGAAAGAAGACAGAATTACCAATAGAATGATTATCTGTAACTTACAGCAAAGACATTAATAAGGACTCTCTCCTTGACCAAACTTAAGTCAGGCTTTTCTTAGCCCTCCTCTCAAGTAGCCTTTGACCTCCAGCTTGTGTCCATCTTTTTTGGGCCTGCATCATCCAAGTTTAGCAAGAATCCTGCTAAGTCAATTTAGAAAAAAATCCCTCACCCTTGGTATCTGATCATCCTGGTCTGTGTTCAGCAAGAATCCTGTCAAGCCAGAATCACCCCTGACTCCTGATGCTTCTTCTTAGTAATTTTTATCCACTGACCCCCACCCTGCTCCTTGACTATAGATCCGCACTAGTTTATGCTGTATTCAGAAATAAGCCCAGTTCTACACTGAAGTCTCTTTGCTCCTATTGCAACAGCTCCGAATAAAATCTGTTTTTATCACTTTAACTACTGTATAGCTCTGGCTTTTCTTTAACATCAAAATCTAAACACACCTAAAACCAATAACCAAAGCAATGAAGACATTAAAAATTTATGTTCAGATCATGTCAGCATTTAAATGTAGAACAAATGCGGGTCAAAAAGCCTTCCAAAGTATCTGGATCCAATTCTCCTCAGGTGCTCAAAGACAGTGACGCAGATGGTATCCTTGCCTGCTGGGGTGGGGTCATGAAGAAGAAGAGGCGCCTCAATAGTACTGATAGGCTGGTGAGCTGATGACATTCTCCAGGGCAAGATTTTATCTGGGAAAGGCAGGAGAGAGAGGAGAGATTGACTGACTTAAAATCATAGCTTTTACAAGCTTTTATATGCCAAAATATTAACAGCAGCTCTTTCTGGGAAATAACCTGGGTAATTTTAATTTTTAACTTGGAGCTTTTCTTTATTTAATTTTTTCCCTTCCATGAACCTAGATTACTTTTATAATGAGAAAACAATTTTGATATTACTTAAAAACAATACTTTGGAATTTCTATTTCTAATTACCATTTTGATTATAACTTGATATGTTAATTCCCCTGCTCAAAGATAATTTATGGAATTGTTTTAGATCTAAGCACAGAAGTGCAAAGGTAAATCTCTATAAGATGGAAGCTTCATTAAAAGATTTTATAAATTCCTATCATAATGTACTAGGAGAGCTTTTATTTAAAGTAGATACAATACACAAAACATAAAAATCACTCTTTGTTTTGTGCAAGATGTGTTGAGGATTTAGTAAAGTAGGTAAGTGCTCCAGACCGTTAGCCACGGAGATACAGATGTCAGGCTGTCCGGTTATCATACACCTCACTGGATTTAGTCTACAATATCCTTATAAGGTAAACCAAGAAATATATGACACAATGACTCTACTAAAAGACAAAACACACATGGACCCACGTAAGATCTTTATCAAAGGCCAGGGACAAAAAAAAACAAACAGGTCATGACCATCTTATACGGAACATAAACATCTTGGAATTTAAAAGCAAAAAAAGACCAACATTGAAAAGATTAACATAAGTTGTCATTAAGTAATTTTCTCTTTGTATCCGTTCACAAAGCATCATTTCTTTTTTTTTTTTAATTTTTACTGGAGTATAGTTGCTTTACATTGTTGTGTTAGTTTCTACTGTACAGCAAAGTGATTCAGCTATACGTATACGTATATCCTGTCTTTTTTGGATTTCCTTCCCATTTAGGTCACCGCAAAGCACTGAGTAGGGTTCCCTGTGCTATACAGTAGGTTCTCATTAGTTATCTATTTTAAACATAGTATCAAGTGTATATATGTCAATCCCCATCTCCTAATTCATCCCACTCCCCCCTTCCCCCCCCCGCTTGGTATCCATATGTTTGTTCTCTACGTCTGTGCTTTTACTTCTGCACAAAGCATTACTTCTTTTCCCAAAAGGCATCGATCACTATCACATTTAGTCCCTCTCAGAAAGAGATACAACAAAATCAAGAGTCAGATTGTCTAAGTTATTTCAGAGAGGGGGGTTGGGGGGGAGAGAGAGAGAGAGAGAGAGAAACGGGGGGAGGAGACAGTAAGAAGAACTCTTGGTCATCAACATTAAAGCTAACTCCTATTTTCTACTTTACATTCAATTTAAAATTTATCCTCAATCAACCTAGTCTTTCTTTCCCAGAACAATCAATGAAACTCCATAAAATTTTGAAAATATGAGACAATTTCCCCCGTGTTACACTCTTTCTAGTATATCTTTCTCAAAGCATCAGCATTAATGAAGAGCAAAGAAACTGTCGAAACAATTTAGCTACCATGCTATTTCTCCTTTTGATATTCACTTTAAGATATCATATCCCCAAAGGAAGTGCAAGGAAAGTGAGTGTTTTAGGCCTTATAATTCTACTCACCAGATGAGCCACTATGGTGACATGGTGGGCACAGAGTTCAGCAGTCCCATATCTGCGATTTAAAGAGAAAGCAATCTTCATACAATTATTTATACAATTATTCAGAAAAGCAAGGAGATGACTTCCATAAAGCACTAAATATTCTAAACTGCAGTTATTCCATGGCCAAGGAATATCATAATATACAAAACTACCTAAGCAATAGGTTCTACTGACTTGAACCAAAGAAAGGAAAGAGGGAATTCAGTCTCTAATTTAGTGCTATGATATGAAATCAAACCATTTTGGGGGGCTGTTAAAGGATTATCAAGACAGAATTTTTCTATAAACTTACAAGTATAAAGTCATTTACTGTCAATCACTACTATAAATCAATCCAAACTCTAAAAAAAGTAAGTACGTTGTACCGAGCAAGGAAGCACCATGCGTCCATAGCTAGCAAAGAGGTGATCATATTAGCACTAAGCACAGCATTCAACAGAGCAGTGTCCTAATGAAAAACAAAAAGCTATGATAAATTATCATTAATATTACATTTCTCAAAATAAAACAACAAAATACTATCACAATCCAAAAAACAACAGATCCTCAGTAGGAAAGCTCTACTTTCTAGTATCTGAAAGAACCTATATTGCCATTCCCTCAACACTTATTGAGCACTTACTACACGTTAAGCATTGTCCTAGGCTACAGAGATTCAAAAGTGGTTTTCAGTGTGGTACTCAATCACAAGGCTCCACAGAAATTCTCTATGTAGGCTGAAATTTTTAAAACAATATATACAATACACATGCCTATACTTTTGTTTCTGCCTTAAACCATTCAAATACGATATTTAATATGTGCTGAATATTATCGATTGTATAATATCTTAAATGATACTGATCCTTAAGTAAATTCTAAGAATGTTTTTCCTAAAATTTTATCAACATCTTTTCTAATCCAATTACACTAAAAAAAAAAAATCCACATTAAGCCTAGGATCTATCTGTAGGACACTTGGTACTACATACCATTTACTTCTCCTTTTCTTTTTATGAAACTGAATTAGGTGAAATCCTACCCATTTCTCCTCTTCTCACACTGTCTTTCCATACCTTCCCACCCAAAATGTTTCCTCAAATATTTTAGCTAAATATTACATCTGAATACTATAGGACTCTAGGATTACCATTTCCTAGGAGCCAGCTGAATTAAAGGGCAAAATGTGCAAGCTGAGGGAATGACATTCAAAAATAAATACACATTTACTACCCCACACTTTCCTCTATATCTGAATCACAATTTCAATGAAAAGAAAGCAAAAGTGTAATCTCAGCTTAGCCCAGCAAGTAACAAACTTACCAGTTCAGGGAACAGTGAGGGATGAAGGGAAGCAATAAATGTACACAGATGAACACAAACATGCTGATATAAGGTGACAGCAACCTCAGTTTGCCCTTTACTCTTTACTTCCTGTAAATGAACAGGTAGAGACAGTTCACCAGAACACTGCTCAAAACTGGAGAAAATGGCTTTGAGTAGAGACACCCTGCAGGGAAATTGAGAACATTGAACCCAAGATTATTAACATTTAACAATTAGCAGGTGTAATAATATGACATACAGAGGTTTATCTTAGTTAGCAAAGCCAAATGTCTCAAGATGTATATATCAACAACAGTTTCCAATATGTGTGAATATGTATCCGTAAAAATAAAATACAGTTAGAGAAATCCCTTAAAGGAGAAGAATTTTCATATATATCTTTTATCATTTACCAAGTGTTTATCATAATACAGAACTATACAAAGTCTAAGACAAAATTCATCAAGGAACTTGAAACTTAAATAGCTAAGCTAGGTATCATATATAAAATAGAAACTAGGTATTATCATTCAGATAGGGAGGGGTTATTTTAAGATTTAAATGATTTAAGAATTCTTCATAGAGGATTTAGATAACAAATTAAAAATAGGCCAACTATAATAGGTAAAGAAGACAAAGCCTGAGTATAAGGTAGACAGGAATCACCGGTCTGACAGGAGCAAGGTATATGTATAGAAAATGAGTGACATGATAAGGAGCAAAAGTAGATGATGAAAACAGAATAGGTGGGTTTTAAATGCAAAGCTGGGGAGCTGGGATATTATGCTTTAGTTACTGAGCAGGAGAATAGGAAGCTCAGAGCTGGGGTGTGAGGAGACTACCTGGTAGTGGTACACAGGATGCCACTAAAGGATAGGATAAAAAACTAGAGTAAAACAATAACCCAGGACGTAAGAAACTAGAGCCTGGTGTTGGCAAGGAAGAGGAATACAAGTGAAATTTCCCAGGAAATAACTTATAGTATCTAAGCACTCTAACAGAGCTCATTTTTAAATGTTACTAACTACATCTAGTCTGCTACACTCAATGTTTATAACACTATTAGCAATACCTTCTAAAAGAGTGAACAAAATTAAATTATTTTCCGTGCCTATCATAGATTTATGTATTTTATATTTTTATTAAGTAGCAATATGCATGAGGTCTACGCAGTAACTATTAATTAGAATATGTGACATAACAAAGAACTTAATTTCAAGGTCACTGCAAACAAATAGGGCATTCTAAACCATCGTAATGTGATTGGATATCAACAACACGTTTACTACCTGGTTGTAGCTTCTGAGACCTGGGTCTCTGTGCACCACAGGGTCTGCACGTCCTCAGGCTGAGAGGGCAGCTCATCCATGATGACAACCAGCAGTAGACACTGTGGAAACTGTAGTTCACATGGCAGCTCTTAAGGTGGTAAAATTAAGTTACAACAAATTAGTAAACACATACTCTACATACTTTCAGCAGAAATCTGATTGTAATATATAAAAAAAATTAGAGGCATAATTTTTAAAAAGCAGAACTATGTTCCAAGAAAAAAAAGTAGAAGTAATTTTAAATAAAATTTTTAAAACTTAAAAAAAGGATGACTGGGACTTCCCTGGTGGTGCAGTGGTTAAGAATCCTCCTGCCAATGCAGGGGACACGGGCTCGAGCCCTGGTCCGGGAAGACCCCACAGGCCGTGGAGCAACTAAGCCTGTGCACCACAACTACTGAGCCTGTGCTCTAGAGCTCGTGAGCCACAACTACTGAGCCCATGTGCCACAACTACTGAAGCCTGTGCATCCTAGAACCCGTGAGAAACCTGCACACCGCAATGAAGAGTAGACCCCGCTCAACGTGACTAGAGAAAGCCTGTGCACAGCAATGAAGACCCAATGCAGCCAAAAGTTAAATAAATAAATAAACAGGATAACTGCATAAGAGAAGATTACCCTGTCTCTAACATGTAATAATTAATAAGAGGTGATTTAACACTAAATCTGTTTTGAAATTTACCCAATTCACTGTCCAAAACCACTTCCACGAAAGGCTGGAATTTGAGAAGCTGACTGACAAGTGGATCCAGTGTGACCAGGAAAGCACCTGCTATTTCCTCCTGTTGTGCTTTAGAAATCCCAGCAGCATACAGGCTTGGAGGAAACTTACTGGGAAGGGAGGGAAAAACTCATTCATTAATAATTATTTTCGAATTTTAGGCAGAGGTAAGTACTGATGTTCTTCCAGCAGTGAAAATATATTTAAAAATTAAGTAGCATGTGTTTTATAAAACAAAATTCAAAGTACTGAACTGATATCATAATTCTATGAAGAACCTCCAAACTAAATAACATGGCTATAATTCTATAAAATTAAAAGTTTATAATCTTAAAGAAAATGCTGGTATGGTTTTGATGCATTTTAATACATTGTTCACAATGATATTCTTAAAAAATACTGTAAAAATATGAATCAAATAACTAGTAAAAACAGATGTAAAAAACATATTTCTGATAAATTCTGGGGTAATTACTTCTATTGAAAGTTATTTTAAAATAGGTAAAATGCTGAATTTACTATGAATTTAATGCTCAGTTTCTCAGAAGCAAGAGTTTTGTAAGAACAAACTGTATACTAACACTGAAGGGAGATGCAAAGAATTTCATGGAAAATGTCTCAGTAACTGAGATTTAAACTAAACTTCGATCAAAACCTACGTGAGGGCTTCCCTGGTGGCGCAGTGGCTGAGAGTCTGCCTGCCGATGCTGGGGACGTGGGTTCGTGCCCCGGTCCGGGAATATTCCACATGCTGCGGAGCGGCTGGGCCCGTGAGCCGTGGCCGCTGAGCCTGCGCGTCCGGAGCCTGTGCTCCGCGACGGGAGAGGCCGCAACAGTGAGATGCCCGCGTACCGCAAAAAAAAAAAAAAAAAAAACCTATGTGAAATAAGATATGTATTCAGTATTTTTTGCCATGTTATTTTAACTGTGGCACACTTGACAGTACATGAGAAAACCCTGTCTAGCAGGGGATGACAGCATTTAAAAGGAAGCAATTAATATAAACACTTGAGGCCTTTGTAGTGTGATGGAAGAAGCACCAGTCTGTCAATTACTAGTTATGTGACTTTGGTTCATTCATTCGACCTCTCTGAGCCTCACTTTCTTCACTTGTAACACTGATTCAGAGTTGTGAGGACTAAATTCTAAGTGAAATTATAAGGTGAAAGACATATAAAATACAACAAAAGTAAGGAAACTCCACAGATTTGAACTACAGCTACTGAACATCAAAGCAAGTGTGTGTTTTTCAATCAAATGATACATTTTTAAATTAATTTATTTGACAAATGTTTATAAAGTGCCTATGTATATGTCATGTACCTTTCTAGGAGCGTGTGATATAGTAGTAAACAGAATATACAAAGTTAATGCCTTTACCTAGTGTATACTCTAATGAAGGGGAGAAGTTAACAAGTAAGTGAGTAAGTAAATACACAATATAGTAGATGTTAATAAGTGCTAAGGTGGACAGGAAATTCCATTGAATTTCTATTTGAAATTCTATTGAATTCTGTTTGAATGTGGGTCATTTGAGAGTTTGTGCAGAGAAGTCACATGATCTAATTTATGTTTTATCACTCACTTCGGCTACCATATGGAGAACAGACCAGAGCAAGGCAAGGGTGGAAACAGAGACAGTAGATACGATGTTCTTTCGCAAAAATGCAGGCAAGAAAATAACAGTGGATGAGATTGAATGGTAGCCGTTTAAGTGGTGAGAAGTGGCTGGATTCTCTTTATATGCAGGGCATATACATATTTATACTGAAGGTGATACTGACAGATTTTGCTGATGGACTAGATGAGGGGTATGAGAGCAAGACAAACATCAAAGATGACAGGAAGGTTTTTTGACCTGATCAATATGAAGAACCAAATTACCACTTAAACTGAAATGAGGAAGCGACAAGAGGAGCAGATTTTGGGGGTTGGGGAGTGGCGGACAGATGAAATGGGTTGGAATCAGGATTTTGGTTTGCGTCAATTTAAGTACACATGTCCTGATTGGCAGTTAGACATTAAAGGGGAGAGACATAAATTTAAAGTCTTGAGACTAAATGAACATAGAGGAGAGGAGAGGCCTGAAGACGGAGTGCTGGGCACACCCAACTTAAAGTAGCTGGAGAGATGAGGAGGAACCTGCTGAGGAGAGGTGTCTTGGAAGCCAACAGAAGAAAGAGTCCAAATGAAATGGTTAAGTGCTGCTGACAGGTTACATAAGATGAAGCCTAAAACTGCCCACTAGATGTAGCAACATGGAGTCACTGATGACCTTAACAAGAGCTGTTTTGATGAAGTAGTGGAATAGAAAGCCTGACGGGAGTAGCTTTGAAAAAGAAAGTAGAGACAGTGGTAAAGACAACTCTTTCTAAACACATGCAGAAAAATGGGAAGGTGTTTATTTGGAGGAGGATGTAGAGTCGAGAGATTTTGTTTTATATTGTTCTTAAGATGGGAAAAATAACAGCATGTTGGTATACTCATGAGAATGAGAAAGCAGGGAAGACTGATGATGCAAGTGGGAAAAGGAACAACTTCTAAAGTAAGGTCCCTGAGCATGTGAGAGAGGGTGAAATTCAATGAATGAATAGACGCTGGCCTTAGACAGGCACACAGACATTTCACTCATGGGACAAGCAAATATATGGGCCTAGATACAGATAGAATAGTTGATGTGTCAGAAGGAGAATATGGAAGCTCTCTTTCAATTGCTTCCACTTTTCTCAGGGACACACACAGTGAGGACATTCATTGACAATGAGAAATGGGGAGGTGGTGCTGGAGATTTAGGATGTTTGAAGAGGGAGAGGTATGAAAAGTTGTCTGGGAGACTAAACGGATTAAGGAAGTATAAGAGGGTTGCTGATGAATGAGCTGACAGAGTCTTTTAGTGTCAAATCAAGGGCTCTTCTGAGGCTACTATCAATTTTAGATGTCACTTAGCCCTCATCTAAATTATGACACCCTTTCTGTAACTTTTTTTCTGGGATGGATTCAACTACTACTTGAATTAAATCTCATAGAAGTAAAATAAAAATTAAGAAAGATAAAAAACGCTATGCTGATACAAAAGGTATGCACGTATATATAACCTCTTTTTTTTTCCTTTGGTATTTATCATCATGCCAATATTCATCACCTGGATATAAAGTACTAGTTAAGAATATAAAGATAAGGGCTTCCCTGGTGGCGCAGTGGTTGAGAGTCCGCCTGCCGATGCAGGGGACACAGGTTCGTGACCCGTTCCGGGAAGATCCCACATGCCGCGGAGCGGCTGGGCCCGTGAGCCATGGCCGCTGAGCCTGCGCATCCGGAGCCTGTGCTCCGCAACGGGAGAGGCCACGACAGTGAGAGGCCCGCGTACCACGAAAAACAAAAAACAAAATAAAAAAACAACTAAAAAAAAAAAAAAAAAGAATATAAAGATAAGTAAAACTCATACGGAACCTATTCCTTAAAAGCTTCCATCTCCATTAATTTTAAGCAAGCAGACAAAAATTCACTAAAACATTAAGAAAAAATTACTGTGATATTTTATTTTTAAATGATATACATTAATGTTTGCATGGCTCATATGGCTCTATTACATTTTAATGGTCATAGAGCAGTCTTCTTACCTGTGTACCTGAAGATAAAGCTGGTGCAATGTACAGCAAGAATCAGACAGGAAAGGAAGAAATTCCTAAAAATAAAGGAACTCTATTCACGCTTTATACACAATGTGCTTTGCTAAAATAGATCCTCTCACCAAAGGCATGCAAAATAAAATAAAATCCCAGATGTGCTACATAGGGAAAAAAATTTTCTTGGATGAGAATAAAAAAGGGGATGAGGCTAAAAGCACCTAAAATTCTTTACTGTTAAAACTATCAATGCAACCACAATTAGGAACTATCATTTACTGAATATCTCCAAATGCTCAGTAGACGTGTAGTGACTTTACGTACATTATTTTAGTCCTCTCAAAAATATTATGACATATTACTGCCCCCATTTTATAGGCTAGAAAGCTGAAGCTAAGGTATCAAGCAACCTGAGACACATAGCTAAAAACCAGTAGGGCTGGGATTCAAGTACAGTTGTGACTGCTCTATCCACTATGGTTATGCTATCTCTTAGAATGTCAAAGAAATAGTTTTAATTGTATTATATGATATAGAAAACAAGCTGATAGCTAATTATTTAAAAAATTTAAATTCCCCTGAAAGAAAAGAATTGATTTAAAAATGGAATAATTAGGCACAATTTTGCCTCCTAACAACTCCGGCAAATATCAGATGGGTAACTGCTCAACAAGTGCCACTGTACCTCTGCCACTGAAATACACACCCTGCGAGCTGTAGGGAACCCGGTGTTAGAGCAGCCAGCTACGGTAAGTGGTAGTGGCCCCGAAGGATGAACTCCGACAGCACACCAACAAGGATGGCAATGTGTCAGTAGTCAGTGAGCCTGCCATGGAATTCTGACTAATAAACAGTCATCAGAGATCCTTATCTTTTCCTCAGAAAGGAGGAAGACAAGGTCAAAAACAAATTCGACATGGACAATAGTTTTCTTCTTTTAGTTACAAATATTTATTACTATTGGTATTTCTTTCACTGGCTGCTGTTAAGTATTCTCTCCTCTTCTTTCCAAATAATCTCCCTTGACAGCTTATCTATTCTATTCATATATCTTCAACAATCACTATGCTATCCTGATGAGTCCCAAATAGACAGGTCTTCTTAAAATTGTCATAAGTTTGAACATTTAAACTTTAACAACCTAATTTAGAAATATGGTAGAAATAATTTATAAACAGTATTTAAAGGCAAATTGAATTATCTTCCGAAAACTGATCTGGGCTTATAGAAATAATTTTGTTTATGCTTACAGAAATAAATTTTTCAGAAAACTGAATAAAACTAGTAACAATATGGACTTCCCTGATGGCGCAGTGGTTAAGAATCTGCCTGCCAATGCAGGGGACACAGGTTCAAGCCCTGGTCCAGAACGATCCCACATGCCGCAGAGCAACTAAGCCTGTGCGCCTGTGCGCCTGTGCTCTACAGCCCACAAGCCACAACTACTGAGCCCATGTGCCACAACTACTGAAGCTTGTGCACCCTAGAGCCCACGTATCACAACCACTGAGCCCATGCACCGCAACTACTGAAGCCCGTGCGCTCTAGGGCCTGTGTGACGCAACTACTGAGCCTGTGTGCTGCAACTGCTGAAGCCAATGTGCCTAGAGCCTGTGCTCCACAACAAGAGAAGCCACCGCAACGAGAAGCCCATGCACTGCAACAAAGAGTAGCCCCTGCTCGCCGCAACTAGAGGAAGCCCACGCGCAGCAATAAAGACCCAATGCAGCCAAAAATAATAAATAAATCCTCAAAAAAATTAAAAAAAAACAAATCAGTAACAATATGATGGTAGCAACTTAAATAACAGATGCTCAATATTTAACAATTAACAATATAAAACCAAAAACCCTACAAAATATACTCTTGACTAAATAACTTCAAAAGATTGTTTTGGGCAGGAATGATAAAAACAGGATAACTTACAATGTATTGTAGATTTCACATTCACGCACTATTAAAAAAAATAAGCCTTACCTTAGTATAGTGCAAAAGGGAGTTGGCAAAGAAACGACACAATTTGAGTGTTTTCTGAAATAATTTGCAGTCAGTATTATCCTGTTCCAAAAAAAGGAAATAAGAAAGCATAATGAATGGGAAAAGAATATGAAATTAGCTAAACTTGTAAATGAGACAATATTTTCTAAAAAGATCTCTTAATAAACAGAGTGTAAACATTTTCCATAAAAAAGTAATTCTTCTCTGAGTTGTTATAAGCAATACAAACACACACCAAATGATAAAATATGTCAAAAAATTAAACTCTACATCACTGAAAAGAAATCTTAATCTATAACAGCAAAAGAGGTGATCATTTTTGATTGATCTGAAAGTGAAAGAAACTTTTAATACCTTATTGTTCTTTGCTATATGGGGATCAGTAGATGGTCAAAAGAAAAAGGTCTTACAAATAAATAAAAGAATGAGATATAAAAGAAAACAGGTAAGACATGAGAAGGCAGTTCACAGAAAATATAAATTTCCAATAAACTAAAATTGAAAAATTCTAAATTACAACCTAATTACATATCTTTTGAAGGGGGAGGGGAGAAAACTATTTGATTAGCAAAGATTTAAGACTGATAATATCCCAGAGTTGAGGAAGTGGAGTAGCAAGCACTTTATTTTAACAGTCATGGGAGCATAAAATAATACACTCTTTGCATTATTATTAAAAGCTAGAGTGTTATAAATTCCTTGACCCAGTAGCAATCCCACTTTGGGAAATATATCCTATAGAAATACCAGCACAGGTATGCAATGCAGTCTTTCTTATATAATGAAAATGGAAATAAATCCAGTATCCATCAGCTGGAGAATGGTTAAATAAATTCAAGGTATGAAATTGGATGATGAATACATAGAGATTCATTATTAAAAAAAAAAAAATTCAAGGTATATTCACAAAATGTAGTAGCATAGAGCTATTAAAAGGAATTGGGTAGATATACCTTCAGGAATACAGAAAGCCCTAAGACAGATTAAGTAAAAAATCATGCTGCAAAACAATATGTATAATATCATCCTATTATTATTATTATTATTATTTTTTTTTTTTTTTTTTTGGTGGTACGTGGGCCTCTCACTGTTGTGGCCTCTCCCGTTGCGGAGCACAGGCTCCGGACGCGCAGGCTCAGCGGCCATGGCTCACGAGCCCAGCCGCTCCGCGGCATGTGGGATCTTCCCGGACCGGGGCACGAACCCGTGTCCCCTGCATCGGCAGGCGGACTCTCAACCACTGCGCCACCAGGGAAGCCCCCTATTATTATTTTTAAATGTGTGTTATGTGTTAATATTTCCTCCCTAACCCTCCCAAAATAAATCGAAATCTTACCTGTGGTTCTCTGTAGCAGATTAAAGTAGGATTTCACTGTCCATGTTAGGTATTTGTGTAATGTGTGAGCGTTTTCTGAGCATGTATTACATTTGTAAGTTGATAAAACACTGGGTAATGCCAAGATATCTATGTGTATACAGGGGATGTAGAGGACAGTGGAGTCACCCTAACTGGATTGAAATCCTGGCCTTACCACTACATCTGCATGATCGTGGGAAAGTTACCAAGCCTCTCTATGAGGGTGCAATGTGGCTTACACTAAGGTTACTGTGAGGTTTAAATAGTGTCTGACACTTAGGCAACTTAGCTTAATAAATATTGGTTGTCATGTCATCCAAATGTGTAATACACACTATACGCCAAAGAGCTTTAAATTAGTACCTTAAAATTAAGTCAAACAGATACATTATTATCTTTAATTTGGAGAATAATTTCAAATGAAATAACTTTATTAACTGTGTATGTTCAATCTCTTTACAAAAATATATCAAAACCTTAATTAAACCAATCAAAGTGGAATTGAATGATCCACTAATTGAGTATGACCCTTCATTTTTACCTTTTATAAAAATATTTGGAAATAGTCAATTTTCCTCAGCAAGAGTAAGTTAGGTGAAAATTCACTTCTTTGATAATTATGAACTCTCTCATACACTGCTATGGAAGTTTAAAAGGACAGAGATTAAAAATGAATTTAAGATACTTATAAGATACTCAATAAGAAATTTTATTCAGCTTAGATGTCACATTACAAGAAACTGTTATTGACTTCATGATTGGGTTTCTACCTTTACTCACATAGGCAAACCCGCAATTCTCCGAAGATCACACTAGTCTAATTACCTGCTTTTACTATCTCCCAACCTAGACTATAAGTTATTGGAGGCAGAAAGATATGGCTGATTTAGTACCCAGCACATTTTCTGGCACACAGTAAGGACTCTAGAGACAGCTGGTAAATGAATTAAATGAATAAATGGTGACACACAACTTATCATGTTCGCCTACTTTAAATTTTTCTTTCTCATTCAAGAGGAAATTGTATAAGATTTGGTTGAAGACTCTGGTTTT
This sequence comes from Leucopleurus acutus, assembly GCF_964270905.1. Classification (NCBI taxonomy): domain Eukaryota; kingdom Metazoa; phylum Chordata; class Mammalia; order Artiodactyla; family Delphinidae; genus Leucopleurus; species Leucopleurus acutus. The sequence goes on from NC_139143.1 coordinate 67,097,875, forward strand.
ACTTCATCACTAAATAGCATACCAATTAAATCTAGAGCTGATTTTCACATTTTCAAAAAGCAAGTGTACAACACAAATACTATCCCACCTTGATTTACTCAACTGTTTAAGTCAGAAAGTTTGCATCTCAATGCCAGTAAAAAAGGGGGGGTGGGGATATAAACAAGGAAAACCATTTTTAATGTTTCAAAATACTGAGTATTCAGTCTTCCTTTTTTTAAATAAAACAAGAAAAATACCGATAAAATCTGAATGTAGTGAGCAATGAATCTAAGTGTAGGCAATACATATAAAAATATGAGTTTATTTTCTGAATATAACTTTCAGTAAGCATTCTACGAACAAAAGTAGGAATTACAGTGCAAATTAAATTTATATCTAAGAGTGTTACAAATAAATTTCCCTATCTTTATAGAAAAACTAAATTATTTGTGGCTAAAAAGCTTGTTACAAAGTCTAATATAACAATCTCATTTTGAAACCATGTTCAAGACTTAAGAGAGAATAAATATCAATTTTAGAGGCTGTCACAGGTTGAACTGTGTCCCCTAAAAAGACAGAGTGAAGCCCTAACCCCCAGTACCTTTATTTGGAAGTAGGGACATTGTAGGCGCAATTAGTTCAGATGAGGTCATACTGGAGTAGGATGTGCCCTTAATCTAACATGACTGGTGTCCCTATTAGGAAGATGATAAGAAGAGACAGGGAGAGGACACCACGTGATGATGGTGGCGGAGACTGAAGTTATACAGCTGCAAGCCAAGGAATGCCAGTGATAGCAGAAACTAAGAAAGGCATGGAGCAGACTCTCCCCTAGAGCCTTCAAGAGAACAGGGCCCTGCTGACACATTTCAGACTTCTATCCTCTAGAAGTGTGAGCAAACAAATTTGCCACCTGATTTGTGGTAATTTGTTATAGCAGCCTCAGGAACCTAATTTAGGGACTGATACATCTACATGCTTCCATAAATAGCATATTACCTATGAAATCTAGAGGTTTTATTCTGACGTTTTTAAAAACAAGGTGAAAAAACTGCTTGGAAGAATTTAATGAAATAGTTTGATTCTTCAATAAATATCAACAGTGAACAGCAGAGGGCGATGCTAATCAAAATTTAGAGTTAAGAATGGAGAAACTACACAGACCTTCTCAAAGCTCCATTTCAGGCAATGGACAGTAAGTAGTGCTAGTTACATTTATCAGTACCAAATAAGTAAAGAAAAACAAGTAAGGCAAAACATGAAAATTTGCTTGGAAAGTTTACTATTTAAATTCTCTGATTTTCATATACAAGCAGTTTATATACACTGAACTTGTGTATTCAGTACTTCATGTACAAATAGCCATCCTGGTCAGGTACCCTTGGGATCTCTCTTTCTTCTTCCATTATAGACTATACTGTGGCTTGGGCTTTCCCCATCTCACTCCTGTCCAGGAATCTCTGTCTAATCTCACTCTCCAAGTAACTCTAACTGGGGGATCTGTGGTGTCAAGATAAGCAAGATGGAAATTGGAAAAAGAGAAGGTTGAGGTTGAGGATACAGAGGTATAGGATAAAGGTGGATAAGGGAACATCCTTCCTGCCATTGACACAGGATACCCAACAAAATGCCTTCTCCTTTCGGGAAGGTGAGGGGAATCAGAAAGGGTATATGAAGGAAGCGGGGACAGAAAAGAAAAGGAAAAAAGGATGTAAGGGAAGGATAGATAAAGAGAAAAAGAAGAGAAGCAAGAAGGAAAGGGTGTGCCCCTTCCTAAAGTTACTCCTCACTCCCTCTTACCAACTTCAGGGCCCCTTTTCAAACTTCCACCCTCCTCTCGGGTTTGTCTTTCCAGATCATCCCCGCCCCATGAGTTGTGATCAGTGTTTAGGAACTGGATGAATCCTTACATGTCCACCCCCATAGCTGCTGGGCAGGGAAGAGCACAGGTACAGAGGAATACCCTGTATCAGTTTGCAGGTCTACAACAGGAAGGGATGTTACTGTTATTCTACGGAGAAATATTTAACTCATTTTCCCACTGAAATTATTGCTTATAACTGTGAGGTCCTGACTACTATTAATCCTATAATTTAGGACTATTACGAGTTAAACAAACTTAAAAGAGCTAGTGTGAGAACAGAAGGCACTATGTATAAACACTCTTATAGGAAAATATACTGCAATTCCCAATAAGCATATTAAAAATTTTTAGAATACAATCTGTTTTATAAAAGGGGTGCCAATTCAACACTATAACTTTTTGAAATCAATACAAATGTAAGTATACACCAAGTATACACACAGCTGTATACTGCATCTCTACAGGTTGTAATGGATTGGTGAAGAAAAGGTTGACTGTGGCTATATCATCAAGACAACCTTAAATAAATACAGGACTAAGGAATTAGATTTTTGTCCAAGGGTAGAAAAGATTCTGAGGAGAATGCCTTGACCAACCAGTGAGTATATAAAAAGGCAGGGACAGATAGACTATAGATGGAACGAAAGCAGATAGGGGTCTAATGCAATGCTCTGAGTGAAAAGTAATTATGGGCTGTAAATAATCCCACAGATTGAAAACAAAAACAAAACAAATTAAAACCCTTTTAGGTAAACTGATCCATAGATCTAAATGAGATTTAGTAACTGCCAAAAGAAAAAGAGCCGCAGTTCACAGTGTTGTTAGACCATATTTTTACCTGGGCATCTGATTGTGTCATCTGCTCAGCTAACTGTAAACAAGAACGGAAGGAGAAAAGAATGTCTTCGCACAAGCTAGTAATTATATCTTTGTGTTTCAGCTGACTCTTTATAACCGACTGGTGCTTAAGGCTCTGCCTAAATGAATAAAAAGAAAAGAATATAATCACCACAAGTAACATATCAAGTAACTTAGGACCATAAAAATATGACTTGAAAGAACATGTAAAAAATCAAAATGCATCATATATAACAGACACGGCATAATTAAGATGTACTGACGTTGCCTCTGAAGCTGTCATGTTAGTTTGAGTAAGTTGATAATTTTTTATTTCTCCTTATAAAATATTAATTGAACTCTTACCTATATGCCAGACACTGTGAAGCCCTGGAGATAGAGGGGTGAATGAAAAGACACAATCTCTGCCCTGTCTGCATGGAATTTGTGGTCTAGCACAAAAGAGAACATTAAATAGTGTAAGAATAGTTAATTGATTACAGCTGTGATGAATGTTAAGATGGAAGAGTCCAGGATGCTACAATAGAGAGATCTAATCTAACTGATTCTCAGGGTGAGGATGAAAAGAATGCTACCATCAAGACGTAACACTTAAACTGAGAACTGAAAGATAAGCAGGAATTAGCAAGGTGTAGAGTACAAGAGAGAAGCATCCCAGGCAGAGGGAAAAGCTGTGAAAAGGCTCTGGGACAGGAGAGTTTGTTATGTTTGAGGAGCTGAGAACAGGGAGAGCGCAATGGAGATGGGCTGGTGAAGAAGGCGGGAGCCAGAGAGGATTAGGTTGTTACTCTTAGTAAACTGGGATGGATTTTAAGCAGTAGAGTGACATGATCTGATTTACATTTTTAGAAGATCAGTATGAATGCTGGATAGAAAATGAATCAGAGCGGGGCAAGACTGGAAGATATTCAATGGTGATGGTGATGGCGATGGCGATGGCGATGGCGATGGCGTGGTGTGGTGTGGTGTGGCTAATTCACTGGGCACTCACTGTGTGACTTGCAGAGTTGCAAGCATTTCACACTGATAAACTCAATTCTCACTATAACCCCACAAAGAAGGTGCTATTGTTATAACTCCCACTTTCAGATGAGCAAACTAAGACTCAGAGAAATTAACCAAATTGCCTAAGAGTTCCAGAGGGGTAAGTGATTTCAGAATGGACTCAAGCATATGCGGTATGGCTCTGAGTTGACACTTTGAATCACTGCATTATTACTTGTTGGCAACGTAATGACCTGGTGGTGCAAGAAAAACACCTAAGACCTGAAAGTATTACACTACCTTTAATGTTTTATGCATATGTATAAAGTAGAGGTTCTTAACCATTTTTACATCTCAACTATATTTCCTCCCACCCCCAAGAATCTGATGAATGCTGTGGACACTCTCCCTAGCAATCCTTCATAACGCTCTAGTTAAAATTATATATGGAATTAAAATTGAACAACTCAAAAGTATATAATGAGGGGATTATATTCAACTCTAATTATGATTATTAATTTATCTAAGCCTGGAAGTAGGATACTTGATAGTCAGTTAAACAACAGTAGCAGTAGGCACATGGTTAAGACCCATGGCCCATTATTTCAGATGTACTAGCTAACTGAGTAGAACTTTTTTTAATTTTAGAGAGAGCAGGATAAAGAAGTATGATTTAGTTTGGGAGCTACATGTACAACATTTGGATTATAAGAGAGCAGTGTCAGTAAACATTGTACACACCCATACAAAATGTTTTAAATGCAATCTAAGAAAACTTACAAATAATTAAGACTTTTGGATACGGAAAATATATTACAAAAAGTAAAAACAAAACAAAACAGAAACTTACTTAATTATAAATTTCCAAGTATTGGCATGAAATGCATGGTCCATACTGGAAATAACAGAGCAGATATCCAGCAATGAATGAATAACTACAAAGAAAGATAACAGAACTCTTAGGACATTCAAAGGTCATATGGGGTGAGTTTCTTCTATATTTAAAAATACCTACTGAACAATTTTGACATTTGCTAAAATAGGCAATACAATTTGAAAAAAATTATCTCAAAATAATTAGTGAAAGTAAGTGTCACGCTTTTGATTTAGGGTTTTTATAAATTATAGAAAATTAAGTTTGATGTTTACACCTACTCTATGACCTAAATAAAACTAAAAATGTTCAGTGGACTAAAAATTATGCCCTATTGTAACTGAAACATTCTACAGATATTCAAATCAAAAATGACAAAACATACTGCTAAGGAAAGAAAACCTAACAAGGAAGAATCAAATGAATTTGCACAGTACTCATTAAGGCTTGTACTTTGCCTGAGGTAGATTATTTGTTAAAATGGGCACAATAAACCCCCTTTCTGTGTCCAGAACTGCTCTTAGTCAGTTTGCTTCCACAGACCCTGGGCTTCGCGACATAACTTGGTCAACAGGACAAAAATAAACATAAACCAAGCAGAGACTTTAAACGTGCCTGCACGCTGGGGCCTGCCCTCTCTTGCTGCTCTTAGGACCCTTGAGGCCATCAGCAGGTAGCTGAGCCTGGGCTAACCTGCTGCATGATGAGCTACATGGGACTGGCTCAGGACATTATCTCTCCCTCTGCCGACAAACGACCATGAGTGAGGTCAGTGACCACAAACTGAGTGAGCCAGTTACGCCATGTGAAGCAGAGAAAGCTGTTCTACCTGAGCCCAGCCTAAAACACTAAGTCAGAATCATGAATAAATGAAACAGTAGTTGCTTGATTTCTTTCTTCCTTCCTCTCTCCCCCCCTCCCTCTCTTTCCCTCCATCTCTGCTTCCTCCCTCCCTCCCTCCTTTCTTTTTTCCTTTCTTTCTTTCCTTCTTGCCATGCCACGCGGCTTGCAGGATCTTAGTTCCCTGACCAGGGATTGAACCCAGGCCCCAGCAGTGAAAGCACCGAGTCTTAACCACTGGGCAGCCTGGGAACTCCCTAGTAGTTACTTTAATGTAATAGATTTTTGGGTTGGTTTGTTACAGAGCAAAAGATACCTGATAATACTGCACAAAACCACCTTACTCTCTTTATGCTGAAGCTATGAATGCAATCTTTTTATTAGAGTACTGCTTTTCAAACTCTGGGCCATGATCCATTGGTAAGTGATGAAATTAATAAAGTAGCAATCAGCAATTCTTTAAAAATGAAATAGACTATAATAGAGTATGTTATTTCAAGTACAATAAATAAATGTAGTATATACATACACATTCACAAACATACATACAAGTATGTAATTATATGTGTTCCGGGAAGAAATGCAAACTTCATTTCTTACTATGAAGTTATGGTTTAAAAACACTGAAAGCTACTGCTTCAGAACGTGGACTACTTTAGAGGGTATAAAATTGCATAACTTTCTTTGTTAATCACTGTGGAGTAACAACCTACTTTGAACATTGACTAAATATATAAATCTATGTTAATGCATCAAATATCAATTTTACAAAATCTAAAATTTAAGAGATTAAAAGTTTATTGGGTAGGATTTAAATTTTTTTACACATAATATCATGAATCATTAGAAACATTGGGTTCAATAATTTAACTGATGTACAGTTTATAGTCAATATACAGCATATACTAAGTAGTAAGTTTTTTTCACTCACCTACTACCATATTCAAAATGTCATCATTCTCATCTATTAAAGTATCCGTGCAAACCATATCCAGCAGTTCCATTAGCTGCTTTTGAAGAGAATAGGCCTCCTTGAAAAGAGCCTGCAGAAGGTCTGAGACTAGGTGTAAACGCCCAGAATAAACAGATTCGCTATTCTGATCACAAAGGAATAAAACCGAGAGAAAAAGCAAATCATAAAAAACTCAAGAGCCAAATTTATTTTAATTCATTCTATCAGAGCTCATAAATGTAATGCTTTTAGAGAGTCGGTGGGTGGGGAGCATATGCAAAACATGGGGTGCAGAATAGCATCAGAATGTAAGTTGGTGCAGCCACTGCGGAGATCAGTACAGAGGTTCCTCAGGAAACTAAAAATAGAATTACCATGATTTAGCAATCCCACTCCCGGGCATATATCCGGACAAAACTATAATTCAAAAAGATACATGCATGCCTATGTTCATAGCAGCACTATTCATAATAGCCAATACATGGAAACAACCTAAATGTCCATCGACAGATGAATGGATAAAGAAGATGTGGTACATATATACAATGGAATACTACTCAGGCATAAAAAAAGAACAAAGTAATGCCATTTGCAGCAACATGGATGCAACTAGAAATTATCAGACTAAGTGAAGTCAGAAAGAGAAAGACAAATACAATATGATATCACTTATATGTGGAATCTAAAATATGACACAGGGACTTCCCTGGTGGCGCAGTGGTTAAGAGTCCGCCTGCCAATGCAGGGGATGTGGGTTTGATCCCTGGTCTGGGAAGCTCCCACATGCCGCAGAGCAACTAAGCCCGTGCGCCACAACTACTGAGCCTGTGCTCTAGAGCCCGCGAGCCACAACTACTGAAGCCCCGCGCACCTAGAGCCCGTGCTCTGAAACAGGAGAAGCCACTGCAATGAGAAGCTCACACACCGCAATGAAGAGTGGCTCCCACTCGCAGCAGCTAGATAGAGCCCACGCACAGCAACAAAGACCCAATGCAGCTAAAAATAAATAAATAAATTTATAAAATAAAAAATATATATATATGACACAAATGAACCTGTCTATGACAGAAACAGAATCACAGAGAACAGACTGGTGGTTGCCAAGGGGGAGGGGGTTGTGGGAAGGACGGAGTGGGAGGTTGGGGTTAGCAGATGCAAGCTTTCATATATAGAATGGATAAACAACAAGGTCCTACTGTATAGCACAGAGAACTATATTCAGTATCCTATGATAAATCATAATGAAAAAGAATAGTAAAAAAGAGTAAGGTACATATGTATATAACTGAATCACTTTGCTGTACAGCAGTAATTAACACAACACTGTAAATCAACTGTACTTCAATTAAAGAAAAGAATTCTCACCAGCAAAAAAAAAAAAAATTTAATGATTCTTAGTGAATGACATATTCATTCATTAAACAAACGTTTAGTGAACCTCCATTATACATAGTGTACTTTGAGAGATGCAGGTATGTATAAAATATGATTTCTGACTTCCAAGATCTTACAAATATAGAACTAAAAGGGAGCTAAATAACATTAGGTCCAGTGCATGACATTTCAGTACCCTGTCACCAAAGAGAAGCATTAGTTAACTAGCAATTTTCATTCATCCAACAAACAGCATTATCAAAACTTCCTGTGACCCACAAATCCTAGGCCAGCTTTTGTGCTTTAAAGCTGTCTCAGGACTAAATAAGGGTCAGTGGCCCTTTACAGGCACCTAATTGTTAAGCAATTCATCTGAGCCACCAATGCCATGACAGAAATATTTGAGGATCCCTGCGACTTGACACAAATCTGTATCACTTCTTTCCTTATCAAGAGGAAATAGAATAAGAACAACAAAACTGCAAGGGCCCCCTTTTTAAGATTTCTTTATAACTACTTATTTTGAAACAAATATTTACATACATGGTCTTTGTTCTATGGAAAAATGCACTGCAATAATATAGGTTAAAATGTAAACTTATGAACAAATACTATAAGCACCACAAACTCAGCCCCTTTGCCCATGGATTTTAGGCCATTTAAAGTGTACTTAGGGCTTCCCTGGTGGCGCAGTGGTTAAGAATCCACCTGCCCATGCAGGGGACTCGAGTTTGAGCCCTGGTCCAGGAAGATCCCACATGCCACGGAGCAACTAAGCCCATGCACCACAACTACTAAGCCTGCGCTCCAGAGCCTGCAAGCCACAACTCCTGAAGCCCGGGTGCCTAGAGCCTGTGCTCTGCAATGAGAGAAGCCACTGCAATGAGAAGCCTGCGCACCACAACAAAGAGTAGCCCCCGCTCACCGCAACTAGAGAAAGCCCGCGCACAGCAACAAAGACCCAACTCAGCCAGAAAAAAATAAAATTTTTTTTTAAATGTTAAAAAAAAATAAAGTGTACTTAGACCCATCACTTACCTTACAATGTACAAATGTACTTTTGATTACATGTAGGACTGAGGAGGGAAGACTGTGAATATTTTCTAGAATGATGGATTCCTGAGTGGCACAGACATGCTGAACACATCCTGTAAGAGCTCCTAATAGCTGTACCATTGTCTGGATATATGGAAAGAAGTTTCATTCAGAATATGTTTTCTGTGTACCTAAAAGGTGTCAGACAATATGCTGAGTGCTAGGGATACAGCAGTGAGCAAAATGGACCCTCTCTCTGTTCCTCCTTACACATAACTACAGTCTGTCAGAACTACAAATGTTAAAAGTGGCTAGGGACTTCCCTGGCAGTCCAGTGGTTAAGACTTCGCCTTCCAACGCAGGGGGTACAGGTTCGATCCCTGGTCGGGGAGCTAAGATCTCACATGCCTCGTAGCCAAAAAACCAAAAATGAAAAAACAGAAGCAATATTGTAACAAATTCAATAAGAACTTTAAAAATGGTCCACATCAAAAAAAATCTTAGGGAAAAACCCCCCAAAAAACCCGGCTAGCCATTTGGTTAAAAAAAAAAGAAAAAAAGAAGAAGTTGGAATCCTAACCCACAACCTCAAAGTATATGGCAGGTGTTCTACACGTACGCTTTAGAATTACAGGCAGGGCATGCTATCTTGATTACTTGGCTTCTTATACGAGTTTAGGTATTTACTAAGCATGAAATTGTATAAGAAATTCAGAATTTATGTTTTTTGCAATATCTTTATATCTTTAAGTCTATAAATTTAATTCTAGCATTGGGGCATTATATAGAGAATATAAAGTTAATTAATATTTCACACTCTTTAAGCTCTCCCACCCCCCTTTCTAATATATTTGACATACCTGTAAAATATTTCTTATAGTGGTCTGGATTTCTAAATTTTGGCTTGATAGTCCTCTGGCTTGACTGGTTAACTCATACATCATGTCATCAAATAATCTCACAGTCTGTGAAAACAAAGCAGGTCATAAACAGTAGTAACAGAAGTCATTAAAAAAGGAAAGGCATATCTTTAAAGAAATAAATTAGATTTGATTTTGCATTATTAACAGCTACGGGATATTGTCTAGTGTAACAACTGCACCTAATAAAGTTAATAAAATATATATTTTGTATAGTGTTTCTATAGTATTTCTGTTTTTTGTATACTATTTTTCTACAATAGAATCTCCTTAAAAAAAAAAGCCTCCAACAAAAATTGATTTGTCTTCCATTTCTGTGATTTGAATCTACTTAATAACATCCATAAAAAAATATCACTCAAAGTTCATTTTTTGGTGATGTAACAAAAGTGCTACTCTTACACTTAAATAAATAAAAGATGATATCTTAACCAATCAACATCCATGTGAACATTTACAAGGATATTTTCTGGTAGTGGTAATGAATTTGTGCTGAATTACCTATTCACTTGTTTTCTAACCAGTTCCCCTTTCTGACCAACTCAAAATACTGTTCCTGAGTTAGAGACATAGTACGTGACCTCAGAACGAAGCGTTTTTGTCTGTGAAACATTAGCCAACCTAAGATCTTAATACTCTCAACAAGTTAAATGGCCTAAACACTACACTACAAGAATAACCATAGTCAGCAACACACTGTAACTAAAGAGGGTACTGCTTCCCATAAGCCTGTTAACACTCAACATCTCGTTTTCATCTATATACTAGCTGGACCTTTTTTTGGCAGTCAAGAACAAGTTTTAAGAAACTTTTTAGATAGAGAACAATCGAGTGAATATGAGTAAAAGGAGTTCTGATAATTATTTGTTTCAAAGCTAAACTTAGAAATCCATTCCAGTAAGAGATAAGTTATCATAAAAAAATGTTTCATTTTGTCACCAAAGTATGTTTAGTTCCCACAATTAAAAAAAGAAGTTATGACTCTGCTTTTCAGAGAAAAGGTATACCACATATATCTAAAAGGTAACAATGCAGCTGGTGAATCTGATATTTTCTTTTAAGTTACTTGATTTTACCAATATTCCAGCCATTTTTATTCTTAGGCTTCTTTAATAAATTTTGGCTCCATTTTTCCAGAAAATGAAATTTAACAATTATTAATAAATTCTACAGAGAAGATAAAGAAAGAGACTTAACTAACTTCATCATCCATCCCAATTTTCAATGAATAGCTTTAAAATACAAGAGTATTTAAAACCAACTACAAATAATGTAAATTCAATTAGTAAAGGATCCATAGTCTCTGAAAATATGTTTTTTAATCACCTAATGATCATACTGACACCATCATATTCTCACATAAGATCTATTTTTAACTATTTTATTTGTATTTCAAATATGTGATACATTGGGAATTCCCTGGCAGTCCAGTCGTTAGGACTTGGCACTTTCACTGCTGTGGGCCCGGGTTCAATCTCTGGTCAGGGAACTAAGATCCCATAAGCCTCGCGGCACAACCAAACACAAAAAAAGTGATACATTAAGAAATTAAGAATAAATGGTCTAAAACTGAGGCCAGATCTTAACAGCCTTTATAACAAGTAAATTGATTAAGATAATAATAGTACTATACCTTTGGCAGCACTTGTGAAAATAAAGTCTGTTCCAATGTCAGGTGGTTCATATGAGGTAAAAACATTTCTACAATAATTTTCAGAATTTCTATAAAGGAAAATAGTAACATATTTTGTAGCAATATTAAGTCATGTCAGCCAACAAAGGTCACTACCCTTTCCCAGATTTGAGAATATGTAAGTACTAGCAATCAAAAGCTTTGTACAGTTTCAAAATGCCATATTCTACGTAGAGAAACTATTAACAGTTAAACAACCTGAAATAATAGAAAAATTTTAAAAAACAAAACAAAACAATGTATGTGTACAGCAACTGAAGATCAGTTAATGGATTTGGGTACATCTACTGAATAGGATCTGCTATCATTAAAATGATTGTTAGAGATCGTTTAAAACCATGATAAAATGTCCACAATACATTAAGCTAAAATGAAAAAACTTCCAAATAGTGTAATTCCGATCTTAATATATATATAAACATGTATATACAAAGAATAACCGATAGGCTGGCAGGAATATATAGAATCAAGATGAGAATATCCTATGCCAAAATCTTAAACATTTCAGATTAATGATTGTTTTATTATCTTTTATGTTTTTCTGCATGTTACAAATTTTCTATAATGAATATATACAACTCTCATACACAGGATAAAAAGTAACTGTTCCTTAAAAAAATCAGACCCCCACAGGCAGCACACAGATCCAAGATTATAAACAAATATTCCACAATCAAGTGAAATGTAAATAGAAAACTCAAAATATATGAGTAAACTCTGCCTCTCCTCCTAACTAAATAAATAAATTACGTCAAGTAAGATTAATGAAGACAGATGAAGAAAGTCAACTTTTCCAAATGACAAATTTGTCATGCCTAAACAATCAGCCTTTTGTAACTTAGAAAGTATTTTCTAATTGACACTAAACGTGTTAAGAGGCTGAAAGTTATTAAGTAGACTGCAAATTATGTTTTATATTGGTCTAACCAGTTTAACAACTAACATTTAAAATTTACAATGTGGGGCTTCCCTGGTGGCACAGTGGTTGAGAGTCCGCCTGATGATGCAGGGGACACAGGTTCGTGCCCCGGTCCGGGAAGATCCCACATGCCGCGGAGCGGCTAGGCCCGTGAGCCATGGCCGCTGAGCCTGCGCGTCCCGAGCCTGTACTCTGCAATGGGAGAGGCCACAACAGTGAGAGGCCCGCATACCGCAAAAAAATAATAATAATAAAATAAAATAAAATTTACAATGTGCTTATACACACATTATCAAACAGAACACTTTTGGTATCTATCCAAAATGGAATTTAAAACTTTAAGTACTGTAATTTGAAGTAATTTGGTCATTTTAAGTAACTGAAGATTACAAAGGCTGTAATGCTACAATAGGAAGAATAAACTTAAAGGGTATACAAAACTATATTTAAATTTAAAGGGAATACGAAACTGGGATATGTGGGACTCAGGCCTTAAAGACATCAAAGTAATCGTACAATTAAGATAATTTTACTTACGAATATGCTCAAGCCAACTGTCAGAATGCTGATACATAGAGTAAAAAAATTAAGGAAGATACTAGTATCAGTAGTAAGATATTCACTACTGAGAACAGATTTTAAAAGGACCCTTCTTGAAGTTTAAGCAATGATCAGTAAGAGATTGAAATTAGACTCAAATTACTGGCTTAATTTTGCTGTAAAAAATGTAATGCTTACTAGGTATAATGAAAATACTTTAAGGAAATGTTTTCAAAATCGCTCAGGGATAAACTTATCTTTTCAAATTATGTGTAGTTATGACTTATTTCTGACAGATGAGAAACAGTCTATAATGATCCATGGGTTTCTGGTTTCTGAAACAGAAATTTCTTCCTCCTCAGCACTTCTATAGTACTTTATTTGCACCTGTCTTAAGTCACTGATCAACTTTTATCTTTTCATGTTACTAGCATATCTATCTTACCACCTTATCAGACAGAAACTCTTCTGCACATAGAAGCTTACAAATACGTCATAATAAATTATGCTATGTTCATTACAAACGTTAATGGTAATCACATTATAAACTATACACTTTTCTACCATTCAGAATAATTGTTAGAAATGTTTTCCTGTAAAAATAATATACAAATTATTAAAGTATGTGTCAATAAGAAAAATGAATAAGCCATAACTCTGTCACAGTAATACAGGAATTGATTCTTTTTCTGAAATCTTACTTTGCATATACATCTTACAGCAGCAATCAAAATGAAATATAGTCATTAACTCATTTTAGTTCAGTAGGGTAGAATTTGCATCGTGGATCAATTTCAGTAAAGGTCAAAAAAATTCTAGCCTCTTCCAAAATTAAACATAAGTTATAATTATGCAGACATGCAGGTAAAGACTGGAAAATAAGGGACTTCCCTGGCGGTCCAGTGGTTAAGACTCCGCGCTTCCACTGCAGGGGGCACAAGTTTGATCCCTGGTCGGGGGACTAAGATCCCGCAGGCCGAGCGGCACGCCCCCCCCCCCCCCCGAAAAAAAGAAAGACTGGAAAATAACGTGTGAAATGCAAAACATGAAAATAATTATGTTTGGGTGATGGAGTTACTGAAAATTTCTCTCATTTGTAGAAAAAGTGCTGAAGTAAAATCAAAAGCTGAAAAAAAATTTATCTAATGAGATTTTCAGGCAGTTTTAAAACATGACAATATCTTTTAGCCCTTCACTGAATGCTTACTATGTGCCAGGTACTATTCTAGGTGCTGGAGAAAACAAAATTCCTGCCTTTATGAACTTTACAGTACAGTGAGGAAAAGTAAAAAGAAACCAAAGTAAACAAGATAATTTCCATTAAGGTTGCTTCTGCTCTTTAGAAAACTGAACAGGGCAATGAGATAAGTATTACAGACTGGGTTTGGGAGAACCACCTAAGACTGAGGACACTGAAAATGGCTTGCTGGCGTGACATCTGAGCTGAGATCTGAATAATGAGATAGACAAAAGGCTGAGAGAAGAACAAACTACGCTGAAGGATCAGCAAAAATGAAGATCCTGAGGTAGGTGAGCTTCATGTATATGTGGACAGAGTGTAGTGAGCTAGGTAAGCGAGGAAAAGGCTTAGAACATGAGGAGCCTTGAAGGTAAAAGTTTAGATTTTATTCCTAATTTGTTAAGAAGCCACTGGGGTGGAGGGAGTGCTTTAAAAAGTAAACAACATGTTTTTCACTTTTTTGTGAACTTTTTTTGGAGAATGGATTATAAGAGGACGTGAGTAGAAGCAAGGGAGCTATTAACAATATAGTTCAGGTGAGAGGTTATGGGGGTTTGAAAGAGTGGTAGCAACCAGGATGGAGATAAGCATTTGGATTCAAGATATAGTCTAGGTCAGAAACAAAAGGACTTGCTGATTGGATGTGAGAGAGAGAGGACTGAAGGTTTTGGCTTGTAAAACCGTTTATTTAGATGAAGAAGACTGGCGGGAAGAACAGGTTTGGGTTCTTTTGAATTTTAAGTTTGAGATGCAAAACCAGGTGAGAATGTTGATTTTTTTTTAAATGTAAATAAACAAGCTTGGGAATTCCCTGGTGGTGCAGTGGTTAAGAATCCACCTGCCAATGCAGGGGACACAGGTTCGAGCCCTGGTCCGGGAAGATCCCACACGCCACGGAGCAACTAAGCCCGTGTGCCACAACTACTGAGTCTGCGCTCTAGAGCCCGCGAGCCACAACTGCTGAGCCCACGTGCCACAACTACTGAAGCCCGTGCGCCTAGAGCCCGTGCTCCGCAACGAGAAGCCACCGCAATGAGAAGCCCGTGCACCGCAATGAAGAGCAGCCCCCACTTGCCACAAGTAGAGAAAGCCCGTGCGCAGCAACAAAGACCCAACACAGCCAAAAATAAATAAATTTATAAAAAAAAAAAAGAGTAGCGCCCACTCGCGGCAACTAGAGAAAGCCCATGTGCAACGAAGACCAAACGCAGCCAAACATAAATAAATTTATAAAAAATAAAAAAAATAGGGCTTCCCTGGTGGCGCAGTGGTTGAGAGTCCGCCTGATGATGCAGGGGACACGGGTTCGTGCCCTGGTCCGGGAAGATCCCACATGCCGCGGAGCGGCTGGGCCTGTGAGCCATGGCCGCTGAGCCTGCGCGTCCGGAGCCCGTGCTCCGCAACGGGAGAGACCACAACAGTGAGAGGCCCGCGTACCGCAAAAAATAATAATAATAATAAAAATAAATAAATAAACAAGCTTGACTTTCAATTATTGAAATCCCCCTATAAGCTTGAGAAGAAAAAGAGGAACCGTGTTTCTTATCTTTGTTCCCCCGAAGCCTAACACTGCCTGGTACATATAATATTCTGTACCTAGTAAAATTTTTTGAGGAGGAGGATGGCTTTTTGTTACCAAAAACAAAAATCCTTGAGGACAGCAGTTCCATGTCTACACGATAACTAAGAAAGCGCTTTGGTACCTAAGTGGGACCACCTGCCAATGGCCAGGTGAATGATTTCTATGTGACCATAATATTTATATTTGGCTTTAGCTGTAAAAAATTATTTTTGCAGTGTTCAGACTCTCTCAAGTGAAGGTCTTTTTTTTCTTTCGAGTGTAGTTTTATGTGCTCAAAGCTGTTAAAAAAAAAAATTACCCTTTAACATGAAGGGCTAGGACTCCAGGTACATTTACAACCAAAAAAAGATTCGACTACTAAATGACCTGCATCTGGACAACGGAGACGTTAAGTACCTCACACCCAGCAGATGAAAGCCAATTAGCAACTCCTTCTCACCAGCAATAAACCGAAAGAGGTTCAAAAAGGGGAGGGGAAGAACATTTGTATTTACTGAACATCTTTTACAGACTTGGCACCATGTCAGAACTACGTCCTTTAGATTCTCAAAATAGTGAGGAAGGTATTCATTTTCACCACCCATTTTAGAGATGAGAGCTCAGAGTACCTCGCTCTCTCTACTTCATCCAGTCAGCTCACCTTACAGCTCAAGTCTGAGTCCTTGCCTCTCCCCGCTCCCGCCGCCCCATGGAAAAGTACTCACGCTTAACTGCACGTACAGAGCAACTCAGAGGCCCAGAGAAATGGCAGAAAACACCACATCCACTGCCAAAACCACTGGCAGAACACCTCTGCAAGCCCTTCGGATGCCAAAGCCAGGCATGCCTTCGGTCTCGGCACCCACGGCTCTCGCTCGCCCTTCCTTCCCTCGCTTACTCATCTCGCTCATCAACAGAGAAAGGAGAGGGTTGAAGCCGCAGGAACCCAACACGGCCCTGCAGCGGGTGTGATGAGACAGGAGAGAAGGTTGGAGACAGGCCCCACACCCCTCTCTAGGTGGAAGTGACAATGAAGGATATAAGGAGCCGAGGCAGGACAGATGGCAGTTCCCGGCGGCACAGCTCCTCCGGCCAGCTACTTAATTCTTCCAGGGGAACCGCGCTCGCCGGAACAGCGCGTTCCTGAGACATGCTTTCGCCCAAGACCAAAGCTTCGAAACACTCCCGCCGGAGCCAAGACCGGAAACTCCCACCGTCCCGGCAGGCCTTGCGAGCCAAAACCATAGAGAGGAAGGGCGCCGCTTTCCTTAGTGAGCCTGGGCCCCACACCACTGGGAATAAAGCCGGGCTTGTCTGGCCCGCGGAGGCCTCGACTCACTGGTGCGCGCTTTCAGTCGGGAGGCTCTGGCCGGATTACTCTGGAGCTGGGAAGCTGCCGGGGAGCTAGCGTCCACAGGTCTGGATCGCTGTAACGTTGCTTTTGAGACGCTTTGGGGGAGGTGAGGGCCGGGAGTCCACAGATTTGCTACACTCCGTCCCTTGGGGCTTTGAGGTTGCACATCTGGTGTCGGGTTTGACCTGGGACTTACAGCCAGAAATGACTCCAAGCCCCGCTGTGAAGTGGGATAGAAACAGGCGCCTTCCTACCCATTTAATGTGTTGACCCTACTCTGTACATCCTATGTAATGGGGATAAAGACCCACCTGCCAGAACTGTTGTGCAAATTGAAGTAGACGGTATATTTTAAGTGTCTAGCCAGTAGATACAGAGAAGAGTCTCTTTATTAAGTTGCTTCCATTTTCTACGGATCTCCCCGCACAGTTCAGTGCCCTTATTCTGTGTCAAGCTAATCTTTACTAATTACTCCACAGTTACCTCACTCCCAGTACACTTAGAGCTGCAGGTCTCCACGAAATGTTTGCAGTGAGGTCATCTGAATGAATTTACACACATCAGAGCATACCTGTTCCTGTTTTTAAAGGGATGTTCATTTATCAAAATACAATCTTGAAGTCCTGTTACTTGAAACGGTAACAGATTGAAGAGATTCTGGCAGTTTAGGAGGTTAATATGTTTGAGCAGGGTCGTGACAGATGAAACACACTAAATAGCTAGGCTTGTCATTTCCTGCCTGAGAATTTTGGACTTTACCTTATTTCTAGTTGTTGCTGCTGCTGTTATTTTGTTTGTTTTTACGGTTTATTCTCTTCTCCAGCTTTTTTTTTTAAGATGTCGGGGGTAGGAGTTTATTAATTAATTAATTTATTTTTGCTGTGTTGGGTCTTCGTTTCTGTGCGAGGGCTTTCTCTAGTTGTGGCAAGCGGGGGCCACTCTTCATCGCGGTACGCGGGCCTCTCACTATCGTGGCTTCTCCTGTTGCGGAGCGCAGGCTCAGTACTTGTGGCTCACGGGCCTAGTTGCTCCGCGGCACGTGGGATCCCCCCAGACCAGGGCTCAAACCCGTGTCCCCTGCATTAGCAGGCAGATTCTCAAGCTCTGTGCCACCAGGGAAGCCCTCTTCTGCAGCTTTTGAAACCTGAAGGGTTTGTGTGTGTTTCCAAGTCTCTTTATCTCCCTGTCCCTCCACCGCTTTCATAGAAAAGGCAGCTGCTGGGGGTGGAGCAGGGGACTGTTTAATATTACATTTACGTAAAATGTGTCATTTTGCTTTTTAATAACAATTTTCTTTTTTTTTTTCTCCAGAGCTACATTGAAAAAAGAGCAAAGACCTCTTAAAAGTCATTTGGAAATATCTCTGAATATTGTAACTGTTTATAAGCAGCTAAAGAGAAATGGATCTCCAGCAAAACTAACAGAATAATTGAAGCAGGTTTACGTGTGTGTCATCAGTTCTATCCAGAAGTTGAAGAATCTTCCTTTGAGTTTAACGATTGCGTGCATTTTCTGAGAGAATGACTTTTCAATTTAATTTCACTATAGAAGACCATCTGGAAGATGAATTAACATCCCTTGGAGATGGAGCTTTGGCCCTAGATTCCTCAGAAGAGTCTTCAGTCTCAGAAAGACAAAAAGGTACACATAGAGACAAAAAACGTTCTACAGAACAGTTTGACCTGCTTCAGGATCATTTGTGGGAGCATAAGTCAGCAGGAAATGCAGGTCCCTCTCAAGACACAGACAGCTCACTCAATGCAGCTAACAGTTCAAGTAGCTTGGAGCCACGTGAAAAACAGCCCTGCTTTAGAGTTGCCAAAGAGCATGCTATGCCTAAAGATTTAAAGAAAGTGTTAGAAAATAAAGTCATAGAAACATTACCAGGTCTCCAGCATACGAACATATCAGTAGTGAAAACCATCTTGTTGAAAGAGAACTTCCCTGGAGAAAACATCATTTCAAAAAGCTTTTCTGCTCACTCTGATCTGATTACAGGTGTTTATGAAGGAGGTTTAAAAATCTGGGAATGTACTTTTGACCTCCTGGCATATTTTACAAAGGCCAAAGTGAAATTTGCTGGGAAAAAAGTGTTGGATCTTGGTTGTGGATCAGGGTTGCTGGGTATAATGGCATTCAAGGGAGGCGCCAAAGAAATTCATTTTCAAGATTATAACAGTGTGGTGATTGATGAAGTAACCTTACCTAATGTAGTGGCTAACTCCACTTTGGAAGATGAAGAAAATGATGTAAACGAAGCAGATGTGAAAAGGTTCAGGAAATCAAAAGTAGCACAAGAACTATGTAAATTCCGGTTCTTTTCTGGGGAGTGGTCTGAGTTTTGTAAGCTTTTACTAAGCAGTGAAGAACGTTTTGAAAAATATGATCTCATTCTTACCTCAGAAACCATTTACAATCCAGGTTATTATGGTCCTCTGCACCAAACATTCCTTAGATTGTTAGATAAAAATGGACGGGTGCTTTTGGCCAGCAAAGCACATTATTTTGGTGTGGGTGGAGGTACTCATCTCTTTCAGAAGTTTGTTGAAGACAGGAATGTATTTGAGATGAGAACACTCGAAATAATTGATGAAGGACTAAAGAGATTCCTAATTGAGATGAATTTTAAGTACCCCAGTTAATGCCCACTGAGTGTCCTAAGTGAAATAAACAAAATAACCAAAACTTGAATGTTCGATTTCTGCTTTGCTGTTATTTTTTTCTGAAATTATGATATTTAGTTTTGTTTATCCAGATAAGAGACCAACTATATTAGCGACATTGTACTTGCTAAGTGAGACTGAAAAAATAGTGCTCCTCAGCATTTGAAAAGAGCTCCTAGGAAATCATTTTGTGGGAAAGTTTTCTGTTCTCAACTTTCATTCAATTTCACCTTTCTACCACCTTTAGCATATAAATTTGTTCCCAGGAAAATCTGCCATTTTTTACCTCAAGTTTGAATTTCTTCCCAGTCTTTGTCAGTTTCTGTTCACATGAAGTGCCTGATCGATCACCATGCTGTTAATTCTAAAGGCATACATATGCATCACTAAATGATTCTGAATCTAAATATTAGATTGAAGGCCTTGGGTAACTAGGAAGAAGTTTTTGTTTTGCTTTATTTTTATATTCATTTATCTTGTATAATAAGAATTAGAATGCTGAGCAGTTGAATTCAACATTAAGATGGAAGAAATAAGGGGAATCATGATAGAGAATATAAAGATGGTACAGAAAACTTACAGTGCTTGTAGCCCTTTTTAGCCAAGGAAGAAGGAGACCCTAGGGTCTTGGTAGGAGGAAAAAGAATAGGAAACAGAATTCCAGATTCTGGGGAGTAAAGACTCTTCACTAGTTAAGTAGGGCAAAGAAGGGGAGAAAAAGTATTTTGATTCTAATGCAAAAATGTTCACACTTAACATATCTAAAATTGGGGTCTACCTTACTGTCTAATAATTATTGTACAACTGGCAGTATTTTTTTCCTTCTTGAAGGTACCTAAAATAATGGTACGACTTGGATTCAATGAAATGTGATATTTACTGGACATCTGTTAACTAGGCACTTTGTATATATCTTGCTTAATATTTATAACCTCATAAAGTATATATCATCCCCATTTTAATAATGATCATAATAGCTAACAGTTTTCAGCATTTACTATATGCAGGGTAGAAGAGATTTACATACACTAACATATAATATTTGTAACAGCCCTGAATTAGGTTATAATTACTATCTAGATTTTATAAAGAAATTGAGGGACTTCCCTGGTGGTGCAGTGTTTAAAAATCCAGCTGCCAATGCAGGGGGCATGGGTTTGAGCCCTGGTCCAGGAAGATCCCACATGCCGCGGAGCAACTAAGCCCATGCACCACAACTACTGAGCCTGTGCTCTAGAGCCCGCGAACCACAATTACAGAGCCCGTGCACCACAACTACTGAAGCCCACATGCCTAGAGCCCATGCTCCGCAACAAGAGAAGCCCCCGCTTGCCACAACTAGACCACATACAACAACGAAGACCCAATGCAGCCGAAAATAAATTAATGAACAACAACAACAAAAAAATTGAGACTCAAGAAAGTAAGTAATTTGATCCCAATCACATTCCTCACATTCAGAATCAGAATCTGAAGTCTTTTTAAAAGCTTCACTCTTCACCACCCCAGTAGTCTTAAAATGCCTATTTTTCATCACATATATTTCTTAGCACCCTTTTATTATTCCAAAATGAAAGTCATTGTTAAAGAAACTTATTTACACACATCATTAAAAATTATATGTATTATACATAAATCCCTAATGCATATATATCATATATGTGTGTATGTATGTATGTATATATATATATATATAAATAAAACTATAATATGAAGAAAGTCATTTATAATCAAATAATTTGTATTCCATCAGGTAAATGCACAGGTGTAGCTACTGAGAGGACATGTAGTAGTCAGATGCTTTTACCTAGGATACTGTTACTGCAAGTATCACAGCTACAATTCCAGACCCACCTACTAGATAAGGTAGAATAGGCCCTGACAGCAGTTTTAGCTAATTGAGGAGGTACAAAGCATTAGATAGAGTCCAATAACAATAGTCAGCATCAATAATTTTGAGACAAATAGGTATCTCTCAGTTCTCCATGACAAATTAGATACCCAAAGAGGTGTCATCTAGGAGGCCTCTCCAGGAGTAGAAGAGACACCGGCCCTCAACGGGAGGGGGCTCCAGTGAAAACAGCAGGAGTCAAAGCAGAAGCCCAGTCCTAGGAACTAGATAATCCTGGGCATTAAAGATAATTCTGGAGATGACAGCCGAACAGGGACACATCTACCCAAGATAGCTGGCAGCAAAAGAGACTTGAGATAAAATTATGGATATAAATCCAGGAGAAGGATGCATAGTGCACTTTCTCATGTAAATAGCTTAATTATTTAAAGAGGCATATATGTTAAGACAATGAGCTTTGGAGTCCAATACTTGGGTTAAAATTCAGTTTCCCCAACTGCAAAATGGGGTTTATAGTAGTATCTCCCTAACAGAATTCTTTTAAGGAATAATAGTTAATATTGGAAACCTTTCAGGGAGTTTGGAGTTTTAGAGCATGAGTCACGCATTCTCCTTGCACTGGTGCCTTACAATAAATGCTTCACCTTCCTTCACTACAAAAAAAAAAAAAAAAAAAAAAAGAAGTAGTATTGAGCACTTACCATGCTTCCTTCCACATGGTTCCTATGTATAAATGGAAATTATTATGTTCATGAATTCTCATAATATTTTTCATCCTGTCATCCTGTTTCACAATCAAATAGGAAGCCTTGTTCACTTTTCTTAAAAATTGGGTTTGTGACTTTACAGTTTACAAATCCCAGTTCAGAACTTGGAGAAAGAAATAGATTCCAGAACTTTCACTGCCCAAGACCAACCCCATTCTCTCCCTCCACAACCCTCCCCAAACTTCACCTTGCAGTTTCCAAGTTGTCTTTTTTGGATGCTTTGGCATTGCAGAGCATTAAGGATGAAGAAGAATGCATCTTGTAAATTTTTTTCTAAAAACTCATTCACATGTAGCCTGTGTTCTGCCTTTAAACTCCCCGTTTGTCAGATGTGCCTGTACCCTTAGTTCCATTTCCACTGCCCCACAGAGGCTCTCTGCCTGAAGCTCAGAAACAGGGGATGTCTCCATGCAGACCAGGAGCTGACACACTTCCTTGTCAAATGCAGTTGCCAATGACACATGTGCTGTACTGTCCTCAGGGGAGATGGGGTCTGATGGGGTCAGCTGCTCATCTAGAGGAGAAAATATGCCTTCACTCTTCAGTACCCTCCATAGTGTTTTATTCAGGTTTTATTATAGCTTAATACATAGCTATTTGAAAAAAAGAAATAGCAAGTAAACTATGTGACAATGTAAACTTGATTCTTTGCCTACACCTCAGCTAGAATTTCCTTAACTTCTCATACTGTGTTATGGTGGCACTGAGCTTGCTGATATTAAGTCTTTTCTTTGGGTTAAAATACACATTCAAAATCACCATCATAACTTGGGTGCAGCCCAGCAGAGGAAACTCTCTGTGCCATAAAAGAATACTTTCTTGCAGCCCTGGGATGCAGCTTCTAGTCAACCAGGTTGGTTGGCGGAAGCTACAGAACCCTTATCACCATTAGGTAGTATCTCACAATTCCAATTGCTGTTTTCTTAAGGAATTAAAAGTGAACTCAGATAACCCTTAAAAATAGCTTCATCATCTATACAGGAAGTTGTCAAAGTGCGTTTTCAGGAGAAGGATTAATACTCTGTTTGAAAGAAACAGTAAAAATTACAATAATAACAAACAACTTAGTAAGCTAAATATTACTAAAGAAAGTATTGTAAAGGAAGTGTGTCAGCTGCTGTTCTGCATGGAGACATCCTCCACCGTCACCCTCCCCAGTTTATGAGCTATGGGCAGAGAGCCTCTGTGGGGCAAGGGAAATGGAACTAAGTGTACAGGCACATCTGAGAAACGGAAAGTTTAAAGGCAGAACATAGCCTGCATGTGACTGAATTTTAGCAACAAATTTACAAGATGCATTCTTCTTGATCCTTAACGCTCTGCAATGCCAAAACACCCAAAAAGGACAACTCTTACCCCTTACACAACAGGATAAGTGGCCGAGGAGGTTATGATCTTTAAAAATACAATGAAGGGAATGCTGCTGCTATCTCTTTTTTGTGGTGTACACTGATGGGATGGAAAAAGTCGATGTGAAGGTTTGCTTTTGGCAGTATGTACCATAAGCTTTTGCAGTAGAATCAGATGTACTCATTGTCACAGAACCCCCAGTGCCTCGGCCATGCTGCTGCTGGACTGTGGTGGCTTGGTGCAAAGAAAAAGACACTCTGCCCTCCAGGCAGACCCAGCTTCAGGTTAGAGAACAGGGTGGGGCAGGCAGAACAGGGCTGTTTTCCGCTCCATTTGCTCCCTCAGCACTTCTTAGTAGCCCTGTGCTTTAGCCTTACAACCTTCCACAACTTTCTGACTGATAAAATATTGGAAAATGGGCAGTAAACTGATGAACACCAGAGGATCATGTAACATCCACTAAATCCAGGAAGTGGAGGCTGTCAGAGACGGTGCTTTTCTTCTCTCTTCTCACAGTGATTTACAGTCTCTCTGTCAGGAGCAACCAGCACAATTCTATGGAGTAAGGTCTTAGGGATCTTATTTTACAGCAGGTGAACTCAGAAGGAATGTTTGAACTGCGGTATGAGCTACAGAGACAAGAATTCCCACGTAACCTCCCCCTGCACACTGGACACTGCCATGGAGGTTATCAACATGATAACTGGAAGCAGATGGCTACTGAGACCTGTCCCTAGCACCCCATCCAGGAGTCTCAGAGGCCTTTGGCTGTCCTAGCTGCACCGCAGCAGCTGCACAGTTCTGAAAGCCTCCTAACATATCCAGTTAGCCACATAGCACGAGGATAGCTCTAGCAATTTTCTCAGCTTATTCTGAAATTCAACAGGTCAGTGAGGTTCAACTCCTGGTCCCAATGTAATGAACAACAATCATTCAACCAGCCCAGTCATCTTTCAGATCCGAGGCGACAGAGAACTCAGTGCCTCAGAACCTGTCGACAACAAACCCACCCACCCTAAGAAAATTATTTAGTCAAAGAGGTAGATAGAAAAATTTATCATCCTCATTCTATTAATGGAAATCTGAGGTAGGAAAGGTCAAGACTTGACCACATTCTTTATGTGTGTCTATAATGTCCTAGAACTCAAAATTCTTCTAGATCTTTGCTGTTCTGGGCTAAATTATTTCTGGTGAATTTTTATAAACTTGACTCTGAACTTGTTTTAGATAGCATGAAAAAGAGTGTTTGGGGTGCATTTTTTAGAGGAGACTTTGTGTAAAAGGGTAGAATAAAGCCCTAGAAAAACACCAGTCAGTCACTGGCACACCATATTCTCATTAACTTATCTCTATGCCAGCTTTTTTATTATCATTGCTTTCCTACCTTCTGTGTTTAAAGAATCTTCAGAGGGAGCTACATTTTCAGTGATTTGCTTTTCTTCTCTGAGCTTTCCACAAATTGAATTCTGTTTCCTGTTTGCTTTGCTGTTTTCAAGCTTCTCCAAGATTTTTACAATAAGAACCAAAAAGATTCTCTCTTCTAAGGAAAATACCTCAGAGAAACATTTTCTTGGAAGAGTGGCCCACATGTTTCTAATGTGGAGACATTTTAGTACCTTTAACAGGAAATGTGTTCCGGCCTTTATTTTAAACATTAAATGTTTAATTTATTTTAAATATTTTTCATTTTCTCAGAGTAGGAAAAATATCTTATTCTGTAATTAATATCTAATTCTCTTCCCAAAACACTTCAGAAACTCTTCTGTCCTGTCTCCTATAATCCTATAATTCAGCATAAAGAGAAATAACTTTAGAGTCAAAATCATTAGATATTTTTATGTCTCTGATAATTTTAGTTTCCTAACTTCTATTACTATCATATTGACATTTTATCCAATTCCTTAATAATAAAGGACAAAACCAGATGTCAGAGGCTGAATGTAAATTGCTCTACCCATAATTGGTCTAAAGAGGCATCTTAGTTAAATTTATTCCTAGATATGTTATTCTTTTTGATGCAATTGTGAGTGGGATTGTTTTATTAATTTCTCTTTCTGATAGTTCACTGTTAATCTAAAAAAGACAAACAAATAAACAAAACAAAACTCATAGATACAGAGAACAAAATTGCCAGAGGGGAAGGGGGTTGGGGTGAAGTGGGGGAAGGGGATTAAGAGGTACAAACTTCCAGTTATAAAATAAATAAGTCATGGGGAGGTAATATACAGCATGGTGTCTATAGTCAATAATATTGCATTTCAAATTTGAAAGTTGCTAAGAAAATAAATCTTATAAGTTCTCATCCCAAGCAAAACTTTTTATAACCTTGTATGGTGACAGATAGTAGCTAAACTTACTGTGGTGATCATTTCAAAATATATACATATATTGAGTCATTATGTTTTACATCTGGAACTAATATAATGTTGTATGTCAGTTATATTTCAATTAAAAAATAAAGATATCTTGTATGGTCCCACTGTTTGGTCACACATAAACATGCATGGGAAGTTTTTACCTCTCAGGAGTATTGTAGTAAGAGGAAGAATTGAGCCCCCTGCTAGGAGCCACTTCTAGGTGCCAGTCCATTCATGTTTAATCTTGTCCAATACTTAACAAATCAAACGGAATTCTGTACTATGCTAAAGCCCAAATGCATTCTCTTGCCAACAAGAATTCATCAAGTACTTATTGTATGTCGAAAAGACTATTTCCATCTTTAATAATTTCTCTCAAAGACACGTAATACTTCTAAGAAAAGTTTACTCTTGGGTTCTCTGGTAACCAAACACACTTCCAGTTACCCCCCTTTTCTCCTGGATCTTTATAGAAATGGTGTGATGAATAAACAAGTCCCCAGTTATATTTGACTTCTGCATGCCCCCTTTACTGTGACTTGTGCATTTCCTTTGTTAATCAAGAGACTTTGTCAAATTTAATTTATGAAGGGTCAGAGATTAACTAATGGGAAACAGAACATAGATAATTGATAGGATTCAAGCCTCAGAAGAAGAGAGATGTATGAAAGCAAAACAAACAAAGCTGGGAAGGTAAGAGGGAAAGGAGAGCAATGAAGAATGATAGAGAGACATATATGGAATTATATCAATTAAAATTTAGAGCACTAGAAAGAGTCTGGGGAAAGGTAAGATGTTGCAGCCCAAGGAAAAAGACCAATCAGGGAGTCAAGAGATTTCCTGGAATTTGCACAAGAGTTGAACCTTTAAACAAGTGACTAGAAGTGGAACTGCTGGTGACTCACAGCGGAGAAGACACTGAAGGAACAGGGTCACGTGACCAAGGTAAGAGGACAAGGAGAAGCATTTTATGGCAGCCCAAGTGACCTGGCTGTACCCCTAGCATTTCATCCCAGGTAGAGATTTGGTTTATGGGGCAACACTGCTAAGCTTCAAACCTAGAATAACCATACGTCCTAGTTTACCTGAGGCAGTCCCAGGTCCATACCTGTTGTCCCAGTGTCCCATCTGGTTTAACATTCTAGCATTCTCAAAAGTCTGCTGATTTGGATGATAATTGTATGGTTAGCCATTTATACCAATTCGGTAGCACTATCCTTAACCTTATAATTTTGTGGAATAAGTCACAATCGAAAAAAAATCACTCAATAAATCAGTATTAACTTCCAAGTTCAGTCTTTTAAAAAACCTATACCCAAGAATCAAGAAAAATGCCCCTCTTCCTATCATATGTCAGACACTGAGCTTGACAACGGGATGTAAAGATAAAATGATACATTCTGTGTTTTTAGGGAGCTTCCAATCTGTGGTAGAAATAGTGACACAATTAGGGAACCTCTTGTGTGAATGTCACACATACTGTGTGGGTTTCTGACAGGGTTGTCCTTTCAAGCTCTAGATTAAGACCATATGCCTGTAATGGGGTGTATAAGGGAGAAAGTGGATGGGGAAGAGGACAGGTGGATATTTCCTAGTGTCAATCATCTGATAGTGACTTAGTAGATTTTCAGATAGAAGCAGAAGTTGCAAGATTGGTCACAGAGCTAGGAAATTCTGCCTTTCTTTTTTTAAATCTTACCTTCAAAAATTGAGACAGTCCTGCAGGGACAGATAGCCTCTTCCAAGTGGAGGCAAGAAAAGGGGGACCTTGGGGTTTCCCTGGTGGCGCAGTGGTTGAGAGTCCGCCTGCCGATGCAGGGGACACGGGTTCGGGCCCCGGTCCGGGAAGATCCCACATGCCGCGGAGCGGCTGGGCCCGTGGGCCATGGCCGCTGAGCCTGCGCGTCCGGAGCCTGTGCTCCGCAACGGGAGGGGCCACAACAGTGAGAGGCCCGCGTACCGCAGGAAAAAAAAAAAAGAAAAAGAAAAAGAAAAAGAAAAGGAGGACCATAGGCTAAAGACGAGTAAGCTAGATCTCATAAGGGGAATGTGGGGTGAGTACTACCTCGCTTCTTAATTAAGAGTTTCCCCATTGCCAATCCTAAAGGATAGGGGTTTTACTTCATTAGAGGAGGTTACTAGTTTCCTTACATAGACATGCAAACAAACAATTAACATGCAAGAGGAGAAAGCAATACTGGCAGTCACCCTTGAGCCAGGGCTAACACACAGGAGAAATTCCTTTGGGCCTGTGAGGGAAGACTTCTCAGAAGAGACAACACTTGATCTCAGACTCAAATGTAAGTAGATTTTTATCAGATGGCTAGAGGAGTGGGGTTGGGAGGGCAGAAGGACTGGTCCATGAAAAAGCACTGAACGCTGAGAATATGTTAATTCCTTGACTCATTGAATAATTACTGAGCACCTACTATCTGGCAAGCACATTTCTAGGTGCTGCGGGAGGTGGGCGGGGGGAGATTCTGGATTTCTAACAAGCTCAGGCGCTGTTGCTGCTAGACTATGGCTGGCACCATAGGAAGCAAAGCTCCAAATCATGGCGCTACATGACCTCAGTCAGATGTGAAGCTGACTCATGGTAACAGGTAAAAGCTTCTTCTTGTTTTGTTTTTAATTAATTTATTTTTGGCTGCGTCGTGTCTTCATTGCTGCGCACGGGCTTTCTCTCGTTGGGGCGAGCAGGGGCTACTCTTCGTTACGGTGTGCGGGCTTCTCATTGTGGTGGCTTCTCTTGTTGCGGAGCACAGGCTCTAGGGACACAGGCTTCAGTATTTGTGGCACACGGGCTCAGTAGTTGTGGCTCGCAGGCTCTAGATCACAGGCTCAGTAGTTGTGGCGCACAGGCTTAGTTGCTCCGTGGCATGTGGGATCTTCCTGGACCAGGGCTCGAACCGGTGCTCCCTGCACTGGCAAGCAGATTCTTAACCACTGCACCACCAGGGAAGCCCCAGGTAAAAGCTTTTAAATTCAATGCTTTTCCTGTTAAAATTTGCCATCAATTATATTTCTTCAAAACTTCATTTTACCAATCTAAATTACATGTTCTATGGGCACATTACAAATTGGCATTCTTTTAAAATAAGCTAATACAGTTTAGTACTTTAGTTTTAAATTGTGTTGAGAAAAAAATATTTTAGAGAGTGGGTTTTTTTAAAAAATCCTACACCCAAGATTCAAGGAAAATGTCGCCCTTCCTATCTGTTAAGCCTGTAATAGACCTCTGAGCATAAGCCCTTGGATTCTTCTTACCACACATAATGATCAATCTGTGAAGATGTGTTTATTTCATTCAAACATCCATAAAATTCTCAGGGAAAGCAATAGAAACCTTACAGGCCTGAATATTTCTTGGGGGCATCTTCATACCAGAGCGTTGTGACTTTCTGTTGTTTCTTAATCACTAAGCACATCTCGGAGCCAGGAGCACACAGCAAAGACACACATCCAAGGAAGCAGCAGGTAGCATGGTGTTGTGGGAAGGCCACTGGAATAGAAGTCAGACAGACCTGAGTCCTGGACCTGACCCTTGCCCTGAGTAACTGTGAACATGCCCTTCAGCAAATGACCAAGACCTCTCTAATATCTCCTCTTCAGTAAAATGGTGGGTATTTGTTCTGTTTATCCCCACTGAGCTCTGAGTTTCAAATGTAATATTGTACACTAAAGTTTCCTATAAACATGTGACATTAGTCTTATTTGAAACCACTGTTCTTGATTCATGTTTCATTTTCATACCCATATTTGGCTAAAACAAACTTTCTAGAGCTGCCACGGCCATTATTTAGTTAATTGTTTCCTTTGTTTTTCTCTAATCAAGGATTTCCCCCATTCACCCAATGCTAATTTGACCAATCCTAATCCATTCAACCCGTACCACCAGATAATAGTTTTCATAGCACACCTGATTAAAATCTTCTCGTCTCTCCCCTCATTAAAATCTTTAACAGGTTCCCATTTTCAAAGACTGTGGTCTCCAAAGTGGGTACATAAGACCCCTCATTGTAAGGAGACAGGAAGAAAATATTAGACCATACATTTGCATTCATTTTTTAAAAATCTAAAACATAAGAAAGAAATTAATTCTTGATTTATCTCCTATGGCATAAAACACACCAGGAGTTCACCATAATCTCGTAATCCTCTGTCAACATAACTGTTTCTGTCTTTGTTTACATTGTCTCAGAACCATAAGGACCAAGTGTATGGAAAAGAGGACTCAGGATGTCTTCATAAAGAAGTGGTAAAATTGGGGTCACCATAGAAGACTTTCTGGGGGAAATTTTGAGAACTTACTTTGGTAGCCCTGATTATTCCAAGGGCAACCTCCCCCTACCAGACTTCTGGAGAAAGGCCTAAGTGCCTGAGAAATGGGTCAGTATTTTATTACATCACTCCTTTACTCAAAAACTTGCAGTAACTCTTTATTATCTCAAGGGTGAAGTTCAAATCTCTTAGTCTACATTCAAGACTCTCCTTCATTTAGCCAAAACTACCATTTGCATCGTGTCTCTAGAACACTGCTATAACTATTCCTCATAAAGCAATCTTTCATTATCAAAGGTTACTTACCCCATTATGACTACCTGGGCTTCCTTCTCTCTCTTTTTATAAAAATTTTATGTTTTCATTCAGTTTCATTGAGATATAATTAACGTACAGCACAGTATAAGTTTAAGGTGTACAGCATAATGACTTGACTTACATACTTTTGGAAAGGATTACCACAAGTTTAGTTAACATCCATCATCTCATATAAATATGAAAAAAAAGAAAGAAAAAAGCATTTTTTTTCCTTGTGGTGAGAACTTTTAGGATTTGCTCTCTTAGCAACTTTTCAATATCCCATAGAGCGGTGTTAACTATAAACATCATGTCCTACATTACATCCCCAGTACTTATTTATCTTATCTCCCAGGTAGGTATAAACTGGAAGTTCGTAACTTTTGACCACCTTCATCCAGTTCTCCCACCCGCCCCACCACCCCTGCCTCTGGCAACCACAAATCTGATCTCTTTTTCTATGAGATTTTTTTTTAAGACTCCACATATAAGTGAGATCATACAGTATTTTTCTCTCTCTGCCTGACTTACTTTACTTAGTAAAATTCCTTCCTAGTTTATCTATGTTGTCTCAAATGGCAGGATTTCCTTTCTTTTTCATGGCTGTGTAGTATTCCAGTGTAAGAGTGTGTGTGTGTGCGCGCGCGCGTGCACATGCGTGCACGTGTGTACCACATTTTCTTTATCCATTCATCTATTGATGGACATTTAGATTGGCTCTCTCCTTGGGATCCCTTTGAAAATACAATTACATTAGAACAATAATACTTTCATGTAAATTATTTTATCAAATCACTTTTTTTTCTGTAAAGGTGAGGTTCAGTGACCACAATACTTCTGACGCCTATAGAAAGAGAAGACACACACAAAAAAAGGGAAAGGGGGCTCCAAAGATTAATTTTGCTTGCATGACAGTTTCTCCAGTAGTTGCTCTTAGAAAAGGAACCCATTTGCAAATGAAAAACTCTTTATTTTCCATTCAAGCTATTTCCTATTAGTTATCCATGGTGTATAAATCTGTCCATTGTCAGTTTGCTGAATGTACAGCAGTTCCCCAGAGGCTAGTCAACCCTTGGTAAGTTTATGGATTTGACAATTTCAGGAACAAAGGGTGGAAAAGTAAGATACAGCAAGCCAAGAGGTTGGGGGAAACAGCTAACACCCTTTGTCTTACCATATTAGTCACTGAGGACTATTGTCTGATTGCTATGGAAAATGTCTTCTTAAAACAAATCTTGTTTGAGAATTATCTGTCCATTGTCTAAACTAGTCAAGAATATCAACGATTTTCTTGTTACTGACAGAGTTTTGGAAACAGTTAATCCTAAGGACCCGGGTGAACCTTGGGACTTTCCAAATGGTACTTCCAGCTTTTTATCCTGAACAGGAAACAACTTTGAAAGATATTAACCACAACCAATGAAACACCAAAACTTTCCCACCAGAAACATGTTAATATCAATGATCACTTTTTGAAATTCTAAGCAAATAATTGCATCCAATTTTTTCCCTCCTAGCTCACTACACTATAGGCACACTGACCTTCTTTTTATTCCTTGAGCAGGCCAAGTTTGCTCCCACCTCAGGGCATTTGCACTTATTATTCACTCTAAATGTCTGTCGCACATCTTTGCACATAGCTTCTTGATATCCTTCGGGTCTCAGTTCAAATGTGGTCACCTTCTCAGAGAGACCTGTTCTAACTATCCAAAGATAGGTAGCTTTCCTTCCCTCACCTTCTCATTGTCCATAGCCTTGTTTTATATTCTTCACAATAGATATCACTGCCTGAAATCACCTTGTTCAATTATATGTTAACTTATCTGTTGTCTTCCTCTCCCTCTTCAGAATGTCAGTTTCATGAGATCTGGGACTTTATCTGTCCTATTCATGGCTGTATCCTCAGTGCTTAGGAGGGTGCCTGCAGGTAAAAGGCTTTCAATCAATATTTGTTGAACAACTGATTGAAACTCTTCAGCTGCTGCTTATGGCATTTAGGATTATGTTGAGGGTACTTCACAGGGTTTACAAGCTGGTCCCTGCTTCTTTTTCTAGTCTTATCTTTCACTACCCAGATTCTCTGAACTCTTCTTGACTTTGACCATGTACTGTCAACTGTTCACCAATCCTGGACTTTCACGTATGTTGTTCTCTTTCCTTGGATGCTCTACCCCCTCTATATTCATCTTTGCCTGACTCATTTCTACTTACCTTTTAACTCTTAGCTTAGAGTTCATTTCCTTGGTGATGGTGGTTGATAATCTTGCCAAACTGCTTCCTATTCAGACCAGAAAGCTTGGAGTCCTCATTTAGAAAGTTCAGAGGTCTCCTTGTCTTCTTGGAAATGAATGTTTCCATAAATGTCAATAACAAGAAAAATGTTGATAGTTTTGACTGAGACAATGATGTGACAATTCTTTCTTTTTTTTATATATAAATTTATTTATTTTTGGCTGTGTTGGGTCTTTGTTGCTGCACGTGGGCTTTCTCTAGTTGTGGCGAGTGGGGGCTGCTCTTCATTGCAGTGCGTGGTCTTCTCATTGCTGTGGCTTCTCTTGTTGTGGAGCATGGGCTCTAGGCACATGGGCTTCCGTAGTTGTGGCATGTGGACTCAGTAGTTGTGGCTCACAGGCTCTAGAGCACAGGCTCAGTAGTTGTGGCACACAGGCTTACTTGCTCTGCAGCGTGTGGGATCTTCCTGGACCAGGGCTCGAACCCGTGTCCTCTGCATTGGCAGGCGGATTCTTAAC
The DNA here is from genome assembly GCF_964270905.1 of Leucopleurus acutus. Lineage (NCBI taxonomy): Eukaryota > Metazoa > Chordata > Mammalia > Artiodactyla > Delphinidae > Leucopleurus > Leucopleurus acutus. The sequence goes on from NC_139143.1 coordinate 67,131,182, forward strand.
CACTGCACCACCAGGGAAGTCCGTTGTAACAATTCTTAATGAAGGCTTGTTTTAAATAGTCTATTACCATAGCAATCAGAAAATAGTTGTAGTGACTAATATAGTAATAAAAGTTTGGAAGGTTAGGTTGAGCAAGTTGTTTCCTATGCAAACTGATGGGTTTTAATTCCTTAGCCCTCTGCCCTTGGGTCCCTTTGCTGTTCACTGCATGTTTTCTAAGGAGTGGTCGTTTTCAGGAATTGGTCTTTAATTGCCAAGTTTCATGAGCATATTTCTAAGTCAAAGTCAGACATATGATTAATTTAAGCCAGGAAATATCCTTGAACTTAAGAATGGGACGTCTCTTCAGGGAAGACAACTGAGGAGGAAAAAAAACAAGCAAATATCATCATATACACCAGTGCACTCTAATCTTACCAGTATCTTCAGCTTCCAGACTGGACTGTTTCCCCTGCTCTGTGCATTAATACTTCTATCACAAAACTTACTACGTTATAATTATTTTTCTACTTGTCAGTTAGCAAATAAAATCTCAAACATGTCTGTAATCTACTTAAAGGCAGTAATCTTATTCTGACTTGGAATTTAATACATACTTGTTGAATTTGTTGAATGTATGGGTTATTGAATGAAAATTGAAACTAAACAGGTCAACATGGAATATCATAAGATCATCTATGGGCAAATGTGAATCAAAGAGTCAGAGGAATGTCCCAAAGCTCAGGTAAAAATCACTGTAGGCAGAAGTAGTCAAGGGAGGCTTTGTAGGAGGTGGGGTAAGAAAATGGCTTTGGAGGTTGAATACAGTTGAGTAACCCAGATGGAGAAAGGACACTACTCTAGAAACAGTCAGTGGCAGAGCAAACTTAAGCAAGAGGCACAGGACCAGTGAGTGGATAAGTACTGCAGTGGAATGAGGGCCATGAAATCAGCTTGAGATCTGCTTAGGGAGAGCTCTGATGCCCAGGCTAAGGGGTCAGAGCCTTTTACCCACAGATAGTGGGAAAATGTTAAAAATCTTTAACTGTACAAGTAATATACTGCAAATTCCATTTAAGGTAAATTTATCTTGTCATGGAATGCAGGGTGTATTGGAAGGAGGAGGAACTGGAGGTAGAGAAACTAGCTGATTGGGCTTTCCTGGTGGCGCAGTGGTTGAGAGTCCGCCTGCTGATGCAGTGGATATGGGTTCGTGACCCGGTCCGGGAAGATCCCACATGCCGCGGAGCGGCTGGGCCCGTGAGCCATGGCCGCTGAGCCTGCGCGTCCGGAGCCTGTGCTCCACAGCCGGAGAGGCCACAACAGTGAGAGCCCCGCGTACCAAAAAAAAAAAAAAAAAAGAAACTAGCTGGGAGTCTCTCATGTAGTAGTAGTAAGTAGTAGTAAGGGGAAGGCTTAGATTAGGCAAGTGGCTTGGAGAAAAGTATTCAGAGGAGAAGGACAGCCACCAGTGGTGGTGATGCAACACATTAGGGAGGAGACGGTCCATAAGTCCTTTCCTTAAAAGAGTAAATGTGCTGGACTTCTGGTGCCTTTGTGGACTCTTCTCCCTATATGCTTCATACGTACCAAGTCTCAACGCCCTTCATCAATTCTAAATCAAGACTCTAAAATTCTTAAGATTAGGAATTTCCTCCCTTCCTCCCTCCCTTCCTTCTTTCCTTCCTTCTTTCTTTCCTTCCAACCACTTTACGGAAGAATAGATATATGACAAACTGAATATTTTAATGTAAAGTCTGCAATTTGATGAGTTTTCACATGTGTACAGCCACGAAACCTCATCACAAACAAGATCATGAGCACATCCATCACCCCCAAAGTTTCTTGTGCCCCCTTTTTAATCCATCTTCCCTCCTCACAAATTCTGCAAACCTCACCCCTATCCCCACCTAGACAACAACAGTTTTGCTTTTTGTCGCTATCGATTAGTTTCCATTTTCTAGAGTTTCATATTAATGGAATCATACAGTAGGTATTCTTTCTCATTTACCTTTGTTATTGTTTTGAGATCCATCCTTGCTGTGTATCAATAATTTAATTCTTTTTATTACTGAGTAGCATTTCATTTTACGGATAACCATAATTTGTTTATGCATTCACTTATTGGTGGACATTTGGGTTGTTTCCAGTTTGTGGCTCTTACAAATGAAGCTGTTATAATCCTCATTGTACCAGCACGTACAAAGAGATTTATGTTAAGGAATTGGCTCATGTGTCCATGGAGACTGGCAAGTCTGGAATCTGTAGGGCAGAGGCCAGTGGACTGGAAACTCAGGCAGGACTTGATGTTGTTCTTGAGGCAGAACTTCTTCCTCTCTGGGAAACCACAGTTTTTCCTCTTAAGTTAGACCTTCAACTTATTGGATGTGGTTCATCCACATTATTGAAAGTAATCTCCTTTACTTAAAATCAACTGATTTTGTATAACTATAGTCCAATATCAAAACTGGGATGTTGACATTGGTATAATACACAGAGCTTATTCAGATGTCACCAGTTTTACATGCTTCTGTGTGTGAGTAGTTCTATGTAATTTTGTTCTAGTGTAGATTCATGAAATTACCACCTCAATCAAGATACAGAACTCTTCAACCACAAGGCTCTCTTTTGCTACCCCTTTACAGTTACACCCACACTTTTCCCACTCCCCATCCTGAATCACAGGTAACCACCAATCTGTTCTCTATTTCCATGATTTTGTTATTTGAAAATGTTATATAAGTGAAATCATACAAAACGTACCATTTTGAGAATGACCTTAAGATCATCCATGTTCTTGCGTGTATTAATCAAATTATAGTTCATAACTACAATTCATTTCCTTTTTTTAAAAAAATTGAAGTACAGTTGATTTACATATTATATTAGTTTCAGGTATACAACATAGTGATTCAATATTTTTATAGTTTTTTTTTTGACACTTTGTGACTTCCTTTTATCCACATTTGGGAGGAGAGTGGGAGTGGAATGGGGTGGTCTGGGGAGGGGGAGGTTCCAGGCACTGGAGAGGAAGTTGGAGAAGGCAGCCTCTCAGGCACCACTTCCCTCTGCTCATCCTTGGCAAGTTTTGTGAGCCAAGGAAGGATAACGGCGAGCTAGTGCTGTGGAAAAGTCAGCAGACCGAGTCGGAAGATCTGCAGAACTCTGGTTCTGCCATTACCTGCTAGGTGTCCTTGGGCAGGTCATTTCCTTGTGCTGGGTCTGTTACTCCACATGTGGAAAGACACAAGGTTCTGCTGAGAGCCAAGGAGCCCAAAGGGGCTCAACCTTGGTACCAGGTCTATAGTCAGACAAGACCCCATAGAGCTGTTGTGAGGATCAAGTTGAGATAATATGAGTAAAGGACCCAGCACAGTGCCTGGCACATAAGTGGGCACTCGATAAATGTTTTTTGCTGTTGGCTCTAGGAGATGGGGTTGAGAATGGGCACCCAAGCGTCCACAGTACAGAAAAGAGGCCAAAAGACATTTCCACAGCATTCTGAGGGTGTATGGGGGACAGCCCACACATATATCATCAAGAGGGGTTTTAGGAGCAGCAGTCCTGGGCACCCTGGTACAGCACTCATAGCTTTTGTTGCCAGTCTGTCATTAGTGCTCACAGTGGGATTATTGTCCCCATGTGACAAATGAGCAAACTGAGGACTCTCCGAGTCACACAGCTGGTAGACAGGGAGAGGGGCTGAGTCCAGTTTTTCCTGGCTCCTGAGAAACCCAACTCTACCAGTTACTGGTTGTGTGATCTTGGGCAAATTACCTAACCTTTTGGTGCCTCAGTTTCTTCATCTGTGAAAGAACTTTAAACTCCATTTAAAGTTATTAAAAAAATATTGGCTATATTCCCTGTGCTGTACAATATATCCTTGTAACTTATTTATTTTATACATAGTAGTTTGTACCTCTTAATTCCTTACCCCTATCTTCCCCTCCTCCTTCCCTCTCCCCACTGTACCTGTGTACAGGTACACTTTCTGTTTCTGTTTTGTTATATCCATCCAATTGTTTTATTTTTTAGATTCCACAGGTAAGTGATAACATAGAGCATTTGTCTTTCTCTGTCTGACTTATTTCACTAAGTGTAATGCCCTCCAAGTCCATCCATGTTGTTGCAAGTGGCAAAATTTCATTCCTTATTTTAAGTAAGGTTGAGTAAATATTCCATGGTATATATCGAATGGATATACCATATGTGCTTAACTATTCACCTGCTAAAAGACATTTGGATTTCTTCCAGTTTTTTATGAATAAAAAATGCTCAGTGAATAAATAAGCTCTCAAGACTTCAATTCCTGGGTTATATGGTGAGTAGATGTTTAGTTTAAGAAGCTGCCAAACTATATTCCATTTTACAATCCCACCAGCTTTAGGTTATGCTTCAGACCTTTGATTCCAATGGTTTGCTGGGTGAATTGCCCTGGATGTTTCACATCCTGGAACTCAGTATGCTAAAATGTGAGTTCATTATCTTCCCCTACACACCAGTCATCCTCCTTTATTTTCTGTCTTCACTAATATAACCATTTATTACCCAATCCAGACACTGAGAGCCACCTTAGATTCCTCTCTCTCACCTATTCCCACATTAAATCCATCACTTGGATAGGCCCATTTTATCTCGTATCTCTCAACCAGAGAAGACAGATCCTTGTCATCCACCAAGACTTATAACTATCTAAGCATTCGCCTAATGATGTCCTAGCTCGGGGTATTTTTTTGTCAAGTTAAGAGCAGGTATTTTAGAGTTGGTTGGTACATTCATGCTTAAGGCATGGAGAAGTGAAATAGATTAGCCGGTCACATAGAAGCAGGTCTAAATTGACAAGTGAACTCAAATCCCTCTATGTAGTAGCAGATTAGAAAACAGATTTATTGGGGGCAGAGTTCTAGCCCAACATCTGGGTCAAAACTGCAAATGAGTTCTACTGTATTTATGAAACAAGGATTTTAGCAGTGTGGAGACTGTCAATCATATATGGCATAGTCTGCTGGCTTGGATCCACTGTTAGTTATAATAATGTGTAAGAGTCTGTTAAAGTCACCGAGGGGCCTAGTTAATCGTAACTGTGCCTTGATGACTTAGCTACTAAGTGTCTACATTTAAAATTTTTGAAGGAAATTTTCAAGTTGTTTGTGAGACGGGCCAGAGCACACTTGTTTCTGGTCAGCACTCTGGCCGTTCAACAGAATTTGAGAGTGCTAACTCACTGTTGTTACTAACTATACTTATCTAGTTAGGTCAACCACATGACTCCAGACCCCAAACTAGGTCTTTCTTGTCCAAGGAACAAATTTTCCTTGGATCAAATTCTCAGAGACATGACTCAATACTCATCAAATTGATATTCTGAAATAAAGGCCCTGTCAGTGCTGAGAAGTAAAATAAGGAAATGTACAATGCAGAGTCAGGTGCCAATTCATTTAGTGGCTTCTTGGAGATTACCCTGTCTTCTTTTCCAGTTGGGTAGCCAATTCCACTTCTGGTGGAAAAGCCATCGACTCTTTTTGCATTTAGTATAAATGTCTATTAAGAAGTTGGTAGTTTGAAAGGAATCACTAATACCATGTCCCTAGAGATTGTGTAGTGACTGCTTGGCATAACTGTAGGTGAGGAAGCCAACCTGGCTTTGTAACAATAGGGAGTATGTTCAGGAAATTCCCCATTTAAGCTCATTTCCAACCAGATTTGTTCAATGAGTGCTATGGGACATTGGAATCCCTGGAAGTCAGAGCCATTATCACTGTCATATCCTTCATGTGATCCAAGTTCCATCAGGTTACTGGACTGTCAACAGCAGTCGTGAAGGGGAAACACTCACAAGACTTCAGCCTTAGACATGAGAAAGAGAGGCCAGACTCTGACCATTTGTCTTGTCTCTTGGAGCACAGCTCATTTCCAATCCCCATCTTTTCTTCCAGCTACGCAGGGTCCAGCTTGGACTTTCCCATGGATATACTGGACATACAGTGAGTCTAAGAAAGTGAGGCTGTAGGACTAGACATAATAGTTTACCATAGAATCAGCTAATCTTCTGAGAAGTTTGTCCAGTGTAGGCCCATATAACTGCAAAGTTTTCAGGGAAGAGCTCACTCTCTCTTGCTTAAGTCTTTCTGTATTAGCTTTTCATTGATGCAGTAATAAATTATCACAAATGTATTATCTTACAATTCTGTAGGTCAGAAGTCTGACACAGGTCTCACCCAGCTAAAATCAAGGTGTCATAGGGCTGCATTCCTTTCTGAAGGCTCTAGGGGAAGATTCACTTCCTTGCTCATTTGAGTATTATTATTATTTTTTAAAATATTTATTTATTTATTTGGTTGTGCCGGGTCTTGGTTGCAGCACGTGGGCTACTTAGTTGTGGCAGGCGGGCTCCCTACTTGTGGCATGTGAACTCTTAATTGTGGCATGTGTGTGGGATCTAATTCCCTGACCAAGGATCAAACCCAGGCCCCCTGCATTGGGAGCGCAGAGTCTTACCCACTGCACCACCAGGGAAGTCCATCATCTGAGTTGTTGACAGAATGCAATTCCTTGTGGTTTTAGGACTAAGGTCCCTGTGGTGAGCGGGGGTTACTCTTCATTGCGGTGCACGGGCTTCTCATTGCGGTGGCTTCTCTTGTTGTGGAGCACGGGCTCTAGGCACATGGGCTTCAATAGTTGTGGCAGGCAGGCTCTAGAGCGCAGGCTCAGTAGTTGTGGCTCACGGGTTCTAGAGTGCAGGCTCAGTAGTTATGGCACACGGGCTTAGTTGCTCCGCGGCACGTGGGATTTTCCCAGACCAGGACTTGAACCCGTGTCCCCTGCACTGGCAGGCGGATTCTTAACCACTGTGCCATCAGGGAAGCCCACAATATGTATTTTTGAAAGATGGCTTCTTTCCCTTAGTAATATACATTCAAGTTTTCTTCATATCTTTTCATGGTTTGATAGCTCATTTCTTTTTAGCACTTTTCCATTTTCCAAGTGTACCATAGTTTATTTATCCATTCACCTACTGAAGAACACGTTGATCATTTCCAGGTTTTGACAAATATGAATAAAGCTGCTATAAACATCTGTGTGCAGGTTTTTAGGTGGACATAAGTTTTCAATTCATTTCGGTAAACACCAACAAGCAGCACTGCTGGATCATATCGTAAGGGTATATTTAGTTTTGTAAGGAACTACCAAACTGTCTTCCAAAGTGGTTGTACCATTTTGCATTCCCACCAGCAATAAATGAGTTCCTCTTACGTCCTCACCAGCATTTGGTATTGTCAGTGTTTGAGTATCGTATTTTGTGTAATTTTTCCTAGATTTTCTTTTTCAAGGAAGATAACAGATAACAGAGAAAGGATATATAATGACAACGCTATCTTTTATTTGTAGTCCATCAATTAATGAGATGCTCTGGCCACAGTTGGTATTCAGAACTCTGATCCTTCTCTCCCACCTCCAGCACCACCCCTGCTGGTGACATACACAAGAAGGAAAGGAAGTTTTCCTACATCTCAAACCTTCACTGGTTGTGCCCTTCTTAAGCTCCCTGTAAGTGAAGCATGACTTTTGCTTTAATGAAATGCAATATTGCATTGTTATCAAACTATTTGAAGTGCCATATCTCCCGAATTAAATTGTAAGCTTTTGTAGGGAAAAACCTGTATTTATGAATGCTAGTGTGACACCATAGCACACATCATAAGCCTTTATGTATTGTTACAGGAATTGATTCTTTCTGAATTAAAGATAACTCTCACAGTAGTACATCCACATCATTAATTCCTCATTTCACACCCAGCCCCTGATCTGTGAAAAGTGAACTGAATCAGCATAGGAGTTAGAGACGGATGACCACGCACCACAGTTACGGTTGTCTGAGAGTCTCCTATATTGTCAGTTCCCTCCCAGGCCTCTTCTCCTTGTAGACAATATGTGGCACAAGAGAAAATTCAGCAGATAAATTTGCTCAGTGCACAAATTCTTTATCGCCTCTCACAGTTCACAAGTGAAATAGGACAGAACATCCAATGCCTCGTAAATTTTCTGGTATATAGTAGGCACTAAATAAATATTTGTAGAAAAAAATGAATAAATGAATAAGTCAATGAATGAATTTTTACCTTTAGATAATTTAGTAGGCACAGTAATGGACCTCCCAAAATGCCCAAACTCTAATTCCTGGAACTTGTGATTATGTTGCATGACACGGCAAGAAGGAATTTCCTGATGTAATTAAGGGTACAGACCTTGAGATTGTGAGATTATCCTGGATTACCCATGTGGGCCCAGTCTAAGCACATGAGACCTTAAAGGCAGAAAACCTTTCCTGGTTAGGTTATAAAAGGATGAGATAGAGGAAAAAAGAGAAGAGATTCAAAGTGAGAGAATGAGTTTACCCACTATTGCTGGCTTTGAAGATGGAGGAAGGGGGTCACAAACCTAGGAATGTGAGTAACCTCAAGAAACTGGGAAAAGCCCTCAGCTGACAGCAAACAAGAAATCAGGGACCGGGACTTCCCTGGTGGCGCAGTGGTCAAGAATCCGTCTGCCGATGCTGGGGACACGGGTTCGATCCCAGGTCCAGAAAGATCCCACATGCTGCGGAGCAACTAAACCCGTGCACCACAACTACTGAGCCTGTGCTCTGGAGCCAGCGAGCCACAACTACTGAGCCCACGTGCCGCAACTACTGAAGCCTGGGTGCCTAGAGCCCGTGCTCCACAACAAGAGAAGCCACCGTAGTGAGAAGCCCATGCTCCGCAACGAAGAGTAGCCCGCGCTCGCAGCAACTAGAGAAAGCCCACACAGCAATGAAGACCGAACGCAGCCAAGAATAAATAAATAAAAAATAATAAAATTCCCTTAAAAAATTACATATTGTGGGGCTTCCCTGGTGGCGCAGTGGTTGGGAGTCTGCCTGCCAATGCAGGGGACACGGGTTCGAGCCCTGATCTGGGAAGATCCCACATGCCGCGGAGCAACTAAGCCCGTGAGCCACAACTACTGAGCTTGCGCGTCTGGAGCCTGTGCTCCGCAACGGGAGAGGCCGCGACAGTGAGAGGCCCACGCACCGCGATGAAGAGTGGCCCCCGCTCGCCACAACTGGAGAAAGCCCTCGCACAGAAACGAAGACCCAACACAGCCAAAAATAAATAAATTAATTTAAAAAAATTACATATTTTATGATTCCAACCACATGACATTCTGGAAAAATCACAGCTATGGAGACAGAAAAAAGTTCAGTGGTTGTCATGGGTTTGGAGGCACAGAGGCTTTTTGGGGCAGTGAAACTATTGTGTATAATACTACAAAGGTGAATATATATCATTAGAAATTAAAAAAAATTTTTTTAACATCTTTATTGGAGTATAATTGCTTTACAATGGTGTGTTAGTTTCTGTAATATAACAAAGTGAATCAGTTATACATATACATATGTCCCCGTATCTCTTCCCTCTTGTGTCTCCCTCCCTCCCACCCTCCCTATCCCACCCCTCTAGGTGGTCACAGAGCACCGAGCTGATCTCCCTGTGGTATGCGGCTGCTTCCCACTAGCTAGCTATTTTACGTTTTGGTAGTGTATATATGTCCATGCCACTCTCTCACTTTGTCGCAGCTTACCCTTCCCCCTCCCTGTATCCTCAAGTCCATTCTCATTAGAAATTTATCCAAACGCATAGAATGTATGACACCAAGAGCAAACTCTAAGGTAAATTATGGACTTTGGGTAATAATGATGTGTCAATGCAGGGCCATCAGTTGTAACATATGTACCCCAGAGTGGTGAGGCCTGTGGATAATGGGGTAGGCTATGCATGGGGAGGGGTAAGGAGTTATACGGGAGCTCTGTACATGCTGCTCAAATTTCCTATGAACCTAAAACTGCTCTAAAAATAAACCCTATTTTTAAAAATGCTATTGCTACTATTTTTTGAACACCTATTCTGTGCCAGATACCAGGCCGGGCTATGTTAACTATTTCTTGTCCTCACAGCAATCCGTAAAATAGGTGTTATTAACTTTATTCTACAAATTAGAAAACTGTTTTTTGTCCAGAATAAATGAGTTTGTCAAGGTCATTCAGCTAATAAGTGAGAATCTGAGATGTTAACCTTGATTCCCTGGCTGCAAAGACCTGTACTTTTTTTTTATTATATCATTTTCACTAATAAACAACACTATATATTCCTTTTTATAAATACAAGGGGGGCATTATATTTAACAATATGGAGGACATGATAACAATCACTGAATCTTCAAGCAGAAAAAATACCTGACTAAGAAGTAAGGAAATAAAAAGATTATGGCTGAGAAAAATGGAAAATAAGGAGGTACACAGGAAGTAGCTAAAAGTCCTTTCCAGAGAAGAATGCTGTTCAAAGGCCAATTATATCTGGAAGATTCCAACTTCCAGCTACAGGGAAGTAGTCCCTAACAAACCAACTCTCCAAGAGAAAACAACCATAAACTCTGGACTCCAGAGAGCAACCCAAAGCAGGTAGACATTGGGGAGGGGGGTCATCTACACTTAGAAGAAGGGAATAGCACCAAGATGAAAATTTTTCCCATTTTTGTCAAATTTTTGCCTCAGACAAGGCTAAAACTTAGATAGAAAATCCAAAATCTTACTGACCTGAAGAATCAGAAGGCAAAGTTCAGGGCAACCATAGCAGCTAGAGGGAAAAAATCTAGAAAAGGAGAACTCCAGAGAAAGGGAGTCCCAAATTCTGTATATAATGTGCCCAAATCTCTAGCTGCTCATGAACTGCTGTGTGGATGGTAGAGGTCAAGCATATGGCTAAGGCTCAAAGAATTGAACAAAGATTTCTGCTGCTGTCCATTATGAAGGAGTTAGAGTTTAGAGTTTGAGTTCAGTTGAGTTACCTGCCTGGTAGAAAAAATATTCCATAATCTTCAGGGAATCCAGCATCTCCACAATGAGCAGTTCAAAATGTCCCGGTGGCAACAAAAAAATTATTATACATATAAATAAACAAGAAAATGTGACCCACACTTTTAAAAAAGGCAATGTAATAGAGACTGACCCCAAAATAACTCAGGTGTTGGAAACTGAGATGAAGATTTTAGATCAGCTATTATAATTATGCTCAAAAATGTAAATGAAAATATGGTCATAATTAATGGACAAATAGGAAATCTCAGCAGAGAAATGGAAACTACAAAAAAGTGTGGAAATTCTAGAACTAAAAAATATAGTGTCTAAAATTTTTAAATTCACTGGGTGGACTTAACAGTAGATTGGCGATGACCAAATAGAATTATTGAACTTCAAGTTAGCTAAATAAGCATTACTGAATCTGAAGAACAGAAAGATTGCATACAGCAAAAAAAAAAAAAAAAAAAAAAAAAAAAAGAAGAAAGAAAAAGAAAAAAAGGTTCAGTGACATGTGGAACTGATAATGTGGTTGGGTAAGATAATACAAAGATGTTTTCTTACTGACCATAAAACCCACATTCTAAATACATGCTATTTGCATATACTAAATCTGATTTCAGGATGATGTCAATATTTGGCTATAGTTTTCTTTCTATGAGGCCTGCTATTCCCATCTTCAATGGTTTTTATTAGTTAATTCACCCAGCTGTTATGGAGCCTTTTTTCCTTGTATCAGCCACTGTGCTAATTGCTGTAGAAAATAGATGAAATGGATATTATTCTTGAAAGGGCATGAAATGAGTGCTACACTAGAGATGCAGGCAAAAGGCTATTGTATTATTATGATGAGAGGTTCACTGGAGTAATTCTTTCAGCAACTGTCCACCTCCTTACACTGGAGAGATCAGGAGAAGGAGTTGATCCAACAGTGTTTCAGTCCCTCCCTCCCTTCTCTTTGGGATCTGCTTGCCCGCAGAGAACTTGTGTCCTACTCTGTGATATGTGGTATAAGGTGTTGTCCTCCAGGAGAAGACTTGTGTTTGACATGTGAGGCCAGAGATGAAGTGGGTAAGTCCAGTTCTAGGTGCAATGTTAAGAAGTCAGTTGCTTAAGACCTAAGCCAAGTTCACCAAATTGTATGTCTATATTAACATTCTTAGTGGTGGTGTAGTATTTTGATGACCTATATGTACCATAGTTTAGGTTGTTTCTGATTTTTTCTTTTTGCTGTTACTAATAGTACTGCAATGAGCAAATTTTTATATGTATATCTTTTTTATTTTTTGGAAGTTTTAAATTTTATTTTTCTTTATACAGCAGGTTCTTATTAGTTACCCATTTTATAAATGTAAGTGTATATATGTTAATCCCAATCTCCTAATTCATCACACCACCACTTCCCCTGGACACTTTCCCCCCTTGGTGTCATATATTTGATCTCTACATCTGTGTCTCTATTTCTGCACTGCAAACCTGTTCAGCTGTACCATTTATCTAGGTTCCACATATATGCCTTAATATATGATATTTGTTTTTCTCTTTCTGACTTCCTTCACTCTGTATAACAGTGTCTAGATCCATCCATGTCTCTACAAATGACCCAGTTTCATTCCTTTTTATGGCAGAGTAATATTCCATTGTATATATGTACCATATCTTCTTTATCAATTCATCTGTTGATGGGCATTTAGGTTACTTCCATGTCCTGGCTATTGCAAATAGTGCTGCAATGAACATTGGGGTGCATGTGTCTTTTTGAATTATGGCTTTCTCTGGGTATATGCCAAGTAGTGGGATTGCTGGGTCATATGGTAATTCTATTTTTAGTTTTTTAAGGAACATCCATACTGTTCTCCATAGTGCTGTATCAATTTACATTCCCACGAACAGTGCAAGAGGGTTCCCTTTTCTCCACATCCTCTGCAGCATTTGTTGTTTGTAGATTTTCTGATGATGCCCATTCTAACTGGTGTAAGGTGATACCTCACACCCATTCAGTAAGCCTGTGTCTTTTGGTTGGACCATTTAATCCATTCACATTTAAGATAATTATGGATATGTATGTTCCTGTGACCATTTTCTTAATTGTTTTGGGTTTGTTTTTGTAGGTCCTTTTCTCCTCTTGTGTTTCACACTTAGAGAAGATCCTTTAGCATTTGTTGTAGAGCTGGTTTGGTGGTGCTGAATTCTCTTAGCTTTTGCTTATCTGTAAAGCTTTTGATTTCTCCATCGAATCTGAATGAGATCCTTGCCAGGGAGAGTAATCTTCATTGTAGGTTCTTCTATTTCATCACTTTAAATATGTCATGCCACTCCCTTCTGGCTTGTAGAGTTTCTGCTGAGAAATCAGCTGTTAACCGTATGGGAGTTCCCTTGTATGTTATTTGTCATTTTTCCCTTGTTGCTTTCAATAATTTTTCTTTGTCTTTAATTTTTGTCAGTTTGATTACTATGTGTCTCGGTGTGTTTCTCCTTGGGTTTATACTGCCTGGGACTCTCTGCGTTTCCTGGACTGGGTGGCTATTTCCTTTCCCATGTTAAGGAATTTTTCGACTCTAATCTCTTCAAATATTTTCTCTGGTCCTTTCTCTCTCTCTTCTCCTTCTGGGACCCCTATAATGCGAATGTTGTTATGTTTAATGTTGTCCCAGAGTTCTCTTAGGCTGTCTTCATTTCTTTTCATTATTTTTTCTTTATTCTGTTCTGTGGCAGTGAATTCCACCATTCTGTCTTCCAGGTCACTTATCCGTTCTTCTGCCTCAGTTATTCTACTATTGATTCCTTCTAGTGTATTTTTCATTTCAGTTATTGTATTATTTATCTCTGTTTGTTTGTTCTTGAATTCTTCTAGGTGTTTGTTCTTGAATTCTTCTAGGTGTTTGTTAAACATTTCTTGCCTCTTCTCAATCTTTGCCTCCATTCTTTTTCTGAGGTACTGGATCATCTTCACTATCATTATTCTGAATTCTTTTTCTGGAAGGTTGCCTATCTGCACTTCATTTAGTTGTTTTTCTGGGGTTTTGTCTTGTTCCTTCATCTGGTACATAGCCCTCTGCCTTTTCATCTTGTCTATCTTTATGTGAATGTGTTTTTTGTTCCACAGGCTGCAGGACTGTAGCTCTTCTTGCTTCTGCTGTCTGCCCTCTGGTGGATGAGACTATCCAAGAGGATTGTGCACTGATGGGAGGGACTGGTGGTGGGTAGAGCTGGGTGTTGCTCTGGTGGGCAGAGCTCAGTAAAACTTTAATCCACTTGTCTGCTGATAGATGGGACTGTGTCCCCTCCCTGTTTGTTGTTTGGCTGAGGCGACCCAACAGTGGAGTCTACCCAGCTCTTTGGTGGGACTAATGGCGGACTCTGGGAGGGCTCATGCAAAGGAGTACTTTCCAGAACTTCTGCCACCAGTGTCCTTGTCCTCACGGTGAGCCACAGCCACCCCCTGCCTCTGCATGAGACCCTCCGACACTAGCAGGTAGGTCTGGTTCAGTCTCCCCTGGGGTCACTGATCCTCCCCCTGGGTCCCGATGCGCACACTACTTTGTGTGTGCTGCCAAGAGTGGAGTCTCTGTTTCCCCCAGTCCTGTCAAAGTCCTGCAGTCAAATCTCACTAGCCTTCAAAGTCTGATTCTCTAGGAATTCCTCCTCCCGTTGCCGGACCCCCAGGTTGGGAAGCCTGACATGGGGTTCAGAACCTTCACTCCAGTGGGTGGACTTCTGTGGTATAAGTGTTCTCCAGTTTGTGAGTCACCCACCCAGCAGTTATGGGATTTGATTTTATTGTGATTGCGCCCCTCCTACCATCTCATTGTGGGGTATCTTTTTTGGTGAGTTCCAGTGTCTTCCTGTCAATGATTGTTCTGCAGTTAGTTGTGATTCCAGTGCTCTCGCAAGAGGGAGTTACGTGGATATTTCTGAAGAAAGAAATGGCATTGCTGGGTCAATGGGTTAAAGGCTGATAACTATTGACAAAATTTCCTCCAGAATACGTTGTAACAATTTTTACACCCACCAATTTTTCACAATCTCCTATCTTTTCATTTGGACCATCCACCTGTCCTCATGCAAACTTGTAGGAGCTCCATTTTGACTGCCTCATTCATCCACATCTTAATACTCTTTGTAGACACCAATCCCTGGGGATTGTCTACTGTCTGGGACATTCTGTAAAAGATGCAATATTTGCTGATAAATGTGTTGTCCTCTCTCTCTTCAACAATATGTCCCCAATTTCTATATAGACAACAGAAATATATCCAGTTTTTCAATATATGGTTTGAACACATGGATGTCAAACACTCAACAAGATTTATTTTTAACCATGAAAAGTTTTCCATTTCCTGAGGGCTTGGTGGTAGAGAATGGGGATATAAAAGTAGGATGGAAGTCATTTTTGAGGATAAAGCCTTTTAATTCCATATTCTGAACTGAAACATGCCAGTGGAGCTAAACCAAACACTTCTGGTATCATATCTCAAAATAGTTTACCAACATAATGATAATAAAAACTTGTCTGTGTTTAGATTAGAGACCTTACAAAACACTTGAAAGACAAGTGGGGTGTGGATTAATATCCCCATTTTAAAAATGAAGAAACTGAGTTTCAGAGAACACAAGTGTCTTGCCCAGGGTCACATTGTAAGTGGCCAAACAGGGACTTAAACTCAGACCTACATTCCAGTTTGAGCTGACAAGAAAGACTGAGGCAGATTAAACAGCACGGTGAATAGCTAAGAGTAAACTTGGCTTCCTTTCCTCTGCCTTCATTCATGTAAGAGTAAGCAAAGTACAGTGGAAAGGGGTACCTTGCATGGGAAGAAATTGGTAAACAGTTATTTCTTACATAGGTATCTGCTCCTGAACTCTCACCTTGCTGTCTGCTCTGGAACCACCATCCTTCCCAAGATCTTCTCTCGCAGGGATTGATGCTGCCACCTCAACACTGAACGTCTAGGGGGGCACTGATCCCTCCCACCCCTCACCTGACCATGATTAAGTATGAGAGAAAAACCTCAATGACTGTTTATTAACTAGCTTCTACGTGCCAATTACTGGGCTAGATTCTTTAATATTATCTCATCTAAACTGGGATTCGTATGCCCATTTTACATGTCAGGAAACTGTCAAGACTCCAGTAAGAACAGAATAGTCAAACATGTCTCTTTTCATCTTGAAGTGACAAAGACGAGTGGCAGATTCTTTTGCATATTAAAACTAAAATGATGCATCAAATGCTAAAGAAAAAATTAAAACAGCAAAATCAAAGATAATTCCACCAATCTAACACAACTATCTTTTGTGTACTGTCTTATTATGTGCATACATTTTTCTAGAATTTGCAATCGACATATATGCAAATTTTATGTTCACTTATAAAATTTAGCATCAGAACCATCTTCCGTGTTACCACTATCTTCATAATGAGCATTTTAGTGGTTGCAGAGTAAATGATCTTCCCCATGGACATTTAGGTTGTTTCCAGTATTTGGTTGTCCATATCAAATTATGTTTTGTGCTAAGCGTTTTGTTACTGTTAAATTATTTCCTTAGAATAAATTCTCAAGAGCCATATTATTGAATAAAAGGGTATAAACATTTTTTATAGCTCTTCCCACATGGTACCACATTACTAGGCAAAAGGGCTCTATTAATCTAAGTGACACACATAAGTAAGTGCAGAGTTCGATATTTTCAAAAGAAACCATACTGTTTTCCATTCCTGGCCATTTGATGAGTTAGGAACCTTGAAAGACTCTCCACATTAAAACAACCAAGATATTGAATAAAATATAAAAGCCATTTTCTTAAATTAATTACTGAACTGACAAGAAAATACAGAATCTAAGATCCTTAAAATGGATTAAAACCAACAACCCTGGAAAGTAAGTACTAAAGCTCTCCTTTACCTTGGGTACTGCTCAACACAGAATACCACATTGATGATTTGTATCCTTCCTTTGTATGATACTTGTATCATATTAAGAAACACATGATTCAATTTGATACATTATTGGTGACATTAAGTTTGATCACTAGATTAAGGTGGTATCTGTCAGATTTCTCCATTGTAAAGGCACCTTTACCCACTTGTAATAAATAAGTTATCTTTAGGGTGTTACCTTGAAACTGTATAAATACCTTTTTCTCCAACCATCTTTACCCAATAGTAGTATTATACATCCATTAATAACACTTGCCTGAAAGAAGGTGATTTTTTTTCCCATCATTTAAGTACTGTCAAATTCAAACTGCTTGAGCCAATTTGCACTCCCACCAGCTAGGTGTGAATTTCCAATGATCCACATCTTCACCAAACTTGCTAAGGTCAGACTTACCAAGTTTTATCATTTTAATGAGTATGGGATTGTATTTCCTATAAACTGACAGATTTAGACGCTTGCTCTAGATTCAGGTTCATTTATTTAGGCAAGGATATTTCGTACATGATGCTGTATATTTCCTACTGTACCACGTCAAGAGGCACATAATGTCTGATTGTCAATCAATAGGTAAAAATGTGGTCAACCGGATCTATCAATAGATATAACAATAAGGTTCCTCATCAAAAAAAAAAAAAAACAAAACCCTGGTATGTAGCATAACCTATTTTTTATGAAAAAAAGTTTTTGATATATATTCAAAATGCTTAAAAATAATACTTGCCTGAACTGACTATTACAATCATTGTTTGGAAAACAAGTTTTCTCCTGTTCTGTCACTTCCTCTTTATTTATTTTGATATTCTTCTGTAAACAAGGGCTTCATCTTCCTTCTTTCTCTATGGGCTCATGGATTCTTTTGTAATCAACATGTTATAATTCATTATTCTCAATATTCTTTCTCATGTTCAAATTGCCCCATATTTGGCCAGTGAGGATTATTTCAAGCTGCCTCATATGTCCTTTAGATATGTTCCCATAAGTTTTTGAGCATTTGCTTACTTCTGGCACAGCAAGAAATTCCAGGCTCACTTTGTGCTTTTCCTGCTCCAGACCTGGGGTCAGTCATTTCCCCAAGGAGACCTTGGTCCTTTTAGTGGAGAATAGTAATGAGAAATTAAGTTCTGACAATAGGTATGCATATTTCTACTAGGATTGCCACTGAATCTAGGCCCTGTTAGACAGAGCTAGGAGATATATTTTATTAAGTAATGAGCTTATATGGATATCTCACCATATAAGCGTTGTCAAATCCATATTTTAATTTCCCTTTTCCCATACTGATGATCTTAGTTCCCAATAACATCAATATATTTATTCATTTACTCAATCCTATAACACATGAAAACCAATTTCAGGATTAGTATATCAATTTCACTACCAATAAAACTCTACAGGTTAAAGTTCAAGAAATTTTTTGCATTTCTTTTTGTCCTTAGAATATATCTGCTGAGCATGTACAGTTAGAGTACAATGCTCCACTGGTACTTGGATTGGCTCTTTTTTTTCTCCTCTGAGTTTATGTTGTCAATACCGTTAGGGTCAATTATTTCCTGTTTGCATTCAATTTTACATTTTTGCTTTTTCTACTCATGTTAGTTTATTTTTATTTTATTTTATTTTTATTTTAATGTGTAAACACGAATATAGCTCAAAAGTCAAAACAATATATAATTATATAGCCAAAGAAGCCTCATTCTCTTCCACCCTATTCCCTAACACCAGGAGAAAATCAAATCCATTAATTTCTGATTTATCCTTCTTGTGCTTATTATTGCAAAATAAGCAGATGCATACATAGTTACTTAATTTCCCTATTTTTATACTAAAGGTAGCATACTCAGGGAGTATATAGTACGCTTCCTTTAGTATTAAAAAAGGGAAATAAGATAAATAAAGTATGCATCTGTTTATTTTAAAATAAGCACCTTGATTTTTTAAAATTAACAATGTAATTGAATAGCACCCCACTGTATAGAGGGTCCATAGTTTATTCAATGTCTCCTATTTTGTCCATTTAGATTGTTCCCAATATTTTGTTACCAAAATTAGAGTATAATGAATAATCTTGTGCATATATATATTTATATTGTTGGAGTGTATCTTCACCACAAATTCCTAGAAATTGGATTGCTTGGTCAAAGAATAAATGCATGTGTAGTTTTGCTAGATATTGCTGAATTCCTTTCTATAAGTGGGGTACTGTTTCACATCCACACCAGCAATGTATGGAAGTGAATGCTTCCCTTCGGCCTCACCAAAAGAGTATGCTGTCAAGCTTTTGAAGAGACCCCCTTTTACATGGTTTGTCCTCATATTGTCTCTATTCTCTTCCTTGCTCCCACCTCTCATAAACTTTATAATTTATTTTGCCTTGTCAGGACTTTCTTTGATTCTGTTAAGTCTCCAGAAACAGAGCAGACTAGGAGTGTATCATATTTGCCTCGGAATTTTTACATTTACAACATTTTTGGAGAGGCTGCTTATTTGCAATGAGTCTGTTCTAAGACACGGAGGTTCTGCTTCATATTCTTAGAACACCTAAACAAATAAAAACATTCCTAAAAATAGTGAGCTATGAAACAGTCACACTATATCATGTTGAACTTCACAAAAGCAAAGCCAAATTTCTTTTGGAACCAATCACTCAGCAAAACAAATCTCAATACAATTTCTTCCTACCTTGAACTTTTACAAGATTACTTGCAAAAGGGAAAATGAAGGTCCAAGCCAGCACCAAAGTTTGGAAGATAGATGTAAAAGATGACAGGAAAACAGCTTACATTTCTGCTTATATGGGTAGGAGGCTGGGAGAAACTTATACTTGCACAAAATGTTTTCCTTATTTTTATCAACAGGACTATTTTCATTAGAGGAGAACCAATGCTTATAGAAACGCTTGTCTACACAGTGAGCCCTTGGCACACATTTTGTAATTTGCAGTTTTTCTGAGACTGAAATTTAAATTGTATACACAGCACACAGAAAGGCAAATATATGTTGGTTAGAATGCTCCCCAGGGAGTGAAGGAGTCATTTTCTCTAGGACTCTGTAAGTATTAATTATGCACACATAGTCTATGGAGAAAAGGTAAACGCTGTGCATTTATATTTAGATTGTTCCCAATATTTGCTATTAAAAATTATACCATAATGAATAACCTTGTGCATATATTATTTTCATACTGTTAGAGATATATCAGAGAATGGTATTGTAGGGTAAAAAGGTATCCATAATCAAGTAGACTGGGAAAATACCAACTTAGACAGATGTGGAACACAGCTCTACTCTGAAGGACTTCTCAGAGCCTTTAACATGCTAACCTGCATTAAGATTCTTTAAGAAGAGAAATATATTATGCAGTGTTTTCAAATGTATTTATGATATTCTTTTCACATCTCTGGAAAGTAGTGTTCCATAGAACATATTTTGTAAACCACCGCTGTGGTGGCATTTATACAATTAGGAACTCTGTAAAATCTTGGTACCCATTTCAGGGGAAGGTCAAGTGTCCGCTCTTCTTCATTTTCCAGAATGTAATCTACCTACTCCAGAGCCTCTGGAGGGCCTTAGTGCTTTGCTATGGGCAGCATTTCCTATTTATTTTCCTTCACTCAATCCAGGATCTATTTCTCAAGGAATGGGTTTCATGACACTAGCCTGGAAATTTCCCACCTGTCCAGGCTGATAGGCTCTTTTTTAGGATTGAGGCATTGCTAACAATTATTTATTTCCATTCTAAAGACCAGACCAATTCTTAGTCGCCATCTGTCATAGCCAGCTTTGGCTGATCATCTCTGAATAGCTAAGTCTAAACTTAGCATTTCTTAATAGTATTTTACATGGTACTGTTTATTGAGTGACTATATCTGCCAAGTGTTTTATTCCTTTTATGTCATCTATTTTTACTTAAAAAAAAAGAAACCCACAGCTTTACAGTATAGAAAGAATTCCCATCTTACAGATACCATCCTGCTTTACAGATGATGAACCTGAAGTTCAGAGAGACATGCCTTACTCAAGTTCACACAGCCAGTTTGTGGCAATACCCAATACTGTCTGTTTTGTTGATTTGACCAAATTTTTATTTTATTTCATGCTGCTTCCCAGTTATTTAGCAAAGCGGAGAGCTTAGCCAATTATCTGTTGGAGTGGCAGACCTTCCCTCTGCAGGTACCGGAGTGGGGTGGGCTGAGCTGAGACCAGAGGGTCCTCGGCTGAAGCCAAAGCAGGTCAAAGTGGTGAGACTCACGCCACTAAGACGTGAAGGCCCTCCTCAGCTCCCTCCTGATCCAGGTGGGTGGGTGCTCGCCCTAGCTCTCCTCTCCCCCGCCCCATGGAGAAGACAGATCTGATCCAGAAGGCGGAGCTGGCCGAGCGCTATGACCATATGGTCACCAGCACTGAAGGCCGTGATGGACCGGCGGCGCCGAGCTGTTCAAGCCGGAGCGCAACCTCCCGTCCCTGGCCTACACGAACGTGGTCAGGGGCTGCAGGTCCGCCTGGAGGGTCATCTTGAACATCCAACAGAAAACTTACACCTCTGACCAGAAGTTGCAGCTGATTAAGAACTGTCGAGGGATGGTGGAGTCCAAACTGAGGTCTGTCTGTGCCACGGTCCTGGATTTGTTGGCCAAGCATTTAATAGCCATTGCACCTAACCCAGAGAGTAAGATCTTCCATCTGAAAATGAAGGGAGATTACTTCCGGTGCCTTGCTGAAGTTTCATGTGGTGATGATCAGAAATAAATGATAGATAATTCCCTAGAAGCTTACCAAGAGGCTTAAGCAAGAAAGAGATGCGTCCCACACACCCCATCTGCCTGGGGCTGGCTCTTAACTTTTCTGTATTTTACTATGAGATCATTAATAACCCAGAACTTGCCTGCACACTGGCTAAAATGGCTTTTGATGCGGTTACTGAAGAACTTGATACACTGAACGAAGGAGAGGCGTGTAAAGACAGTGCCTTCAACATGCAGTTTCTTAGAGACAACTTTATGGACACCAGACAGTGCAGGAGAAGAATGTGATGTGGCAGAAGGGGCAGAAAACTAAGTACATGTAGGGTGTCATCCTTCTTCCTCTCAAGAAACCGTAAGTCCCTTACATACGAACCTTCAAGTTGCGAGCCTTCAAAGATGCGCACATGGTTTGCACGTCCAGTCACGTAAGTTAGTTCGCGTGTCTGGCGTACATTGTGACGTGCCTGCATACTCTACAAGTGGTTGTGCTTTTGTGTACTCTACTGTATAGTATTGTATAGAGTACAGTAGTACAGTATCTTTATTTCAAGCCCAGGATGTCTGGAAGCAAGCGTAAAAGCAGTGGTTATTGTAGCTGGTACTGCTGAGAAGAGCCAAGCGATAACGATGGAAACATCGCTAGAGCTAGATCTGCAAAAGGACAACTTCATTGAACTTCCTTGTGGGCAACATGAGGAGCTTACTAATGAAGACCTGATGGAATTGGAGGCCCAGAGGAAGGATGAAGAGAGACAAGAGGAAGAAGTAAGTGAAGAAGCGAAGAGATTCACGACGCAGGAAATGGCAAGGGGGTTTTCTTTATTTGAGGAGGCACTGTTAGTTTTTGAGGCACAGGACCCCGATGTAGAATGGTACACGAAGGTTACAGCAGCCGTTCAGAGTGCAATCCAGTGCTACTGTGGCATCTATGATGAGAAAAAAAGAGCTACTACCCAGACATCACTGGATCACTTTTTCAAGAGGGTAGATGGAATTGAATCCAGCAAGGAACCAGAACCTGTGCCATCAGCGTCAGGTGTGAGTGAAATTGCAGCTTGCCCGCCATCTCCTGTTGCTGATGATCCTTCACCTCTACCATCTCCCACCTCTTCTCCCGCCTCCAGTCAGTAACTCTTCTTGCCTGGTCACTGGATGCCAGCCCTTGTATGCTAGCTGTTGTACTGAACTACTGTACTTTTCAAGGTACTGTACTGTAAGATTAAAAATGCTTTCTTTATTTTTTGTGTTTGCTTTTTATGTATTATTTGTGTGAAAAGTATTACAAACCTATTATAGTACAGTACTATAGAGCCGATTGTGTTAGTTGGGTACCTAGGCTAACTTTGTTGGACTTATAATTGGACTTATGAATGCGCTCTTGGAACGGAACTCATTCATATGTAGGGAACTTAATGTACTCATCTCCTTATTTCATTTGGATTTCCTATAGCAAAGAAGCCCATACATGTGTGTGGAATCAATTGTCTGTAGTCTTTTCACATCGCAGCTTTGGGAAAACTCTTTGATTTGTGTTTGTCTTGGCCTTCCTGGTGTGCAGTTACTGCTGTAGAAAGTAGTAATAGCTTCATTTCATATAAATATAACTTCCAAACGCTTATGTAGAGGACTAAAAATGTATCTGGTATTTAAGTAATCTGAACCAGTTCTGTAAGTGACTGTGTTTTGCATTACTGCAAAGATATGAAAATGTAATTAACTACAATGTAAAGAGTTTTCTACATAACTTCTTAATTTCTACATTCCTTCCCTTACTCTTCTTCAAGGGTTTCCTTTCAGTAAGCAACTTTCCATGTCCTTAATGTATTCCTTTTTGGTAGGAATCCAGAAGTATTATTGATTGAATGAAAAAGCATTTGACATTTCTGGGCTGAGAGTCACAAACTGAGATGCCTCTTGTATCATATATGATGGAGGTCTTGTGTATCTATAACAACAGAGAGTTTCCTTATTTGCTCTTCATTTGCTGCTGTTTAAGTTGACAGCTTCCCTTCCCAAGAAAAATTCACTTACACCTGCTGCCTTTGGAGTCCTGGTATTCACTGTACCATATAACAGAAGTAACGTGTTGCTGTCAGAATACAAGCATTGCTTTTGGCAAATTAAAGTGCATGTCATTTCCTAATACACTAAAAGGGGGAAATAAGCTAAAGTACACAAGTCTGAGTCTAAAACTTTAGTACTTTTCCATGCAGATTTGTACACATGTGAGAGGTTGTCCAGTGGTCTAGTGATTATTGTTTAGAGAGTTGGACCACTACTGTGTGTTGCTAATCATTGACTGTAGTTCCAAAACAGCCTTGTGAAAATGTTATGCCCTATGTAACAGCAGAGCAACATAAAATTAAATTATATTTTATAAACCAAAAACATTATCTGTTAGACAAAGAAAATGCAAAAAATATATAGCTTTGCTTCAATTTTCTGAATATTTCAAGAGGGGGAAATGGCTCATTTCTGACATTCCAGACAATGGCCTTATTTGTGTTTTATTAGTGGGGATTATGGTCCACTCATATCTGAGAAAGTGTTTCATTTTCCTTGAGTCAGACAAGGCTCTCTTAATTAAGGGAAACATTCCACTCTTTAGAATCATAAAGACGCGCCTATGCAAATTACCTTTATCCAGACTGACTGGAGGCATCTTTTTACGAGATAAAGCTGAGCTTCTTAAAAATGTATTGCTCATCTCTTCCTCTCTTTCTCTCTATTAAAAGCAGAGATGAAGCCTTGTCGGCTTCGTGAAACTGCCCTCTGTATTCCTGTAACACTCCCTAGAACGTGACCCCTGGGGTTTTGAACTCTGTTTTCTCTCCAAAATCAACATTGTTGAACAACGAAAGGAATCTCTAAACATCAAAGGCCAAGGAAGACAACACCCAGAGAGCAAGGAAATTCATTTTGAAAGTCAGCCCCAACTCTTCTTCCAGCCTCTTTTCTGGACAATGCATGCAAGCTCCCCATCTATCATTTCATCACCATGGCTGCTCTGCCCCACATAAACATTAACTTTTCAGTCTGTAACACTGGCAAACAAGATGAAGGAGATGCGGCTTATTACCCTGACTCCTGTGCCTTACACAGATGACTGTCGTGTTTAGACGAGACACAGAGAGGCAATGCCAGGGTGGCTAACTCAGGTGGGGTTTCCAAATTGGGACTCTTTTTTCTAGATGTCAAAAGACTGGTTTCTTACTTTTGCGCTTGCACTGTCCAGTTTTGATAGGAAGGTTATAACTTCCTAGAATTTGTTGGGAAGGTTCAATATATTCTAGTAAAAGTTTAAGATATTTTAAAAAGGGTTTGCCGATACTGTAAATCAGAGTGATTCTTTACTGAGATATCTTCTTTATGCCTTTAAACATAAAAAACATTTTAGCGATGCATCTAATATTTGAGCCTCATTATTTTCAGTGTGGAAATGTGCCCCTAGAGGGGCGCTCCCTGCTCTCCTGCGATCTGACTACCCACAGGGCTCTCAGCGCAACGAGGGGTGTGGGTAAGCCTCATCAACCCTCTCACTTAGCTTCTCAAAGTTGGCACTCAATTTATGATTAGGAGATACTGAGGCTGACAGCTTTTCCCAGATGCTTTTCTGTCTTTACATTGTGAAAAATTAAAGGGAAAGAAGAGTGCACGCACTTTTTTTAGGATGCCAACCTTTCTAAAACCTATGATTAGGACACATTAACAAATGTTTTACATGTTTCAAGTGACTTCATTCATTTTTTCATTCAACAAGTATCTGTGATTGTTTACTAAAAGGCAGGCTGAGTCGGAGGCTGGGGATATGATGACTAAAAAAATACTCTATGAGAAGGACATCATTGTGATTTCCAAAGTTACCCCCATTTTTCAGTACAAATTTGGACACCAGCAACTAATGGACAGTAAGTAAAACTGGATTATAGAAAACATCATGTACTGGAAAATGACTTCATACAGTGAATTGGCCATTCCATCTCTTTCTCTTTTTTAAGAACAACTCAGTGAAATAAAATTCCAATTTATTGTTGGACAACAGTGTTGCACACATGCATCACACGGGCCAAAAACTAAATAGCAACCTCACAGACCAAAAGAAGGAAAAAAAAAAAAAGAAGCTTTTACCTTTGGCCTTTTAAATCATCTTATACAAACCAAGTACTTATTGTACAGCTAAATATAAACACAAAAGATGTTACTAGAACGCTTGGAATAAGTTGTTTTTGCTCTTTTTACGAGTGTATTTTTTTTCTCATTTGAGATTAGAACGAACATGGGCACACCATAAGTAAAGTGAGAAGTAGGGCAGAAAACACTCTGAAGGTTGGTTTGGTCATCTGAGATCATTAGAAATGGCTGGCCCCTAACAATATGTACAAAAATATAAAATGTAAATAAAATTTACAAACACCTTTTCCTTTTTGAAGCGCTTTCAAGAAAATAAGCAGGCACAAAAAGAGACACAGAGGTCAATGGAACAGTACTGAAAGTCCATAAATAAACCCATGCTAATACGGTCAATTAATCTTTGACAAGGGTGGCAAGAATATACAATGGGGAAAAGACAGCCTCTTTAATAAATGGTGTCTGGAAAACTGGACAGCTACATGCAAAAGAATCAAACTAGACCATTTTCCTAATACATATACAAAAAAACTCAAAATGGATTAAAGACTTAAATGTAAGACTTGAAACCATAAGACCACTAGAAGAAAACATAGTATGCTCTTTGACATTGATCTTAGCAATATTGTTTTTTGGATCTGTCTCAGGCAAGGGCAACAAAAACAAAAATAAACAAATGGAACTACATTAAACTAAAAAACTTTTGCACAGTGAAAGGAACCTTCAACAAAATGAGAAGGCAGCCTACTGAATGGAAGAAAATATTTGCAAATGATATATTCGATAAGGGGTTAATATCCAAATTATATAAAGAAATCACACAACTAAATATTTAAAAATCCAATTAAAAATGGGCAGAGAACTTGAATAGACATTTTTCCAAAGAAGACATACAGATGGACAACAGACACATGAAAGGATGTTCAACATCATTAATCATCAGGGAAATGTAAATCAAAACCACCAATGAGACATAACCTCACACCTGTCAGAATGGCTATTGTCAAAAAGACAACAAACAAATGACAAATGTTGGCGAGGATGTGGAGAAAAGGAAACGCTCATACACTGTTGTTAAGAATATAAATTGGTGCAAACACTACAGAAAACAGTATGGAGGTTTCTCAAAAAATTAAAAATGTCATTAGAAATATCATATGATCCAGCAATTCCACTTCTGGGTATTTACCCAAAGAAAACAAAAACAATAATTTAAAAAGATATATGCACCCCTATGTTCACTGCAGCATTATTTATAGCAGCCAAGATATAAAAGGAACCTAAATGTCCATGGGTAGATGAATGGATAAAGCCTAGTATACACACACACACACACACACACACACACACACACACACACACACACACACACACTGGAATATTACTCACCCATGAAAAAGAATGAAATCTTGCCATTTGTGACAGCATGGATGGGCTTAGAGGGTATTATGCTAAGTGAAATAAGTCAGAGAAAGACAAATACGATATGATTTCGTTTATACCTGGAAGCTAAAAAACAAAACAAATGAACAAAGAAAACGTAACTTAAGAGTAGTCAGAAACAGACTTACAGATACATAGAGCAAACTGGTGGTTGCCAGAGGAGAAGGAAGCAGGGGGTTGAGTGAAATAGGTGAAGGGGATTAAGAGATACAAACTTCAAGTTATAAAATGAGTAAGTTACAGAGGTGTAATATGTACCATAAGGAAGGGAGTTAATACTGTAATGATTTTGTATGGTGACAGATAGTTACTGGAGTTGTGGTGATCATTTCATAATGTATTTAATTGTTGGATCACCATGTTTTACACCTGAAACTAACACAATATTTTATAGTCAACTATATTTCAATTTAAATAAAAAGAAGAAAAAAAAGCAGGGCCTTAGAAATGTTGTTTCTTTATTCCATCCCTGTTTCAAATTCATGTTACGGTTTTGGTCAGGTAATGGACAAGAAGTGTCATCAGTGGGTGTGTTGCCCAAGGTGGGCTGACTGGCGGGACTCTGTCCAAAGGTGACCATGTTTAGATTCTGACACAGAATGATGAATAGGTCACAGTGGCTTTTTCTGTATTGTATTGTATTGTATTTGTTCATTTTCTTTTATTTATTTATTTTATTTTTATTTATTTACTTTTGGCTGTGTTGGGTCTTTGTTGCTGCATGTGGGCTTTCTCTAGTTGCAGCCAGTAGGGGGGCTACTTTTTGTTGCGGTGCACAGGCTTCTCACTGCGGTGGCTTCTCTTGTTTCAGAGTACAGGCTCTAGGCACGTGGGCTTCAGTAGTTGTGGCTCATGGGCTCTACAGCACAGGTTCAGTAGTTGTGGCGCTCAGGCTTAGTTGCTCCGCTACATGTGGGATCTTCCCGGACCAGGGCTCAAACCCGTGTCCCCTGCATTGGCAGGCAGATTCTTAACCACTGTGCCACCAGGGAAGCCCCATTTTTTTAATTTTTAGTTTAACTTTTCCTTTTTTGCTGTGTAGTCCTCCTCATCAGTCTTCTGCTCTTGGTATCAGCATTGTCATCCTCATCATCTTCAACTGTCCATTTGCATGTAGCTGCCTCAGCCGCTTCATCTTCCTCTCTATTCTCTTCTTCACCATGTCTTTCAACTTCCTCCTCTTCCTCTTCCTCATCACTTTCTTCCTCTTCTTCACCTACATCTTGCTTCCTATTTTTCTCATTAGCATTCCTGCTAGCAAGTGTGGCTCCTCTATTCTCCCCCTCTCCACAATTTCCTTTTTCTCCTTCAAATCCTTGGTGGTGATCTTGTACCTGGTGACTATGGCTATGCCTGACATCGTGGGGCATGCCAGTGATTCCATGCAGTGGATTAAAATTGTTCAGTTGTTCAGTTAGTTATAGCAGAGGCAGTGTGGTAGCCAAGAACATAGACTTTGAAGTCAGTTAGGTCCTAGTTCTACCTCTACAGGCTATGAGATCTCAGGCAAGTTATTTAAACTCTCTAAACCTCAGGGTCCTCATCTGGAAAATGGGGATAGTAACACCTAGTTCCTAATGCTGTTATCATGATCAAATGACATGGTATATTTAAAGTTCTTAGTATTGCCTCTGGTGTGAAATGGCCAATTAATGATAGTTGCTAGATTAATAATAATAATTTTATTCAAGTAGTAGGATTGACAGAATGAATTGTCTGTGTATGGGATATCAGTTCACAGAGTGAAGGAGCAAGTGTGATATAAAACCTAACAGGGTTGGGGCTTCCCTGGTGGAGCAATGGTTGAGAATCTGCCTGCTAATGCAGGGGACACGGGTTCGAGCCCTGGTCTGGAAGGATCCCACATGCCACGGAGTGGCTGGGCCCATGAGCCACAACTACTAAGCCTGCGCGTCTGGAGCCTGTGCTCCGCAACAAGAGAGGCCGCGATAGTAAGAGGCCCGCGCACCGCGATGGCCCCCGCTTGCCACAACTAGAGAAAGCCCTCGCACAGAAACGAAGACCCAACACAGCAAAAATAAATTAATTAATTAATAAACTCCTACCCCAGACAAAAGACCTGTATGCAGAAAATTATAAGACACTGATGAAAGAAATTAAAGATGATACAAATAGATGGAGAGATATACCATGTTCTTGGATTGGAAGAATCAACATTGTGAAAATGACTCTACTACCCAAAGCAATCTATAGATTCAATGCAATCCCTATCAAACTACCACTGGCATTTTTCACAGAACTAGAACAAAAAATTTTGCAATTTGTATGGAAACACAAAAGACCCCGAATAGCCAAAGCAATCTTGAGAACGAAAGAAGGAACTGGAGGAATCAGGCTCCCTGACTTCAGACTATACTACAAAGCTACAGTTATCAAGACGGTATGGTACTGGCACAAAAACAGAAAGATAGATCAATGGAACACGATAGAAAGCCCAGAGATAAACCCATGCACATATGGACACCTTATCTTTGATAAAGGTGGCAGTAATGTACAATGGAGAAAGGACAGCCTCTTCAATAAGTGGTGCTGGGAAAACTGGACAGGTACATGTAAAAGTATGAGATTAGATCACTCCCTAACACCATACACAAAAATAAGCTCAAAATGGATTAAAGACCTAAATGTAAGGCCAGAAACTATGAAACTCTTAGAGGAAAACACAGGCAGAACACTCTATGACATAAATCACAGCAAGATCCTTTCTGACCCACCTCCTAGAGTAATGGAAATAAAAACAAAAATAAACAAATGGGACCTAATGAAACTTCAAAGCTTTTGCACAGCAAAGGAAACCATAAACAGGACCAAAAGACAACCCTCAGAATGGGAGAAAATATTTGCAAATGAAGCAACCGACAAAGGATTAATCTCCAAAATTTACAAGCAGCTCATGCAGCTCAATAACAAGAAAACAAACAACCCAATCCAAAAATGGGCAGAAGACCTAAATAGACATTTCTCCAAAGAAGATATACAGACTGCCAACAAACACATGAAAGAATGCTCAACATCATTAATCATTAGAGAAATGCAGATCAAAACTACAATGAGATATCATCTCACACCAGTCAGAATGGCCATCATCAAAAAATCTACAAACAATAAATGCTGGAGAGGGTGTGGAGAAAAGGGGACACTCTTGCACTGCTGGTGGGAATGTGAATTGGTTCAGCCACTATGGAGAACAGTATGGAGGTTCCTTAAAAAACTACAAATAGAACTACCATATGACCCAGCAATCCCACTACTGGGCATATACCCTGAGAAAACCGAAATTCAAAAAGAGTCATGTACCAAAATGTTCATTGCAGCTCTATTTACAATAGCCCGGAGATGGAAACAACCTAAGTGCCCGTCATCGGATGAATGGATAAAGAAGATGTGGCACATATATACAATGGAATATTACTCAGCCATAAAAAGAAACGAAATTGAGCTATTTGTAATGAGGTGGATAGACCTAGAGTCTGTCATACAGAGTGAAGTAAGTCAGAAAGAAAAAGACAAATACCGTATGCTAACACATATATATGGAATTTAAGAAAAAAAATGTCATGAAGAACCTAGGGGTAAAGCAGGAATAAAGACGCAGACCTCCTAGAGAACGGACTTGAGGTTATGGGGAGGGGGAAGGGTGAGCTGTGACAGGGCGAGAGAGAGTCATGGGCATATACACACTAACAAACGTAGTAAGGTAGATAGCTAGTGGGAAGCAGCCGCATGGCACAGGGATATTGGCTCGGTGCTTTGTGACAGCCTGGAGGGGTGGGACAGGGAGGGTGGGAGGGAGGGAGACGCAACAGGGAAGACATATGGGAACATATGTTTATGTATGACTGATTCACTTTGTTATAAAGCAGAAACTAACACACCATTGTAAAGCAATGATACCCCAATAAAGATGTTTAAAAAAAAAAAAAAAAAACTCCTACCCCAACATCTTCTAAAAAAAACAAAAAAACCCCAAAAAACAGAGTGCAGGCCCTGCACACACACACACACACACACACACACACACACACACACACACACACACACACACACACACACACACACACACACACACACAAACAGGGTTGGGCTTCCCTGGTGGCGCAGTGGTTGGGAGTCCGCCTGCTGATGCAGGGGACATGGGTTCGTGCCCCGGTCTGGGAAGATCCCACATGCCGCGGAGCGGCTGGGCCCGTGAGCCATGGCCGCTGAGCCTGCGCGTCTGGCGCCTGTGCTCCGCAACGGGAGAGGCCACGGCAGTGAGAGGCCCACGTACTACACACACAAAAAAACTAAACTAACAAGGTTGGGTTATTCAGGAAAGATGACTGCCCCAGGGGTTATGGGTGGGATGATGTATATAATGTATACACATTTAATCCACACTTATATTTAATTCCCACTTAAAGGTCTGGAACATCCTTGGATTCAGGGAATTAGTCCCACTTCCAAGCAGAGGAGATATAATAAGCACCAAGTCAGAAAGCACATCACAACAGAATTGGCCTTAGCACACCAGCACTAATTTAGGCTAGCCACACAGCTAGGTCCTGGATTGCATCTCTGTGACCAAGTGCCTACCCTGGTAGGCAAAATGCTAAATGTGTCCTCCTCAACCCCTACAACTTCCCATCTCCTCTTTGATTATCCAATCAAACACTAATCTAGGTACTGATGGGAAGGGACTTGCTGATGGAATTCAGTTATTAATGAATTGACCTTAAAATAGGGAGATTATCCTGGATAATCTGAATGAGCCCAGTGTAATCACACGAGCCCTTAGAAGTAGAATTGGAGGCAGCAGAGTAAGGCAGAGAGATGTGGCAGAAGTCGTAGGCCAACGAACGATGATGCAGAAGGGGAAGTTGGAGAGATTTGAGGAGAGGGACTCAAAACTGCCATTTTGGACAGCGAAGAGAGCCATAAGCCAGGGAATGAAAATGGCCTGAAGAGGATGAAAATGACTCCTGGCTGACAGCCAGCAAGGAAATAGGGACCCCAGTCCGACAACCACAAGTAACTGGATTCTACCAACAATTTGGATGACCTTGGAAGTAGATTTTTCCCAGACTTTCTCAAGAAGAGCCCAACTGGCTGACATCTTGACTTTGGGAATGTGAAACCCAGAGCAGAGAAACCAGTTGACCCAACCTGTACTTCTGACCTACAGAAACAATGAAATAATAAATCTGGGTTGTTTTCAACCATCAGATTTGTAGTAATTTTTTACAGCAGTGATAGAAAACTAACATGCCTATTTTGTCCCAATACAGCATACAGATCATCCTTTAAAAACCCAGGTCAAATCATGTCATTTCCAACCATAAGCACCTGCATCTCTTTGTGAAGGGCTTTCTCTGGCCTCAGGAATCCACTTGGAAGAGCAGGATAATTAACCATGCCCTCCTAGGATCAGCCCCTAGCCAATGACGGACTGGAATCGGTAGATGCATTCCCCCAGCTCCCTCACCACTCCTTGGGGATACTCTGAGGTGTCTCCCAGAGTTCTCTTGTGGGACTGAGTCTTGGTTTCCACAGTGGTAACCTGCTGATTAACACACCCTTTACTAGATTTGTCCCTTTCCCTGTCTCACTTCCTTACTCCCTTACTAGTGCTTCCTGGGATCACCTCCCAAATAAATGACTTGCACCTATGTCCTTGTCTCTGGGTCTGCTTCAGAAGGAACTCAACCTAAGACACCGAACTTATGAGCTGGCTGGAGGTACAGGAAGCCAAGCAGGTTGCTATAACATTTTTTTTAATGTGAAAACTAAGGTATATCTACCTTCTGAGGTTTCGATCTGAGCAGGCATGGAATCAACACAAAGGACATGGGCTTTAGAATAACACAGGCGTGGATTTGAATCCGTGCTTGACCATGTATTAACTGAAAAAACATAGGCAAGTTACTTAACCTTTTGAGGTCTGTGTTTCATCCTCTGGAAAATGGAATTAATAATATCTACCTTTAATTTTGTGAAATTTGTATGAAGTAATGCATGTAATTAAATTAGTCTCTTCCTGTATTTATATGTTATGTCACAGTATGTTACAGACGGCAGGGACTGTAGTCAAACACCTTTAGTTCTAGATGGGAGATCTGAGACTTAGAGGCCAAGAAGCTTGCTCCAATTCACAGTGTTGGTGTTAAACTGAAGATTTTTTTGATAGTACATTCACGAGTTCAAAAATTAAAACTATATACAAGGGAAACAGCAGATCTTTTTATTCAAAAAGTGAAGAGGCGGGCTTCCCTTGTGGCGCAGCGGTTAAGAGTCCGCCTGCCGATGCAGGGGACATGGGCTCGTGCCCCAGTCTGGGAAGATCCCACATGCCGCGGAGTGGCTGGGCACGTGAGCCATGGCCGCTGAGCCTGCGCGTCCGGAGCCTGTGCTCCGCAACGGGAGAGGCCACAACAGTGAGAGGCCCGCATACCGCAAAAAAAAAAAAAAAAAAAAAAGTGACGAGGCCAGATTTTTCTCCTGATATAAGACACTGAGAGCAAAGCTAATAATAATCCTTTAGGAAACTTCTGGTTACAAAACAAGCAGCACGATGGCCAAGGAAAACAAGCAAGGAAGCTTTTCTAAAATCCAGGGGTATTTCCCCCTCTCTGTTAACAACTGACGGCAAACAGTCTGGCTACATTCAGGAAGGGCTCTTTCAGTGAACCAGCCCATCTGCAATTATTTCTCCTGCTTTGGGAATTCACCGCTGGAGTTGGCTCATTTTGAAGATATTCCCACTGTTAATTCTTGGATTCCAAAACAGAAAACGGAAGCGTCAAGATAAGGTGCTGCCAAGCAGGAAGCAAGGAAACACATTAGAACTGAAGTCTCAGAATCGTGCCAGAAGTTTTAAAAGGGAAATTAGTGGAAATTACAGAGTCCTCTTGAATCAGACAAGAAAGGAGACTAACTTAATATATACCGACTTATGGTACTTCTTTAGAGCTATGCTCTTCCTTTGGTTAAAAACCATTTACTTTCCATGTACGAGAAGTCAAAACATCGACTCATCCTAAATATTTTCTGAATTTGCCCAACACTGTTACAAATGGTGCCTCTGGTCTTCCAGTAGAGAGGGTGTCAGTAACTGTAGCGACATTTTGGTCAAAATTGTACTTAGAGCTGAGCACCAGCCATGGGGTCTTGATATTCTCTCCCAAATTAGGTGACCCTGGGCCAATATATCTCAAAGAGTGGTAGGATTTGGGTATCCGTATCAGAATTACCTGAATATTCATTTAAAGTACGGATTCCTGGTCCCTGGGTGCGGGAGTGCAGACAGAGAGCCCAGGTCTCCTACTTGACCCAGGTGTTCTGAGATAGCTACACATCCAAAGAAGTGAACATGCCTTTCTGGAGAATGACTTTAGAGGGAACCAGACTAATTTTCTATCAAATATGCTTATGTTTCAGTCAAGCAAGAAATGCCATTCTACACCATGATGGCATACTGTTATTAATTTTATTTCACAATTTTGGGTGTGCAAGAAATATCATATTTGTATTCTGCAAATAGTATTGAATCTTTATTGGGATTTCGTCTCCCTACCTTAGACTCTACAGAAGTACTTTAGATGTTAGCAGAGTCGAAGTTGGGGGGAAGTTACCAAAGCTTTCAAAAATAAGCACCTAGCGACACTGCCCAGAGATGAGGGAACCAAGAACTACTGTCCATGCTTCATAGTTCCCTTCAGCACTGAGGAACCAAAGCTAAATTCACACTTTAATAGATGGTCTTGCCACATGTGCTTATGACCGATGCTACTTCCCATTAAACCCAATAATCTCCTGTCCATGGCTTTTATTTGTCCCTATCTATGGAAGGTGAACAGGATGGCCTTGAGTGACACTGTAACATTTGCCTTGGGAACCCTAACCTTCTCTTTCTGTCTTTCCCTCACTCCCTCAGGGATGTCCCATCACCATAAAGGTGAGAATGAGTTGGGCTGGGCACAGAAGCAAAAGCGGTTGATGTCCTTGGTGACCCTTTACAGGACGTGGAGGAGAGGCCAGGGCACTTCCAGGAAAAGGGATGATAAAGCCAGGAAGGGTGGCACCTCAGAGACAAAACAGCCCTGGTGGTGGAGCCTGGGGTGTGCCTCTGTTTGCAGCATCTTCTTTCCTTTTCTCTTTGCCTCTCCAAGTTGGAGACTGTAACGGGTATCCATATGAGGCCAGGGTTGAAAATGGAGCAGTCCAGGGACAGCCGGCTACATCTTCTGAGTTTGGGAGACTCAATAGGGCCTTGAGGGACCTCTAATCAGCCTGCTACTTGGGACATTAGGTTTATTTGAGGAAGAGGAGATAATATTCAACACCCCCAGTTATTCCACGCTCACCTAATTTCCTCTTCAACTCATTCTTCCATCCCCAAAATGAGGGTGCCCCTCATCAGATCAGAAAAAGCAGGGGAAGAAGCTACAGTCCAGCTGTTAGCCGCTCACAGTGCTGGCGTCTCCCTATGAGAGGCAAACTAGGTCTGTCTATGACTTCTTCAGCAGCCCTGGAGCCTGAAGAAAGCCCCTCAGCTCCTAGCAGCCAGGTACATGATCTGTGGTCCCAACCTCAGGTGGCAGGGATGTGGAAAATATTCTGGGAGAATGCAGGATAACTATAAGGGTGAGTGAGTTTGGAATGTTACACCTCTGGTAGTGACAACAACAACAACAATAATAATAACAAATTACCTTTACTCACAATCTCTTCGACTCCTTATTTCTCTTATCCTTCTTTTTAGGTATTGGGTTCTGTCCCTGAAGTTCTCTCAGTGTAAATTTAAAATATTTTACCCTTTAGCCATAGGGAGAATCTGCTTTTGAATCAGGATCTCCTAGAAAGTGTGACCTAGGGATCCAAACTTTTCCTAGGTATAGCTCAGCCTGCCTTGCTTTTATCTTCATCCACTTTTCCCCCATAGCTGAGAACCTAGGGTCCTTTTTCACTGCATTGTCTGTCTACTGCTTACTGCCCCTTGGTTCCCTTCCTGCCTTTATGTCTTGGAAACCAGGACACAGCCCTCTTGGTGGAGAGCTGGGATGATCTCATTGCTCTTGGGAAGAAGAGAGATGTTGGAGACTTGGGAAGAACAGGGAGGCTCATCGTGGGGCAAAATAACAAGAGAAACTGTGTTTTGGGATAGCAGTTAAGGAAGCTGGCTCTGGAGAATGACTGCCTGGGTTTCAACTCCTTAGCTCTGTGTTTTTGGATGAGATAGGTGTAATCCTTGGTTCCCCAATTTCCTCATCTGTATCGTGGGGATGATAAGAGTGCCCATTCATAAGAGGCTGTTGTAAGAATTAAATAATCATCTAGATGAATATGGAAAGAAGCTTAGAACAGGGCCTGGCACGTAGTAAGCGTTCAGTAGATGCTACAGGTTATAACTGGGGGTGGGGGGGTGTCCAGGACATATATTTGTAAATGAAATAGGGACGGTACCACCATTGGGGCTATTTTTAGATATTTGTGAAAGGAAAGAGACAAACTATAAACTTAATTTAGTTATGAAAAATCATAATAGTAAATGTAGTTATCTAGGGCTGTTTATGACTAATTTCCATCTCCAAAATAATTATTAGGTACTTTATTAGTGTGTCAGATAAATTTTAAGATCTGCCTACAGTACGCATTTTTTAATGGCAAATGATATGTTCGCAACTTATTAAAAAATAAAATATATACAGATTACGTATTAACCCAGCTTCACATCCTTCTCTGAAATCTAAATAAACACTTGTGACTGACTGCTCTTCCACATTTACTGAGCCATAGCGATCACATTACATAAGTAAAGTCTGATTAAAAAAAATAATGTCAGTATCTAGAAAATATAAGAGAGAGGGAGGTGGATGATAACGTCTCTGTTCAGAGCCCGGCAGTTTCAGGAGTTAAATTAGCTAACTGGGTTATTTATTTAATTTTTAAAATCAGTTGTACTCATTGGAATTTTTCTTCTCTTTGCCTGTTTGGCTTAGGTCTTTATGTGCATAGAAAGAGCCAGGGCTAACATGTGTAATGAGATAAATTAACCTGTTATTCCCCGCCTCATTCCCCTGCCACTACTACTTCATGCCTGCTTAGAGTACATTCTTAGATGTCCTATTCTAAAAAACTGTAATTATAGAATATTAGCTTCACTTGATCTCTATAGAACATGGAAAGTAAAAGATTCCCATTTACTGTCTCTACTGTTTGAATTAAACAAGATGCAGAGATGGGGAATGGTGATTGTATATAACTGCCCAAAAGAAATGCCAGTATAAAGAGCAGGAATCAGTGATATTTTATATATATATACCCTTCAGTTGCATTTAGACACAGGATTCTTTAAACTGTGTTCTTTTTACTATAAAAGTAATAGAGAGTCATTGCAAAAACTGGGAAAACCTGAAAATAAACATGAATCCTGCCATCTAGAAATCCATTGTTAACATTTTGATACTTTTTTTTATGTTTTTGCAATTCACATTAAAAAATTTTAAACCAAATTTGGGTAAATTAAACACAAGTATATATAGTTTTCATTTTTATTTTCTCACTGAACAAATCATGAATGTTTTCCCGACAGGAATATCTAAGTCTGTTTCCCATTTTTCTTATATTTAAGAAACAAGGCATTATTTCAGACATTTAAGTGGGAGATATTGTTTCTAGTAATTTAGCCATAACTATTGCACAGAATCTGAGGATTAACATTTACTTCATGATTCATTCCAATTAGGTATTGTACCTTAAAATGGATTGAGTTGGTAGGTGAGAAAGAGAAAAAAAGTGAGTGATGACATAATTGACTGGTATGGGGTAGGAAAATTGAGGGTAATAGTCCATAGATGACACAACTACTCTTAGTTTGCTTAGGGTGATGAAATTCTGATTGCTACCACAATTTCAGGAGAGGGACTACTAATAAGCAAAGGTAAAAAAATTTTAAAGACATAGCTTTTATGTTTTGGGGATTAAAACCATGCATTTGTGTCATATCAATAGAATTCACGTAAAATTAAAAGGTACGTAAAAAAGGAGAATTCATTTTGACATCATTGTAATTTTTCGCATTATGGATATTCCTGGGAAACTTTTTGGATGCTGTCTGGGAATTCCTCTTTACTGGCTTTGGACATATCCTCCTATTACTCACAGGAAGCGTCGTTCTATAAAGCAGCTCCGGCAGGAGCAGAGCTCCAGTGTTCTTGGCTGACCTCGCATCAGAACTGCAAGAGTAGCACGAGACAGAAGCAGCAGCAACTCGGGAGGAATCTGAAACCGAAACAACCGCTTCACCGAACAGGTAAGTGCAAGAAGTCTTTTACTTAACTAATCTGGCCATGAAACCCAGATTATTAATATGAACAGATAGTCAAGAAGCCTTCGATAAAAGATCTGTGCAAGCTCTTGTTGTATTCAGACAAGTTAAAACCTGGCTTTTCTCTTTGACCTAAATGATGAGAATCTTAACTTTTACATGTATTCATTTGGGTAAACTTCTTTGAAGTGAAGATGGTGGCAAAAGATTTCAGTCCTTTATCTGAAAATCTTATGATGTCGCTCTACGCATCATTGTAGAATGATTTGAGTAACTGGTAGCCTGGGACTTCATTCTATAATTAATTTTGTACTTTCGCCCCCAGAAAAGCATTTCAAGTCTAATCTTGGGATCAAAAGAAGTCTTGAAGTCATGATTGCTTCACAGTTTCTCTCTGCTCTCACTTTCGGTAAGTCGATGCCCGTAGTTAGAAAAGGGTTTCTTATCCTTGGCACTACTGACATTTTGGACCAGATAAGTCTTCCTTGTGGGGGCTGTCCTGTGCATTGTAGGTTGTTTAGCACCATTCCTGGCCTCTCCTCACAATGTGTTGTGCCCTGGGCTAGGAGCAATTTACCTCATGGTGTCTCAGCTTCCTTACGTATAAAGAGTTGATCATAAATAACCTATTTCCCAGAGGCATTTTGAGGATTCAGTATTGTGGTTCATATAAAGTGTCTCCAACAGTGCATATTTAGTGCCCCCCAAAGCTTAGTTATTCTGATTATTATTCTACTATTAGGCAGGTATATTGGGCAGGTTATGGTGGGTGAAGAACCAAGTGGAAGGGCAACCACAAAAGAGATACACAGTAAATGGTAGTTTCTCCATTCGTACCCATTCTTACTTTGAAAAAAGTGAAAAAAGGTTCAGTCAACCCAAAGGCCACTAGATGCCAAAAAAAAGACAACAAAAGGTCCAGTTAACAGAGTCAAACCATAGCAGGACTAAACTTTCCCATTCCTTTCACATTTTCCCCCTTAGTGCTTCTCCTGTTTAAAGAAAGTGGAGCCTGGTCTTACAACGCCTCCACGGAACCCATGACGTTTGATGAGGCCAGTGCTTATTGCCAGCAAAGGTACACACATCTGGTTGCAATTCAAAACCAGGAAGAGATTAAACACCTGAACTCCACATTCAGCTATTCACCAAGTTATTACTGGATCGGAATCAGAAAGGTCAACGATACCTGGACCTGGATAGGGACCCAGAAGCCTTTGACTGAAGAGGCCACAAACTGGGCTCCAGGTGAACCAAACAATAAGCAAAGCAACGAGGATTGTGTAGAGATCTACATCAAGAGAGAAAAGGACTCGGGCAAGTGGAACGATGAGAGATGCAGCAAAAAGAAGCTAGCCTTGTGCTACACAGGTAGGGAGTTTGTGGCAGCAGTGGGAGGGAGATTCAGTGTGTGAGCATCTTGACAGATTGTGGACTGTATGCAAAAACTGGTCTCTATTGTGGGAATTTTATGTTCTAAAAGATACGGTTTTAAAACATTCTGTTTGATGTTTTAAAACAGAATGTGTTTTTGCTTCTTTGTGTGAATGTAGACAAGAATGTATGTATTTATGTATACATATATGCATATATATAGGTCTATACTTATATACAGTGTGTGTACAAACACATGATACATTTTTAGCTACCTGTTGTTTATGTGCCGTAGGGGAACTCTCTTTAGAGTTTGTGATAAAGGGAATTTTCTATTTGGAGAGCCAGTTACAGCTATATCCCTGACATTAACATCAAGGTTTAAAATGGTTGAGACTAGGGCTTCCCTGGTGGCACAGTGGTTGAGTCCGCCTGCCGGTGCAGGGGACACGGGTTCGTGCCCTGGTCCGGGAGGATCCCACATGCCGCGGAGCGGCTGGGCCCGTGAGCCGTGGCTGCTGAGCCTGCGCGTCCGGAGCCTGTGCTCCGCAACGGGAGAGGCCACAGCGGTGAGAGGCCCGCGTACCGCAAAAGAAAAAAAAAAAATGGTTGAGCCTAAAACTCAGCTTTGGCATTTCATCAAGCACTTCTGTTAAAATCTCTGGCACTCTGTATCATTGGTGACATCCCCGTTACACACTATTGACCCTGAATTCCTAAAGAAACTCATTTGAAGCACAATAACAATCGTCATCACGGACCGTCTTTTCCACAGCTGCCTGTACCCCGACATCCTGCAGCGGCCACGGTGACTGTAGAGAGACCGTCAACAGCTACACTTGTCAGTGCCACCCCGGCTTCAAGGGACTCAAGTGTGAGCAAGGTAAGGCTTGGTCTCACCTTTTCCTTCGCTAGAGATGGTAGGAGGATTTTGTGTCCAAGCTGGCTTCGGAGTCAGGTCTGCATGCCTTCCCTTCCCTGGGGCATATGGTTTCAGAAGGTGGTTAAGAGCTGAGGCTATGAAGTCAGACCCTCCTGGCTTTGAATCCCAGATTCACCACTTATTAATTACAGCACCTTGACAACATAGTTAAACTCTCTGAGTCCCAGTTTCCTCATTGTAAAATGAGGACAATATAGTACCAACTTCACAGGCTTATGGTTTGGATGATGTGAACAAATGCAGACACAACATTTTCATAGTGCCTGCTATTCAATAAACAGTAGTGGGCTTCCCTGGTGGCGCAGTGGTTGAGAGTCCACCTGCCGATGCAGGGGACATGGGTTCGTGCCCCTGTCCGGGAGGATCCCACATGCCGCGGAGCGGCTGGGCCCGTGAGCCATGGCCGCTGAGCCTGCGCGTCCGGAGCCTGTGCTCTGCAACGGGAGAGGCCACAGCAGTGACAGGCCCGCGTACCGCAAAAAAAAAAAAAAAAAAAAAAAAAAGGTCAATAAACAGTAGTTATAGTTTCCAGGGTTCTTCCCACCTGATAAGGTGAGAGAGGAGAAGAATTGATTTGGTTTCCCTTTTCAGTTGTGACCTGTCAGGCACAGGAAGCCCCTGAGCATGGAAGCCTGGTTTGCAACGACCCTTTGGGGAAATTCAGCTACAATTCTTCCTGCTCTGTCAGCTGTGGGGAGGGCTATCTCCCAAGCAGCCGGGAGGCCACACAGTGCACTTCCTCCGGAGAATGGAGTGTTCCTCTTCCAGCCTGCAATGGTAAGTCTCTCTCAGAAGGCACAGAACATTCTCTAACTCATCCCTCATTGCCTTACTTTTTATCCAGTTTATACCATTTTCAGCACGTCAGGGAAAGTTCTTTTAAACTTGTCCTAATTAAACAAGTTCTAATTAAACTTGTTCTCTTGGCCAATATATATGGCCAGTATGGTACCAGCTGGCTTTGAGAGAGGTTTTGATCCTATGTTTGACATAAGTGTTTCTGAGGCTCCGGTGATTTGTAAGAAAACACATAAAACAGTGGAACCGTACTCTTAACATCTTAATGACTTTCCCCTTTCTCTGTTTAACCTCACCCATGCAACTGGACCAATTTAAGAGCATGATAATCACGCAGCCTCAGTATACCCTTTTCTCTCTGTCTTATCTTTCTAGGCCAAAGACAAAAAAATTCTTTCCTCCAGGTCATGCTGGGTTAAAATAAATGAATGTTCTGTGTACGCCGGGATTGTTTTTTTTTATCACTAGTCATAAATCCTGATCTAGAATATGTTATTTTTCTTTGTTTTTGCCTTATGTAAAATAGATCAGAGACCTGATGAGAGATCTGATAAGATAGATCAGAAACCATTTAGCACAGTCAGAGTCAATCAGAGAAGATGAAAATATCAAGAAAAAAGCATAAAAACTTTATCGGGTGTGCGCATGTCCCCAAGGATGAACGCAGGGCTTTGGGAATCTACCCTGTGATCTATCTTACTGTATTATAAATTCCAGTTCAATAAGAAGTGAACATGTCACTCTCCTGTAAAGTTCATGGTGTTCTTTCAAATCCCCAGTGGCTAAGTGTGATGCTTTGAGAAGTCCTGTCAATGGAGTTGTGAAATGTTTCCAAAGCCACGGAAGTTTCCTGTGGAACACCACCTGTGAATTTGAGTGTAACGAAGGATATAAACTCACTGGACCCCAGCACCTGCAGTGTATCTCCTCTGGGATATGGGACAACAAGAAACCAACATGTAAAGGTACGGTGGTTCTGCATCAGGATTTATATTGTAAACATTCTTTTTTCTCAACCTATACTCCAAATGGGAAAGCCAGACCTGCTAATGTAAATTGGGACATGTGTTACAGCTGTGACGTGTGATGCCATCAGCCATCCTCAGAATGGCGCTGTGAGCTGTAGCCACTCCCCTGCTGGAGAGTTCACCTATAAGTCATCCTGCCACTTCACCTGTGCAGAAGGCTTCGTGTTGCAGGGGCCAGCCCAGGTTGAATGCACTACCCAGGGGCAATGGACACAGCAGGTCCCAGTTTGTGAAGGTAAGCCTGAGAGTCTCCTTTACACTCTCCCTTTCTCAAAGAGCAGCAGTCTTCAAACGTGAAGCACTGAAAATGAAACCTGATGCCTACTTTAACTATAGTAATCAGATCTGATGGGCAACATGCATCTTATATTTTTGAGATGCATATAAAAGAACTGTCCAGGGAAAGGATTGTATGTAGTAAGAGTGGATGCTTTGCTGGTTTCTTAACTGTACTGGACTAATATAACTTTATAGACATTGGCATGGAGTAAGCAGAAATCTTAATCTGAAGGGAAATCACATTAGAAAATTTACAAAGTAGGATTATGAGAACATGACTTGATTCCAAAGTACTTGTCATACCTTTCTTCTGAAATTGCTCATAACTAGCAGTGATGAAAATGTTTCAAGTGTGGTGTCAGATATAGAGACACCCTTAATATATACGTAAGCACTAAAATTTAGTTTAATTTAATTTAATAAAGCAAGATCAAGAACATTGAAAGCAAGCAGTTTTCACTATCAGGAACTGGCATTTTTGTAGCCAGATACAGCACAGAATGATTTACAGTGGCAAAAAGACACAAGACAAAAACCAAACTGCAAAGCAGACAAATTTTATGTGGCTGCCTTCTTATCCTCCTTTCTTTTTGGCCTCATCTGTCAGCATCCAGGACCCATAAGTTGCTCCCTGACTACATAAAATCTTTCTCCTAACCCTGACTTCTTTCATGTATCAGAACAGAGCTCAGGAACCACTGGTCCTGTTAAAGGCTGTCCTTTAATTAGTACCCCTGTCAATGAAGGGACTGGAATTCAAAGAAAACACAGCCATCTTCCCACTTGTCCAGGGACTAATGAAGAGTCTTGAATTCTCTGAGTATTCCTTTGTCCGAAGTGATCTGGGTTCAGTCATCAAATGCCAAGTACTATCCAGTTCCACTACATTATTCTCTGACCATAATTTTGGTAGCTCTGCTTTCCCGTGAAAGCTTTGTCCAGCCCAGAGAGAGGCTACATGAGTTGTCTTCTGAAAGACAACTAGTCTAGTGTTTCTAGTACTTCTGAAAGTTTCCAAAGTGGGTCCATGGGTGAGTTTTCCTGTGAGCACTGTTGAAGAGCTAGGGACTTGGTTACCTTGGGAAACCTGTTGCTGCCCGATAAAAACAAACTTCTCATGTACTCACTCATATCTTCCAGCTGTGAAATGTGATGCTATCCCTCAGCCCAGAAGTGGTTCAGTGAACTGTACCCATTCCTCCACTGGAGAGTTTACCTACAAGTCCTCCTGTGCCGTCAGCTGTGAGGAAGGCTTTGAATTACGTGGATCGGCTCAACTTGAGTGCACATCTCAGGGACAGTGGACACAGGAGGTCCCCTCCTGCCAAGGTAGGACTGAATTCAATCTTTAAAGGAGTATAGGTCAAGTACCTTAAAACATTTCTGAACCTAGATTGCCCCAAAGGACTTGATCCTAATTTCCTACATGCTGAAAACTAAGTAGTGCTTATAAGTTACACTTATTGGTGACTTTTCTGCCCATTTTAAAAATGTTCTGGTAGATTTCTCTTAACCTCTACCCATGTCCTATCATTTGCAGCAGTACAGTGTTCAAGTTTGGAGGTTCCCGGAAAGATCGACATAAACTGCAGTGGGGAGCCTGTGTTTGGCACCAAGTGTACATTTGCATGTCCTGAAGGATGGACGCTCAATGGCTCTGCGGCTCTGACATGTGGTGCCACAGGACACTGGTC
The DNA here is from genome assembly GCF_964270905.1 of Leucopleurus acutus. Taxonomy (NCBI): domain Eukaryota; kingdom Metazoa; phylum Chordata; class Mammalia; order Artiodactyla; family Delphinidae; genus Leucopleurus; species Leucopleurus acutus. Next base: position 67,175,752 of record NC_139143.1, read on the forward strand.
TGGGATGCTGCCTACCTGTGAAGGTGAAGCATTGATTGATGGTGGTTGTCTGGGGGACAAGAGAGAAGAAAGGGAGCTAAGAAAGGAAGCTATCTGGCTGCAGTAATGAACTACCCAGTGTATCCAAACCAGAAAGGTCAGAAAGGTTACCCAGGTTAACATTAATGGATGGACGTTTCATTTTATGGGGATAAAGAGAAAACAGAAGAAGTGGCATGTCAATGGAATTTTGATAAAAGGAGAGCTAGTGGGAAAAGTTGGGGGGTGGGAAGGGAAATGAGAGAGAGAGTGAGAAAGAGAGAGAGAGAGAGAGAGAGAGAGAGAGAGAGAGAGAGAGAGAGAGAGGGAGGGAGGGAGGGAGGGAGAGAGAGAGAGAGAGAGAGGTTAACCAAGGTGAGCTGTGAAAGCTTGGTAAGTTAGAGCTCTGCCTAGCCAGGCTGGGAGATAAGCTCACAAAAGGTGGTTTGGGGCTGACCTCTAAGGCCTTTAGTACCATGTCTCTGCCTCATGTATTGAACTAGATGACTCTTCTGCTTTGTACACTGTAATCAGTGCACAAAGAAAAGGGCAAATGGACAGAATAGAAAGACTTTGAATTTAATTCCTTCTCATGACAGTTTACCCCCTCTGTTTCCTTAGCTCCTTCTAAGTCCCAAACTCCCTTGGCAGTTGGACTTTCTGCTGCTGGGGTCTCCCTCATGACATTAGCATCATTTCTCCTCTGGCTTCTGAAACGCCTTCAGAAGAAAGGTAAGGGCATTTATGAATGTACTCCAAAAAGGTTTTTGAAAAAAATTATTTTCTCATTGATGAGTCATGTTATCTCTCACAGATTTAAAAAGTAATTAGAATCTAGTCACTAGTCATTAAACACTAATAAACTGCAGAGTAATTAAGCAGAAGTCTTAGGGAAAGAGTTTCAGGAAATACAAATGTTAGTGTGCTAACATGGTACAACTCCAGGGAATGCTATTCACATTGAATGCTGTGGTCCCCCTGGGAGTTGTTGCAATGAGGCTGCCATAATTAGCGGTCCTGGGAAAATCAATAAAATGTTTCCAAAAATTTTATTTGGAATACAGGCTTAAATATGGGAGTATCTCAGGGGATATGCAAACACATCTAGCCACACTCCTGGTTTGTTTGACCTACAGAGTCTTTAGTATTTTTTGAATTAAGTTCTGACATTTACAGAATAGGAAATTTCACATCTAATCCAGACCTGAGATTTCTCATGGCAAATTGGAAGACAGCAGAACCTGGCAAGCAGAGCATGTTGCTATCCGCTTGCATTAGGAAGCTGCTGTGTCCTTTGCATGAGTGCGCACTTTGCATCCCCTGCCCTGCCCCCTTGTTGCCACCAAGCTGTGTCTGGGCTCTGATAATTACAGGGGCCGTGTAGGTACTGAGTTTGTAACCCCTGATGAAAAGAGTCATATTGTTTCAGGATTTAATGTATCCTTAAAAGTCATTTAGTCTAAATGAATGGTTTTCTTTCTCTTGCAGCAAAAAAATTTGTTCCTGCCAGGTAAGCTGCACTCTTGTAAAAAGCATGCCATTGAACATTTTACACATTTTTCTCTCTTCATGCTGGAAACCAGTGCTTTACTCAGTGTTCTCATGTATTCCACAGCAGCTGCCAAAGCCTTCAATCAGATGGATCCTACCAAACGATTTCCGAGTTAACTTAAGTCCAAAGGAATCAGGTAAGACTTGAAAATCACATATGGTTTTGAAAGAAGATATCTTCTCTACATGTTCTGTTGCTCCTGGAACCTTCTGAACCTGCAGTGTCTAGGGAGGAAATCACCACCTTCATGTTATTCTAGGGCAAGTCGTTTCATGTTTTTGTCGGAGGAGAGGAAAGGAACAAGGATCTGGCCTTTATGGAGTCATTTCATTGATGAACATGAATAATAATAATAGCTAACCCTTATATGGCACTTACTATGTTCTAGGAACCGTTCTAAGCTAGGAATTATATGAGATAAGGGCTATTGTATTTATTATTATATAGGTGAAGGAAATGAGGCACAGAGAACTTAATGCCGAAAATCTCAAAACTAGTAAGTGGTATAGCCAGGATTCACACCCAGGCAGTCTGGCTCTAAAAGCTGTGTTCTTAACCACTCTGCTCTGCTTTGTGACAATTTGGAAGGCTCAAGTCCCCTCTGAATAGATGTTTTTTAATTAATAGACATTTTTGTGTGTGCAGTTTCAGGTTCACAGAAAATTCAGTAGAAAGTACAGAGTTCCAGCATAGCCCCTCGTGCCCTCCAATTTCCTCTATTATTTTTTAAAAATTTATTTATTTATTTTATTTTCGGCTGTGTTGGGTCTTCATTGCTGCCCGCGGGCTTTCTCTAGTTGCGGCGAGTGGGGACTCCCCTTGTTGCGGTGCGCGGGCTTCTCATTGCGGTGGCTTCTCTTGTTGTGGAGCACGGGCTCTAGGTGCGCGGGCTTCAGTAGTTGTGGCACGCAGGCTCAGTAGTTGTGGCTCACGGGCACTAGAGCGCAGGCTCAGTAGTTGTGGTGCATGGGTTTAGTTGCTCCATGGCATGTGGGATCTTCCCGGACCAGGGCTCGAACCCGTGTCCCCTGCATTGACAGGTGGATTCTCAACCACTGTGCCACCAGGGAAGCCCTCCTTTATTATTAACATCTTACATTTGTATGGTATTTTGTTACAATCGATGGGCCAGTATTGATACATTATTATTAACTAAATCCCACAGTTTACAGTAGGGTTCACTCCTGGTTTTGTATATTCCATGGATTTTGACAAATGTATAATGACATGTATCTGCCATTACAGTATCATACAGAATAGTTTCACTATCCCAGCTATACAGGATGTTGCAGTTTGTATTTGGACTAGCCTTGTGAGAGTGTACACAGTTGTCTGTGCTAGAAGGGGAATTTTGTCGCTGCTGTTAGTATGCAAAATATTAAATGTCCTGCCCGCATGCACTCTTATCATTGCAGGAGCACAGGTACATTAGGGAACTAGAACGATACCCTGAAGACGGCAGAGAGAGAGGTCTGCTTGGGTCTCTGGCCCTACTCACCTACTACACACGCTGGCTGCCTTTATAGCTGGGACTATGGTACCTACAAGGACTTCAACGGACTAAAATCCAGTGGGCAAGTCCAGCCTGCCACCAAAAAGACTCAGTTTTCTCCTTTCCAGTGCTGGCTACTGGAAGGAAAGAATATTCGCTTCCATGCAAGAGTGAAGAGACTAAGGCTCTGGAATCTCAGAATTCCTTTTCTAACTCACCCTTCACTCACTGTAAAATCTTGTGGTGCAACACACTATTTTGTGGCGCTGTTTCTTTCTTTTGTCCCTCACAGTGTTTCAACTGCTGCTTATGTAGTTGCTGTCATTGGGATGAATAATACGTGTCAAGAGTTTAGAGGAAACAAATTGGTCAAAGATATTCTATTAACAGACCTGGAAAAAAAAATGACAAATTTTTAATGTCACGGGGTGACGACATGGGAAAGGTTGTTAATGGTGGAAATTCTATTTAGCACTCTGTGGGAGTGCAAACACTGTCTCAATCACTTTTATCCCTGTGGGATTCAGTGCTTTTTAAAGTGTTTTTTAGAGGCTGTGTGTTCTTTTTACTTGCATTGACTATAGTATAAAGTCCATAAGTCTTAATTCAGTACAAGTGTGGTAGGGACTTTAAAATATGTAAATATTAGGACTATAATATAATAGTCCCTGTGGTAGGGACTTTAAAATATGTAAATATTAGGACTATATTAATTCAGTACAAGTGTGGTAGGGACTTTAAAATATGTAAATATTAGTCCTATAATAATTAGGACTATAAATATTAGGACTATAATAAAAGTTGCTTATCCCAGATCTTTATTAACAAATTCTAAAGTTTCATCTGTAGTAAATGTATTTCAAAAAGGGCAAATACTGTGCCCTAGCAACGCATAAACCAGTATAAAGTTCTGAATGTTTGACTACAGTGTCTTTAAAAACCATGAGTAGTCTCAGGAGAGCAGAATCTGCATGGCAACACACTTGTACACTGTCAGGTATTTTTTCATAGCTATATGGTTTCTATGATGAAAAACTTCCAGGAGGTTAAATGTTTTGATTTGATAAAAGCATAAATGCAAACAAACAAAGGTACAGTTTTATGAATGTCTTTCTTAAAAAAAAACATATAGATATATAAATGTGTTTTGCATTACTACAAAGATGTTTGTCAGATGTGATGTGTCAACATACAATTCTTGTATATTACATAAGATTTTAAATCCATGCTAGAAACATACCATGTACTGGATCTGTCCAGTGGATTTTTTTTAAAGTCAAGATGTCTAATAAGTATTCCCTAATTGTCTTATTCTGTCCGTTCGGGTGTTCTTAAAGAGAGGAAAGCCTGAATGAGCAAGTATTTGTATTTATTTATAAGAGAGTTTAAAATTCCTAAGGAATCCCTAGTCATTGGTTGATCACTGGCCATAAGAGATACTGGGCCAGTAATTGGCAAAGCTGCCCCAACCTTGCAGGATAGTATAAGAATCCAAATTCTCCCACCCTTTCATTCACTTAGGATGTGTTGAAAAAGCAAAATTTCAGAGAAGTGCTGGCTGCACACTGGCAAAGACAAAACCAAAAGGAAACAGAGATATGATAAGGATCAGAACAGCAGAGGTTTTTAAGGGATAAAAGAACTCTGGGAAATAAAGGAGAGAGAGAGAGAAAAAAAAAAAAAACAAGTATTACGATCAGGCTACATATGGAATGAATTACTGTTTTCTTTGAAATTGTTCAAATGTTGTAAATATTTGTATATACTGCATTGGAAATAGCTGTGTGAAATATAAATGTGGTCTGTGTTTGGGTTTTATAAAGTATTTAAAATTATGATGTAAAATGTTTTAAGTATGTATTTATTTAAGCTTATGTCATACCTATTGTATTTGACATGGCATTATGAAGTTTTATAATAAACATGTTTATATTTAGCCCTGTGTACAGGCTCTTTCTTAAAAATTCTGTTTTACTTAGATAAAAGATACCATAAAATTCACCCTTTTTAAGTGTACAATCCAACAGCTTTTGGTATATTTACAAGATCCCGTGACCATCACTGCTATCTAACTCTGGAACACTTCTATCTCCCCCAAAAGAGACCCAGGACCCATTAGAAGTCACTCTCCATCTTCACCAGCCACTGGTAACTACTAATCTACTTTTTGCCTCTATAAATTTACCTATTGTGGACATTTCATACAAATAGAATCATACAGTGCGTGGCCTGTTGTGTCTAGCTTCTTTCATTTAACATAATGTTTTCAAGGTTCAGCCATTTTGTACCATGTATCAGTACTCCATTCCTTTTTATAAACTGAATAATACTCTATTGTATGAATATGCCACATTTTCTTTTTCCATTCATCAACTGATGGACATTTGGATTGTTTCTGCTTTTTGGCTATTGTGAATAATGCTGCTATGAACATTCATGCACAAGTTTTTGAGTAGGCTTATGTTTTCAGTTCTCTTGGACATATACCCAGAAATGGAATTGTTGGGTCATATGGTAACTTCACGTTTTACTTTTTGAGGAACTGCCAAGTTGTTTCCCAGAAGGGTAGCACCATTTCACAACCCCACCAGCAATGTATGAAAGTTCCTATTTCTCCATATTCTGTTCAATACTTGTTATTTTCTGTCATTTTGATTATCACCACCCTAATGGGTATGAAGTAGTATACATACGGGCTTTTGCATCAATACTCTACAGTTGTCTGAAAAAGTATTAATAATCTGAAAACAGTCATTAAGCTCAATGAAACAAAGACTCCTGGTGTCTTTGCATCATGCCAGTCTCAATTCTAGGCTGCTCAAGTCAACCAATTCATCTTGATTTATTCTGCAGACTCAGTTATTCTCCAGGATTAGAGCCACGGCTGTTTTTTCCCACCCAAAATATGTGTCTTCTCTTTTCTAGAATAGTGTCAATGCACAAAGCCTGGTGTGTACCAAACTAAAAACCACCTCGACAATCTCATCGCTATCGAAGAATCTGAATACCTGAATTTCCTAAGAAAACATGGTTTAACTTTTGGCTTGGTTATCCAGACTAAAAAAGAAGAAATGTGGCTATAACACTGTTACAGACTACGGTTGTTTTCACTTTGATTTTATACTTCTTAGCTCAAAGTATTACTTAAGAGAAAATTAAAGAAAAAAATGAAAAATAAGGATAGATTCTGCTAATTAGGGCTGTTTTCATGTAGGACTGAAATGGGTACACACTTGAGACATCAGCTTGAAGTGCAGAGAAAGTAGGAATGTTAGCTTTTCCAGGTCTAAAAAAAAAAGAGAGTAAATTGAACAAATTAAATGTATTCAGAAGGGGAACAGGTGCCCAAGTCAAAGGGACATAGGCAAGTAGAAAGCACAGAAGTGCAAAGTAGAACAATTCTTGGAATCAGCAGATTAAAAGATTAGAAAAGAACTTTTTAATGAAAGAAAACAAACACCTACCTAAACAGAAAGCGTTTGTTCTTCTTTCAATTGGAAATAATAAATATAGATTCTACCTCAAAATTTTAGGATCTCTCTCCTTTGGGATTCTAAGCCAAGAGAAATTAAAATATTTCTCTCTTCATTTACACATATATATAGTCATGCTGCTGGTTTATAAAATCATTTTACTGCAAAGGGGCATGTAGCAATAAGACGAGCCTCCTGTCTTGCCAATCAACCAATCAATCAATTAATAAAACCACAACAGACTTTTGGTCAAAATCAAGGAGACTTTTTCCCCTCTCCTTGATCTCCCAATGGTGCCAAATCCTATCAATAGTCCCTTTAGTAACTTTCATCCACTGATTCCCACTGATAGCTCTCAGAACGGCACCTCTCACAGCCCATATTCTTCCTTCCTTTAATTGTGATTAAATAATTATATGTGTAGCTATTTGTTGAATATCTGTCTTCCCCACTGGATTTTAAGTTTCTCAGGAGTAGGAACAAATTACCTTATTCATTGCTATATATCTAGAAACGGGCATATTCCTGACACATAGTAGATACTCAACGAATATTTATTGAATCAATGAATAAATAAGCGGATAAACGAAAGCACATTTGGGCTCATCCTAAGGAGCAGGACTGCTTTTCACAAATGGAATAAGTTGTCTCAGAAGGCAAAAATTTTAAAGCCAGTTATATAGCAAAATATGTTTCGCAACAGTACAGCATGGAATGGAAATAAAGAAGGAGCAAACTGACGGCTAGAAACAAAGGAACTAGTTAATGGCCTAGAGGTTCAGTGAGGTAGAGTTAAGAGGCAATGCAATGAGATACTTGAGTAATAAATTACAAGAATAGGAGACTGTGATTAAAGAGTGGGATGCTTGATTATATGATTTTTTGAGTTGATAACATTTAAGGGTGATGGCAAGGTTCTGGCTGTGTCCAGGAGAGAAGGTAGCTCAAGCTGAGTGGAGGAGCATGCTACTGTAGAACTGGGAATCCAAGCTCTGGGATGGGTAGTGCACCTGGATAGTGATGTCATATGGGATTACAGGAGTTGCTTAAAGAGGAAGGAAGTCCAGGAGTTAGGTGCCAAAGTCATCAGTGTATGAGGGGCTGGTAGGTCGCTGCAATGAAAACAGTGAGAAGATCATATATCTCAATGTCATGAGCTTCAAAGGAGGAGGGTTATTTTATTTCTTCTTTTCTTTTCCTTTTTTTTCTTTTTTTTTTTTTTTACAAGGGGCTGGAAGAACAAAGATTGGTAAGAGGCATTCATCATAAAGGAGGACAATCAACTCTGCTTTCCAACTCTGAGGTGTGTGGAGTGTGAGAGAACATTATCACCTTGAGAGATCTGCAGGGGAAGTGATGCTCTTGGGAGGTCAGGTTCTATTAAAGCAGGAGGTAGAAGAAAGTTTTGGAGAGGAACTGGAGGATATATCGGAGTTTGTTGATTGTAAAACAGGAACTACAGAGGATGGCAAGGAAGAGTTTGGGAAGAAAAGAAAGGTCAGGTCAGGAGACAGCAACTTGGATGAATTGTCTAGGAAATGGAAGGTGATCAGAGGGGCTTACACTCCAAGTGTAAGGAAAATAGGCAGCCATGGTGGATTTGGTCTTGAAAGGACTGTGGAGGAGGATGGACATTTAGGTCTAACTCTGGTCTGGAGTGAGGTCTACTGGTTGTTGTGTGGGGCTGTGCATTCCTTCTAGCCATGATAAACTAATGCTGGCAACTGCAGTGAATGCAGCCTTGGCTGGCAGCAGTGAACAAGTCAACCTTGTGGTCATCTTCATTGGGAGTGTAGGCTAGGGAAAGGTTGGGCATTGGTCATTTTTATGGACGTAGGCTGCTGCTTTCAATGGCATTCGATGACCCTTCCCTCAGCTATCTCATGGTGGGCAAATGGTCCTTCAGTATTCCAATCTCTCTGATTTTGTGATGGTTTTATAGTGCTCACCTACTCAATCTAGTTCTACCCTTTGGGGACCATGAAATAGCCTAATAATTACTCTTCTCCTGACCATCCTTTAAGTCACTGCTACCATGTCCCTGTGACCTTCGTACGCCAAATAGTCTCTTTAGGCTGACTGTGCCCTATTATTTTTTAATTTAGGCAAAATTTATACAACATAAACGCAACCATTTTAAAGTGTACAATTCAGAATACTATTTAGTACATTCACAATATTATGCAACCTTCATCTCTATCTAGTTGAAAACATTTTCATGAAAAGAAAATCCTGTACCCATTAAGCAATCAGTCCCTCTCTCCCCTCCCCCTAGCACCTGGCAATCATCACATTGCTTTCTGTCTCTATGAACTTATTTATTCTAGATATTTCATATACATAGAATCACACAATATCTGTCTTTTTGTGACTGGCTTCTTTCACTTAGCATAATGTTTTCAAGATTCATCTGTGTTACAGCATATATCAGGACTTCATTCCTTTTTATGGCTGAGTCATATTCTATAGCATAGGTAAATGTGTATTAAATTTAAAGCAAATTTCTCACTGTATTCCCCCCAAAAATGTTTTCAACAAATGTAAGATCCATCCGTATGATTCAAAGGCATCCATATGACAAAAAGCTTTGATAAAAGCCAAAAACCACAGCATTGGTGAACTCAGTGAGAGGAATTTAGTGAGAGGCTAAGCTGATGTGGTGAAGTCTTCTAGAAATCTACCTTGATATAAGAGCAGAATTTAAAATGTATGAAAAAGTGAATGGATTGCATGCATATTTGACAATGGTCACTACATAGCTCCCACACACCCCATAAATAAATAAATAAATAAGGAAAGAAAGAAAGAAAGAAAGCAAACTTTGGATGGGACCTAAGGTTGCTCTGTCTCTCTGACAAGGGCCTCAAGTGTTGGGATACCATATAGACATCATGCAACCCTGGGACATGATATAATTTTGGCTGGGTGCCAGAAGACCAAAACTAGCTTTCTGAAGAAAACCCTGGCTATTTCTACAATTTTTAAAGAAGAACAGAAATGTCCAGAAAACTAATAGCGTAACAAAAATATCCAGAAAAATAATGACTAAGAAGAAAAGGTAAAGTCTTCCCTTTAAAAAAATGTCATTTATAGTTTATGACCATGAAGGGGTTTGTTTATCCATTTATCCATCCTTTTGTTTAACTGATATTTACTGAATGCTGGACCTTCTCCTTCTGGAAATATGGAGGATCAATATTCTGAAAACCCCTACCAGTATAATATTAACATTTGCTAGGTGGATTACAACAGCTTGCTTTAAATGAATAGCTGAGCTTACAAAAAACAATGGGAATCTCAGAGGACAAAAATGACTAGGGAGCTGGGACCTGACCATCCAAGACTTTGTAAGCCAACGTAAGGACTTCAGATTTTACTCTGGGTGGGATGAGAAGCCGTTGGAGGGTTTTGAACAGGGGAGTGAAGTGGTCTGACTTGTGTTCTTCCGTGCTTGTTATCTTCTCCCCCTGTCCAACTGTCATCTAGCATCCATTCCCACAATTCCCTGCTCAGTTTCCCCAGGGGGCTGACCTCTGCAGATTGCATCACCAAGTCACTGGTGGGCTGGTTTCCAATTGGTTTAACTAATAAGGGTCTCCTAAAGGAGATCAGAGAATGAGAATAGACAGTGGTCAGGGTGTTTCTCACCCATTCTTTTCCCACTTTGGTGCTCTTTCTGGAAGCAGCTGCATCCTTCCTCCACTACGACTTCTCTAGGGTCCCAGTCCTCACTGGGTCATGATACACTATCTCCTCCCCTTGAATTTTTAGTCCCAGAGATGCAACAGCTTCCTATATTGCCAGTCCCTGGATAGCTCATTTTCTTTTGTTTGTTCTCTTAACCTTGTTGTTAATCTGTTGTAAGTGGCCCCTCCATTAAAGGCTCTTCAGTACGTGAAGAATTCACCCATCTGGGGTCAATTTTGTTTCTGGCTGGGACCCTGAATGATACACATTTTAGCTGAATCACTTAAGTTATTTTGTTGAAAACAGGCTATAAGAGGAAAAGAGTAGAAACATGGAGTCCAGGTGGGAGGCTTTTGTAGCAATAACATAGATGAGAGATGATGGTGGTTTGGATGTGTAATAAAATAGAAGTGAGTGAATGCTGAAAATATTTGGATGATAAAGCCAAAATATTGCTGACATATTGGATATGAGTTGTGAGAAGAAGAGAGGAGTCCCAGTTAACTCGAAATCTTTGGTTTATGTAACTGGAAGGATGGGGTTATAATTTACTGAGATGGGAAAGGCTGTGGGAAGAGCCCACCAGGTTTGGAGGAAATTCAGAAGTTCAGTTCGATACATGTACAGTTTGAGAGACTTATAAAGGAACTAAATGGAAATATGAGGTAGGCATTTGGCTGGGAATGGGGAACATTCCCAGGGCAGGGGGATGGGCTGGATGAAAACATAAATTTGAAAGTCATCAGCATTTAGCTGGTAATCAAAGTGAAGAGACTGGATTGGATCATCAAGTTTGTGAAGGTAAATAAGAAGAGAAAAGCAATGGACACTGGAGTACTCCAAAGATTTTGTGGTTGGACAGATGAGGGAGAATCAACAAATGAAACAGAGAAGGACTAGTCAGGGAAGTAGGAGGAAATCTAGGAGCTGATTGGTCAAATAAGATGAGGACAGATAACTGGCTTTTGGCTTCATTGAAGTGGAAGACCTTGGCAAGAGCAGTCTCAGGTGTGGTTGGAAGCCCGGTTGGACAAGGGTTGAGAGAATTGAAGGAAAGGACTTAGAAACACTGGTCTAGACATGTCTTTGGGGAGTAGCAGGAGTACTGGCACTTCCGGGTCTTCTTGGCTCCAGGTTGGTCCCCACTTCAATATGTCTTCCGAGCCTTCCAGCAGTGCAGCTTAACCATCAAGAGCATAGATTCCAGTACCGACTGGCCCTGGTTCAAAACCCCAGCCGTGTCCCTTACTAGCTCTGTGACTAAGGCAACTTTCTTAACCTCTCTGAGACTTTTTTTTTTTTGAATTTTTGAATTTATTTATTTTTTTATACAGCAGGTTCTTATTAGTCATCCATTTTATACACATCAGTGTATACAAGTCAATCCCAATCTCCCAAGTCATCCCACCACCACCCCCAACCTCTGCCACTTTCCCCCCTTGGTGTCCATACATTTGTTCTCTACATCTGTGTCTCAGTTTCTCCCCTGCAAACTGGTTCATCTGTACCATTTTTCTAGGTTCCACATATATGTGTTAATATATATTTGTTTTACTCTTTCTGACTTACTTCACTCTGTATGACAGTCTCTAGATGCATCCACATCTCAAACAAATGAACCAATTTCATTCCTTTTTATGGCTGAGTAATATTCCATTGTATATATGTACCACATCTTCTTTTTTATTTTTTATTACTATTTTTTTACATCTTTATTGGAGTATAATTACTTTACAATGTTAGTGTGTTAGTTTCTGCTTTAAAACAAAACGAATCAGTTATACATATACATATGTTCCCATATCTCTTCCCTCTTGCGTCTCCCTCCCTCCCACCCTCCCTATCCCACCCCTCTAGGTGGTCACAAAGCACCGAGCTGATCTCCCTGTGCTATGCGGTTGCTTCCCACTAGCTATCTATTTTACGTTTGGTAGTGTATATATGTCCATTCCACTCTCTCACTTTGTCACAGCTTACCCTTCCCCCTCCTCATATCCTCAAGTCCATTCTGTAGTAGGTTTGTGCCTTTATTCCCATCTTACCCCTAGGTTCTTCATGACATTTTTTTTCTCAGATTCCATATATATGTGTTAGCATATGGTATTTGTCTTTCTCTTTCTGACTTACTTCACTCTGTATGACAGACTCTAGGGCCATCTACCTCACTACAAATAACTCAATTTCGTTTCTTTTTATGGCTGAGTAATATTCCATTGTATATATGTACCACATCTTCTTTCTCCATTCGTCGGTTGATGGGCATTTAGGTTGCTTCCGTGACCTGGCTATTGTAAATAGTGCTGCAATGAATATTGGGGTGCATGTGTCTTTTTTTTTTTTTAACATCCTTATTGGGGTATAATTGCTTTACAATGGTGTGTTAGTTTCTGCTTTATAACAAAGTGAATCAGTCATACATAAACATATGTTCCCATATGTCTTCCCTGTTGCGTCTCCCTCCCTCCCACCCTCCCTGTCCCACCCCTCCAGGCTGTCACAAAGCACCGAGCCAATATCCCTGTGCCATGCGGCTGCTTCCCACTAGCTATCTACCTTACTACGTTTGTTAGTGTGTATATGTCCATGACTCTCTCTCGCCCTGTCACAGCTCACCCTTCCCCCTCCCCATAACCTCAAGTCCGTTCTCTAGGAGGTCTGCGTCTTTATTCCTGCTTTACCCCTAGGTTCTTCATGACATTTTTTTTCTTAAATTCCATATATATGTGTTAGCATACGGTATTTGTCTTTTTCTTTCTGACTTACTTCACTCTGTATGACAGACTCTAGGTCTATCCACCTCATTACAAATAGCTCAATTTCGTTTCTTTTTATGGCTGAGTAATATTCCATTGTATATATGTGCCACATCTTCTTTATCCATTCATCCGATGACGGGCACTTAGGTTGTTTCCATCTCCGGGCTATTGTAAATAGAGCTGCAATGAACATTTTGGTACATGACTCTTTTTGAATTTTGGTTTTCTCAGGGTATATGCCCAGTAGTGGGATTGCTGGGTCATATGGTAGTTCTATTTGTAGTTTTTTAAGGAACCTCCATACTGTTCTCCATAGTGGCTGAACCAATTCACATTCCCACCAGCAGTGCAAGAGTGTTCCCTTTTCTCCACACCCTCTCCAGCATTTATTGTTTGTAGATTTTTTGATGATGGCCATTCTGACTGGTGTGAGATGATATCTCATTGTAGTTTTGATTTGCATTTCTCTAATGATTAATGATGTTGAGCATTCTTTCATGTGTTTGTTGGCAGTCTGTATATCTTCTTTGGAGAAATGTCTATTTAGGTCTTCTGCCCATTTTTGGATTGGGTTGTTTGTTTTCTTGTTATTGAGCTGCATGAGCTGCTTGTAAATTTTGGAGATTAATCCTTTGTCGGTTGCTTCATTTGCAAATATTTTCTCCCATTCTGAGGGTTGTCTTTTGGTCCTGTTTATGGTTTCCTTTGCTGTGCAAAAGCTTTGAAGTTTCATTAGGTCCCATTTGTTTATTTTTGTTTTTATTTCCATTTCTCTAGGAGGTGGGTCAGAAAGGATCTTGCTGTGATTTATGTCATAGAGTGTTCTGCCTATGTTTTCCTCTAAGAGTTTCATAGTTTCTGGCCTTACATTTAGGTCTTTAATCCATTTTGAGCTTATTTTTGTGTATGGTGTTAGGGAGTGATCTAATCTCATACTTTTACATGTACCTGTCCAGTTTTCCCAGCACCACTTATTGAAGAGGCTGTCCTTTCTCCATTGTACATTACTGCCACCTTTATCAAAGATAAGGTGTCCATATGTGCATGGGTTTATCTCTGGGCTTTCTATCGTGTTCCATTGATCTATCTTTCTGTTTTTGTGCCAGTACCATACCGTCTTGATAACTGTAGCTTTGTAGTATAGTCTGAAGTCAGGGAGCCTGATTCCTCCAGTTCCTTCTTTCGTTCTCAAGATTGCTTTGGCTATTCGGGGTCTTTTGTGTTTCCATACAAATTGTGAAATTTTTTGTTCTAGTTCTGTGAAAAATGCCAGTGGTAGTTTGATAGGGATTGCATTGAATCTATAGATTGCTTTGGGTAGTAGAGTCATTTTCACAATGTTGATTCTTCCAATCCAAGAACATGGTATATCTCTCCATCTATTTGTATCATCTTTAATTTCTTTCATCAGTGTCTTATTATTTTCTGCATACAGGTCTTTTGTCTCCTTAGGTAGGTTTATTCCTAGATATTTTATTCTTTTTGTTGCAATGGTAAATGGGAGTGTTTTCTTGATTTCACTTTCAGATTTTTCATCATTAGTATATAGGAATGCCAGAGATTTCTGTGCATTAATTTTGTATCCTGCCACTTTACCAAATTCATTGATTAGCTCTAGTAGTTTTCTGGTAGCATCTTTAGGGTTCTCTATGTATAGGATCATGTCATCTGCAAACAGTGACAGCTTTACTTCTTCTTTTCCAATTTGGATTCCTTTTATTTCCTTTTCTTCTCTGATTGCTGTGGCTAAAACTTCCAAAACAATGTTGAATAATAGTGGTGAGAGTGGGCAACCTTGTCTTGTTCCTGATCTTAGTGGAAATGCTTTCAGTTTTTCACCATTGAGGATGATGTTTGCTGTGGGCTTGTCATATATGGCCTTTATTATGTTGAGGAAAGTTCCCTCTATGCCTACTTTCTCTGAGACTTTTAAAAATGGGGATAATAATGGTATCCACTGGGGAGCAGTAATATTTAAGCTTTATAAAGGTTAAATAAGGTAATAAATATGGAGTGTTGAGCTCTACAGCTATCGTTATTCTTTTTAAAAATGCTAATCTGATTATGTCAGTGACTCTTTCTTTCTATTACCCTCCATCATACAGGTCCTAATTTTGTATGCAGACTATCTCCTTTACATCTTAGCCTCCAGAAATGTAAATGTACCTGTAGGCCCTGAAACCTGCTAGGGCAAAAAGCTAGAGCTGCTTTGCTCCCTTCAGGACTTACTTTTAGGAGGTGCCATTAACAAGAATGTCCACTAGAGGGTGAGCAAGGAAAGAGGGAGGAGAAAGCTGAAATTAATCCAGTCTTTTGGGTTAGCTCTACTGAAGTTTAACACACTATAAATTTGTCTGAAATAATGTTTTTTTCCCATTCTTTCTTTTTTTTTAAATTTAATTTGTTTTTTATACAGCAGGTTCTTATTAGTTATCTATTTTATACATATTAGTGTATACATGTCAATCCCAATCTCCCAATTCATCACACCACCACCACCCCCTCCCCACTCTCCCCCCTGGGTGTCCATACATTTGTTCTCTACATCTGTGTCTCTCAAAATAATGTTTTGATTGTGTGGTGCTTGCAATTATCAGGGGCCCTCTACCATGGATAACCAGGAGTTAGCCTAATGTTTATAAAAAGAAAGGAGAGAGACAGAGACAGAGACAGACAGAGACAGAGAGGAGGAGGAGGAGGAGGAGGAGGAGGAGGAGGAGGAGAAGAAGGAGGAGGAGGAGGAGGAGGAGGAGGAGGAGGAGGAGGAGGGGGAGGGGGAGGGGGAGGGGGAGGGGGAGGGGGAGGGGGAGGGGGAGGGGGAGGGGAGGGGGAGGGGGAGGGGAGGGGGAGGGGGAGGGGAGGAGGAGGGGGAGGGGGAGGAGGAGGAGGAGGGGGAGGAGGAGGAGGAGGAGGAGGAGGAGGAGGAGGAGGAGGAGGAGAAGGAGAAGAAAGAAGAAGAAGAAAGAAGAAGAAGAAGAAGAAGAAGAAGAAGAAGAAGAAGAAGAAGAAGAAGAAGAAGAAGAAGGAGAAGGAGAAGGAGAAGGAGAAGGAGAAGGAGAAGGAGGAGAAGGAGAAGGAGAAGAAAGAAGGAGGAGGAGGAGGAGGAGGAGAAGGCGGAGAAGGAGGAGAAGGAGAAGAAAGAAGGAGGAGGAGGAGGAGGAGAAGGAGGAGAGGGAGAAGAGGAAGAAAAAGAAGGGGAGGAGGAGAAGAAGGAGGAGAGGGAGAAGAGGAAGAAAAAGAAGGGGAGGAGGAGAAGGAGGAGATTGGAAGGATGGAAGGAATGAAGGGAGGGAGGAAGGAAGTGAGGAAGGAAATAGTGAAGGAAGAAGGGAGAATCTAGCAATAATGTCCTTGGTCAGCAGCTCTTTTTTTCTCAGGGTAGGTGTTAGAGACCAGACTAGGAAAGGGGTGGGGAAAGAGGAACAGAAGAGGTGGGGGAAGGGGAGGGATCAGGGGAGGGGGAGGATGTGAACCTTGGTTAGAGAAACAAAAGAAAGTAAGCCTTTCTGGGCACAGTGAGTGCAATCTCCCTGCACACCCATCCTTGGGCAAGGACCCAGAGACCTCTGGTGCTGAGCGCAGAGGCTGAAGTGCTACAGAAGAACTACAGAAGGACGGAGCAAAGCCATGGTAAGCTTTTCAGCCTAAAAGATTTCCAGATGCTCAGACAGAACCTTTTCTTGGGATGCAGAGGCAGGTGGCAAAGGAAAAGAAGCAACTAATTTCCTATTTGGTTTTAAAAAAGCCAAAACTAAAAATGCTGAGTTTAATTTAAAAAGTGCTCCTAGAATCTCTCTTCTCAGTTGTGCTGATTTCTTCTCTTTGACTTGTCTCTGGTGAGGTTCTTGAAGAAGTACTACTATCTGGCTGAAATTAGCACTCTTGTGACTAAACATTGGCGCTACCTGAGAACTGATACACTTCAGAAAAATGGTGTTAAGGTGTGAAGAAAGTTTGTGGTTTTGTCATTTGAGTTCCTCAAAATGTGTTTCTTTCTAGTTGAAAAATAAATGAACTCCTTTTTTTAGTAGTGTCTCTTTGGTTACCCAATTCTTTTACGTATTTGAAGCACTGACCCATCATAGTCAAGTGTGAGATTTTAACATTAAATCTAGACATCAATAGTTCATTAAAGACCAAAGAACACTTTAAAAATACACATACTAAATATCAAATAGCTTCATCTGACAGCTCAGCAGATAAGTAGATACAAAAAAATTACTAAAATGTAGAAAAAATCAGAACAGTAACAATCAGCAACTTGAGGCTAAAATATGAAAAAACAATAACATCAACTATGCATCAGTTTTGAGGCAAATTTAATTCTACTTTTTCACCGATGTCTGAGAAATCTCTTGCCTCAGACAGGTTTAGTAGGCATAAGTGTTATACTTTGAACTTTGAGAAAGTTGTAGGCATCTCCTCAAGTTGCTATAAAATTGTGATTTAGAGCATAAGTCTGAGTGTAATTTTGTATTTTATTTGCAGATATTTCCATGGAAATGTCAGAGTGCTCAGAGGGGCTTATGGAATGTTTTTGAGCTGTGGGTCTGGACTGTGCTCTGTTGTGGTATGTTATGATATTTATATATTACTAAGCTTTTTAAAAATGTATGTTCATATTTTGGTAAATGTCCACTGGGTGTACATATTCACAGGTAAAATTATAGCTACCCTATCTACAAACATCCTTTCTTCCTCTCACTTCCCCAGAAAACTCCTAACCTTGCCCCACCCTTTGCTGCAGGGTTTATTTTATGACACTCTTTACTCATTAATCATAACTGTCTCCCAGTTCTCTGTACATTTTTGATATGTTTAAGTTGATCAAGATTAATTATGTTTTCTTTGCATCTGTTATTCCTTGCTCAGAATCCTTAGGAAAGTATAAAAATTGGATCTGTGTTTTCTTTGGTATTTCTCCGTAGTATTTTCCCTACACAGTGAAAACTCAACAAATGGTGATGGCTGTGAAAACCTTTACCTTATGGTATAATAGTGTTTCACATAGATCATACCATGCTTAGGATGGCGTATATTATTATGGTATCATTGTGTAATTATGTGCTTGTTTTGGTTTCTTCAAAGCCCTCATATTTGAAGCACCCATATGATTATTATACACCATCAGTTGAGTATCTTTGTGTGCATAACATAATCTAAATCAATTTCATAATCCTACATCATTTGGTTTTTTCAATTGTTCTTTTTATTATGTAGTTAGATATATAAGGCTTGGGCTGTGTGCTTTCCCCAGAAGAAGCTCTTCCTATGGTAAAACATTATCTTTTTGATATAAAAGAGATTACTTAAAAGTATGCCATTATTCCTGTCTTATTTTACTTCTCCCTTAGAAACACAAATATTGGCCTTTAGGAAATTATCCCAAAATAAAAGAGTGGACAGTAAATTTTAGGGCTGTATGATATTACACTTAAATTAACTTTAAATGATTGACAACTGCTAAGAAAAAGACATATGGATTTCTAAAACATGGTGGTTAAATTTTACTTGAAAGAATTTTGAGAAAAAACTGTTTTATGAAAATAAATCTAAAAAGCCACCAAATTCATCTAAAATAGAGCTATGAGCAAAAGTATTCTATATCATGGTGAAAAGTGATTAGGGCTAGAGGTTCTAGGTTCTACTCTTCAAATCTGCAAATGACTAATTCCGTCACCTCAAGAGGGTAACTTACCCTCTTGAGGTGTCAGCTTCCTTGTCTGTGGCAGGCTCAGCCTGGATTAGTTCTGGGCTCTTTTCAGCTATAACCACGAGGCTACATAGTTCACACTGATGTCTTTCAGATTTCTTCGCACATCATGGAACCGATTGCTGGACTTACCATTATTCTAAAAAACCCATGACCTGGGAAAAGGCTAGAATGTTCTGCAGAAAAAATTACACGGATTTAGTTGCCATACAAAACAAAGGGGAGATTGAGTACCTGAACAAGACGCTTCCCTTCAGTCCTAAATACTACTGGATAGGAATCCGGAAGGTAGGAGGGGCATGGACCTGGGTAGGGACCAACAAATCTCTCACCGAAGAAGCGGAGAACTGGGGCCATGGGGAGCCCAACAACAAGAAGAGTAAAGAAGACTGTGTGGAGATCTACATCAAGAGGGCAAAAGACGCAGGGAAATGGAATGACGACGCCTGCCACAAAGCAAAGACAGCCCTCTGCTACACAGGTAGGAGTGAGCAGACTGCTTCTCTGAGAATGACAGCACTAACCCCGTGGAAACCTGGGGGAGCAGAGAAGTTGCCAGGGCATTCTGAAATAAGTCCAGTCCTCTAAATAAGCTTGAGTCACGTCACTTCTGAGCATTTTTGGTGTGGGAGGCTCGTCCCTATACCCAAAATCTATACCCCTGAACCACTTTTACAACAAGATGATAAATATATGTGGAAAGTAAGGAGGAAGAGCTAGACAATCAGTGTCGCTGATAAAAAGGCAAGGAAGTGGAAGCAGAGAGATGGAACCAGCCAAGAGCTGAGGCTCATGTCACCTATTTCCTCCTCGTCAAGTAGGCGGCTTGGCGCCGTGTTTCCTTCTTGGTCTAATCTTATATAATTCTATATAATGAAACTTTGCAGTGTTTCATTATCTGTGGTATATGAAAACTTCTGTAGAGACCATGATGACAGTTCCAAAGCAATCAGCATTTTTTCCAAGTCATTCTTAACAGTGAAACATAGTTCATTTGGTCTCTTGTAAATTGGACTCTCTAGTAATGTAGCAAGTTCAGATTTTCTAATCTCTATTCAGTACTTTCTATAAAGAAAGGGATTGCCAAACATACTGCAGAAACGATTGGGGTCAGGTGATAGTTTAATACACTTACTACCTTAAAATCAAAGAAATTTCAAGAGTTTCAATGTATGTCAGTAAGTTCCCTCAAATGTTATAGA
This sequence comes from Leucopleurus acutus, assembly GCF_964270905.1. NCBI lineage: Eukaryota > Metazoa > Chordata > Mammalia > Artiodactyla > Delphinidae > Leucopleurus > Leucopleurus acutus. The sequence continues at coordinate 67,195,645 of NC_139143.1, forward strand.
GTATTAGCATTAGTAAATTCATTCTTAAAAAAATGTCTATGGCTGTATCACAAGTATATTACATAAATAAAAATTTTAGTATATGATTTTTATGCAAAAAATGCTATTAATATACAAATAAAGTTTTCCTGTTTATTAAAGTAGTCACAGCCCCAAAGTTATCTATGTTTAAAGAAATGACTAGGAGTACTAAAAAAGTATTCATCTTAATATAATTTCTCACCCCCTTAAAGCTTCTTGTCAACCCTTGTCATGCAGCGGCCATGGACAATGTATGGAAATCATCAATAATTACACCTGCAACTGTGATTTGGGGCACTACGGGCCCCAGTGTCAGTTCGGTAAGCCACTTTCGTTCCTTTGTTTCTTCCTATGTAAAGTATTGTAGTTTATGAAAGTTGGTTGAAGGAAAATGATATTAGCCATTCTGAGAAATGAGAAGTTTTGATCATAGGCTATGCTTGCACAATACTGTTACCTTTCCGTAAAGATTTCATAAGTCAGCATGAAGTTTCAATTCACTTCTCAAAAAGTCTTTTTGAGCGTTACAAAGAATATTGCTTTGGGATTAAAGCTGTAAGGATTACAATAATGAATCAGGCTTGGTAGGAATTCATAATCAAGTAAGCTTGCTGGATTCATTAGAACTCTGAAACTGAAAGAAACCATAGCATTTATCATCACGAGGGTGAGTTACGCAGAAGGTAGTCTTGCTTTTTCACGTCATCCTCAAGATCACGACAGGGCAAGGCCAACAAGAAAAGCTCACATCATGATATACAGTATCTATTGGAAAATATAATAATAAATCCAACGCATTTACTTGGGCTGGCATTTCAGGGGGTACAAGGACAAATCTATTACAGATCCTGACCTTAAAAGATTTACAGTTAACTAGTGGAAATTATACATGCTTATAATTTAATGTGATGGAAAGCCAGATACGCTGGAGTAAGCCTGTGGAGACTGAAAGCTGCCTAATGAAGGAATCTGCCCTTTATTTGACAATGAGAGGCCACTTAGCATCTAAACACCTTCATTTAGGGCCATTACCCTAGAAGCAGTACATAAGATGGATTGAACAAAAAGAGAGAAGCTGGAGAGCATCATCACGGGTCTATTGAAGTCATTCAGAGTCTCAGTGGTAGGAACAGAAAGGAAAGAATACGTAGATTCAAAGACATGGAGTCTTTGACCTAGTCAACTCACTACTGAAAGAAACTTCACATCCTTTGATTGATATTGGTTGAGTTTCAAAACTATGTTTGAAGTATCTGGTGCATAAAATAGAAAATTATAAGAAAAAAAAGCAGGGTTTGCAATGCATAGATAAAGAATTAAAGCCAAAATACATGTAAATGATCAACCAACTGGAACAGATCTGACGCATTTCAGTCAATCCCTGAGCCATGACTTCTACCAATACTTTACTTTCACTCGATTTCTAAATTTTAAAAAATTCTTATGTCATTGGCATGCCCATTTCACTCCTTTTTGAACATTTTACTCTGTTTTTGTCTTGGTCTCCATCATATCAGTCTTTCCTGGTTTTCTTTCTACCTATGATCACTTCTCCTTGGGTTTCTTCATGGGCACTTATCCGAGCTCATACACTTATTGTTATGTCTCATCTTCCATCTTTTGTCCATTGCTCTTCCGACTTTATGTGCCCCCTTTGGTCAAACCTAGCAACTTATGTGGACTCACAAATCTATGTGAACTTTGGACTGACAAATATGTATCTAGCCTGAACTCCAAATATGCTAAGCATAACCTTTGGGATGCCCAAAAGACTGAAAAATCAATTGTCCCCAGCTAGCTTTCCTTTTTGTATTCCTTATCTCAGTGTGTGGTTCCACGATTTATATGGGTACTCTGGTATAAAACTCTCTCACCTCCCCCTACATTTATGCAAAGTAACACACTACTCTTTTTTTTTTTAAAAACACCTTTATTGGAGTATAATCTTAACAATGGTGTGTTAGTTTCTGCTTTATAACAAAGTGAATCAGCTATACATACACATATATCCCTATATCGCCTCCCTCTTGAGCCTCCCTCCCATCCTCCCAACCCACCTCTCTAGGTGGTCACAAAGCACCGAACTGATCTCCCTGTGCTATGTGGCTGCTTCCCACTAGCTATCAGTTTTACATTTGGTAGTGTGTATATGTACATGCCACTCTCTCACTTTGTCCCAGCTTACCCTTCCGCCTCCCCGTGTCCTCAAGTCCATTCTCTAGTAGGTCTGCATCTTTATTCCCGCCCTGCCCCTAGGTTCTTCATGACCATTTTTTTTTTTTTTTTTAGATTCCATATATATGTGTTAGCATACGGTATTTGTTTTTCTCTTTCTGACTTACTTCATTCTGTATGACAGACTCTAGGTCCATCCACCCCACTACAAATAACTCAATTTCGTTTCTTTTTATGGCTGAGTAATATTCCATTGTATATATGTGCCACATCTTCTTTATCCAATCATCTGTTGATGGACACTTAGGTTGCTTCCATGTCCTGGCTATTGTAAATACAGCTGCAGTGAAAATTGTGGTACATGACCCTTTTTGAATTATGGTTTTCTCAGGGTATATGCCCAGTAGTGGGATTGCTGGATCGTATGGTAGTTCTATTTTTAGTTTTTTAAGGAACCTCCATACTGTTCTCCATAGTGGCTGTATCAATTTACCTTCCCACCAACAGTGCAAGAGGGTTCCCTTTTCCCCACACCCTCTCCAGAATTTATTGTTTGTAGATTTTTTGATGATGGCCATTCTGACTGGTGTGAGGTGATACCTCATTGTAGTTTTGATTTGTATTTCTCTAATGATTAGTGATGTTGAGCATTCCTTCATGTGCTTGTTGGCAATCTGTGTATCTTCTTTGGAGAAATGTCTGTTTAGGTCTTCTGCCCATTTTTGGATTGGGTTGTTTGTTTTTTTGATATTGAGCTGCATGAACTGCTTGTAAATTTTGGAGATTAATCCTTTGTCAGTTGCTTCATTCGCAAATATTTTCTCCCATTCTGAGGGTTGTCTTTTTCTCGTTTATGGTTTCTTTTGCTCTGCAAAGGCTTTGAAGTTTCATTATTTTTATTTTTGTTTTTATTTCCATTTCTCTAGGAGGTGGGTCAAAAAGGATCTTGCTGTGATTTATGTCACAGAGTGTTCTGCCTATGCTTTCCTCTAAGAGTTTGATAGTGTCTGGCCTTACATTTAGGTCTTTAATCCATTTTGAGTTTACTTTTGTGTATGGTGTTAGGGAGTGTTCTAATTTCATTCTTTTACATGTAGCTGTCCAGTTTTCCCAGCACCACTTATTGAAGAGGCTGTCTTTTCTCCATTGTATATTCTTGCCTCCTTTATCAAAAATAAGGTGACTTGGGCTTCCCTGGTGGCACAGTAGTTGAGAGTCCACCTGCCAACACAGGGGACATGGGTTTGTGCCCCAGTCCGGGAGGATCCCACATGCCGCGGAGCGGCTGGGCCCGTGAGCCATGGCCGCTGAGACTGCATGTCCGCAGCCTGTGCTCCGCAACGGGAGAGGCCACAACAGTGAGAGGCCCACGTACTGCAAAAAAAAAATAAAATAAAATAAGGTGACCATATGTGCGTCGGTTTATCTCTGGGCTTTCTATCCTGTTCCATTGATCAATATTTCTGTTTTTGTGCCAGTACCATACTGTCTTGATTACTGTAGCTTTGTAGTATAGTCTGAAGCCTGGGAGCCTGATTCCTCCAGCTCCGTTTTTCTTTCTTAAGATTGCTTTGGCTATTTGTGGTCTTTTGTGTTTCCACACAAATTGTGAAATTTTTTGTTCTAGTTCTGTGAAAAATGTCATTGGTAGTTTGATAGGGATTGCAATCAATCTCTAGATTGCTTTGGGTAGTATAGTCATTTTCACAATGTTGATTCTTCCAATCCAAGAACATGGTATATCTCTCCATCTGTTTGTATCATCTTTAATTTCTTTCATCAGTGTCTTACAGTTTTCTGCATACAGGTCTTTTGTCTCCTTAGGTAGGTTTATTCCTAGGTATTTTATTCTTTTTGTTGCAATGGTAAATGGGAGTGTTTCCTTAATTTCACTTTCAGAAATTTCGTCATTAGTGTATAGAAATGCAAGAGATTTCTGTGCATTAATTTTGTATCCTACTACTTTACCAAATTCATTGATTAGCTCTAGTAGTTTTCTGGTAGCATCTTTAGGATTCTTATGTGTAGTATCATGTCATCTGCAAACAGTGACAGTTTTACTTCTTCTGTTCTGATTTGGATTCCTTTTATTTCTTTTTCTTCTCTGATTGCTGTGGCTAAAACTTCCAAAACAATGTTGAATAATAATGGTGAGAGTGGGCAACCTTGTCTTGTTCCTGATCTTAGTGGAAATGGCTTCAGTTTATCACCATTGAGGATGATGTTGGCTGTGGGTTTGTCATATATGGCCTTTATTATGTTGAGGTAAGTTCCCTCTATGCCTACTTTCTGGAGGGATTTTATCATAAATGGGTGTTGAATGTTGTCAAAAGCTTTTTCTGCATCTGAGATGATCATATGTTTTTTATTCTTCAATTTGTTAATATGGTGTATCACATTGATTGATTTGCGTATATTGAAGAATCCTTGCATTCCTGGGATAAGCCCCACTTGATCATGGTGTATGATCCTTTTAATGTGCTGTCGGATTCTGTTTGCTAGTATTTTGTTTAGGATTTTTGCATCTATATTCATCAGTGATATTGGCCTGTAGTTTTCTTTCTTTGTGACATCTTTGTCTGGTTTTGGTATCAGGGTGATGGTGGTCTCATAGAATGAGTTTGGAGTGTTCCTCCCTCTGCTATATTTTGGAAGAATTTGAGAAGGATAGGTGTTAGCTGTTCTCTAAATGTTTGATAGAATTTGCCTGTGAAGCCATCTGGTCCTGGGCTTTTGTTTGTTGGAAGGTTTTTAATCACAGTTTCAATTTCAGTGCTTGTGACTGGTCTGTTCATATTTTCTATTTCTTCCTGGTTCAGTCTTGGAAGGTTACTACTCATTTTTCTAACTTACTATTTCTCCCATTTGTCTTCTACTTATTAACTCTACATTATTGCCTTCATTATCTTCCTCCTAGATTATTGCAGTTATTTCTGAGCTGAGTTCCACATCTTTAAATTATCTCCTTCAAATATATTATTCATACCATAGGCAATCTGATCAATTTTAAATATCAAGTAAACATCACACACACGTGACCATCCACCCTTTAATTTCTACCCACCATTCGTCCTACAGAATAAAATCTAAACTCCTCAAGGCATAGAGTAATGCTTGATATATAGTAGATACTCATTAAACCAATGAAAAAAGATAAAGGCATTTTGTCTTAGCTCCTATCTTTCTCCCTAATCTCATCTCACATCATCCCTTGCCTCCTGTTTCCTTTTAGTAACATCAAAATGCTTGTAGTTCTCCACACTTACCATATTGCTTTGTATATCAATCATTGACTTGCTCAGGGCTTTCTCATTTTGCACATGACTAACACACCTGTTTACCTGGAAGATAATAGTTCAGGGACCATTTCTTTCAGGAAGCTTTCTTTGGATGCCAAGACAGGCTAAGCATCCCTGTTCTGTGTTCCAATAGCTCCATATATTTCTTTCTTATTTATCCCACATTTGTTGAAGTCATCAATTTTCTTGTCTGTATTCCCCAGTAGACTGACAGCAACTTGAGATCAGTCAGCATCTTATTATCACTGCGTCTGTAAGATTGAGACTAGGCACTTGCTTGTGGGCATGAACTGTATGGGACAACATAAGTTACTTTCATTTGGACTTGTACTGTATATGGAAAATATTAAAATTCTTCTAATTTCTTGAATTCATTCTTCATTGAACTCTCAAGAAGAAGTTTAAAATGATGTTTAAAATGAAGTTTAAAATGATGTTTAAAAGTTGTTTAAAATGATGTTTAAAATGAAGTTTAAATTTGATAAGCAATAAGACACAAGAGTTGCAATATTTGCCTAAATGACATGGCAGGGCCTAAAATGTGAAGATTGAATTCCAAGTCTTAATTTGATCTATTACGCCACCAATCAGGCAAGGAAGTAGACATACTTTCTGGAGAGGACTGGAAAAATCAAAAGAACTAAAGTTCTGGAACTGAGCTAGAGATGGTGAAGGCAGAATCCAGGCTAAGATGCTTCCTAAAGCTTTTATCTTCTCCCCTTTTAAAGAAGACCAGTTATGGACACTCAGTCTTTCTCCGAACTTCCTACTTTCAACAGTCTAGTACACTCAGGGGCTTTGATGTGACAGTTATTTCCAAACTGAGCTGGTCATTCCCACTTAAACCTATCTACATTTAAAAGCTCTCTCCCCAGGTAATGCCAAAGAAAATAAGATTAGCTAATGTTTAATTAAAGCTTCCTATGAGCCAGGCTCTAAGTCCTTGACTTGCATTAAATTATTTAATTCCCACACCAACTTTAGGAAGTCAATACAATTATCATTATCCCTCTTTTAGAAGTAAAGAAGCTAAGCTGAAGGGGTTAAGTCACCGTGCTTAAAGGCACTTGGTTATCAAGTATCAGAGCTAAGATTCAAACCCAGTCATCAGGTCCCTGGAACACTGCCCAGTGTTTTTTTTTTTTTTTTTCTTATTGAAGTGACTCAGTGTGAGCCTTTGGAGGCCCCAGAGCTGGGTACCATGGCCTGTATTCACCCTTTGGGAAACTTCAGCTTCACATCACAGTGTGCCTTCAACTGCTTTGAGGGAACAGACATAGTTGGGATTGAAGAAACCACTTGTGGACCATTTGGAAACTGGTCATCTCCAAAGCCAACATGTCGAGGTGAGTAACTAACTGTTCAGACTAGAGAGTTGTCATGGCAATCCTGTGTTTATAGACTGAGCAAATGTAGTAGAGTCTTGCTAAGAAGTCTGTAACCTCTTTTGAAGCATAATTTAACCTAACTTAGATTATACTGAGATGATTTTCAAAGAGGTTATTGTTACTAACTTAAAAGAAAAACCACAAACAAAAAATAACAACCAAATATCTCTGAGACTATGTCACAGAACATATATATAATTTTCAGCAATACAGTGTGGTTATACTGTATATATTTTAAATTAATTTATTTATTTATGGCTGTGTTGGGTCTTTGTTTCTGTGCGAGGGCTTTCTCTAGTTGTGGCAAGCGGGGCCCACTCTTCATTGGGGTGCACGGGCCTCTCACTATCACAGCCTCTCTTGCTGTGGAGCACAGGCTCCAGATGCTCAGGCTCAGTAATTGTGGCTCACGGGCCCAGTCGCTCCGCGGCATGTGGGATCTTCCCAGACCAGGGCTCAAACCCGTGTCCCCTGCATTAGCAGGCAGACTCTCAACCACTGCGCCACCAGGGAAGCCCTATACTGCATTTTTATTTTATTTTTATTTTCTCATTGCTATGGCATAAATAATCAGTCTTGCTGAACGGCAGTTGAATTTTTGTTGTTCTCTCCTTTCAATAACACCTATTTTATGTGGTGTCCCACTTAACAGCAAGCAATTTCCTTTTTGGGAGTGGGGGGGCGGCTAGAGGTCTTTTTTGATTGTTTTATTTGGTTTATTCTTAAAATCATTTTTTAGATTTCCTCCTCCATGAACTCTCAGGAGAATAGCAAATTCTGTGAAAAACAAAAACACAAGCTCTTGATTTTTTTGTTTTTCATTTGAAATATGGTGTTTTTTGGTTTTTTCTTTTTTACTGTCAAGAAGATTCTCTCTTTAGGGGAAAAACTGGTGGTGTCTAAACTTGCGAAGTTTTGGTTACATTTTCTACATTTATGCTTTTGACTCACTAGTTTAAGTGGCTGAATTCTCAAAAGAAATATCCAAGTCATTTTTTGAAATCATAGAACTAATTGACCAACCTGTTGAATTTTATAAAAGTTGAGGGACTTGTTTCACAGAATGGGGATGTTTTTCACAACTGCTTGGGTAGACTTTAGAAGAGGTGAAAGCGTGCAAATTCTCTACATTCATTGATAATGCACCATAAGAGCTCTTGAGGCCAAGGCCACGTAGCATGGCACTTCCAGCAGACGGAGAGTTACCAGGGCTGGGGCAGCAATCTGAAAGAGCCAGCCCTCCCCTCCTCTCCCCAGTGCTCCCCTGCCCACCCAGGGCTTTCTGTGTTCTCCTGGCTTCACCTCTGACTTACCATTCTCCATCATTCTCAAGAAAATAAACTCTGGAAGCATCATCAGAAGTAATTTCTAGAAATTAGAAATGTTAGATTCATGTCAATGGTTCCACAGTTGAGTTAGGCAGTTTGCCTAAAAACTGTTTGTCATGGGAGGGTCTCTGCTCAGAAATACTGATTTTTTCTTTTTCACTGAAGTGATTCAGTGTGAGCCTCTAACAGCACCCGATTTTGGAACCATGGACTGTAGTCACCCCCTGGTCGACTTCGGCTTTACCTCCACGTGTACCTTCAGCTGCTCAGAAGGAGCTGAGTTAATTGGGGCAAAGAAAACTATTTGTGGATCATCTGGAAATTGGTCCAGCCCTAGTCCAATATGTCAAAGTAAGTTTGCCCCAATATATTAAAGACTTAAAGAGGTAGTTTATTGACAAGCAGATGGTGGGGAAAGATAGATTAAACTTTTAAGTTTATTTTGCTAAACGTATGTCACTTAAAAAAAAATTTGTACACATTAATTTACCATAAATTAGCTGCTCTTGCCTCTTTCTTCAATGACAGTGATTTCCCTTTTTTTTTTCAGCCAATTCTCAACTCCTCCTATCTTAGCCCTTAACATCTAAACTCACTGTCTATACTGACTTATTTCTTATCCATTTTTCTATTCCACTACAATCTCACTTCTCTGTTAGTCTACTAAAATGTCTCTACAAAAGTCACCAATGTCCACCTAATTCCCAAAGTAATGGATACTTCTCAATTATCACTAGTCTGATGCCTCCCAAATCTGTCTGTGCATAAGAGGATGTGTCTTCCTCATCTCTATATACCCCCCACCTGACACAGCACCTGGCAATAGATGCTCAATTAATCCACGTTAAATTAGCATGTGAAAGAATAGCTACCCATGTTTGCTCCGGAGACTATCTATACCAATGACAGAAGTCTTTAAATGGTAGGATTTGTAGAAGCTGATCTCTCTGTGGCCCGGGGCCAGGAAGTGGGGTAGGGAACTGGGGACATGGCATGGAGTCTTTAGGGGAGGACTCTACATCAGGCTTATGGGGCATTTCCTTTTAAGGCATTTCCTTTTAAGTGTCCGTTTCCTCATCCTCATGCAGTCCATAGGTGTCCTCTGTCTGGATCCTCTGGGAACTTGCACCTCCTTTCCATTATACATTTGGGTGTGGGGATGGAAGCACCTTGAAAGGGTTCCTCAAAGTAATATGAAGAATAAGGGACAGTCAGATGCTGTGCCAATATGCAAAAGTAAGTTTCTTCAATTGGTGGTATCAGAAGATAGGTTTTTTTCATATCAGTATTTTTTCAGTAAAGGTCCCCACATGAACTTAGTTCATACTTATAAGAGGATATATAGATGTATCCTTTTACTTATTTGTGAGGGAAATGGTAGGACTACATCATTTTTTTTTTTTTTTTTTTTTTTTGTGGTATGCGGGCCTCTCATTGCTGTGGCTCTCCCATTGCGGAGCACAGGCTCTGGACACACAGGCTCAGCGGCCATGGCCCACAGGCCCAGCCACTCCGCAGCACGTGGGATCCTTCCAGACTGGGGTACGAACCCACGTCCCCTGCATCGGCAGGCGGACTCTCAACCACTGCGCCACCAGGGAAGCCCAGGACTACATCATTTGAAAGACACATTAGTGCAGGTCCTTGGCATGTAACAGCATGTGCATATGTTTGCACAGCTGCTTCAAAGCATTAATAGATTCCTTTTTTTCTTTAACATCTTTATTGGAGTATAATTGCTTTACAATGGTGTGTTAGTTTCTGCTTTATAAAAAAGTGAATCAGCTATACATATACGTATATCCCATTTGCAGCTCTATTTACAATAGCCAGGACAGAGAACAGATTCCTTTTATTGATAAGTTGCCTGGTTCAGGTCACTGGCTTTTATTTTTCCTGAAGTTGTACTTAACTTTTTAGCTCTTCTCTGTGTTTGAGTCCCAACCATTGAACAAGGCCATGGAGCTAAATACAATGATGACCCCTTTTTGCCAAAATGTTTAGGTACATCTCCCAGGAATTCCATGAATCACAAATCTGTGGGTTGAGATTCTATAGGCGTTGAGCTAGAAAAGCTGGTCTAGTCTTTTCTCTGCTATAGACTTATCATGGGCTTTCCCATGCTGATTCCCTCATCTGTCAAATAGCATCAAATGGACAATTATTAGAAGATGTAACAAGGAAGAAAGTTTAATGTCATGAGAAGGCACTAAGGAAATAATGCTTGTGGCCTCATGCTACATGCCTTACTAATTTCTCTTGCAGAAGTGGACAGGAATTTCTCAAAAGTCAAGGAGGGTGACTATAACCCCCTCTTCATTCCGGTGGCAGTCATGGTTACCACATTCTCTGGGTTGGCATTTATCATTTGGCTGGCAAGGAGATTAAAAAAAGGTATGTGAGTTTACCTTCATACAAAAATAATACAACTTTAAAGTGGAAAAAAACATAGAAACCCACAGGAAATTAAGTAAGAGAGCCTCAGCTAAAGCAGGATACCAAGCTCTGGGTTCTATAGACATCAGTCCCTGGAGATGTGTGAAGCAGCCCAGAACACACTTTCATCAAAACAAGTTGGCTGATTTTTGCTTTTCATTCTGACAAATCTTCTAAAAATGCCTACTGTCTTCAAGGTACCTTGCTAACACCCTTGCTAGGGTGTTAACAGACAAATGAGAAATTGTAATGGTTCTTTGCTATTATTTAATTCTAAAAAAAAAAAAAAAAGGGATATGTGATCTTGTCCTATAAGAGCCTACATGGTTTTGATTTCAGTGCAATTCCACTAGGAAGTGGATCTAATGTCCCATAAGGTTTTCAAAGCACTTCTCCCAACTACCTAGCCTTGTCAAGAGTCAGATGATACCTGTCTGGTTCCTGACATGTGGGAGTTGTATTGTCCCTTAGGGAAATCCCCACATTTTCTCCCCAGTGTCTATTCACCAAGGTTACAGCTTTAACCAAATGTACCCCATACTCATGCTTTCCATCCACTCTGGACGAGAGAAGAAAGGGAATTAAGGAGGGCTGCCTCAAGAAACTAGTATCTGCTGCTTGGAATAGTAGATGAAACACCACTGGAGAAGAACAACAGCATCGCTGCCCTCACCTCCCTCCTGAGTGTGTCCAAACCCTCAAGCGGGACAAACCTGCCAGTTACAGGCCCACAGACAGGCAGGCCTTGGGTATGTGCTGCCACATTTGGCCAAAGTCATCAGACAGAAACATTCAAGATTATGACATGTATGGATATTAGGCAGCTTTAAAGATAACCTTGCTTCAAGTTCAGGGGCCATCAATGACCTCAGAACAACTGCTAAACAACTGCTCTGTGTTGCCTCTGTGGGGCCATTGTAATTTCAGTTCCATCAAATTAATTAGTATGTATTCTATTCCATGAATATAGTATGTAAAGGCTGCCCCACCACCCATTCTTACTGGCAATTGCAGGAAGATTATCTACCAATCCCTAATGGTCTTCTGCTATGACCTGATCTTTCATTCCAAATTTAAGACTAAGGGTACTAGCTTAGTTTTATAACCAACCCAGAAACACAATGGACGGGGGTGCTGTTGATGTGCAAGAACTTCAGTAACTGTAAAGGAAGAGCCCTGAGCAGTTAAAATGTCTCTGCTCCTGCTCTTGGAACTTCTGCTAAGGTTAGATCCCATTGTCTTAGAGTACTATGCTGTTTACTTAAATATGGCAGTAAGGCAAGAAAAGAATGAGATTTTTCTCCCACCGTTGATCATCCTTTCCATTGAGACTTAAAGACTGCCCCCAATCATCCTTTCTTTCCTCCTGCCTTGAGTGACCTTGGCAGAAGTGAGGGGGTGGAGAATAGAGTGGGTAATTTACACTCCACCCTCTGGGATAAGAGGGCTATTATCTAAGTAACCATTAAGGACTTTGGGGCTGGGAGTCACCTTAGTAAGGAGATATTCCCAAATTCCAAAATCTTTTAATAAATGTTAGTAGAATAAAAAGAATAGAATTGAAGTCATGTGTATTTAGTGGTGGGGTGCAGGAGGTGGGATGCTGCCTAAGGCTGTACTATAAGCAGTGGTGAGAAAAGCAGTGGGGTTGTTTTGCAATTTTTTTTTACCTTGGAGTCATTTCTGTACAAGATCTCAAACTGATAACTTGAAAACTGCATGCCCCTACTGGGGGAATCAGTGTGGGGCAAACAGGAAACAGATAACGGGCAGTTAGGCTAGTTACAATTACGCCAACAAAGAGCACAAGAGAACAGAAGCCCCAAAAGATCACTGACTTTGTAGGAAAGTCAGGGTATCTTTAATCTCACACTAAATATTCTTCATTTGTGAAACATCTTCTGATAGCTCCAACTTGCCAGTGACTTTGCCTTCTAAAACTTTTAGTTGTAAGTTAGTTCTTTGAAACACGAAGAATATTTTTCCTATAGAGACAATTATTAGAAATGATGGATAAGTTCCCAGGCTAAACCCCTAGAGCTTTTCTAATACAATAAATCTGCATGTATACAGTATTCATCAATCTGATAATTTTATAGGCTTTTGGTGTTCCAAAAGCTGGAAAAAGGGAACAAGCAAATATTTAGAGCACAGAAGCCAATGAAATGACCAGACGCTTGACCCTTGTCCTGTCCTCAGATGGATCTTCTGAACCTGTACTTTGGCCCCTGCCCCAGTTGTCTTAATACCCAGACTTCAGCTCCTTTTTTCGGAGAAGAGAATAAGGGTGGGCTCCAGAAACATGCCTCCCTGTGCATGGGCTTGTCTAGAAATATTTTTTTTCTCCTAGCACCATCATTCTCTGATTAGGCATCATTACTGGCCCTGTTCAGTAAATGAGGAAACTGAAGCAATGATGTTTTAGGCCAAATCTCTAAAATTCCATATCAGCAGCGGCCGGAATCAGAGATCAGACTCCCATCCAGATATGCTCCCTAAAACCACTGGTCTTCAGATTAATAAGGCTCTATTTTTTGACCCACAGAAGAATTGTTTACCTGAACCAACACACAGGGTGAGAACAGGGCACAAAACTGAACACAGGCCCCTTAGTTCCCTTTTTCTTGAAAAAGAAACTTTCTCAATAGGAACAGATTCTTGCTCATGTATGTGTTTCATTGTGCCTAAAAGAAAAATACATTCATATGAAAATGAATGGAATCTGAAATTCATTCAGATTTAATTCTCCCTGCTCAAGTGCTTTTGGCTCATGTCACCAGCTGGCTAAATTTTGGAAGAAATAATTAAAGTAGTAATTTCTCACATTTTAAAGGTTTAAAACAAGAATTGAGCACTGTCTATGCTCTAGGCCCTGGCCTAAATACTTTGAATACATTTTATCAACTCAGTGAGGAAAATATAATTATCATGACCCTTTCACAGATGAAGAAATGGTAGCTGAGAGAGAATAAGTAGCTATTCAAAGACACACTACAGTTGGCAAAAAAGGACCTGGACCCAGACTGGATGATCTAGAGCTCTAGTTTATAGACACAGAAATATATTGTCTCCCAGTGATTCTTTTTCCCCTCAAAAAGCATTTTTTGCTTTTATTTCCTCTGGAGCCTAGCCCTGCAGTTCATTCATCTACTTATTTATAGTCTGCTTTTTTTCAAAAAGAATGTAAGATAGTTTACCAAATGCATTCAACACAGCAAATTAAAATTAGTTTAAAAGTAAGAAAAATAAGGCCAAAATTTAGAATACCAAAACTAAGTCAGAGTCAGGGGTAAAGTTAGGATAGAAGAGGGTTTCAGATCTGGCTGAGTTTCCTTGCAGCCAGTCAAAGAAGGAAACATAACCAGTAATGATACTCACTGTGTTTGTAAGATAAGAATACAGTGGTTACCCAGATGAGGCATGTAGCTCCTACCACTGAGACCTGAGTGTAATTTCTCTTGTGGATTTTCACAGAGAAGATGGCGTGAAGTGTAATGATACATATTCTTACAGTATTAGCAGCTGGATCTCTTAGGGAAGAATCTGCAGGTAGGATGAGATGGCAGATCGGGATGTGTAAACACAAGAATGGGTACATGGGGCCTGATCATCGGATAGTTCAGGCTGGACTTCTGTCTTTATGAGCAGCACAGAGGATGAAACGGTGCTCTGAGAAGCATCTGCATGAATGAGTCTGTTCTACCACTGTTCGAATTAGAACATTAAGACAGTACCTCAAATCCCCTTAGACACCATGCGGTCCACCTAACAAATACAAAATACACTTCAAGAAACAGTTTTGAGAGAGGGAATCTCCCTTCTCTCTAAGTATAAAAAATTGAAATTTTCTCCTTTTTCTGATGCCATTTTTCTCTTCTATTTTTAGGCAAAAAGTCTCGGAGAAGGTAAGTTTTATCAGCAAGAAGTTTCGATATCTGTTGATGTCTTCTCTACCCTCTGCTTACAGAGGGTAAGTATTAAGTATCTTAATACTTCCTGTTATAGCTAGACACATTAGCTCCTTATTAGTTATTTACATGGGGTCTCATCCAAATGAAATTTCCAGATAAAGTAATAAATCTACTAACCTTCCTTAAAAGCTGTCAGTTTTTTTTAGTGCCAGAGGAGCTGAATGAATGAATGAACAAGTAATGCCCTATTAAGAAGGGGTAGTTTATGTAAAGACAGTTCTTTCTGATTGCTTCTGAATTTTCTTTGAGGATTGGAAGCATTATGGTTTATTTCTTCTTATTCTGGCTGAACATGGGGGCAAGGCTAAATACAGTATTCAGGAAACATTCAAGTCAACAAGGATTTATTGAAAAACTAATGAATCCCAGGCTCTACGAAAAAGGTATAATTCCAGACACCAGGCCCTCAGCACCTAGCACAAGATGGCAAATGACCTCTGATAGGCATTGACCTTCAGAAATGCGGGAAAGGTGGGGAGCCTGAATTCTACTTGCAGCTTCCCCCAAAGAGGGGGAAGTTTTCTGGCTTGGTCTTGAACCTCAGATTTCTTCAACTGCAGAAACACATACATGTGAAAATACAAGGCCTACCGGGCAGAAATGAAGATAGCAAAACACTTCTCAGTTTCAGGGTTTAGTGACTTGCTTTGAAATATTAAGAAGGAAAGTATAAGTCAAACGAACAATGGAGATGAGACTTTGGTGACAGACTACCCAACTAGACAACTGGGTACCTTTCCAAATGCTGGAGGAAATGAAACAAGATGGTGCCTGAGGAGGTTGGTTTCTTTTTCAGGCAACCATCCTACCAACCACAGATTGTTACTGACAAGTCCTTAGTAGTTTAGTGAGCTGTAGTTTAAAGTACAAAAGAAAAACTGGAGAGACAGAAGGCAACAGAGGACAATTATAAAGTAATTTATAAGCCATATGAAGGAGTATGGACTTAATCTTGAGGTCTCTGGAGTATTAGTAACAGGGGTTGAAGCAGGTGAATGTCATGCTGAAATTTGCATCTTGGGAGGATCACTCTGCATAAAAGTATGCAAACATGGGAGATGAATGACTCTGGGGGCAAAGAACTGTTTTGGAGGTATTTGAGGTTATTAGGTTAAAGATGATGATGTCTGTCTAGGGCAATAGCAATGAGGATGAGTTCATGAGATAACTGGTGGTAGAATCAACTGAATATGATTATTAATTGGCTAAGAGAGAGGGAGAAGAATCAAGTAAGTTGCCATGGTTCTGATGTGGGAACTGGTAGATGGTTACCATCTCTACTGTATTATTTACTGAGAAGGGAACACGAAAGAATGAGAAGTTTTGGAGGTGGCAATCATGGGTTCAGTTTTGTACCTGTTAAAATGTAGGTGTCTGTGGTTCAACCATAATCTGTTGATTCTATCTGTAGCAAAAGGGCTACCTTGGGGCAGAAGAAATGGATTTGGAGGTTCTCACATTATAGGAGGTAATTGTATCTCGGGAGCAGGTACAATCACCCAGGGAGTATGCGCAGGGTGAGAATGGAAGAGGATGTGGGAGAGAGGGTAGGAGCCAGAGGAAGGTCAATATCAAAGAAGTCAGCTAAGGTAAAGGCGAATGGGAAGATGTTCCCAGAGATGTAGAAGGAAAATGAGGAGAGTACGGGGTCATGATCCTAAGGAGAAAGGGAAATGGAAACTATTTCAAATACTGCCACGATCCACTGGATATAATAAGGGTATCAGTAGGGAAATTGTTTTCAATGCTGAGGTCATGACAGAAGTCCTGTAGCCAGGGGCTGAGGAATCAGTGGGGAGGAGAACATAGAGGCAGAACGTATACATTATCTTTTTCATAAAACTTGGCTGGAAGGAGATGAAAGAGTCAGGAGGGGTAACTGGATGAGGACATAGGGTCAGTGAAGTTTCTTTTGTTCTATGTTCTTTTATTGCCCTATCTTCCATTAGATAGTGTAGATGGGGTCCCTGACTCTTCTCTAGGCTGAACTCCCTATCTCTGTGGGCAGGAAATCCACAAGACATAAAGATTTCTTTCACGCTCACACCCACTGAGTGAAAAGTCTTTTCTGGCACAATCTACCCAGAGCTGTTTTCTGGCCACAGGAACCACCTGTGTTTTAATTGCCACTAGATGGAAGCAGATCAATTTTTCAGATGTCCTTGGGCGACAGGAAGAGATGCTGGCAGGAAGAGCATTAGGATTAAGTACCATATTAAGCTAATTGCCATATTAAGTTTAATGGTTCACTGATTTTTACAATAAACCAATCAATAGCTGTTTATTAACACCTTTTTGTTGGGAAAATGTTAAGCTTGACTGAGACACCAAGAGAAGTAAATCCTTGTGCCAGACCTCAGGGAGATTATTATCTAGTTGGGAAATTAAGACAGAAATATAGAAAAAACACTTCAGAAAAATAAAGGCAGAATATGGTAATGGTCAATGAGTTCTGTATTGAAGGCCAGACTGCTTCAGTACAGAAGATGTTTGGTGACCGCAGAAAACCTTACAAAGAAGATGGAACCTGGGTTGGTTTTTTAAGGATGGATAGGATTTAGGTGTATGGACAGAAGCAGGGAAGGCAGTCTGGAAGAGGGAAATGATGTAAATGGTATGGTACTGGGACTCTGAAAACATTCAGGGGCCAGTGAGTAGAACTACCTAGAGCCCATGGTGTATTGAGGAGCTGTGAACAGAAGTTGGAAGGGAAGCCTTGCCCCATCAACACAGGTCTTGCACACTTCACCAGACATTCTAGAAGGACGTGGCAAAGAAGAATTATTTGCCCAGCTGCCTTGGGATACTTCAAATTTATTGGCCAAAGCGACAATAGAATCATAGAATTTTAGTTCTGGAATGGACCTTGGCATTCAAACTCTCTTGATAATTGAGCTAATTAAATAACTTTCCTATAGTGCCTGAGCTAGTGACAGAGTTAGTTACAATAGTAACAAACATTTATCAAACATTAATTCCATGCCATGCACTGTTCTGAGTGTCTTGCATGTCTTAAATCATTAAAGATTGCCTACAAGCCTGTGGATGTAGGTACTATTAATATTTCCATTGTAAGGTGAAGGAACGATGAACTTAATTAACTACCTGAGGTCACTGAATAAATGGCAAAGCTGAGATTTGCATCCATCTAGATCCAAAGATCATGTTCTTAACGTTTATGCTTCTAGAACCCAGGTTGGAGGTGTAAGTCACAGACACCCTCCTCCTCCAGTATTGTAATTTTTTTTGCACTGAAACCATTGTGTGATGGCACTGAGGAAGGGTGGAGTGGAAGAAGTAGGGTGTGTTTCTAAAACAAGCCAAAGGTAAAATGAACACTATCACACTCAACACCATGTATCAGTTTTTTTTAAGCCCTTGAGCTAACACTCATAGTCCTCTGTGCTGATTCCTATTAGCATTTGGTTGGTGAATAACTGACTCCTCGTGCATTTGTGGTTTCAATTCTTGCTGGGTTATTTTGACTCTTCTGCAAACTGGTTCTGTTTATCACCTCATTTGGTTTCTAGAGTCTAAATTCTGCCTGGGTAAAAGCTACACCCAAGATACACAGGAAGATACAATGCCAACCTCAGAGAGGAGGTTTATATGAAATTTTGTTTTCAGAAACATTTTTATCTCTGTAATTGGCAAGCACGCTTGCAGCTGCTGAACTGTGGTTTACCCTGGCAGTTCACCATGACAGCAGAGTCTCAGAATCTGGTTCTCCCTTTGAAAGGTGTTATTCAGACATACCCTACTTGGTTCTCCCTTGTTCCCTCCAAGAATGAATTGTTTGACACACATAAGTGTCATTTTTCTTTTCACAAAACTAAATTTGTCATCATCTCCTTAAATCATATCCCACCAGAATCAGGCGTGCAGAACCTAGTACCGTACCTTTCACGAGTTTTGATGTTCTCTAATTTCTCTTTCCATTTAAATACGTCTTATTTTACTTTTCTGACGTTCCACTGTTCAAAATCTATCAAAATGCCATTCATATTCATTAGACATGAAGACAAAGCCTGTACTGCCAAAATTTCTCTGTGTGTTCTGAGGACTAGACACTTAAGCACTACCAGGGAGCTTGTTAGAAATGCAGAATCTCAGGTCCACCCAGACCTGAATCAGGGTCTGTGTTTCAACACCGTGTCTAGGTGGTAAGCACCTGAAAGGGTGAGAAGCGTTGCTTTAGGGTTTTCTTCTCATTCCTGTGCCTTAGTGAATGTCCTGCATCTTATAACTCATCTGAAAGAGTTCCTTTACTCTTCTGACCTTTAGTGACCATTTACCTTTACTACCAACACTTAAATTTTTGCAACTTTTAGCCTCCTGAGTTTAATTTATTTTCTCTTGTTTATCATTCAGCATGGATGAGCCGTATTAAACGACCCGCTGTGAAAGAAAATTCTTGGGAAACTGAAGTGTCACTGGATCCTTCGAATCCCCCTCCATGCAAAGTTTTGCCTGGTGGCATCTTCTACACTGAAGATGAAGTGTGTCTATTTCAGTACATCTGAAAAGTTTTCAATACTACCAGCTGCTCCTTCTGTTTCCATTTTGCTCCATCACCCCTGCCCCCGCAAGTTTCAGTGTGCAGTTGTGGGTTTTATAGCTCAGTATTTTATTCTTTTTTCCATGGACAAACAAGACCATGGGAAAAGGATTACTGTGGAATATAAATACGCCAATTTCACTCTCTTTCACAACTCTGGCTTCCAGCTTCAATTCTGAGCTGTACCTGATGACATATACTTTGAAATACAGCGAAAATTTGATACATATGCAACTACAGGCTCAGTTTTGTTACAGATCACATTTTACCTCCCCAGCCCTCCAGTGTACTGTGGAGATATATTCCTATAGAAAGTTTATAAAATTGATGTTACCCTTGCTTTCCAGCTCCAGCAGAGTAACGGGGATCTGCTCCAACTAGGAAAAGTCCTGTTTGCACTGCGGCCCCAGCTTCTATAAATGGAGGCCATCTTATTTAACTGCCCCCAGGCTCCCGCCTTCTTCAGCCATCTCCCCTTCTCAGTTGCCTGACTTCCACACGGAGCAGCTCATGACCACCAAGCAAAACGAGAGATGAGAAAGATAGCCTGCACCGTTGGGTTTTTCTTTTTGGATTTGGGTTTTAATGTCTCGTTTTTGTTATTGGGGGTCCTTCCTCACCCCCAAATCCTCTTACATATCCACCTAGATTCTATCTACTCTTTATGATTCATCTCGGGCATCCCCCACCCTTACCACTGTTTTCATAACAAGTCCTTAACTAGTCCAACCTGTGACAAACTCCCCTTCCTGGCCTCCTACTGCGAGCTTAGTCAGTAACATGCAATTGTGTACTTAAATACAGTTTTTAAAAAAAATGTTATCTAGTTTGTTATTTTTTATTTATTTATTTTGAGGTCCGCGGGCCTCTCACTGTCGTGGCCTCTCCCGTTGCGGAGCACAGGCTCCGGACGCGCAGGCTCAGCGGCCATGGCTCACGGGCCCAGCCGCTCCGCGGCATGTGGGATCTTCGCGGACCGGGGCACAAACCCGTGTCCCCTGCGTTGGCAGGCGGACTCTCAACCACTGCGCCACCAAGGAAGTCCCCCTAGTTTGTTATTTTTAAAATTATAGTATGTGTGTTTTCTCCCCAGTGAAATTCTATCCCCTTAAAGGCAGAAACTGGGCCACATCCCTGGAATGTCTAATTCATTACCTGACACAGTAAATGTGCATTCAATAAATCTGAAAGAGAACACAGTGTACTGTTGATATCACTTGCTGCGAACTCTCTTTCCATGGCATGTGATAACCCATACAGATACTCAGCTACTGTCAAGGGCTGAATTCTTATAAGAGAATAGGGCCCTGTATAAAAACTAGTTGGAAATACCTCCTTGCGCCATGGCCAATACAGCTTTCATATAAACTTCTACATTTTATGAGAAAGATTTTTTTGGTAATGATTACATGTTCCTTCCTCAAAGCCGTCTCAGATTTTGCACAACACCAAGGGCTGTTGCAAAAGATTCTCCATGCTGTGCACCATAAATTGAGGATGTGCCATTCACATTCATGTAGCTTAGAATGCATCCCTCAGAGTTATCCAGTGCACAACCTGCATGGACTCCCATGGCAGCCCTGACTGCAAGAGCTTATTCAACTAAGACATCAGGATCAAAGAACACAGGGGGAGGCTACTTCTTGGGGGTAAGATGTATACGGACTTAAAAACACAGTCCTATGCTTAAGCCCTAAGGCTACTATATGATCTTAGGAATTAAGTCATGCCACATTCCTTAAATAAAGATTCATAAATAAATAAATAAATATTCATAAAAGAAATTTCTCAAAGACCTTGGGTTTAACCTTCCTGAGACTTAGTTGTAAGAATGAAATATGCCTTGTTTACTTCACAGGGTTATTGCAATGACTGACTTGGGTACGAAATTTCTTTGTGAACTGAACCTTAAATGTAGATTTTTTTTCCCACCCAAATCTTGTCTTTCAAGCATTCTTAGTGTAGGATTCTGGGTCTTATGCAAGGTCTTGAACAGAAGCAGGTCTGAGGCCTTCTCCTGAGATTAGAAACTAGAGAGATTCCTTCACTTGTGTTCAAATTGCAACCCAGTGCTCGGATTTTCACGGCAGAAGGTCAGCTCTGCTACCTGTGCCCTTGCTGCGGTGAGATGGAAGGGAATGGTTTGGGGAATCAGACCCACTTGGTTGGGATCCTGTCTCTGCCTCTATGGGGTGAACCTGTAAGTCATTAACCTCTCTGAATTCCAGATTTATTTATGAAATAGGGATACCATTCTCTTCCTTACACAGTTATGCTCCAGATTAAATGAAATAAACCCTTTCTCCCATAACCTGGAATACCAGCCTTTGTGAAATCAACAGAATCCAAGGGACACAGAATGGTCCATTCCTCTGGATTTGTTTGCCAGAGCTCAGTGGACCTGGGCTATATTATTTTAGTTTCCTCGAGAAATCGTTTATTAAATTAAGATTTAATCTTATGATTTAGCTCTGATAAGAAAAATCTGTCCCCTGAAAGTTACCTGCTTCCCATGTGTGGCCCTAGTTTTCACCCCTAAGACTGTGCTCTGTTCTTTGACACATGTCTGAAACAGACCTAACTCCATAGTAATTTAATGAGAAGAGATGAGGCAAGAAAGAGGCTTTAGATCCAAACCACACTGTGGAAAATTAATTAAGTTATCCTTTGGACATCTATGCTCTTCCCATCCAAAGTTCCTATTCTCTGCAAGCACAAACCTGTAAATATTCTACTACAAACACAGACCCGTATTCAGGTTGCTTTGAAGGAGGAGTTTAAGGTAAAGAGACTGCTTCCTTAGTTTGGGAAAACAGCAGATATGAAAGAACAGCCACAAAAAGCAAAGTTGGAACAAAATATTTTGGCAGAAACAAAATATTTAGAAGAAAATCAGTACCAAAGTGACCATGAAAATTAAGCTGTCTGAGAATTTTGAGAACCCTCAGAGAGGGTTTTGGGCTTCCATAATGATCGGTAGTGTAATGCATTGTATAATCTATTAATAATAATCCATTAATAATCTGGATTTTAAGGGGCAGAGAGACCCTACCTGACATCTGGGTTACATTCCTCATAGAATTTAATCCTTGGCCACAGGTATTATTATCCCCATTTCAAATTTTAGGAAACTGAGGCTCAGAGACATTAAATAACTTAAGTCCCCCATGGTTAGTAAGTGTCTGTTTAACAAGTAAGGAAAGGTGATATTAAAAAGAGCTGTGTGTGACAAGGGTTTAATTTCCAAAATATACAAACAGCTCATACAACTCAATACCAAAAAACAAACAACCCAATCAGAAAATGGGCAGAAGACCTAAGTAGACATTTTTCTGAAGAAGACATACAGATGGTCCATAGGCCCATGAAAAGATGTGAAAAGATGCTCAACATCACTAATTATCAGAGAAAGGTAAATCAAAACTACAACGAGGTATCACCCCACATCAGTCAGAAAGGCCATCATTAAAAAGTCCACAAACAGTAAGTGCTGGAGAGAATGTGGAGAAAAGGGAACCCTCCTACACTGTTGGTGGGAATGTAAATTGGTGCAGCCACTATGGAGAACAGTATGGAGGTTACTTTAAAAATAGAGCTACATATGATGCTGAGCATATATCCAGAGAAAACTCTAATTTGAAGAGATGCATGCACCTGAATGTTCATAGTAGCACTATTTACAATAGCCAAGACATGGAAACAACCTAAATGTCCATCAACGGATGAATGGATAAAGAAGATGTGATATATATACACAGTGGAATATTACTCAGCCATAAAAAAGAATGAAATAATGCCATTTGCAGCAACATGGATGGACGTAGAGATTATCATATTAAGTGAAGTCAGACAGAGAAAGACAAATATCATATGATATCACTTATACGCAGAATTTAAAATATGGCACAAATGGACACATTTACAAAACAGAAACAGACTCGTAGACACAGAAAACAAACTTATGGTTACCAAAGGGGAAAGGTGGTAGGGAGGGATAAATTAGGTGTTTGGGACGAGCAGATACAAACTATATAAAATAGATAAACAACAAGGTCCTACTGTATAGCACAGGGAACTATATTCAATATCTTATAATGAAAAAATATGAAAAAGAATATATATGTATAACTGAATCACTTTGCTGTGCAGCAGATACTAACACATTTAAAATAAATAAATAAATAAAATCAAAAATAAAATAAAGACATTAAACTAATACATTAAAAAATAAAAAATTGGGCTTCCCTGGTGGCGCAGTGGTTGAGAGTCCGCCTGCCGATGCAGGGCACACGGGTTCGCGCCCCGGTCTGGGAAGATCCCACATGCCGCGGAGCGGCTGGGCCCGTGAGCCATGGCTGCTGAGCTTGCGCGCCTGGAGCCTGTGCTCCGCAACGGGAGAGGCCACAACAGTGAGAGGCCCGCGTACCACAAAAAAATTAAAAAAAAAAATAATAATAATAATAAATAAATAAATAAATTTTAAAAATAAATAAATGAAAAATAAAATAAAAGGAGCTCTGTGTCTAATGCTGAAAAGGGAATTTAAGAAATCACTCAAAGTGGATTTTATTTTATTTTTTAATTTTTAATTTTTTTGACCACACTTTGGTCTTCATTGCTGTGCATGGGCTTTCTCTAGTTGCGATGAGCAGGGGCTACTCTTCGTTGCAGTGCACAGGCTTCTCATGGCGGTGGCTTCACTTGTTGTGGAGCACGGACTCTAGGCACGTGGGCTCAGTAGTTGTGGCAGGCAGGCTCTAGAGCACAGGCTCAGTAGTTGCGGTGCATGGGCTTAGTTTCTCCGCGGCATGTGGGATCTTCCCGGACCAGGGCTCAAACCCATGTCCCCTGCATTGGCAGGGGGGTTCCTAACCACTGCGCTACCAGGGAAGTCCCAGATTTGATTTTAAATACTAATGCTGGGCTCCTTGAGCAGGCGAAAAGAATGTGTCCATTCCCCAGTTCACACCAAAATCATCCAAGAAAGTGACCTTGAGAGAACAGGCTGTGTTTCTTGATCTCAGCATCCTTAGAACACATCTCTATATATGGAGGTCAATAGTTGCTCAAAATGGTTATTGAGTGTTAAATTATAAGGGCATGTTTAGTGTGAAGAGGGGCTGATGGCATGGGATAGTGGTTTTCAACTAACCAATTAAACATCTACTGCAAACTCCCTATTATAAGAAATGTTACCAGAGGCTGGAACACACAGGGGCTGAGTCATGTCCTGAGGGACCCAGCATCTGGAGGTGGAGGGAAGAAAACACCTCTAACTGCAAGTGGAGGCAGTGAGAACTATGGCATGCTGGGTGTGCAAGCTAAGAGACACCACGGTCCAGAGTAGACAGGGGCCACTTGTCAAAGGGCAGCAGAATTTATAGCTAAAGTAGATTCTGAGGGAGGTCTAATTAGGAACCAGAAGGTAAGTTAAGTATCCAAGACAAAGGTATTGAAGTCAGAGATGTCAGACAGGTTTATAAGCTTAGCAGAGAACCAGCAATGGAAAAGGTACAGAATAGCTTTAAACACCAGACTAACACTGATGAAGTTTACTCGGTAGTTTCTGGGAAAACTTGAGCAAGAGAGGGACAGGATCACAATGATGTTCTGGGAAGATCAGCACGTCTAGGGGTTTAGGAATGGAAAGAAGAGGAAGCAGGGAGACTGGCCAGTAAATGTAATCATTCAAGCATGATGACTACGGTGGAGCCAGGAAGATTCCAAAGTGAAACATGATCAAGGCTTTGGTCACTGGTTGGGTCCAGAGACTGGGAGGGGGACTGCAAGGGAGTGTAACAAAGAATTCAGAAAGGAAAGACACAAAACAAAGACTCTGGTTAAAAATGGTTTATGCAAATGTTCTTTTTTTTTTCTTTTACAAAGATCTTGTAGGAAAGTCCCTCCTTTGTTATATTTCCTCTGCTTGAACATATCTCTTTTATTCTTAATATAGGATTGAGTCAAGGATATGTCAAAATGGCTTTGGATTCACGAAGACAAGTGGTTGGAGGAGACTGAGGATGGAAAAAGGTCCCAAACTAAGGGATTTTAAAGATGTGGGTTTGAATCAATTCTGACCCTTAAATGAAAGCAATCCGAGTTTAGTTTCCAAAATACAGTTTTGACAGAAACCCTCATGCAAACTGGCCTCCCCTGTCTCAGGGTGCTGGGACCTGTCCATTGAGCTCATTTTTGATTATGTGGTCAGTTTCAGGTGGATTTAGAGTTAACAGACAGGAGGCATGTTTGATGATACCTATGACATGCACAATTGTGCTAGTTACTTCTGAAGCACTGTGTGAATGTTCTAGAGAAATCAGTGTTTCCTTAGAAAGCATATACTCACCGGAGTAGTTTCTGAACTTTTCTATTATGAAGAATACTCATTAAAGTTTAAAAATTGCAGGATAGTAGTTATTTTTATTACCCACTAATTGAGAAAATACAGATTATATATGGATGCTAAAAATAAAAGCTCCTTACCCAGAGGGAAGTTAAGGCAGAGAGATTAGAAACTACTGCTTGTTGCTACACTGCAATATGTTTAAAGAGCCCAGCTTTATAGATATCAGGCCTCTCATCTTCATCAAAGAGTATATTCAACTGCACTCCTCATGCAAAAACGTCTATGTTTGCTTTCATGGAGGTGTATAGAACACGACAATTAATCAATTCTATTACACATGGAACATGTACAGAAATAGATCATATCATAGACTATATAGCAGGTGTCAGTAAGTTTTAAAGAACCAGAATCATACAGATCAAAGCTTCCTCTGTTATAAGTTAATTAAAAAAAATAAACTTTTGAAAATCCCAGTATGCTTAATAATTTTAAAATATTTAAATAACTCCTAAGTCAAAAAAAATCACAAAAATTTGATTATAATTGAATAATATTTAAGATACTACATTTGGTAATTGTGGAGTACAGCAAAAGAAATATCAAGGAAATTTTATCATTTTAATGCTTATATTAGAAAAGCAAAAAGGCAAAAATTAAACACCCCACTTAAGAAGT
Source organism: Leucopleurus acutus (assembly GCF_964270905.1). Classification (NCBI taxonomy): domain Eukaryota; kingdom Metazoa; phylum Chordata; class Mammalia; order Artiodactyla; family Delphinidae; genus Leucopleurus; species Leucopleurus acutus. The sequence goes on from NC_139143.1 coordinate 67,221,845, forward strand.
TAGAGGACAAAAATGATAGAATAAACCATAAGAAAGTAAAAAAAGAGGGAAATAATAAATTTAAGAGCAGAAATTAATATATAGAAAACAAATAGAGAATCAAAGAGGATCAAAAAGTAGACAAACTGATCAAGGAAATAAAGAAAAATGGTATAAATATACAACATTAGGAGTATAGAAAAGATACAGCTAATGATATCAGAGATGATTTTTCTTTAATTAAAACATTAAGAACAACTTAATAAAATATATTTGGTAATAGTCAAAATAAACAAATTTGCTGAAAAAAATGTACTTGCCAAATTTACTATTTACTCCTGAAGAAATAAAAAGCCTGAATGGTCTCCTATAATCAATAAAGAATTTGAAACTGGAGTTAAAACTCTTCCCACAAAGTAAACATCAGGCTCAGACAGTTTTACACGTGAGTTCTACGAATTAAAAAAAAAACTACCCAGATTTTTTCCAAATATATCCAACATTTTCTAGAGATATGAAAAGAACTATCCCCCAATTATTTTATGGAGGCCAAAATATCCTTGATTTAAAAACCAGATAAAGACTTTGCAAGAAAAAGAAATTACAGTCCAATCTCACTTATGAATATATGTGAAAAAATCTTAAACACAGTATTAGCAAGCCAAATATAGCAGAAAATAAAAAATATAACTTCATGCTCAATTTATTTCTGAACTATAAGGGTAGAATTTGCATTAGAAAATTTCTAACCATAATCACCTTCTTAATAGCTTAGTGGAGAAAAACCCCATAATCAACTCAATCAATATTGCAAAAAAAAAAGAATTCATGATTTTTAAAAAGGAAAAGAAAAGCTTTTAGCAAGCTAGAAGAGGGAATTTCCTTAACCAAAAAAAAGGGATTCCTAGTAAACACTATGACAAACATCATCCTTAATGGTGAATTGTTAGAACCTGTGCCTCTTTAACTGGGGGTCAGCCAATGCTACTGACCAACTGTAGTAGCCCGTGAAATTCACCACTCAGATCTCCTGTTTAGGGAGCCAAGTTGACTGACATTCCTAGCTGCTACCCCTCTGGATCCACCACCACTTTCATGCTGAGGCTACACATCATTCAGGCTGCTCTCAGTCAGTGACTGACAAAATTTCTGATATAGCTTGAGCCCATCATATGGGTGTGGACTCCTCTAATGGGCAACCTTGCCTCAAGGATTCCCTTTTGGCCTGGCTGAAGCTGTCTCAGGGCTGTGCTACAGTCTGAAATCCTTCCTACTCACTTCTCCTTCCTTTCTCTTCTTTTTATAGGTGCCATGCTTGTACCCCATCCTGGAGGCTCTTCCTATCTACTTCTGCTCTGTTCCCTTTATCCTTCACAGGTGTTTCTTTTAAAGAAAATACTAAGAACAACTTAATGGTCAACACAGCTCTTGAACGTCTACCCATCTAAGTGCCTATTTCTTGGAGAACCTGTACTGACACACCAACCACACACTAGCCACGACTACTTCTATTCAGCACTGCACTGTGCACTGGAGGTCTGACCACCGCAGTGGAGGACCACTGACCACCGCAGTCTCTGAACCTCAACTTAGGTTCTAGACACACTAGAGTAGTTGCTTTTCCTTGAATTCACTCTGTGCTTTTCTGTTTCCGAATCTTTACTTGAGCCATTACCTCCACTTTCCCCATTCTCCATTTATTTAAGTCTAGCCCATCCTATAAGACCCAGCTCACAAAAGGGGATTTTTCCTAAATTTCTAAATTGGAGTAATCTTTTCCTCTACTAAAATTCAACAGAACTCTGTGAATTCCCATTGTGTCATACATATCTTATTTATGTGTATGATTCTTCTACTAGATAATTAACTCCTGAAATTGGCCACAGGTAGATAATTAACTCCTGAAAATTGCTTGCAACTGTGCTCATAAATGTTAGAATTATCAAGATCAAAACCTAATCCATCTATAAAGATATATATAATAAAAAAATGAAATAATGCCATTTACAGCAACATGGATGGACCTAGAGATTATCATACTAAGTGAAGTAAGTCAGACAAAGACAAATACCATATGATATCACTTATATGTTAAATCTAAAAAATGACAACAAATCAACTTATTTACAAGACAGAAATAGACTCACAGACATTGAAAACAAACTTATGGTTACTAAAGGGGAAAGGGGTGGGGGAGGGATAAATGAGGAGTTTGGGATTAAGAGATACACACTATTATACATAAACTAGGTAAACATCAAGGACCTACTGTGTAGTACAGGGAACTATATTCAATATCTTGTAATAACTTAGAATGGAAAACAATCTGAAAACTAAATCACTTTGCTGTACCCCTGAAATTAATACAACAGTGTAAGTCAACTATACTTCAATTAAAAAAAAACCTAATGCATCTATTTATGGGTTTCAAATAAAAATAAAAAAATACTAATACAAAACACTTTCACTTATTCCAACACACTTCATCTCAGGGATAACAGAATAAATGTCAGCATGGATCCAAACCCTGAAGAGGTCTGGTTAGCTACAAGATCATTTTAGCTTTCCTTTTGCAGGAAGGACTCTGAACAGTTCTCCCCTGAAAAAAAAAAAATAGTTCCAACATGTAATTAAACTAGTATTCAGGAAGTTCTCCTTTACATCTAGCTTAAATTCCTCTTGCTACGACCTCAGTATATTTTCTGTTCTTTGGGGGAACTGGTACAGACAGGTATGATTGACCAACTCTTCCACAAAGAGAAAGCCAATATTCTAGTTACAGTTAACCCAAGATTTTATTTTTGCCAACTCTTGAGTGCTTTTAAAAATTGTAACAGAATCTGGTGGTGGCCCTGAACTATTCCCCTCTGGGTAAGGGTCTGCTTCTCCTGGTTAGGGTTTGCATTTCTCCCATGGCTGGCGCTGTTGTAGGCTAGGCCACTTCCTCAAAGCAGGAGAGAGATTCGGTGGGTCATCTGGAAATATTCCCTGAGGTTATAGGCCACCACTTCCCCTTCCTGCTCTATTGAAATGTAATGCCCAAGCTTGCCTCCCTGGCCAAGCCCTAGCCAGCCCCCAGGTTGGCTCTTTTGTGTGTCAGCCTATGACTACCTATCAAACACTTTCGGATCATGCCCATAGTAAGAAAGTCCTGGGAAAACCTGTGGGCTGGGGTTCTGACTCATGCACCCCACCAACAATAGCAAAGGCAAACAAACAAGGCATTTGGGCAGCAGGGTGTGCTGCCATAAGTGAAGATAAATCTAACTTTCAGCTTTGTAATGCTGACAAGGAGTATGCCAAGAAACTCACTTTTCCTCAGAAGCAACTTGTTATTGCCAGATATCCTGTTCATCTGATTGGAGAGGAGGTTCCCTTTGTATTCTGAGACTCCGTCCTGACTGTGAATACCAGTTGAACAGCATCCACCCTAGGCTGCAGGACAGAGATGGGGTGCAGAATGGAGCTGTTGTTCCTTAGCTCTGGAGCATCTGGTAGATGCTGAATGACAAATGAGCAGTTAGCACAAACACTGACACTAGTTAATCAGAGTTTGCTTTACCCTTCTTTCTCTGACCCTGTATTTATTGGGCTTTAGAGAATAGTGAACTTGGAATTTAAAAGGCTTGAGTTTAACCCCAGGTCCTGAGTGCATGGCTATGTCTTATTTTCCATGGCTTTAAAATGAAAATATCACCTGCAGAAGGTCTCTGCAGCTAACGTTGCTCCTAAATTGCTCTTATGGACCCCCAAAATATCCAAACCGAGAGACTCTAATACAGGGCTACTTTGTCATTTTTATAAATGTAATGTGGATACCCTCAAAGCTCCTGCAGTGACTATTCCAGGGGACATCGTTTATGTTGTATTACACATGAATCACACCCCTTAGGGTTACATAATACTCTGGATACTATAATGTGATATTTGTACAGGAAATAGTTACTCTTTATTGATAAACTAACACAATTGTCTCAAATCCACGTAACAATGTTGCAAGAAGGAACTGTTATCTCCATTTTACAAATGGGAAATCAGGGTCATAAAAGTTCAATATGTTGACCTCTCTTTCCCCCTAAGAAAGTAAATAGTTAAGGATGAGGAATAAGGCTTCGTAATCTGTTTGTCTGATTCTAAAATGTGGGCTTTTCTTACTACTCTATCAATATCAAATACCTTAGCTGTAAATGGGTATTCCCTCATCCATTCAACAGATGCTTATTGAATGCTATTAATAATAACAGTCAACAGCTACTGACCACACACTATGTACCAGGCTGAGGACACAATTGGGGACAAGACCAACTTTGTCCCTGCATGCATGGAACTTACTGGAAAGAAAAACATTAGGCAACTAAGACAATAGCTAATACATTTGGGTTTAATATGTGACATATGTTGTTCTACGTGTTTTACATATATTTATTTAATCCTCACACCAACCCTGTGAGGTAGATATTATTTTTCTGTTTTGCAGATAAAGAAGCTGAGGAAGAAGGATGACTTGCCCAGGATTACACAGCTGGTCAATGACAGATCTGGGATTAAAGACCAAGGAGTCTAGCTCCAAAGGGCACTTAACTACTAGCAATACTAACGATGATGTAAATCATTATTTCCTGACTACTGTAGTAAACGCTATAAAGTAAAGGCATGGTGTGAAAGCATGTAATATTGGATTTAATTATTTTTATTCAAAGGATATTAGTCTCAGTTTTTATTAAAATCCATACATGCATTTATAAAGAGAAAGAAGTTTAGGAATATGTGTGTGTGCATATTTTTTTTAAGGACTTTAAACAGTTATTTATTTATTTACTTATATTTTTTTGGCTGTGTTGGGTCTTCATTGCTGCGCACGGGCTTTCTCTAGTTGCGGCGAGAGGGGGATACTCTTCGTTGCGGGTCGCGGGCTTCTCATTGCGGTGGCTTGTCTTTGTTGCGGAGCACGGGCTCTAGGTGCACGGGCTCAGTAGTTGTGGCTCGCGGGCTCTACAGCACAGACTCAGTAGTTGTGGCGCACGGGCTTAGTTGCTCCACGGCATGTGGGATCTTCCTGGACAAGGGCTCAAACCCATGACCCCTGCATTGGCAGGCGGATTCTTAACCACTGTGCCACCAGGGAAGTCCTGTGTGTGTGTATTTTATATCAAATTCTTAACCACTATTTTCTAGGAGTTCAAGCAATTTAAAAAATTTTATTATTTATGATTTTTTTGTAATATCCAATTTTTAAAAACAAGAATAACCTATTAATTTTATCATTACAGAAAATGATAGAGCCCTTTTAATCTTGGGAAAATGCTATAAAAACTGAATTTTGATTAAGAAATTATCTTTTAGTGGGGCTGAGGGGGGGAAAAACTGATGTTCAAAGGAAAAAAAAATTCACAATGACTCTTTCCATGATTCACCTCTGTGGTCAAAATAAATAAAAACCACTAAATATTTCAACTAAATATTGAATAAGAGTCCTTTGGCTTCAGAAGATCTCACACTATACTCAAAGTTTTTAATTCAAAATTTTGATTTAAATCAAATAAGATAAACACCAGTAAGGGCTTACTCTTCACGAGAGGTATGTTATAAGGAAAGACCAAAGCCTTCTAAATCATTCAGAACTGGGTCCAAATCCTGACTCTTCCACTTCTGAATTAAATGAATTTGCCACACTTATTTAATCTCTCTGAGGCTCCATTTCCACATTTGTGTATAAAACAGAGGATATGTCAGTGCTGCAGGGTTGTTATGAGATTAAAGTCCACTGTGAGATTAAATATCATCTACATAGGGTACCTGGCTTTTGCTCAATAAGTCATAATTTCTCTAATAAAGTGAACATTTTGTTTTAATATGAATGCTCAGGTTTATACCATAAAGTATTTCAACCCCTGCCCTTTTTAGTGAAATGTGTTATAAGCAACACTCAGTGCTAGTAAGAAAAAGAAGTCTAGAATGATATATGTATATACATGTGTGTATATATATGTGCTTATTTATATATCTATTATCTCTGGGTGTTAGGATTTCAAGTGAGTTTTTAAAATGTTTCCTTATTAAGGTGACTTCCATCTGTGCTTTTCTGGGAAGCCCTCCCTGGCCCTAGTCTGCTCTTTCAGGGCTGGCTCTGGGGGTGAGGGAGGAAGCAGCAGCAGCAGATGCGACAGTCTCTAGGGACATAGGGAACAGATCTCGAGAAAGAAGAAAGAGAAGTCTAGAATGTCCATCTGTAACATACATTTATTTGTTTTCAGACTCTCTTCCCCTGGAAAGTTTTAAATACTTTCTGTATCTGATAGGACATAAAACCAAATTTCTCCTACCAATACCTTTCCATGGTTACCCAGTGTGGTTAAATGCATGTCTCAGGTGTTGGAGGTGGAGGTTGTCTTTCTAGAAGAAAAAGACAAAGTGCTCTGACTCCTCAAGGGTTGGAATCAAGGAATAAACCTATGTTGCTGTAACCTGTGGAAAAGAAACCTATAAACCTAGTAAACCTAATGGCTCAGTAAATGACCCAATAAACCTAAGTTCTGAATTTTTTAACTTCAGATTTCCCCCTAAATTTGCCCCATCTTAAAATGATTGATGGCTTCTTTTCTAGAAAGATGAAACCATTATCAAGCCAGAATGCTGAGGCTAACTTAGCTAGTCTTTTTTTTTTTTTTTTTTTTTTTTTTTTTGCGGCACGCGGGCCTCTCACTGTTGCGGCCTCTCCTGTTGCGGAGCACAGGCTCCGGACGTGCAGGCTCAGTGGCCATGGCTCACGGGCCCAGCCGCTCCGCGGCATGTGGGATCTTCCCGGACCGGGGCCCGAACCGGTATCAGCAGGCAGACTCTCAACCACTGCGCCACCAGGGAAGCCCACTTAGCTAGTCTTGATTGCTAATTACTGTTTGAACTTTTTCAAAGTATTAAATACACGTGACAAAGGGTACAGGTCAAGAATGTACAGCTTGATGAATTTTCACCAGCTGAACACATCTGCGTAATCAGCACCCAGATCAAGAAACAGATCGTTACCACACCCGAGCAGCTTCCTTCACTACTTTTTTCAGTCAAGGGTAACCGCCTTCCTGATTTCCAACAGCACAGGTTGGTCCAACCTGTTTTTGAACTTTATCTATAGAATCTTTCAACGTGTTCTCTTTTTTTATGTTTTCTTTTTTCACTCAGCATTTCATCTATGAGACTCAACCATATTGTTGTGTATAGACTGTTCATCATCATTGCTTTAGAGCAACCTGTTGCATGTGTCACATTTTTTGATCAGATATTTATTTTCAACACATAGAGTTAAAAAATAATTATGCACTGGTGTTAAGGCTTTCTTTCTCCAATTTCCTAACCCCCCCCAACATGTAGTTTCCTAATGGAGTTAGTCAAGGAAACTTTTCACTATAGAAAGGAAAATGTTGGATTCCCGTTAATTCTGCCTTGTTTAGATTTTTCCACAATGGGAAGTGTTAACAGGGGAAGTGTAATGATGCCTGGGAAAGACATCCACTGTTTGTCATCCAAATTTGCCAGGCCGGTGTAACTGACTTCCCGTGTAATTCCCGAGGCACTTGAAGACAGGAAAAGATGCTGCCGTCTCGCTGCTCCCGTAGGAGCGCCCAAACCAAAGCTGGAGCCAGGCCCAGGTGTGACGTGGTTTAAATTGGTCTCTGGTGCTGCCCCATTCTCCTTATCACCATCTGCAATCTCCTATTGCTCACTAACAAGTCTGTGATTATGGTCTTCTTCATCAGTAGATATACACCACCTAGAAATGACTTAACCCAGTAGTTTTCCATTATTTCACCACCTCTTATCAACCCAGTTGGGATTTTAGAGATAGTTTGAATAAGGCAATATCCCTAGACCATGCTACGATCTTTTGTATGTAATTGTGTCTTTATGTCAGAGATACTTGGAGATCAAGTGTCTCCTAAGGAGAGGAATATGAGTTGACAAACCTAGTAAGATATAGGAGACCCTAGTGAGAATATGAATCTTTTACAGGCAATGGAAAACAATTTGTCATTCCACATTAAAGAATGGGGTCTGCTAATACCATTCAGCATTCTTCTAGAATGGTGAGGTCAGTCATGTGCATGGAAATGGGAAGAGCCAGAAATCTCGTGCTCCCCTCTGTGTCTCCCTTGATCTGGTGTTATCATGGTCACAATGGGGAAACACACGTTACCTCACTCTTCAAAATACTGGTCGTCTCTTCTCCCTTTTTAGTTAGGTAGTTGTTTAATAAACTTGCCTTGTACAAAGCAGATGCTCAACAACAATAATAAGGTCTACCTTTCCCAGGGATGTTGGCACTTTAGCAGAGGATCCTGAATGCCTAAATCTAAATCCAAAGGATAAATGTCAAGTTTATAGGTTAGAATAAAAATAATAACAGGAGGCTTCCCTGGTGGCGCAGTGCTTGAGAGTCCACCTGCCGATGCGGGGGACGCGGGTTCGTGCCCTGGTCCGGGAGGATCCCGCATGCCGCGGAGCGGCTGGGCCCGTGAGCCATGGCCGCGGAGCCTGCGCGTCCGGAGCCTGTGCTCCGCAATGGGAGAGGCCACAGCAGTGAGAGGCCCTCGTGCCGCGAAAAAAAAAAAAAAAAAATAATAATAACAGGTATTAGTTTTTAGAGCATTTGCTAGGTGCTGGGTACTATGTGAAGCACTGTAAATGCATTATCTTGTTTAATCCTCTTATTATCCTCATTTTATGACTGAAGCATTGAGCTCTAGTAAATTTCTGAAGGTCAAGACAGCTGATAAGTGGCAGAATTGTAATTCAATTACAGCCAAATCTGTCTGATCGAAGAGCCAAGTTCTCAATCATTACAACATAGACACTTTCTTGTGGATTGTGCATTTACTTCTCTGCTGTAACAATTCTGCTTTTTACTGCTTACTGCCATTATTTTCTTTGCTCTGTCACATATTGCATCGAACTTGTTTTTTCTCACACCTGTCCCTGATGCCATATTCTCTTTTGTCTCATTGCACATAGCAAATAGCCAGTTGTATAAAATAGTCTCCTGATTTTTCAGGTTCATAAAGTAAAATACTTTCTAGAGAAAGGCTTTTCTCAGCTCCTGGCTTGGTTCCTGTTTATTATAAAGCATTTCTTCTCCTTCCTATTTAGTCTCCAAGATTTTTTTAAATCTTTTTTTTTTTTTTTTGGCTGTACCATGCAGCATGTGGGATCTTAGTTCCCCGACCAGGGATTGAACTCACACCGCCTACATTGGAAGTGCAGAGTCTTAACCACTGCACTGCCAAGGAAGTCCCTAGTCTCCATGATTTTGATTTATTGATGTTCATTGTCATTCACAAACCTGAAAAGATAGTTTCAAGCATTTGTCTTAAATTACTTACTGAAGCTTCCTAGGGCAAGGACAAGGTAGCAGGCTAGATGGAGTGGAAGCCCAGAACTCCTGCCAGATGAGCTGCAGGGTTTCATTAGCTAGGACTAGGGGTACAGATCTCAGATCCCATTTCTGAGGCATGGCTGTACATAGATGTTCTCTCCACGATGCATCTGGGTACTGAGGTTAGGCAATTTAGAGGAGAAAGCCAGACTGTGGCAAAATCTTACTCACTTGTGATATAGGGTCGAGCCTTTTTGTCATTATTACTATAGTTACTGAAAAAGAAACCCCACTGAAGTAATGGCATTGGAGACAAGGAGATTGCTGACATTTTCTTTTATTGCACAATCTTCCTAGGAATCCTGCAACCTGACTGTCCAATCATGGAATTTTTTAGAAACTGAGCTGGTCCAGGAAGGAGAGCTTTTTAGAGAAGCATCCCTGAAATCACATCACAGCAACTGCCAACTTTGCCTAAACACAGAGCCCGGTGGTGCTGGCATAAGTGAACACTCTACATGCACTTTGTTGCTGCTGCAGCTCTTCATTTGTGCAGCTTTGTGTCCAGGTCATATATACTTTGTGGATATTTCAGAAGCATTTGTGGCTCCATACAGGTACACAGAGGAATGTGCAGTGGCTGAACTTTTGGCCAAATGGGGTCTTGGAAACCTGCATGGTGACATGGGAAGAACAGGGGCTTTGAAGTCAGACTTCACGACCTTGGATTTAAGAAGTGGTTCTAGTATTAGCTCTGCAGTCCTGGACAAGGCAACTAACTTGCTTAAGTTTTAATTTTATCATCTGCACAATGTCACTCACACAGCCTATAATCAACATCGCATACTAGTATTGCTGATTTTAAGTCAGTTTCTCCCTCTAGGCTAAGGTCCATAAGGAGAAGGATATGTCTTGCTCATTGCTACATTTTACCATGCCTAGTACACCGTCTGGCAAGAACTAGGTGATCAATAAACAGTTATTAAGTTAATAAGAAGCTCTATAACAAAAAATAATATCTACTGGGGTTTTTATTATAATTGGGATTATATAGAATTAGATTAATTTTAGGAGTATCTATATTTTTATGACTCATAAACATAATGTATCTTTTTGTTTCTGTAATGTTTTCACTAAGGTTTTATAATTTTTGCTACAAAGGCTCACACATGTTTTGTTAGGTTTATCCCCAGGTATGTGAAGTTTTTATAACACTGTAAAAGTCTTCTTATAAAAACACCAGATTTTCTAATTCTTGGGGTTGATGCTTAGAATTGAAACTTAACTTTGTATATTATTTCTTTATTAAGTCACATTTTAAAGTTTTGTTACTAGTTCTAATAATTTATCTGTAGATTCACTGAGGTTTTCTACCAGACAATTACATCATTTGCAAATAAAGATGATTTTATTTCTTATTCTCAAGTCCTTACATCTTTTTTCCTTTTATTCCTCGTCTTTTTTTAATTGAAGTATAGTTAATGTACAATATTATATGTTTCAGGTGTACAATATAGTAATTCACAATTTTTAAAGATTATACTCCATTTATAGTTGTTATAAAATATTGCCTATATTCCCTGTGTTGTACAATATATCCTTGTAGCTTATTTCATACATAATAGTTTGTGCTTCTTAATCCCCTACCCTTATGTTGCCCCTCCCCGCTTCCCTCTCCCTACTGGTAACCACTAGACCGTTCTCTATATCTGTGAGTCTGATTCTTTTTTGTTATATTCACTAGTTCTTGTACTTTTTAGATTCCACACATAAGTGATATCAAACAGTATTTGTCTTTCTCTGTCTGACTTATTTCACTTAGCATAATACCCTCCAAGTCCATCCATGTTGTTGCAAATGGCAGAACGCATTAACAAATTGAAGAACAAAAACCATATAATCGCCTCAATAGATGCAGAAAAAGCTTTTGATAAAATCAAACATCCATTTCTGATAAAAACTCTCCAGAAAGTGGACATAGAGGGAACATACCTCAACATAAGAAAGGCCATATATGACAAACCCACAGCTAATATCATACTCAATGGTGAAAAGCTGAAAGCATTTCCTCTAAGATCAGGAACAAGTCAAGGATATCCACTCTCACAACTTTTATTCAACATAGTTTTGGAAGTCCTAGCCATGGCAATCAGAGAAGGAAAAGAAATAAAAAGGAATCCAAATTGGAAAAGAAGTAAAACTGTCACTGTTTGCAGATGGCATCATACTATACATAGAAAATCCTAAAGATGCCACCAGAAGACTACTAGAACTCATCAATGAATTCAGTAAAGTTGAGGATACAAAATTAATATACATAAATCTGTTGCATTTCTATACACTAACAACAATATCAGAAAGAGAAATTTAAAAAATACTATTTACCATCTCATCAAAAAGAATAAACTATCTAGGAATAAACCTACCCAAGGAGGTAAAAGACCTATACTAGGAAAACTATAAGATACTGTTGAAAGAAACTGAAGACAACACAGATGGAAAGATACCATGTTCTTGGATTGGAAGAATTAATATCATTAAAATGACCATTCTACCCAAGGCAATCTACAGATTCAATGCAATCCCTATCAAAAGACCAATGGCATTTTTCACAGAACTAGAACAAATAATTTCAAAATTTGTGTAGAAACACAATAGACCCTGAATAGCCAAAACAACCTTGAGAAAGCAGGACAGAGCTGGGGGAATCACGCTTCCTGACTTCAGACTATACTATAGAACTATAGTGACCAAAGCAGTATCGTACTGACACAAAAACAGACACATAAATCAATAGAACAGAATAGAGAGCCAGAAATAAACCCATGTACTTATGGTCAATTAATCTGCAACAAAGAAGGCAAGAATATACAGTGGAGAAAAGACGGTCTCTTCAATAAGTGGTGCTGGGAAAACTGGACGGCTACATGTAAAAGAATGAAATTAGAACATTCCCTATTCTTTGTTTTTTATTTCTTGTCTAAGACGTCTAGAACAATATTGAATAGAAGTGGAAATAATGGGATCCTGTCTTGTGACTGATCTTAAAGGGAATGTTTACAGTGTTTCACCGTTCACTATAATGCTTACTGTAGATTTTCTTTGTAGATAACATTTATCACATTACGGAAGTTTCCTAACATTCTAATTTTTTTAAATAAATGGATGTTGAATTTCATTGAACATTTTTTTGTGTATTGAGAAGGTTACATTTTTTTCTTCTTTAATCTGTTAATACGAAGAATTACATAACTGATTTTCTAATGTTAAAACAGTTCTGTCTTCCTGGGGTAAATCTCAGTTGGTCATGGTGCATTATGCAACCTCTTCATTGTTGACAATAGGTCACAAAGGGAAAACTGAACTAAGGGAAGTCGAGTCACTTGTCCAAGGCCACACAGCCCAAGTATTTATAAAAAGCAGACTACTGAAACCTTGAAGTTCCGAGTAAGGTAGAATGGATAAAATGGATTCAACCCAAAAGGTGTTTAGCGATTACCAGCAGACCACTCCGTTCAGAAAGAACCACTCTGCCCCTTGGATAATAACATCTAGAACTAAACTTGCCTTGCAGTGGTGGGACCCCAACATTTCATTTAGGGTCATTCACGGTCCCCATCATCTCATAAGTAAATCCTCAGGGAGGCTGTTAAATCTCTGAGAAAAACAATTCCCTCTTATCAAGGGCCAGGATCATAGAATTACTTGAGGATCGATAACTCAGACTTGATTTGATTACTTCCAGCTAAATGACTTTATACAGTTGCTGATCTTCTACTTCTTCATTATATTATGATCTATTGTTTAATGTCACAGCTGGAGTTAATATGTATTTCATTCAATGACCCATTTTGATAACCAAGATATTTGGGTGCCAAGTGTTGTTCCAGAGTACATATGGAGTTTTTTATTATTCAGGTTCATGTTTACCAGAATTCCCCTCTTTGAGTTTAACCATTTTCTAGCAATGTAGTCCCCAGAACTCAGTAATAAAATAACCTAATTTTCTAAAAATGAGCCAACTCACCAATCCTGTAAAAGGCAGGCAAGCAGAAGCTGAACAACCACAAAAGCAGCAGCCACGAAACCCAGGGAGCAATCCATGTTTGTGTTTTGGACATCTATCTTTTCATTTGTTTTTCACCTCTGTTGAGCCTGCCACCAATCATGCTTCACTGCCAGTGACTGCATCAAAGTCCCCAAGCTTGCAAAGTGGCAGGAGGTGACATCCAAGGCATCTTTATGCAGTGTCTCAATGTTTTGTGTTACTTTCTCAAAACATTACAGATTGGGTAAGTGCCATAGTAATCTAAGTCCTAAAAAGTAGAAAACTGAGATTTTTGTTGTAGCTGTTTACCAGCTTGGCCAAGTGTTTTAAAACTGATGAGGTGAGTATTAGAGCAGAAGTGAGGAAATGGACGCTTTCATATACTACTGGTGAGAGTTCAAATTTATACTTTTATCTGGAGGATAATGAAATAATATCTGTCATCATTTTAAGTGCAAAGATACTTTGGCCTAGTAAATCCACTTCTAGAAATTTTCCTAGAGAAGTTATAGGACAAATATAGGTAAAGATAAATATCCTAAGATGTTTTGCAGTGTTGTTTATAATAGTAAGATTTTCATCAATATGGGATATTTTAAATAAGTTATGGTGCATTATAAATGGAATATTATGCAGCCCTTATAAAGGCTGATGTATGTATATATTTATTAACATGAAAAGATGTCCTTAGTATATGGTTTACTTTTAAGAACCAAAATATAAAAAATAAAACTTAAATCTGTTTTTGTTGAAAACCTTTTTGTGAATATATGAACTAAAAAATTCTGAAAGCCTACCAAGTTAACAGTGGTTATCTTTGGGTAGGGTGATATAATGGATGATTTTCACTTTTTTTTTTTTTTTTGTCTTTCTGTATGGTATGGAGCTTTTATAAAAGAATACATTACTTTTATATTTTCATTTTAGCAAAAGACTATTTTCATTTTAGCAAAAGACTATTTTTTGGGAGTTGTTTTATTAATTACATTGACAGATGAGCTGAAAAAGTATAGTTTTATTGTAATAACGAAGAGTAAAACAGCAAGCTCTAGCTATAGAAAGAGAAGAACACTTATTAAGCACAGTTTAAGTACAACCGAGTCACCCAAATTAAAATCTCAAATGACGCCATTTCCCATCTCTTCATTGTTAAAGGAGAGCAAATCCCTAGGAGGCTATCATACATCTTGGTAAGACAATTCCCTTTTATTAGCAGCCAGGAGCACAGAATTATTTGAAGTGCTTTTTAAAGAGTTTAATGAAAAACTCACATTTTAGTGTAGTGTCATTTCAGCTGGACTTGAATTTGAATCCCATCTTTTTCATTTATTAGCTCTGTCATGTTGAGCAAGACATTTAACCCTCCAAGCTGTCATTTACTCTTTAATAAAATGTGTATCATAATAATCTCTGAGTAGATGAGCCAGCTGTGCAGACTGGAACTAACCCATAAGGCTGTTGTGAGGATTCAATGAGATACAACTTTTAAAATGCTTAACATAGGGTCTGGCCCAAGAACAGGAGCTCCATAATAGTAGCTCAGAAATGTAACACTATCTCTGTTTCACTTCCTCAGCGACTTTGAAAGAGTCTATGAATGTTGTTCATGTACAGACAGGTCACCAATTTAATTGGGTTTCTAGTGTTCAACTGTGGGTGATAACCCTTTTGTGGTTATCACAGCCTTATGTTGATCAAAGGGCCCCAGACACAATATGCTCTTGGAAAGATAAAAATACTTTTAATACGAAAACCACTTCCTAATTCATCTGCTGAGTTTAGAGCATTTTCTGTATGTGCATGTCCAACCACTGAGCTTGCACAAAAGAATCTGACGTATTCTACTCAGCTCAGTGAGTAGACGCTCCTCTAAGCATCCTTTCCAACCACCTCTCCACTGCCGTCATCAGGCTGAGTCAGATATCTTTTCGTGGAGCTCGCACAAGAATGTGTGTGTATACACCGTGTCCTCCATATTGTTAATTATGTTTCTCTACGCATCTCTTCACTTGTCTTTGAGCTCCGTCAGGACCGGGACTGCGTCCTATTCATCTGTGTGTCTTCAGAGAGTAGCTTAGAAGATAGTGCAGAATGGGCCGTAACAAAAATGTGTAGGACAAATAAATGAAACTCTGGATGGGGCTAAGTGGGCATAAATGGGGTAATATGGAGTGTGTCCTGGGAATCTAATTTCTATTTAAGGTTATGTGTATAGATAGTTTTGTGAAGGTTCATGTTTACTGTTTGAGACCTTGGCCAGTGACTGATTCCCTTGCCTTTCCTTCCCTTTCAAAAACTGCAGAGCAAAGATAGAGAAACGAAATGCTTGAGCATAATACCACAGACCAATTTAAATAGAATTTCAGTGGGAAGAGTTAGCAGTTCATGAAAGTTGTGTAAGGGTCAGCTTTGTCCATGACTATGTCAGCCATCAGGGGAGTGACAGACACTTAGGGTTTTGTTTTTTTTTCAGTTGTAACTAGAGCAGAAATATTGTATCAGAAAAGTTTATGATATATTATCAAATGACAAAAGCATTGTGCTGAATATACAATGTGATTCCAATTCCATTGGTGACAGTACTTTGGATAATTTTTTCCCTACTTTATGTTTTTCTTTTCTTTACAACAAACATGTATTACATTAACAATGAGGGGGGAAAGCTATATGTTCTTCTTTTGAAGTTCTAACTTGTCATCCTACGGACTATTCTGTAGAAAGTTCCCTAGTCTTCTATGAGTAGAGGACCAGCTGTGCAGGTGGAACTTCCCTTAGAATTAACTGCCTTCTATTTGACTAGATGACAGATGCTACACATGAAGATACAACCTTAACATGGCCTGTGGGACCCGACATGGTCTGGGTGCTCCCTAACCCAGCTTCCTTCCCAAACCTCCAGCCACTGTGGCTATCTGGTAGCTCCTGGGCTACTCCAAGCCTCAAATGGCCTAGAAAGTTTCCCCACATCATTTTTTTTCTTCCTGCATTTAATTGTGTGATTTTAATCTAGTATCCAATGCCCCACCTCTAAATAAAACAACTCTGAGCTCCATGAAGGTGTTGCTCATTATTGAATCCCTAGTGTTAGCACAATGCCTGAAGCCTTGAAGGAGCTTAAATATTTCCTGTGTATACGAATGCACCACTGAAATAATATAAACAGAATTCAGAGAGGAAGATGGGAGGGGACACTTTTATTGTGTCTACCCAGAGCCATCCACCTAATAAATGAGTCAACAAGTATTTGTTGGGTGTCTATTTGCCCTCTGCTAGATACTACAGGAAAAGCAAGACTAATATAAAAAGGGGCCCTGCCCTTTGGGAGTTTCTAGTACAATATGAAGAGATGAGAAAACATGATATGAAACAGAGAAGTAACACTACTAATTAAATTATATTAGAATCATCATGTTTTTAGTGGCCACATGATTAGAAACAATATAGATTTTCTACATAGACTAAATCCATTCAAGCAAATGGTATTCAGCCTGAACAGCTTTTAAACAAAGTCAATGGTATTTTCCTTCCATTCCTATTCCTTGGAATCCTTTTCTACTCCCCTCACACTCCCTAAACTTTAACATTATCCCACTTAAAACACATTGTTGGTAGAACCTGGAGTCTACATAGCACCTTCCCTCATATCCATCTGAGAAATTTTCTTTTTTGAATAAGGCAATGTCAAGAAGAGGATCTGAAGAGTGAGAATAAGAACAGGAGGGAGTGGAGGCAAGTCTTAGAAAAATAATAGCTAGCGCATCCACGGCACCTGCAGTGTGCCAGGGATTGTTCTGAGCACTTCACACGTATATCCATGTAACTGTCCAAGCATTTCCATGTGGCGGTAACTGATGACTATTATCCTTATTTGTTAGCATAGCTGAAGGAACTGAGTCACAGGAGGATAGTAACTTGCAAGGTCACACAGCTTGTAGGCGGTGGAGGCAGGCAGTCTGGCTCTAAACCTCTGCATCATGCTGCCCAAAGTCCCTCGTGCTTTCCTCTCTCTCAGCATCCCTTGTTCTCCTGCTACCATTCCTCTATCACCGCCTCCTTCACCAGGTTTTCTATTTCTACCACGTATTAATCCTTTCCTCTTTGTCCCAAATTCCCAAGTAAAAATGCAGGCCCAAGCTCTTTAAGTCATCTTTATTTTTGGACTTCCAGATTTTTCCATTTTATCCCAGTTTTAATCGATCCATTTACAAGCTATGATAATCATGGACTGAATGAAGAATAACACCCACTACTGCACAACTAGAATTCCAAGGGGATAAACTGGAGTTACGGTTTTCTGACTTGACACTAAATGCTTGATACTTGATGTTGCTGTCTGATGGCAAATCTGAAAAGTAATAATAATAGCCTACATTTGTTGAGTGCTAACTGTGGACCAGATATTGTTTCAAGCACTCTCCACATATCAATTCATTTAATCACATAACAGCCCTGTAAGAGAAGTTCTGCTATAATCATTCTATTCCACAGTTTAAAAAAAAAAAGGTGTAGAGAGTTTAAGTAGTTTGACTAAAGGAGAGCCACACATGGAACCAAGTGGGGTCTCTTAACCACTGTGCCACACAGCCTTTTACTTCCCCACACTAACCATTTTAACATCTTTTTTCTGATTTAAGAAGCAGAAGTCCCTTTCTGATAATGACCCATGTCTGTTTTATATTTTCACTCCCAAGGTCCTTCCAACAACCCCTCCATTTGCCAGAAAACCCTTAGTGGCTTTCCCTTTCCCACCTAATTATTTTTTGTTACTATATTTCTCCCTTATCCGTCAGAAGCCTGCTGGAATAGAAAACACTCACTGAGACTTCACAGTAACTGGAAAACTTACACTAAGACATTATGATTAAGACAAAGTGAGTTTTCCAATATATGACCTTAAATTGGAGCTCATATCATCGTCAAAAGAAACCTGACCACTGCGGGTGTGGGTACGATTCCTATACTACTCAGCCTGGAATGTCCAGGAGTGATTCACACTCACCCCTGTCTGTGGACCACCTCCCAGGGAAGTCGGCAAAACCCCCCTGCCCGTCTCCTCGGTGACTGTTATTTCTAAGCTGCCAACACTGCTCCTGTATTATCTACATTCTAACTTCATGGGGAAGGGCTGTGGTGACTTTCAGGAAAGTGAATAGGAAGTTGCTTTTCTAAACAGCCTGACAGCTGAGGGGAGGCAGCAAGACTATAAGAAGTCTGGGCTGCACAGACGGCAGTAAGCTGGCTGTGTCACAGAGGAGATGGTAAGTTCATTTCTCTTTACTATGGGAAGTGGTTGAGTTGAAGTGGTTCGGAGCTGAGTCAGGCAGGTAAAGCTTCCGAAAATGAGGAAGGGCAGTAATCATGGAGCTTTGTGTTGAGTAGCCTTCCAGAGTTTGTAAGCATTTCAAAACCTGCTGTCCACTCTGACCCTCCCCACATCTTTGTGAGTTGCTATGTCCATGTTACAAATGAAGCTGCTGTGTCTTACAGAGAGGCTAGGTGTTTTACCTAAGGTACACTGTTAGGCTTGATGTTGTCTGGATCTGAACGTCCGTCCTCTGACTCTACAGCTGCTGTTTTTCCTAGCAGGGCTTACAGGGACTCTCTTGGAGCAAACCTTGGTTAACCCTCAACCCCCTTCTCCAGGATTGCTCTTCTGTCTGGGTTGAATGCAAGACTGAGTAAGTGTCCTGGGACAAGACTACAGTTACATGTTTTCTCATCCCCAGCTCGCCTATTTCTTTCTCTGAGCCCTAAGAGTCTGCTGGGACTAATGTGGAGTATTCACACAGTTCCCATTTCTGCCTCAGCTCTCAGTCCTGTTAGTGACTCAGTTTCCTCTTCTATAAAATGGACAGAATAATGGTACTCTACTTTGTAGCATCATTGTGAGGATTAAATAAGTTTACACTGAAAAGCATTTAGGTCTGAGCCTGGCACATAGTTGTGGATTAGTAAATGTTAGCTGTTATTGTTACAAGAAAGAGAAAATTCTTGGGGTTCAGTGGGATTTGGGATCCAGGGAAGATCCAAGGAAAAAGGCTTTCTTGAACTCATTAACATTATCCTAGATAAGACACATAGAGTTTTACCCTCGACTTACAAGGCATATCTCATACAGTCCTAGGGTCTACAATCCTGCAGTCTGTGGCTAGAGAGGAGCCAGACTGTCCCTGTTTTTGAGCCCCTTTCTATGGGATACCAGAAGAAAGGAGCACTTATACCCAATTCACTCCCTCTCTTTGCTTTATTATAGTACATTTTCAAATACTTGTAATGAGGATTTTCCAGGTTGGGGAGAATAGGGATAAAAGGATGATGAAAAGAAGAGGAAGGAGTTTGAGTCTGTCCTGAGTTTGAACTCCAATGATGTAAGAATGTGTTTTACTTTTGTCTTATCTCTTGCATAAATTTCCTGTATTGGTCAACTTAAATGAATTAACAGTTTTTTCTTTCTTCCGTCTATTCTCTTTGGGATCCTCCTCTATTTTAGAGGAATGTTAACAGATTGAATCATGGAGTTCTTTGAGATTCTGACAAAAGGTACAACTCCTTTTCGCAGATGAAAATGCAGACATCCACATAAACACTGAGCTTTATGGAACCCCACCCTTTCGCCTCCTATGCTTTAAGCTCAGAACTGCCTCCACTGGCATCCTGAAACTAGGCTGGAACTCTGCGATGAAGTGCTAAGAACTCCAGCCCTGGAATTGTTTTGAATATTTCAATGACAAGACCTTTTCCTTTGCCCTTGAATACATTTGTCTCTTGGGATTCCGGAACCTCGAACTCTGTGTGAAAATTCATCTTCAAGTTCAGAGTGGCTTCAATTAACCCTAGGACCTGAGGAAAGATGTTAAGGTTTCTCTGGTGGGGTGTTTTCAATCAGATGGATCTCAGAGTGGGGCAGCGCTAGACGGGGAACTTACAGTTAAATTATGCCAATGTTAGTCAGGGTGTGAGTGGACTAAGAAGCAGGTCTGGATTCATTTCCATTTATACCTTTTAACCATCTTAGGTCTGTTGATTCTAGTTCTTACTCTTCCTTCCATTACCTATTTTTCAAAATGTAGTTAAATTGTTCACGCTCTCCTGGGCTGGCTGCTAGCTCTTAGAAAGTGCAGTTTCAGAATTTTGTAAGTGGAAGCTTATTAATCAAACCCTCAAACATCACAGTGACTTACTACGTAACAGGCAGTACTGGGAAAAGACTCTGGACCTGACCTTAGAGGGTAGGCCCATGATGTTTCATAAGTGGAATTTATTATTACATTGTCTTCTAAGTGACTCATTTCTCTGTTTGAAAAGCAAAACAGAAATTTTATAAAATCAAATACACAAAATGAATCCTTTATATTTGTAGAGATATAGGTCAGCCATGGCCCAAAAGGCTTAAAAAATCTTTTAAGTATGCTACTTTATATTTCATGCTAATATTTCATCCTAAATAACAGTGATCAGGAATCTAAATACATATATATGTGTATATATATATGTGTGTGTGTATATATGTGTGTGTGTATATATATATATATATGCTTTGATTCTTAGTGTTCATGTTGTCCTGGGCTCCTCTTCCTGTCTTTATTTCTATTTGCTATTTGGCTTATAGACCTCTTTGTTTCACTGTTTCATTTTCTGCCTTTAGGCTGAGGCCACTAATATCTGTGCTATATTACCACCATCACCCATAAACTTAAGGGAAATAATATGATATCAGTTGTACTGCCTTGAAAATCTAGACTCTGCCACCAACAAGTTGTATAGTTCTGTCTCTTCAATGACTCTCATATCTGCCTTCCCCCTTTGTATTCTCACTGACCCTCTTTAATTTCCTTTCTTTCCCATAAGAAATTTCTAAGATGAAACAAACTGATTTTGTAGATATTATAATATCCAACATTTGCAAATATTTATTCGGTGCCCCACCATGCACCTAGCAGTGTGTTAGAAGTATATGTAAATAAATGTTGAAGAGAAATCATCTGTTTAAAACCACCTGTAGACTTGCTGCTTTTTAATTTGAAAGACTACAGATTATAATATTACCTCAAATTACAAAAAAGAAACACCATCATTAGATGCATCTATTCAGGACGCTTCTCTGTTCAAAACCCTGGCAATTGGATCCCTTCTGGAACTGTCATTTCCAACTCACAAGGTCTGACTCCAGAACAACTTCTTTTCAACTAACCTCTAGGACTTCCCAATTTTCAGCAGCAATGAGACCATATCACTACCTCTCCTGAAATCTACTTGCTGCCCCATTTGTCTTGCACTTAGAACAAAAACCTCACCCCCTTGTTTTAGTTCCTAAAGCCCAGAGTGATCTGTCCCCAGCTTCATCTCATACTCTTCTACCCTTGCTCATTCCATTCCAGCGACACTGATGTTTTCATGTTCTTCGAATACTCCACATTTTCCTTCCACGTTAAAGCCTTCACATTAGCATTTCCTTCTGTCTTTAATGCTTGTCCTCCTGCTTCTCACTGGTTTCTTCTGGTCATTCTGCTCTCAGCTTAAATGCCACCTTTGTAGAGAGGTCTTCCCTGACCTCCCTCCCTGTCTAATAATAAGCACCCCATCCCTCTATCACATAACCTGGCTTTAATTCTCTACCTAGCACTTATCACTGTCTTCTATTTTTCATGTTTACTCGTTCAGCACTGTTGCGTATATATTGGTGTTTGTTTCATTGTCTGTCTTCCACAGAATGTACATTTCATGTGGAAAGGAATCGTGTCTTCTTTTATCATTTTAATTGCCAGTGCCTATAACAGTGCCTGACACATTGTAGGCACTTAATAAGTCAATAGTTATTGACATAAATAATGGGAAAGAACACAGGCAATAACAAGGGCGTGCCTATCTTGGAGTGGGGAGGAAGGGATTGGTAATAGGGAAGGCTCCTTTGAGGAGGAGACTCTTGGACTTTTAGAGCTACGCATCCACAGAAGGAGAGGGTGCCCTGGGCGTAAAGAGAACATGGGGAACATACTGTGCATTCTGGAAAGTACAAGATGTCGTGTTATATAAATGCACCGTAGAATTGTGGTGGGGGCAGGTGTAATTAAGGAGTAATGGCAGGAGATGGGACTAGACAAGTAGGAAGAAGTCTCATCTTGCAGAGCCCCAAAGTGTCATCTTAAGGAGCTGGTATGTACTGCTCAGGGAGTAGGAACAGCTGATGGATTTTAAGTAGTGAAGCAATATGATCAGATTTTGTGTTAGGAATATCATTCAGACAGCATTAGAGATAAAGAACTGGGGATGGGTAATCTTGAGGAGAAGAGACCAGTGACAAGATGATTTCTCTGGTCCAGGAAGGAAATGATAATGTCTGAATTAGTGCTGCAGCAATAAAGTGGAAATCTGCAGAATGGCCAGGTATCTCATCAGAAGGTAAAGTCAATAGGATTTGATGGCAGACTGATGTGAAGGGATCCTTGGTCTTCCCTCCCTGGTCCCACCTGATGGAGGACTTCAGGGTCTCTGTGGGCAGGTAGCTTATGGGGCTCGGGTCAGTGATACTGTCTGTTCATAAGAACATGCATCCCTTACATGAGCCTTCTTCGGTGCTGGAGCCTTTCAAAGGGACACACCCACTCCAGAGAGTTACATGGAATTTGCCTTCACCTCTCCCTCTTCTAAGAGCTGCCACTATTTGATGCTTCTCCAGGCTTTCCTGAGACACACCAGCTATGGTAGGTCCTGATTCCCCCACTTCTCCTCCACTTCTCCCCATCTGCCACCCGCATGGAGTTTAAGTGAGTGAGTCCTTCTCCTTTGTTCTCTCACATGGGATGCGAGCCATCATGCCCCTTGTTTCTCTCATACTCAAAGAGAATGAGACCAAGTGCCGAGAACATATTTTTTTTTTGCACAGCCGTGTTATACTCTTCTACCTAATCATAATACACTTTTACATTTGATACGATCACTGCTGTAACCATACTGTACTTAGTGCTAATTATCACATATGTCTCCAACATTTTCCCATTCAGCACGCCTCTATCTTACTTTCAGTCATTCCCTTGCCATTTTTCACTTATTCATTCATTCATCTATAACATATTTATTAAGGATTAAGCATCTGCTCTCTATTACGGCTGGGATTCAGACATGAGTAAGTCATATCCCTTGCCCCGAGAAGCCTCTGCCAGCAGCTGCCTCCAGCTGCATGTGCTCCTATGTTTGTTTTGCATTTGGATTGCAGACTTCATGCTCGGGAGGAAAGTCAGGGATGGAGATGCTGATGGAGAGCCACTGGCAAACAGATGGCCATAAGGAGGCCCTAGGAAAGCAGAAGAGTGACAAGAGAATAGGGCCAGGGAGGTAGGAACCCAGGGGAATCTCTATCTCTACCTCTGCAAGAAGGTTGGTGTGGATTAAGGAGAAGACTCGGAACAGTTGCTCAAGATGTCAGAAAAGAATCGAGAGAAGAACCAAGGGAAGCATTTGAAGCAAAAGGAAATAGTAATATTTATTGCTGCAGAAAGGTCAAGGGAGATAATGATGGAAAGACTTCATTGGGTTTGGTAATTAGGAGTCAGGGGTAAAGTCAGCAGGAGCGGTTGTGTAGTCTGGAGGGACTGGGGCCTGGAGAGGAAAGGGGAGGCAAGGAAATTAAGAAAACTGAACTGTAAAGGAAGGAGGGAAATCAGACAGGACCTAGGCAGAGGACAGAGGGTCTAGGGAGGGACATTGTAGGTTGTGCCTCTAAAAGTGCAAGGCTGTGGTCTACAACATAGACAGCAGAACAGAATCACCTTTCTTTCTTTTTTTAAAAAATTTTTTTCATGTCTTCATTGGAGTACAAATGCTTTACAATGTTGTGTTAGTTTCTGTTGTACAACAAAGTGAATCAGCTATATGTATACATATATCCCCATATCTCCTCCCTCTTGAGCCTCCCCTCCCAGTTTCTGCTGTACAACAAAGTGAATCAGCTATATGTATACATATATCCCCATATCCTCTCCCTCTTGAGCCTCCCCTCCCTCCCACCCTCCCTATCCCACCCCTCTAGGTGGACACAAAGCACCAAGCTGATCTCCCTGTGCTATGTGGCTGCTTCCCATTAGCTATCTATTTCACATTTGGTAGTGCATATATGTCAATGTTACTCTCTCACTTCATCCCATCTTCCCTGTCCCCCTTGCCCATTCCCTCAAGTCTGTTCTCTACATCTGCGTCTTTATTCCTGCCCTGCCCCTAGGTTCATCAGTACTGCTTTTTTAAATTCCATATATATGCGTTAGCATACAGTATTTGTTTTTCTCTTTGACTGACTTACTTCACTCTGTATGACAGTCTCTAGGTCCATCCACCTCACTACAAATAACTCAGTTTCGTTCCTTTTTCTGGCTGAAGTGATATTCCATTGTATATATGTGCCACATCTTTATCCATTCATCTGTTGATGGATATATAGGTTGGTTGCATGTCCTGGCTGTTGAAAATAGTGCTGTAATGAACATTGTGCTACCTATACCTTTTTGAATGATGGTTTTCTCAGGGTATATGCCCAGTAGTGAGATTGCTGGGTCATATGGTAGTTCTATTTGTAGTTTTTTAAGGAACCTCCATACTGTTCTCCATAGTTGCTGTACCAATTCACATTCCCACCAACAGTGCAGGAGGGTTCCCTTTTCTCCACACCCTTTCCAGCATTTATCGTTTGTAGATTTTTTGATGATGGCCATTCTGACTGGTGTGAGGTGATACCCCATTGTGGTTTTGATTTGCATTTCTCTAATGATTAGTGATGTTGAGCATCTTTTCGTGCATTTGTTGGCCATCTGTGTGTTTTCTTTGGAGAAATGTCTATTTAGGTCTTCCGCCCATTTTTGGACTGGGTTGTTTGTTTTCGTGGTGTTGAGCTGCTTGTACATTTTGGAGATTAATCCTTCGTCCATTGTTTCATTTGCAAATATTTTCTCCCATTCTGAGGGCTGTCTTTTCGTCTTGTTTGTGGTTTCTTTTGCTGTGTAAAAGCTTCTAAGTTTCATTAGGTCCCATTTGTTTATTTTTGTTATTATTTCCATTACTCTAGGAGGTGGGTCAAAAAGGATCTTGCTGTGATTTATGTCATGAAGTGTTCTGCCTATGTTTTCCTCTAAGAGTTTTATAGTGCCTGGCCTTACATTTAGGTATTTAATCCATTTTGAGTATATTTTTGTGTATGGTGTTAGGGTATGCTCTAATTTCATTCTTTTACATGTAGCTGTCCATTTTTCCCAGCACCACTTATTGAAGAGGCTGTCTTTTCTCTACTGTTTATTCTTGCCTCCTTTGTCAAAGATAAGGTGACCAAATGTGCGTGGGTTTATCTCTGGGCTTTCTATCTTGTTCCATTGATCCATATTTCTGTTTTTGTGCCAGTAGCACCCCTTAGGGGTGGGCGGGGCCTAGGCTCGGGACCCATGCAGCCAGAAAAGACCTTGGGGGCAGGGCCTAAGCAGGGCGAGTTCAAGCATGGGGCGGGGCCTCTGCTTAGGACTTGTGCGGAAGGGGAGTGTGGAGCACCAGAGTGTGGAGTTGCCCAGTTTGGAGGCAAGGTCCTGGGTGAGGGTGTGTGGGTGGGGTTTAGGCCCAGCACATTGGAGGGCGTCTCAGAGGGGGTCTCCGAGTGCAGAGGTAGGGCCCTGGGTGGGGGTGTAGGGGCGGGTCTTGGGCTCTGCGGGAGGCTCCGGGAGGCTCCGAGGGCAGAGGATTAGGTCTGAGAGCCCAACAGGCTCCCCGGTGCCTATGTGGACAGGGAAAGCTCTGGCTGCTTTCCCTTCTATCCCTCTGCGCCTCTCCACCACCATCCCCCCCCAGGGTCTCCCCTATCCCGCTGGACCCCTAACCATGGGTGGGTCCCGCTGGGTGTAGGAACTCCTCCCCTCCCCCAGCCACTCCTCAGGGGTCCGGGTCCCGGAGGTCTGGCCTTTACTTTTGCTCCCCCTTCCCTCCCTCCCACTCCCTCAGGACCTGCGCGTCTGGAGGGGGCCTAGGTGGGCAGAGGATCAGGCCTGGGATCTCAACAGACTCCCGGGGGCCCAAGTGGGCAGGGGAAAACTGGCCATGCTCCCTTTTGATCCTCTGCCCTCCCAATGGTCCCCCAATTTCCCCCTTCAGGTGTGGGATCCCTTCCCCTCCCCTAGCCGCCCCTCAGGGGCACCAGTCCTGTCCCGCCTCCACTTCTCCTCCCCCCACACTCCCCCCAATGTACCATGTCCTACCCGGTTGCTGGGGGTTCCTCCCGTCCCCTTATGTATCCGTGGTCCCCCACCGGTGCCTGGTACGTGCCCTAGTTGTGCAGAGATGCGAATTCCACATCCTCATAGTATGCCATGTTGACTCCGCCCCCCCATCGCCTTTCTATGGTACAATTCCTGCCAACTTTGTAAGCCACCCAGAATGCTGGCAGCCATGGGATTCCTACTGGCATTTACTACCTCTTTCTATGCAAAGGTCGTGGGAAAAACACTTCTGTTTACTTTAAACACTTCTACTTTGTCTCTGCCTCTCTCTTCACCCTGCAATCACTTTTAGTTATTTGAAAAGTAAAATGAAAGATTACCACGGTGCGAAGCAGCCTTCATGAAGGTTTACACAGGCACAGGATGTTATTCTAATAACCCCATCTCAGACTCCTTCCCAGTGGCTTCCAGTTTGAAGCAGGTTGCCAAAGAACATTAAAGTAAAAATGAGCAGAGCACACGGCCGCTCCTCTAGAGAGGCATTTCCTGGTGTTTCAACACTTAACTTATTTAGTAACAAACACCAGGACAGAGTCCTTAACTCTTCACCCATGTAGACCCCTGTCCTAAAGATGACACTGAGAGCAGGGGCAGATGTGAGAAGGCTTACCCACCCCAAGGAAGTTTCAGAGGGAAATTATTACTCGAATGAAGATTTTTAAGCATCATTCGTCCTCCACACCCACACACAAAACCCTTGTCAGTTGCCAATGAGTCAAGGTGCTGCCTTACCGGTAACACAGAGATTTGAACTTGGGGTCCATGAACCTTCTGAAATGGTCTAAAAAGTTGCAAGCCTGCAATTTTTTAAAAAAAGAATCCTGACTATGGCCTTTATCAGACTTTCAAAGGAGTACACGAGTTCTGTGAAAATAAGAATCGCTGTCTTAACCCGACATACATTCCGGTGCGGAAGCTTCGGCAAATCATCTAAATTCGCTGAGTCTCAGTGATAGGCAGTGATGGTGGTCCCATCTTGAGCATCCGTGGTCCAAAAGACCTGCTGAAGAATGCTGGAGAGGTGCCTAATTGATCTGGAGTCATCTTTACGGTTTCCTACAGCTCTCAAACATTCTATGAGAGGTGATTCTTGGTATTCGATTTTTAAAAACAGAAAAGTATGGTCAGATTAAAGCCGGGGACACACAATGACTTGCCTTTTCCTTTCTTAGATATTGTGTCTTGATCAGAAGCACTTACCAGTCCTCTAAAACCTTAAAATGTTCAAAACTAGCACTCTCTCTGTCTCTCTATTTTGTTTAAACCAAACCATACTGAAAAGTTTAAACAAACAAGTTAAACCATAAAACAGCTCTGTTGGGATAGTGGGAGGAGTTGGGAATGGAGGTAGGGAAATAGGAGCCTCACCTGGTCACTGTCCCAACACACTTCCTTGAGCTGGTCCCAAAGCCAGAGAAACCCCTAGAAATACTCTCGACAGGAAGAAAACCACTTTCTAAGGGCACAGGAAGAGCACCACTAGATTAAAAACACTGCGATCCTCCTCCAATCTACCCGAGAAGAAACGCAGTAGAGTTTCAAAGGCAAATATTGAGGTCCCCTTCATTAGGCTACACTACTGTGCTGTTCACCAGCAATAGTTTTGCTTCTGTACCTCCAAAAAAATCCTGAAAAACTAGATAACCTCTTGAACCTTTCTAAGTGGAGAGCTAAAATTTTTCATCATAAGTTTTTAAATAAAAGATGGAATTTCCAGTACATTATAAAGATTGGCCTTTTACAATAAATAAATATAACATTATTTCCTAGAATTTATCCAATGGAATAAAATACCATAGTGATCTGACAACACTCATCACTTAAAAAAACATAAACTAGTTTCTAATAATAGGGAATTTTATATTATTCATTTTCTCTTCTTTAATACCTATTTCTATTTCACTTCCTCTACAGAATTTAATTCATTTTTAAGGTTAAAGTATTGTACTGATCACTATATCATACTTCTTTACACAAATAAAAACATAAGTTGAAATGTAAAAGATGCAATTTTCTGAAACCATAAATCTCTGCTAAGTTTTTCACCTTTTTGACTGAGTTACCATGACAATTACTTTTAGTACACACTTAAGTAAAATAGCATAAACATACTACAAATTTTGATAAGTAATTTAAACTTCCCTATTTAAAGTGCTGTTGAAGACGCATCTCTACATGAGAAGAGGGGCTTTTTCCCTATTCATGTAACCTTGTGTGAATATTATTTATTGATACAATCAAACAAGTTCAGCATCAATTCTATTCCTAAATTTCGTTTTTTGAGGATTTTTAAGCATTAAGGACTTTTATTCATATGACTAAGTAAATGGAAATGGAAGCTTATTATAGCAACGTCTCTCAGTTCTTTGAATTCCTTCCAAGTTTCATGTCCCAAATTACATAATGATGTATTATCAACATGTAGTCAATGGTCTAGCATCTGACATCTTAAGTGGGTCTTCATCAAAGCTGATGAAAAGAGAGAAATGGAAACCACTGGACTTGAAACAGATTTGTTACACTATCATTTGAAGCATTCAAGTTGTCAAGATCTAAACCAATATTTTGGATGGTCTCTGTTTGGCACACCCACTGATGTTTTTTACATACAGAGGCAAGGCCTAATGATAAATAAGAGTCAAGTTATAAAAGGTATGATTTCTTTTATAAATGGGAGAAGGACACATTTGTAGGCAGATTGGTTTTAGGAAAGTGCACATGTTGGAGTTGAGAATCTGAACACAGATTTACTTAAATCCTCCTTGTCTGTGTACCCCTTGGGAAGCCAGGCTCATTCTGGTTTAAAGATTTCTGCTATAGAACCTGGCATGGTACTCTTTGGGTACTGAATAGAAATATGGTACTAATAATAGCTGGTGATATAATACAATCCACAGAGAACTCCATGAGATTAAGTTTCCGCTAAGGGATTATTGCCATACTTCCTGTGCAAATAAACAGCACCATAAATCATAACATTATGATACTCCCAGTGTTTGATAATAGGTCCTGCAGAGGCTAGTTGATCAGTGTCCTAGTTCATAAGAACACAAAATGTGCCTGCTTATTAAAGCCAATATTCAGAAACTCCTAGATGGAAAAGTGCCAGGCTTCTTATACAAAGATAACCCCACTATCTGGGAGACTTGCACTGATCTGTGTGGTATCCACCTCACTGTCTGGTCTGACTGTAGTCAACAGTGTATGTGCACTGTGCACGTGCACACACACACACTACCACCCACCCTCCCCATACAGCCTACATCATCGATCTCTGGAGCCCAGCTGTGGCAACTGAGAATTTCTATATGGGAAGGGTTTGGGGTAGCAATCTGGCTGGAAGAGCAATAAAGCTTCAGTTGCAAAGCAAATGCACAATTTTTATGTTGGTGGTTATATTGGGGTAGCTCTGGATGAGTACAGATGCGGCAGCTAGACTTGGTCATGTCACATATTCTATCATCGACAACAACGCAGCATGGATTTGAAAGCCTGGAGGTTTACAAAAGTAAGAAAGTAAAGTGGAAAAAGCTCTTGTTTCAAAGTCAGGCTCTGCTTCTGTCCTTTTGAATGTTACTTTAGACTCCTCAACCTTCAGTATTTTCATGCGTAACATGAGGGTGTTGGATGAACATTTACAGAACTTATTTGTCTAAAAACGCTTTAAAAATATTATTAGATTTGATGAAGTCCCAACAGAAGGGAGCTCATGAGAAATCATACTTGCTATAGATCCAAGGGGGATAAGTTTATTATTCATATATTAATAAAAATTATATATGTATGTATAGACACATGTATACATTAAGCATTGGATAATATTATAGATATATGCTGAAATGATAAAGCAAGAAAAGAAAACATAGATCAATAATACAGGATAGACGACATAGCACAGCACAATTAGTTGATGCTCTGTGCATCAAAGTATAGGTCAGACAACTGTATGGATCATGGAGTTTCTGTGTGACTTCCTAGTACTCTTGGGTATGGCATACCAGTTCTTAAAGGGAGATTATTGCATAATAATAATGACAGTGTTTATTTACATAAATATTACAAAATATGTCAGAAAAGCAAATACTAGTGGCACAAAGTAGTTACTCGATAAATATTTGTTGAATGACTGAAGGAATGAATTTTGTCCTGAGCCTTGGTGCAGTGTCCAACTGGGGTAGGACTCAAGCAGAGCAGTGAGAAATAAAAAGGGAGCAGAGGGCTTTCCCTAATGGAAACAGGCAGGATTGTAACTCAATACCATGATTATTAACTAGAATTGTTTGGCCACAGTGATTGCACGTGGATACTAAAAGGAAGTTTTCTTTTCTTATTACAGGCCAGCTGCCTAAAAGCCATCTGGAACTGGAGATTTCAGAGAGTGGTCTTCAGAATCACCCAACTCTTTTGCTTCAGTGCCCTCATCGCTGGTAAAGTTTATGCTAACCCTTCACCCGGCCCTCAGTGATTAGGGTGACTTCTCCAAATGGGAGAAGTTAAGGATGGTAGCCGGTTGTTATGAGGCATTAGAAAACAGTTCAAGCCCAGATTCCTGGAGGAAAAGTGCACCCGACACCATCCTATTGGTAGAAAAGGCTTCAGGAAGAACCTACACATATATACCCAGGGCCAACTTATCCATTAGACTCAATAGACACAGGCCCATGTTACTTTTTAGGGACCCGTAAAAATGCTTTAATTTCTTTAAAAATCATTTCCTTCTAGGCCGCCCCAAAATGTTTTAGTGTATAATACTAATATGTTCATCTTTATACCAATGCAGTTATAAAATACAGTTTTTAATATTTTATTATCGAGGAAGGGAACTCCAAAGGCAAAATTGCCTAGAGTCCCTGCAAGCCGATATGCAGCCCTGGTGACATCAGAATAAAGTCTTCAGGGAAAAAAATGCCACAGAGGTGCCTGTGAGGGAGGGACAAACGGAAACGACCCTCTTGTGGGCAGCAGAGAAGAAGGTCGAATAGGAACGTGACTTTATAAACAGGAAATAGAGCCATTTCCAGGTTTGATTGCTTACATTGTACACCTCTTCACATGGGAACTGGCCTCTTCTGGCTGGGGTGAGCTCCCACCGGCTAGGATAACAATACCTGGCATCATCATACCCTTCATACCTTTAAGGGGCACATTCTTCATTTCATTTGAGTTCACAAACATCTCTTTAAAAGGCCTGTTTTAAGCCCTGTTTTAACAAGTGAGTAAGCAGAGATGGAGGAAGTAGAGTAACTTATCGAAGGGAAACAGCCCAGAGCAGTGGGATGAAGTGTAAGATTGCAAACCGCGAGGTACAATGAGCCTCTGCCACAGACCTGTTGTGTTTCACCCAACAAGCATGGAGCCAATGCCTGTTAAGTGCCACGCTCTGTGCTTGGCGTTAAGAATCCAGGGGTAAAAGGAGACCACCGTCAGGATTCAAAATCTAGCACATGCGACCCACGTCATATAGACAGATGCTGCAATACCTGGCAGTAGGGGAGGTGGTGACAGAGAAGGGCAGGGTGGGAGCTGAACACCAA
This sequence comes from Leucopleurus acutus, assembly GCF_964270905.1. NCBI lineage: Eukaryota > Metazoa > Chordata > Mammalia > Artiodactyla > Delphinidae > Leucopleurus > Leucopleurus acutus. Next base: position 67,254,014 of record NC_139143.1, read on the forward strand.
GCCCACCTGGAGAAGTCAGGAAAGTAGGGGAGGAAGGTTACCACGCCTAAGCGGGCAGGGCAGCCAGAAAAGCAGCGAGAGCACGTGCAAAGGCATGGAAGTGGGACTTAACGTTTTGCTAAAAAAGTAAATATGGTGGGTGATGAGGCTGGACCAGCAGGTAGTTGCCACATCATAAAGCATCTTACTTTCCCCGTGAAGAGGAAGCACCTGGAGATACGAGGTAGCCATTGAGACATTTTACATGTCATTTACTCTGGGCTTGGGCAAGTGATTCAATGTCTCCTCCATTCATAAAAGGAGAAGATTAAATGACCTCTACGGTCCCTTCCAACTCTGGTATCTTATGATTCCAGCTCTTGAATACCAAGGATCCTCAGAAGAGGACATTTTCTTATTCCGACTTCATGTATACTTTCAAGTAAAAGATGGAAACCACTCTTTTTCCTTAAAACAACTAGATTAGACATAAAACGGTCACGTTTTTGGTATTTGTCTTCTAGTCAAACTCATCTGACTACACAGAAGTGTACTTATGCTCACAATCTCCTTCCCATTAGGGGTGCTAGCCTGACCCACACTTTCCTTTCCTTAGAGCTAATTAACCAGAAAGAAGTGGCAGCGTGGACCTATCACTACAGCAACAAATCATACTCATGGAATTATTCCCGGGCATTCTGCCAGAAGTACTACACGGATTTAGTAGCTATCCAGAATAAAAATGAGATTGCTTACCTCAACGAGGCCATACCTTACTACAGTTCTTACTACTGGATTGGGATCCGAAAGATCAACAATCAATGGACCTGGGTGGGAACCAAAAAGACTCTCACCGAGGAGGCTGAGAACTGGGCTGACAACGAGCCCAACAACAAGAAGAACAACCAGGACTGCGTGGAGATCTACATCAAGAGTTTGTCAGCCCCCGGCAAGTGGAACGATGAGCCCTGTGGGAAAAAAAAGCGGGCGCTGTGCTATACAGGTAGGGCCTTCTCTGTTTATAAAAAATGCCTTCCCTGGTTCGTTAATATAGCCCCTGAGTCAATAACATTGAGTCTCAAAGTCAGGGACATGAAAACAAAGGGTAAACTGTCAATCAAGCAGCATTATTGAGCACCTTGAAGAATATAAGTTCAGGATTAGAGAAAACTGGCCTTTTGAAGCCAGAAGGAAATGTTAATATCATCTGGTCCACCCTTCTAATTTATAATTGATGAAATAGATGCTCAGGAGATCCGTCTCCTAAAATTTATGTCCAGAGCTTTTTTGTACCACTGTGCCCTAGCATAAGAGACTGTGTAAGTTGAGAGGGAACTTGGCCTTGCCTCTAGGAGATACAGTTGTAACTAATACCTATCGAACACCAGTATGTTCCAGGCATTACTATTAGTTCATGTGTCATTAGTCTATTTAGTATTAGTTGCATGTAGTCCTCATGAGAACCTCATCAATCAGCTCCTTCTACTGCCCTCATTTTGCTGATGAGGGAAAGGCTCAGAGCTATTCAAGAACGTACCCAAGATTCTAAGTTCCTTGATGATGGAGCCAGTTTCAAACTCCTGTTTACTCCAAAGGTGGTATTTTTAGCCACATATGCAACCACACTCTTTGCTCAACATTCTCAGGAGGCAATCTGAGAACATGACCAAGGATGACAGTGCTTTACAGATTCCCTTCAACAGCAACATATCTCCAGGTCCATTGGACTTTGGTAGGGGGTGAGGGGTGAGGAAAGGGAAGAGGTAACTAAAGGTGAGATCCTGTGAGTATATTTGATTCTCCACTCTCCAGATTCCAGAGTAAGCAGACCTGCGTGAAAGCTTGGTTGTCCTGTGGTCATGAGCCTCGTGCCAGAACTGATTCCATCTTTCTGATGTGGCTTCCCATCCAGAGGAGCCCACCTTGCCCTGGGTAGCATACAAACACGGTAGCTAGGGAGAGTATGGACTGCCCCGGGCAAGAGAGTCCTGAATACTCTAAGCTTCTTCTTCAATAAATCATCTTACAGATGCCACACTCTGCTATATGTTCTAAATTTGTTAGATTATAAACACCTCCCCTCAGAAGCCCTCAACAATAATGGAGCAGAATACAGAGTATAGAGTATCCCCTGAACTTTCTCCCTCTCCTCATACAGCCTCCTAGCTGAGGGGAAACATCCGTACACGCATTGTCCTGTAGTCAGATCTCGTTTTACAAATAACTTATTATTATATTTAATAAATAAAATAATGACCTGTGCTTTATAGGCCAGGACGGACATTACGAGAGTGTTAGCTCATCCTACTGCTCTCTCAGTCAGCTCCCTACCCTTCCTGGGCTATGCCTCCCTACAACTGTCCTGATCAGATTATCTTGGCTGCCACGAGATGTTCCAGTATGCCACTGCTTCCCCTCCCCACTCAAACTTCAGCCTCCATTTCTGCAAGACAGTCTTCCTCAATAAAGCTTGCAAGGAAGAAACGAGATTCCAAATTACTGGCATGAATGATAATGAACAAGGCCACTCCTCTAGCCTGCAACAATGGCAGGCATCACTAACTGGTACAATTTCACCCGAACGCAGTTGGCTTCCACCTCCACTAATACAATACTCTAGGCATTGATTGCCATTTTGCCATCCAAGATGTAAAGAATGTAGGGAACAATCAGTCCTCTGTGGGAGATAGATGAGAAATAGATAGGTACACTCCACTGCAACAAAAAAACCAAGCTGGAATAATTCCCTAATGTCAGGATTTCTTAGATCTCAGAACAAGGTGTCAAGGAAAAAAAAAAAGGTTGATTCATTGAATCACCATTATGTTCTTTCCTGGAGATCCAAGAAATAGATAAGTTATTAACCTGCCTGGAAACCCTGAAATGGAATAGAATGCAGAACATTGGCTGTTTTGCCATTCCTAGAGTTCTGAGACCCTGAGGAAGCTACAGTTAGAACAAAATTTTTATGCTCTGAGAGCATCGGGCAGGCAGGTATTACTATAAGGCACTGGTGGGTCAAGGTGAATAGGGTGGAAGACATGGACCGAACTTCTATTTAGGAACTCCTGTTGCTTCCTGCATCTTCTCTTTACCTGGAACCCTTCCCAGTGGTTCAGTGCAGCTTCACCAAACTCACTGGCTGCCATCAGAACTTCCTGCTGTAGAACACTGCATGGCTTATAGAGCTACAGCATCTCAGGGTTAAGAGGGAATATAGAGACCAAGTAGCCAACCTGCTATGTGACATATGGATTTCCTCTTGTGATAGACCCCAATGTAGACCAATGGTTGGCTGGGCTTAGGAAACACCACCAGAAAAGAGTCCAGCCACAGACCGTGCTCCCAGCTATGACCTCATCGATAAAAACACTCTCAGTGCTTTCATGGTATCAATTCTAATACTAATCTACCACCAAGGGCATAGTGCACACACCCTCAACATGTCTCTTACAGGAAAGAAAATCTGCCCCTTCTCTGTGCTGTCACCCAAGTGGCATAGCCTTAGTGAGGAGGGCCTGGCAGGCCAGTCATCTCTGTACCATCTAAATCTGGCATATTTAGACTTGTGACACAGCTCCCCATAAGGTCATTTGTCCTTGACCATGAGTAGGTCTTAAACATCTCATTCAGATCCTCTGCTCCTCCGCCATGTGATGTCGGGCATAGACTTAGACCAAAGATGGAAGAGCTTTGGCCCTAACAGTGGGCAGGTTGGGCTCAAAGAAGTAACTTGCCTGACGCCACATTAATATTAGGGAGTAGAGCATGGATTCTGCCTATGTATGCATGACCCCTGCCACCCCTGGTTCCTAACCTCCATGCTGTGATGTCTGTCATAGGAGTTTCCATAATAATACAACTCTATGAACGCTCTTAGTCAAAAGCCACAACTATTTTGTACCACACAGAGGAGTTTCACTGTCTACACATGTATTGGTGGCTCTATTTGTCCCTCTGTGTCCGCACATGGCAACCCCTCTTCAGGCGACACTAAATGCAGCCTCAAATAGAAGCCAGGGAATGCTCCAGCAGGCTCCGACAGTGTCCTTCACAGGGAACAAGCTGGCTCTCCAGGGGATGCTGTGGTTTTTCTGCTGTCTGGCTAGATCAAGCTTACCCAAGTGGGACCGAGTCTGTGACTTGGAATGAGTCCAGCTTTTCTTCACACCTCCTGGGAATGCCCATGACCCTGACCCTTCTGTATCCATGCAGCCTCCTGCCAGGATATGTCCTGCAGCAAGCAAGGAGAGTGCATTGAGACCATCGGAAACTACACCTGCTCCTGTTACCCTGGATTCTATGGGCCAGAATGTGAATATGGTGAGGCCACTATGTTGTTGATAGTATTGTGGTCCTTGGTCTCGTGCTAGAGGCGATGCCAGGGAGAAAATCATGTTGGAGTTGCTCCAGTGAGTAAAGGCTAGTCCTAGGGCCTCTCTCGACCATCTGTCGGTCTGCCTCACTCAAGCTGTCAGAGACACACACTCTGGGTTAAAACACTTTATTCTTAGAGAGAGCATTTCCTCCCCAGATCTCAAAAGGTAAAAGGGAAATGAAAAGGCAGTAAAACAAAGAGAACTCTTTCAGGCTAATTTTGCTTGTTGGGAATAAAAACCAGTGAAAGAATGATTATTTCCCAAGATGCAACCAATACAAAGCTAAAGATGAACAGGTTGGGTTAGAAGTCCAGGGAGATTGGTTTAGGTGGGTTATACAAACAGCTCAGCTTTTAGCAAACCTGACATTGTCTTTCCACCCGCAAAGAAAGAAATCACTATTTCGTCCCCACAGTCACAGAGTGTAGCGAATTTGACCTCCCTCAACACGTGCTCATGAACTGCAGTCACCCTCTGGGAAACTTCCCTTTCAACACACAGTGCAGCTTCCACTGCGCTGAAGGGTACACGCTGAATGGACCCAGCGAGTTGGAATGTTTGGCTTCTGGAATCTGGACGAATACGCCTCCACAGTGTGTAGGTATGTACACCCAGTTCTTTCCATCTTCACTCACAACTAGAATTTCAGAGGGGAGAACAAGCTTCCCCCATTTAAAAGACAAGGGAAAGGATGGGGATCTACGTTAGATGGGAAATTCTGCTGATGACTATTACCCGTCAACCAGAGTAACACTAATTTTAATTTGCATGATTTTGTATCTGTGGAGTGAGGTAGTCAGTTTAGCTCTTGATTCTCAGGCAAAAGCAATACAAAAGGGTCCTTCTCCCTTTGTTAATTGCAAAGTGAACAGAGAACAATAATGATTTAGGGGTTGGGTATTATTAATTTGATCATTTTACCTTGCTTCTTTAAAAAGTAAACAACAAAAGGATGCTTGGATCTTTCCAAACAGCTATTGAAAGTACCATTTAACCACCAAAGTTCTTCACCTGCCTGACACTTTGGGAAGATGCAGACAGCTGTTGCAGCATCTCAAAGCTTCCAAGGTGCTAGGCATAATCTAAGGTCTCATGCCATTATTCTGTGGTTGTTTTTAGCTGTCCAGTGCCCACCCCTGAAGTCTCCTGAGCAAGGAAGCATGACCTGTCTCCACTCTGCAAAAGCATTCCAGCACCGGTCCAGCTGCAGCTTCAGTTGCGAAGAGGGATTTGCATTAGTTGGGCCAGAGGTGGTGCAGTGCACAGCCTCGGGGGTGTGGACAGCCCCAGCTCCAGTCTGTCAAGGTGAGTTTCAGGCAGTTGGGGATGTATAATGTCCACTGCACCTGGTTCTGGATGGGAGCACAGATGCAACTGGCTAGCTTATGGAGAAACTGGCCTGAATCACCACAACTTGACTCTCCTTTGACCTACCACTCAGCTAGATTGTGTTCATCTGGGATAGGAAAAGAGTGTCAGGCTCTAGGAAAACTTACTACTTATTTTACTTACTACTTATTTTAAACAAAATTTAAAAGTTCTCCTTTCCCCAAAACTCACTGCCCTCAAGCAATTTCAGAACGACCTCATTCATAAATTTCACGTAAGAGGGAAAGGATAGCATCTACATCTGTAAGTAGACACTAGAAGACCTACCAGGACAGGTTTATAGCAGTAAAGGGAATAAAGGACATTAGAAAAAGCTTGAAGGAGTCTTTTATTTTAAAGAGATTTAGGTCGCCCTGAAGCCTGGTACTACATACAAGTCTGGACAAACATCACTAGGGTCTCCTGAACCTTACAGATTCCTAGCGCCACCTGGATTTCCAGAGATGGATTCACCATTGCTCTCTAGCTGTGGGCATGGTTTTTCTCCTTCCTTAGTACCTTTCTCTCTGTCCTTGGTTGTTCTCTCCAGCTACGCAGTGTCAGCTCCCAGAAGCCCCTAGCAAAGGAACCCTGGACTGTGTCCATCCCCTCACTGCCTTTGCAATGGCTCCAGCTACAAATTTGAATGTGAACCTGACCATCGAGTGAGGGGCTGGGACACACTCTGCTGCACTGGTCCTGGCTGAGGGACTGCACCCTTGCCAACCTTCGAGGGTAGGATTCTTCATTAGCAGCCCCCAGTGCACCGGGAAGGAGTCACAGCACAGTGGAAAGATCAAGGGCTCTTAACATCAGGATGACCTCATCCAGGCTCTGGCACTGCAACAGGTTGTTCAGCGTCCGGGAGGCATGGTTTTCTCCTCCATGAAATGAGCTACGGATTGCAAGGAGCTTCAATGAGGATGAAGTATATAAAAAGTATACAGTTAAATAGCTTGTATAATGTACCTCGCAGAGAGCCTTTGTTTCTGCCTCTTTTTTCCCTCCTTGCCTCATTGGTGTATAGAAGCTGTGGGTCAGTGTCCTTCCTATACTTCAGATGGAGTCAGAAGAGTGGCTGTTAGGACACAGAGAGAGATTGCTCATCATAGCCCTCAGTGGTAGCCTTTGACGAAGGATCAAAGGAACACTGCATTGAAAAGGAGGTTGTGACACAATTCTAGGCAGTTAGCTAATACCACAAAACTGAATTCTGTGTAATTGCCTCACACCTTCATCTTATAAAGCAAAAATGGGGACTAGGATATGCGGGAAATTAAATGTTGGATTAGGGAATTCCCGGGAGACCTGGATTATAAACCCAGCTCTACTACTGTCTACATATAAGACCTTAGGGATGTCATTTAAAATTTCTGAACCTCACTTTTCTCATCTGTCAAGTAAGAGAGAAACACTAGAGGGTCTTTGGTTCTTAAATGCCCTGATTCTGTAAAAAACAGAGGTCTAAGGTCACAGTGTACAGGTAATCTTTATACTCTGATAAACTCCAGAAGTATCCTGGAGATGACATGCTTTGTCAAGGAAAAGCAGGAGGAAGCCAGTCTTTATCAGAACTGAGGTCACTCGGGGCTTAATTGTGCTCAGGAACTGACCTTGGGCTGCACTCACTTGGCAATTGAAGATTAGGATGACATCCTGTGTTCAAGAGACAAGGCTCTTTCAGGATCATTTTTATAGGGCTCAGTATTAGAGTGCCAACAATAAGGTACGTTGTTCCAGCTTTTTCCTTAAAAGTCCAGTCTGTTCTATATCTCCTCCTTCCAGATCCAATTTCACAAATATTGCCAATAAATATCTAAAGAGCACCTTCAATGTCCGAAACACTGCCAGGCTCTGGGAATAAAACTCTGGATGAATGACACCAGCCTCAAGGAGATTGCCGTCTAAGGGGAGGGGCAGAATTACAATAATGCATGAACAGCTCAAGAACAGGGGCTGTGGGAGCACACTGGAAGAGCTTCTAGCCCAAGCTGGGGTGGGCAGGGAAGGCTTCTTAAGGAAAGTGAAGTCTAAGCTGAGACTTGAAGGGCAGGTGAGTGATCCAGGTAAACAGAGGCATGGCAAGGTGTTCCCAGCAGATACCTCTTTTCGAAAAAGGAGGATTTAGGGTTCTGCATGTACTGACGATGTGGGTCGAAAAGATGGAGCATCTCTCAAGGGGCTCTTCTGAGAAAGAATTGAGCCCTTCTACTGCCCAGTATCAGACAATCACTTTTTCCGTTTAGCCATTGCCTGTGAGCTTCTGGAGAGTCCTGTCCACGGAAGCATGGATTGCTCCCTGTCTTCAAGAGCATTTCAGTACAACAGCAACTGTAGCTTTCACTGTGCTAAGGGTTTCACACTGAGAGGAGCTGACACAGTTCGATGTGCTGATCTGGGACAGTGGACAGCGCCAGCCCCAGTCTGTCAAGGTACTGTGAGAGCATAACGTTGCTTCCCTGCCTCTCAGCTTCTTAAAGGCGTCAGCATGTGCATTTAGTTCTGTCATTCATTTATTATTCAAACATTCACTAAGACTCTATTATGTGCCAGGCCCTTTGTGTGGCCACTCGGGATGAAGTGGTGAGTGAGGGCAGTCTTAGGCATGTGTTCATTACAGTATCCTGAAACGCAAGGCGAGGGCTGCATGGACTGACATGGATGTCGTGAGTTGGCATGAAGGAGCGGGGGCTGGGAGGAAAGAATTATGCATGAGGAACAGCATGGAACAGTGGAAGGGTAATGACAAGACATTTAGTCCAGTTCTGTCATTTCCTGGCAACAAGCTTTTGGTCTCTCTAAACCTCAGTGTCACCTGCAAAATAAGAGTACTGTTATCTCCCTTACCCGCCTCACTAGTGGTTGTGGATTAGTGTGTGTAAATGCAAGCTTAAAAATGCTACGAGGGACTTCCCTTGTGGCACAGTGGTTAAGAGTCCATCTGCCAATGCAGGGGACACAGGTTCCATTTCTGGTCCGGGAAGATCCAACATGCCACAGAGTAACTAAATCTGTGAGCCACAACTACTGAGCCTGCGCTCTAGAGCCCACAAGCCACAACTACTGAGCCCGCACACCACAACTACTGAAGCCTGGGCGCCTAGAGCCCATGCTCCACAACGAAGAGTAGCCCCCGCTCGTTGCAACTAAAGAAAGGCTGCGCACAGCAACGAAGACCCAACGCAGCCAAAAATAAATAAAATAAAATAATACATTTATTTAAAAAACTGCTATGAGCTTTACAAATGTAGGTAAAATAATGATCATAACATTACCTTGTAAATCATATGTCTCTGATCTGATTTTACAAAGTGATCTCCTTTAAATAGTTCATGTTCTCAATATCTTGCTCTTGAAGAACTGAGATATAGGGAAATCACGAAGATTTTTTTTTTTTTTTACAAGAGGTACCCCACACAGAATTTATGTCCCAGGAATGAAAATATTGGCATTTCATGTGAGATCCCAAGCAATTTATGTGAACCCTGGGTCTAAGTATACCTGATTTTAAAATGAGGCAGTGGTTTGAAAGTAGTGTCTTGAAGAGAGATGCATACACCCATGTTCATAGCAGCATTATTCATAACAGTTAAAATGTGGAAGCAACCCAAGTGTCCATCATAGATGAATGGATAAGAAAAACGTGGTACGTACATACATACAATGGAATATTATTCAGCCTTAAAAAGGAAGGAAATTCTGACATATGCTACAACATGGATGAATCTCAAGGACGTTATGCTGAGTGTAGTAAGCCTATCACAAAAAGACAAGTACTGAATGATTCCACATATAGGAGGTACTTAGAGTGGTCAGAATCACTGAGACAGAAAGTGGAATGGCTGTTGCTGGGGCCTAGAGGAGGAACAGGTAGTTGCTGTTAAATGTTCTGAAGACGGATGGTGGTGATAGTTGCACAAAAATGTGAATGTACTTAATCCCACTGGAATGTACGCTTAGAAATGGTTAAGTGGTAAAAGGTAAGTTTTATGCTATGTGTATTTTACTACAGTTAAAACATTGAAAAAAAAGTGAGGCAGCAGAGGAATAGATCATCATACAACGTGATGGTGACGCTTAGCGAGGGGAATGGGATGTACTGGGAAGGTATTGTCTGAGAGACAAAGACACAGAGAGCCCTTTGACATGCTTAAAAGGAGAGGGTCTTTAGGGGTCACTGGAGACATTCTTGTCTCCGGTCAGGTAAATGTCTAATCACCCAAAAGAGAGAATTGACTGTTCTCTTAAGCATCTAGGTATGTGGTTTCAATAACTCCCCTGGTAGGCCTTCCTAGCGTTTTCCACTCTGACATTCAAGGTCTGCATCTGATGCATAGCTATAATGATTTTAAGACTACTACTGCTACTGCTACTACTGCTGCTGCTACTACTGCTATTAGTAATAATAATACTAGATAATATTTATTGAGCATTTTAGTCGAACTCCATGAGGTAGTTAAAACTATTGCTCCCCTTTTAAAAATGAGAAAAGACTTAATATATATAGAATACATGTGTTCTCTCCATTTATGGCCATCTGCATTATATGATTGAGATCATGGCGTGTGTATAATTTTTATCCTGCTTTTTCACTTGACATTGTGCATTGAGACACCTCCCATATCTTTCCAAGGTGAAATAGATCATATTCCTTTCATGGATCCACGATAGTTAATTTTCGGCCTCTAATTAGTGGCATTTATGTTCACTTTCGATATTTTGCTCTCACAAATAATATCATGATAAAAATTCTCTGAACTGATTTTTGATATGCATCTTGTTACATACTTAGCATAGATGCTTGGGTCCAAAAGTACGATATTTTTAAAACTATGAATACATATTGCCAAATGCTTAACGATGGCTCAACATTTCCTCCTAAAGTCCTTCATGTGGCATTGGGATTATATGACACTTTTCTCGTCCTCCAGGTTAAACATGCCCAATTCAGAAATCCCGCTTGTTGGCACTGGAAAGAGTTAAGGGGTGGAAATCAATGAGTACTTGTTTATTACTTTCCTTACTCCCTTACTTTCTCACTTCCTCACTCCTTAGCGTTGCAGTGCCAGTATCTTCCAGCCTCAAACAAGGCCCAGGTGAACTGCTCCCATCCCTTTGGTGCCTTTAGGTACCAGTCGACCTGCAGCTTCACCTGTGATGAGGGCTTTCTCCTGGTGGGAGCAAGTGTGCTGCAATGCTTGGATACGGGGAACTGGAATGCTCCTTTTCCAGAATGCCAAGGTAAAATGAATTCTTTCCAGTGTCTTGGAAATAAACTGTAGGCTTATCTTAAAAAGCTGTATTTTAAAGGTGGTAACTGTCTAGGGGACAGAAACTTGACATGGACTGGAAAATGAATAAACACTGTCATCACGTAACCCAGGGATCCAAAATGCAAATGCCTTCAGGGGCTAGGCAGGTACCACAAGCGACAGGATGTCTGGCAACAGGAAGGTGGCAGGGGGGTGTGATGGTGGCCTGGTGCCAGCTCTGTCCTGGGGCCTTTCCCAGGACATGAAGGCTCCTATCATGAACCAGGTGGACTGTTCTCCCTTGGCTGAAGATAGTATCTGGAAAGAAGGCCAGAGGGAAGGATGGCTGTTCCAAGACTGACCTGGCTCTTTGCTCCTAGGAACCACGGAGTACAATGGTGGAATGGGGGGTAGCTCCCGGGTTTAATAGTGGAACAGGAGGGGCAGAATTTACAGGTGCCTGGCTGCAAACATCCTCCAAGATCTGTGTTAAGACTGGAGAAATCCACTTAGGATAAAGTGAAGACTGATGAAAAGAGGAAGAAACTAATCTGTACATGCAAAAGGTCAACAGGATTCTCAGAAGAAACAAAGTATATATATATTCAGCATAAGCGTATTTGTCTGCATTACACTTGATATAAAGTAAAGGCAGTTATTGTGTGGAATAGAACTGGTTTTAATCATCTGCGTTTAGGAACTGAAGGACAGATGTACGCTTTTTATACTCCCCATTCCTTTCTCTACTCCGTGTATCCAATTATTTACTTATATTTATGGCAAATACTGCTTTTTAAAAAATAACATTTTTATTTATAAAAGCTACAGAAAAATAAGGAAATAGAGAAACAAAAAAATCCTCTTAAATACCTCCCCCAAATACCCAACCCTAAAACAGACACTGGTTATGTTTCTCCCTTCTTGTACGAATTCTTCCAATATTTTCCCACTCTTTCCTCCATGTGATTAGTATTTTTATGATGCATATATATACAATTTTAATAATAAAATTAGGTAGGTAAAATACCAGCCAATTCTGCATTGTTTGCCTTTGCTTTTCACTTCGTACCCACTTCCAACAGGAGTGAAAGCAGGCAGAAACATGTTTTTAGTAAAAAGGAAACCACTTGCTATTCAGGTCACACACAAGCACACACATGCACACACACGTACACACTACTGTTAAGTTAGGTCAACAGTGAGTGAACGAACGAACGAACGAACGAAGGGGCTGACCAACTCAATAGAACTGCATGTCCTTTAGCCCCAGGCACAAGAGAGCATGGCAAGCCACAGGGGCTAGGGATGAGCACACCTTCTGAGCTGGGTCTGCAGAGACCAAGGTGAGGCTTGTGGCCTTGGCTCTTCAGCTGTTACCTGGGCTGCACTGAAGGCTGAATATACTACAAAGTCCACACAGCTTTGGGGAAGAACTTGGAGTCCCTGAGGAGGGTGTTACAATGCTTAGCACCCTTCCGAACAACCCTGGGCTGTTCAGGGCACAGATTGCAGTTCATTGCCCCACACTGGCCCACGTGTGGGTGTTTCACAGCAAGGAGGCTCACGCTCACCATGGCTTCCTGTGACCTTCCACTTCCCTTCCGCTTTTAGTTCTTTGTTTACTCTGACTGAACTTTCTCCTCTTGTTGCCGGGCAAGCCTCAAGTGAAATACCCAAATGTGGTCTGTGCAGGAAGGTACCACGAGGCTTGCACTCACAAGCTGTTGTAATGCTCTTGAGAGGGTGTTCTCAATTTCCCTTTGCAAGGTCCCCCTTGCCCCTGTATCCCCACCCGAGCTATCAGAAGGCAAGGCCACAAAAGAGCTGCAAACGGACTCATGGTACCAACACCCTCCCAATTTGTCCTTACAGTTTATAGGCTGCTTGACTTGCCTGCTCTCCCTTACCCACCACTCCCACACTGAATACAGAAAGACTTTTCAAGTGGCAGAAAAGAACTAGGTCTTTCGACCAAGGGATGAGATTGGGAGGTTGGGGGTGAAATGTAGCTGGAAAGGAGAAGGGAGGAAGGGAAGAGAGAGAAAGAGAAATAGAAAATGCTCTCAAGACCTCAAGCAGTTCAAATCAGTGGAAATGGCCCTAGGTTCATCCACACCACCACTGTCTATGGTCTAAAACCATACACTACCCAATCAGGCCAAACAGTGAAGAAGAAACACCCGAAACCATGCGTTCACTTAGCCTTCATTTTTTAATGCCAGTATGTTTAATCTGAGTTTTATTTCACTAATTGGCTGAGGGACATCTTGGCAGCCATTAACATTTGCACACAGAGTGTTTTCACTTTTTAGCCTTGTAAAAATCCTGGGAGCTATTTAATGCTATTCTCCACATTTTAAAGGTGAACATATTGAGGTTCAGAGAGGTTAAGTGACTTGCCAATAGTCACAGAGCATGATCTCCAACCAAATCAAGTCCTCTAGCACCACAAACTCCACATGGATAAGCTGTGGCAAAGCACCGTGAGATCTTATTTACTGTTTTTTATAGGTGAACAAGTAGTGTCATCTGGGGCTGGTCATTGTAGGATGAGACTGGTGGGAAGAGCATCTGCAGATGGCCAGTTACATTATGTGCCTACTTTGTGTCATGATTGTTAAAATATTTTTAATGTAATTTTTGCCTATGATTTAGTTAACTTATTATTTTATATAACTGAGGATCCCTGCAAGGCAAGGATTGTTTTTTCTCCCATTTCATAGATGAAGCAACTGAGATTCAGAAAGCTTATTGTCCGGAGATACATTGCTAGTAAGTAACAGAGGCAGGCTTTGGACCCAGATTCTTTCCACCACTTGGTTGGGGGAAGGAACTTCTGGAAGAGGATAAAGTATTTTACTCCATTTCCCTATTTCCAATCACTTGTCATTGTTTTATGGCAAGGTGATTAGGTCTATCTCTGAAGAAGGTATCAAGGAAGCAGCCAGTCCTTCTCCTGTCCAGGGGCAACTAACACGGGCTGCGTCACTATCTTTCCCAACAAAGAACCAACTCCCTTTTAAATCATCTCTAAAGCTCTTTGGCGGTGAGCATTTCAGATACCAGTCCACTGTCAACTGCTGCTATTTCACACGTACAAGACTTCTACCGGGTGACAAACACCATGAAATTCAAACAATCATTTCTAACCCCATGCTGCCCCGGTATGTTAAGGACGGACACACACACACACACACGCACACGCACACACACACACACACTGATTTAAGTTGCTGTGTTCTAAAACAACCTCCTCTCTCCTCCTCGGCCATGCCCACGGCAGCCGTTACCTGCGCACCTCTCCCAAACCCTCAGAATGGAACAAAGACCTGTGTCCAGCCTCTTGGAGATTCCAGTTATAAGACCGCATGCCAGTTCACCTGTGATGAGGGATTCTCTTTATCTGGACCGGAAAGATTGGACTGTACTCCATCTGGACGCTGGACAGATTCCCCACCAACGTGTGACGGTAGGACCACGGGTCTATCCTCTCTTACAGCTTCTCAAGTAACCGTGTAGAATGAAGGATCATCAGCAATTCATGTAAACCTGTTCCTAAGCTAAAGGAAGCTTTCTCCACAAAGCATAACAATCTAGACCAAAAGCTTTTCTCTCTCTCTCTGAATATTCTTTTTTTTTAATATAACTTTATTTGCTGCATTGGGTTTTTATTGCTGCGCACGGGCATTCTTTAGTCATGGCGAATGGGGGTTACTCTTCGTTGCGGTGCGCGGGCTTCTCACTGCGGTGGCTTCTCTTGTTGCAGAGCGTGGGCTCTAGGTGCACGGGCTTCAGTAGTTGTGGCTCGCAGGATCAGTAGTTGTGGCTCGCGGGCTCTAGAGCTCAGGCAGTAGTTGTGGCGCACGGGCTTAGTTGCTCTGCGGCGTGTGGGATCTTCCCGGACCAGGGCTTGAACCCATGTCCCCTACATTGGCACGTGGATTCTTAACCACTGCGCCACCAGGGAAGTCTTCTCTGAATAGTCTTATAATAATAATAACTTTAAACATTTCATAGTTTTATAACGTGTTTTAGTGTCACTGTGATATTTGATGTTTATTACAATTCTAAAATAATGAGGACAGGCAGTATTGTCTCTATTTTACAGATGAGAAAATAGAGGCTCAGAGATTATGTAATTCGTCGAAATTCACACTATTAGTAAGTGATGAAGTTCAGCTATGTGACTGGGACTTTTACTTCATCATAAAGAATTTTTCTACTACACTCGTACTCATTCATTCCCACATCCACCTTCGCCGAGCACTACTAAGCCCCAGACACTGAGCTTACTCAGGGGTGGATGTGATTTCATCCCAACCCCTCAAGGATCTCACAGTCTAACTATTGGTGTATGTTTCTCCTCGCTCAACTTCTATATGGATTAGGAGCTCCTTGAGGGCAGCATCTGTGCCGCATTCACCTTTGTATTTCCTGCAGCAACTAGACAGAAAAAAAAGTAGGTGTGTGACAAGTATCTGTTGAATCGAAGCTTATCATTTACTGGTTAAATTTATTCAAGCTCAAGCCCTATTGACAAGGAATTAGTAGATCCTCAAAGGCAAGGGTCTTTGATTCCCCCGAAACATCTGACTGACACCTACCTAGTATATAGTATACTCTAAAATAGAAGTTTATGAATTGATTAATTTATAGCTCATGTTTACTTTCAAAAGTTGCCATTGTTCTATTGTTCTGTGTACTATACCAGCAGTGATAGCTAATTTTTATTGCTTGTGTAAATAAGTACCAGCTATTTCATATGCATTTTTGCATTCAGTCCACACAACTATCCTTAACATGGTTGTCACTCTCCCCGTTTTAAAGATGAGGAAATGGAAGATAAATAGCTGGCAGAGATCTAATAGATAGGAAGTAAGAAGCTAGGATTCAAGCCCAGGTCTAGCCTGATTACAGGGCCAGAGCTCTTACCACAACACTATACTACACTGCCACACAGTGGCAGGTTTCTAAATCCCGGGTCAGTCACTTGTAAATTTACTCTTTTCCACTGCTCTTGTCTAGTTGCCGAAATGAGTGATCAAATGAGAGAATGAGAGGGATCAAATGAGAAAATATGTTGATAGAAATCTATTCGTGAAAAGAGCTAAATACTTATTCCTTCTCGTGGAATGAGCACTAGATTAATATCCAAAGAAGACCTGTATTGCTCTTCCATGGAGTCATGGACCATGTAAATCACGTCACACCCTTGATTTTCTCAATTCCAAAAGGAGAGGAGTGGACAAGATCAACTCTGAGGTCTCTGTATGCTAACACATATAAATGGAATCTTAAAAAAAATGGTTCTAATGAACCTAGGGACAGGACAGGAATAAAGCCGCAGACATACAGAATGGACTTGTGGACACGGCGGGGAGGGGAGGCTGTGATGAGGTGAGAGAGTGGCATGGACATATATACACTACCAAACGTAAAATAGATAGCTAGTGGGAAGCAGCCGCATAGCACAGGGAGATCAGCTCGGTGCTTTGTGACCACCTAGAGGGGTGGGATACGGAGGGTGGGAGGGAGACGCAAGAGGGAGAGGGTATAGGGATATATGTACACATACAGCTTATTCACTTTGCTACACAGCAGAAACTAACACAACATTTTAAAGCGATTATACTCCAATAACGATGTAAAAAAACAACAACAACAACTCTGAGGTCTCTTCCCTGGACACGAATTCTGTAGACTGAAGGACATAAAATGCTATCACCCGCTGTTAAAAAGATATACTACAAGCCACCGGAGGAATCTAGACCATTTATGGCTGATATCATTAGGGCTTCGTCACTTATTTCTCAATCACTCGTTTGTTTATTCCATGGGCATCTATCATAAGCTCTGTTTTTCCACATTCTGTTTTAAAGCTAAAGGATAAAAAATCCCTAAGAAATATCTCACTAAAGTTTAAATCATATATGCAATCAACATGGTTGTTAAATCTGTAATCTCTGAAGCCCCCACTTCCCCTCACTCCTTTCCACCTCCTTTTCTCCACACGAGGTGGCATTTGCCCACCACCCTTCAGGCCTAGCCCTGCCCAGTGTCTAGAACAAAACTTGACCAGGGGCAGCAGCTTTCGTCAACTATGGGCTTTGGATCTGTCAACCCTGTGTGCCCCTGATCATTAGCTCTGGCTTTGGTACCTGTGTTTCTACCTCATTCTCTAAATGTATTCTCTAGATTTAGGCACATAGTTCCTCTTCTTTGCCCATATGCCTGAGTCCATGAATTTTTAACCCTTCAGCACTGAACCTTGATTTTTCACATGGTCTTTTTCAGAGTCCTGGGCTATATCATAGGGGCCTGAGGGCCACCAAGTAAGGAGGGGTGGTGTGGCAGGTGCAATGCTGAGTCTCCTGCTTCACAGCACAATGTGAGGTTCCATTTTTTGAGTAAGTCCACAGATATTTCCCTTTTAGTTAGAACGCCAGTTTCCTGGTCTCTCTAGGACCTGAGCTCTGCCTGTATTTTCCAGTCTCCTCCCAGCCTTTGCCCGCCCCCCCCCCCAAGGACCTGAATTCCTTTCCCTGAACCTAAGCAGTGCTGAATTGCTTATATCCAGTTTCTGTGTCCCCCGTGTCACCACCTGTTGAGCCACTATCCTGACACAGATTACTGTTTTCCCAATCACTTTGTCATTGGCCCTCTGGAGACCATGTTTGGCTGCTGGATCCAACTGCTAATGACCAACCTCACCTTGATGGGGAGGGATGGGTCCTGGTTTCAAATCCCAATCCTAGCTCTGCCCTTCTGCCACATCCTTGCTCATCCAAGTTCTAAAATATAGCCAACTGGTACCCTCTAAGCTCTGGCCTGGCTCGCTCACATCTGTTTTATTTCTCCACTCCCCCAACATTTCTCTGACTCCATGAAGACTCCTAGCCTTTATTTTTAAAATTTGAGTTTAGAACAGCCAACTCAATTAAATTTATTATTTATAATACATCTTCTTTCCAAAAACTTCTTGACAAAACTGTATCCAACTCAAGTAAAAAGAGATAATACAAAGAAACAGAGAATTAACTAAATATGTCATTAGATAATAATAGAGTGCTGATGATCCCAATAATTCCTGAAGTCACAGGCAATCATGTACAGCTACTTCATGGATTACAGAAAAATATCAATGAAGACCTTGCCAGTAGGCAGCATGGCCTTTAAGTCCACAAATATAGAGCATTAAGTATGGTGATAAAAGCAACCCTTATCCATTTTCTATTCTTCTTGTAATGACTCAGGTTTTGGTAAAGTTTTAGAGGAGGCTCAAGAATATGACTACTTTTTAAAGTTACCCACAGAGGTCATTACGTAGTAAAAATCTCTTCCTCTACATCCGCACTAGGCCCCTTCACTCCAACAACTTCCTTGACAGCTCCACAAATTTAATTCAGCCCATGTTTGCTGAGTGCCCACCACTTGCCCGTTCTGGGCTAGGCTTCCATGAACCTCACCAAAGCGTCCCCTCGGACAGGAGAACATGCTTCCTTACACAAGTTAGTCCTTAGATTCAACAAGGTTCATGTTTACAGAAGAAGGATGAGAGA
The DNA here is from genome assembly GCF_964270905.1 of Leucopleurus acutus. Classification (NCBI taxonomy): domain Eukaryota; kingdom Metazoa; phylum Chordata; class Mammalia; order Artiodactyla; family Delphinidae; genus Leucopleurus; species Leucopleurus acutus. Next base: position 67,272,551 of record NC_139143.1, read on the forward strand.
CTTTCCTAACTACAAAAGGCTATACCTATAACCTTGTCAGAAAAAGACTGAGACCAAAGCAATGTCCTCCAAGTAGATTTAATGCTGTAGTAATTCTCTTTGTATCCTAGGGGTCACTTAAATCCATTTTTTAAAATAGTAACTCCTCTTGTTTCTTTTCACACCATGTAAAAATACTTGTTAGAATGAGTCCAAATTAAATTGTGCTAACTTATTCGTTCATTTGACAAATATTTTTGGGCCCCCTACTTTGCGCCAGGCGCTGTTGCCTGGGATACAGTGTTGAAAAGAGCTGACAAGGTCCCTGCTCTCATGCAATTGACATTATGTATTTTCTTGGGTTTAAATATGAAATTCTTGGAGATATTGAAAAAGTTATTTTAGTGAAAATGTTCGTAAATGATTTAATGTCTATGACTTACACCAAGAGATAGGTTTAATAAATGTTTGATAAATGGAATTGATATGAGAGGTATGGATTTATTACTTACTCAAAAATTTGAGAGTTCTAAACTGAAATTCAGTATGTTACTTTGGCTGTTTGAATGGGTTCACACAGTAAGGATCCACAATCCTTCAGTGAATAGCCTGCCACCAAAAAGCACGTGGGCCAATACATAAAAGCCAATACATCACTTTTCCATGAGGTATTACATAGGACTTCAAGAGATTTTTTTTTAAAAGCAAAATAGCTAAGCAAAATGAGCCTTATCTGACCAAGGCGTTGCTTTCAGATAGTCTTGGATTTAAAGAAAGAATAGTCCCTCAGTTTGTCAATAATCCAATATTTGTTGATAAATAACAGTCTTACGTCAGAGACCTTCGTGGGGAGAAAGACATGATCCTAAGAGAAATAGGTAACTGCAATAACTTATCAAAACAGTTTTTTGGGGAAATAGTAAATTAAAAATTCCACATCCACTTGGCATATGGTGGTTGAGCACCACCTCTTGAGATCCTGCAGTGTGAATTGTGGGAGACACAAAGACTTATGGTTCTTGGGTTTTAGGAGCTTTCTATCCAGGAGAAGAGGGAAGAGATGACATGTGATATGACAGCATATGAGTTCAAAGAAAAAACTGATGCGTTCAGAGGAGAAGACTTCAGGATGCAGTGATCAGCAGAGGCTTAAGAGAGGCTGTGTTCATTTGGATCCTAGAGGATGGGTGGGATTTTATTCAGTAAAAATTGAAAGAAATTTAGGGCAGTGCGAGCCAAGAACCAGAGGCAAGAACACATGAGGTCAGTTCAGGGACTTCCCAGGAACTAATCTAGCTTCACCAGGAGGTTTTGAGCTTTCCTGTGCCATGAAACTGTGGTTAAAAAAAAAAAAAAAAAAAAAAAAAGCCTGGGGATCCAAATGGAAGAAACAGTAGTTTAGGACCCAAGATGATCATTGCAGGTTTAGACGTGTTGAATTTGTGGAGACAGCAGGATATCTAACCGGAAGTAGTCTCAGGCAGGAGGAAGGACAGAAGTGAAAACTTGGACTGCATTTATACAGATAGGACAGTGAGAGCTGGGGGGAGGCTCTGAGGTCTCTAAAGCAGCAGGTGTAGAGAGAAGAGGAGGAAATTGTGAATTCTTGAGGATGACTGCCTAAATCCTTGACTTCTTCCTATACTCCTCTCTGCAAGCCCACCGTCCCTCCCCCTGCCCTTTGTACTTCATGACCTGCTGTGCTCATTGTGAAACGCCTGCTACCTAGCAAAACACCTGACACAGTGGGAGCTCAATAAGTAGTTAATATTTGTTGAAAATGAATAAATTTGGTGCAAAACAGGGCTTCCAAATCAATTTGGAGATTGTGACATTCTTGATTTGCTTCTCCAGCCATCAAGTGTCCAGAACTGTCTGCCCCAGAGCAGGGAAGCCTGGATTGTCCTGACTCTCACGGAGAATTCACTGCTGGCTCCACCTGCCATTTCTCCTGTAACGAGGGCTTTAAGCTGGAGGGGTCCAGCCATGTTGAATGCACAGCTTCTGGAAGATGGACAGCACCCCGACCGACCTGTGACGGTAAAACAGGATACACTTGCCGGGACAGCTCTTCTTCTGGAAATTTCCTCAACAAAAATAACAAACACTTATATACACTCTTAGTATATGACAGGTACACATGATATCATTATTATTGTGAAAGCTCCACTTCTTGTCATGAAGTGGGTTATCTACTGGGGTCTAGGAAACACAGCCTGGATTTAAAAATGTATAAGGAGTGACAGGACTTTTTCACATTTGTGAATAAAAGATAACACCGATTCTTAAGCACGGATTTTCTTTCGTAATTGTGGCCTCTTTGTCTCAAAGAGCTTTGTTGAGTTGATTGAATGGTTTCCATTGCTTCATCGCCAGGAGAGAGCACTAGGGGTGTAGTCACTGGTCCAGTGTTTCAAATCAAGGAACTGAAGTGGAGAGGGGTCAACTGCCATCTTTCTGCCACGTGGCAAGTTAGTGACAGCCAGTGGCAATATCCATGCCTCACATTTCATGCTGACCTTTGGCCAGAGGACAATACCATCTCCCAATAAAGCAGCACTGATGGGTTTCCCTGGTGGTGCAGTGGTTGAGAGTTCGCCTGCCGACGCAGGGGACGCGGGTTCGTGCCCCGGTCCGGGAGGATCCCACATGCCGCAGAGCGGCTGGGCCCGTGAGCCATGGCCGCTGAGCCTGCGCAACGGGAGAGGCCACAACAGTGAGAGGCCTGCGTACCGCAAAAAAAAAAAGCAGCACTGAGCAAGCAATTGGCCTATACATATTTCTCTTTCTACTGATTTCTTATATTTCTGCACCAATTATTCTGGCTTTGTTTTGTTTTGTTTTTAGTATCAGTAACATTGACGCCCCCCTCCCCAACCTCCAATTTCTTCTTCTGGCCAGGACAATCATCTCTCCAAGGACAATTTTAGATCATTTTTCTCATCTGGTTTTCCATACCTGATTTTAATAGTTTTCCTTAACTTCCTTAAGGAGCTATTGCTAGAACCTCCCTGATTATGAAAGGAGTGGAAGGCAGTTATTCCATGTCAGTCTTTTTTTTTTTTTTTTTTTTTTTTGTGGTGCGCAGGCCTCTCACTGTTGTGGCCTCTCCCGTTGCGGAGCACAGGCTCCGGACGCGCAGGCTCAGCGGCCATGGCTCACGGGCCCAGCCGCTCCGCGGCATGTGGGATCTTCCCGGACCGGGGCACGAACCCGTGTCCCCTGCATCGGCAGGCGGACTCTCAACCACTGCGCCACCAGGGAAGCCCCCCATGTCAGTCTTAACTCTGTTGTGCTCCTTCTAATTGGGAGCTCTCTAAATTGAAACATTTTCTCACAACATAGTATCAGCTCCTACTGTAGAGGTGCAATGCCCATCCCTCGTCACTCCAAAGCAAGGAACAATGTCCTGTCAGCATCGTCTGGGAACCTTTGGTTTGAATACCACTTGCCACTTTGGATGCAAAGCTGGATTCACACTCATGGGAGATAGTGCTCTCCGATGCAGACCTTCTGGACAATGGACAGCAGCAGCTCCAGCATGCAGAGGTAATGTGAAAAGGAACAGGCAGTTCTGATGCTATCTTCCAGCAAGCTAGTCACTGTACATGCCTGTCGAAATCCCATCCAACCCCAATGACCCCGTCAAGTGTCAGCTCCTCCATGAAATCCACACCAATCCCAATTAGAAGCAATGTACAAGAAGCATACCAACTTTTCCCCTTCCTTATGTCACGAGGTAATGCCCTGGTACTCAAAGACCTAAAGGAGGAAACATACGTAAATGTCCAAAATGTGTTAGAACAATACACACGCTGAACACGAGACCAGCTATCTGAATTGTGAAATATAAGTTACAATTCTGTTAATGATGTGGCAGTGTAAATATTCCATATTTTCATAATTGGAAGCTAAATAAAAAGATAAATCATGACTGATACCTCTTGAAGACCTATCGCCCTCTGCACGAAGCACTGTGTCTCTTTCATCACTGTATTCCCTAGGAAGCACAGCACAGTGCTTTGCAAATGTCAAATGTCACTGTTGCTCAATAACATTGGCCTGAGTTAAATTCAGTTTCCTGAGTTGAGTTAAATTTGAGTTATATTTAGTTTTCTATCCACAAATTTAGGAGAATAGCCTGAAATTCCCTGACAAATAGTTTAACGAGTATGGAAGTCTCTACCTCTTTCAATCGTCCAGAGGCCAGCTATGCTTAACACTTGTTATTTTAAGAAATATGTGCTGACATGCCAGCTTATTGTCAATGGTAGTAATAATGACATTTAGGACAACAGTATTTTTGAGAAGCAAAATTTTATAAATAGTATTTTGGTAGGTAAGATCGACCAATCCACTGGCAGGTATTTATTGAATTGCCACTATGTGCCCATCCTAGTTCTTTGGTTATCATTCTTTGAGTGGCTATCTTAGTACATGTGATGCTGGAAGAGCTAGTGGGAATGTCAAAAGTAGCTCATTTCCTTTCTGATCTTTTGTATTCTACCTCATCCAATGGCAATGCTAGCCAGGTTTCAAATGAATCCATAATCTCTTTTATGTTCATTCTATATGTTTGTTTTTCCTGCCTTCTTTTTTTCTGCAGCTGTCAAATGCTCCAAGCTACACGTGACTGAGCCAATCGTGATGAACTGCTCCAACCCTCGGGGAAATTTCAGCTATGGATCCACCTGCAGCTTCCGTTGCCCAGAGGGCCGTTTACTTAGCGGCTCAGCGAGAACAGTGTGCCAAGAGAATGGCCAGTGGTCAGCTATCATGCCAGCCTGCCAAGGTTTATTTCTCATCTGGGTTAGGAAGTCGCTTTGATATGGAAAATAATGAAATCAGTGTTTCTCCTCTGAGTATATCTGGCAGTGGTTGCTTTCCATCACTGGGTTTCCCCCTGCATTTAATAATTGTTTCACAATGAATCAGACAGCATCTCTGTACCTCGTGCAGAGCAGTGGGAATCAAATTCAGTGACTCTGTGTAAACAGTCACCACTCCTTTTTCAAAGCTCCAGTTTGTGAAATGAATGCTCTCATTTCTTTATAATCTGTGTGTAGTACATCTTGAAGTTTCAAGATGTTTTAAACTGAAGGTTATTTAGTGCAGAATCCTGATTTATTATCTCAGAAGATCTTTGTTTAACATATACCTCCAAAAATACAGTATATCTTCCTTAATTAAGCTCCATCTGTTTGTAAGGTTTATGTCATCCCCCTCCCTTTTTTTCATTTCTTTTCTCTAGCAGCTTGTTGTAACTACTTTTCATCACATAAAAATGTTCAATTGCCCCCCCCCGCCACAATTACCCAAAGTTTACTTTGTTTATCCAAACTTCCATTTATTGTGTCTACCATTTAATCATCTAATTCCTTTTATTGAGTCCTTACCCTGACTCCTTTGGAAATTATGTTTGATATTTAAGCATTAGGAAGAAAATCAGGCCCTGCGTGCATCCCATTCTGTTGCAGTGGTTTATGACTTCCAGATGTTTTGTTCTGGGCTGTTAGCACTGCCAGGACCTTTGATGACTTACTTGATCTCACATCTTAGAGTTCCTGGGGACCTCCTGGGGGAATGATGGTCTTCTGCACGATACCCTTCTTATGTCTTGCACGCGTGCATGTGTTTATTTTGCAGCGGGGCCATTGACTATCCAGGAAGCCTTGACTTATTTTGGTGGAGCAGTGGCTTCTACAACAGGTTTAGTGACGGGTGGGCTACTCCTGGCTCTGCTAAGAAAGCGTTGCAGACAAAAAGGTAAATAGGAAAGAATATTCTCCTTATTTTCTTCTTTCATGTGATTTGGGGCAGGGCAGTGAAACGACAACTTCAGTAGTTCATGTCTGAAAACATTTGCATTAAAAGAAAACAAGGGGCTTCCCTGGTGATACAGTGGTTAAGAATCCGCCTGCCAGTGCAGGGGACACAGGTTCGAGTACTGGTCCGGGAAGATCCCCATGGCGCGGAGCAACTAAGCCCATGCACCACAACTACTGAGCATGTGCTCTAGAGCCCGCACGCCACACTACTGAACCCATATGCCACAACTACTGAAGCCCGCATGCCTAGAGCCTGTGCTCCGCAACAAGAGAAGCCAATAATAAGCCAATCCTCTTCTAATAAGCTAATGGGTCTCTTCATCTTTCCTCATGGAAAGTAAGTGGGGGTATCAGAGGGGTCAGGGATGCTCAAATCCAGGAACAGAAAGTGGCTATGTTAAAAGTACCTGCCAGCATTCTCATGGAATTGAGATTTCCACACCTATTTTTTTTAACATCTTTACTGGAGTATAACTGCTTTAGAATGGTGTGTTAGTTTCTGCTTTATAATAAAGTGAATCAGTTATACATATACATATATCCCCATATCTCTTCCCTCTTGTGTCTCCCTCCCTCCCACCCTACCTATTTTTAACTGCTCAGAGGAAGAACCCCTGGTTTCCTATTCTCATGCTCTCTCCCTTCACAAAGCCACCGTCACATTGGGCTGGTTTTCTAATGTTCCCTCATATACTCTTCTGTGAGTGAGTAAATAGGACAATAGACAAACAATAACACTACTTAAAGACCAAAAAGCTACAACCAGTCCCTCCATGCAACATCTGTGCTTGGTTAACCAAATCCGGAAGGCAGAGGTGAGAGCGCCTAAGACCTGAATCCTCATCTCCATTACCATGTAGGAATCACCCTATTCCAGCATTTTCCCCAAGCTCTTTCTTTAGTTTTGAGACATTTCCAGGGAACCCTCTGAACCGTGGAGAGGGACCAGCAGCCACCCATCCTCCAATATCTTTATAATAAATAAATTCATTTGTGGAGATGAGGAATTTTCCCTTGACCTGTCCCAATTTGATTTTAAACTTTCTAGGATTCTATGGTCAAATACTAGGAAAATGCTGCATACTGTGTCCCTCCCCTGCAAATTCAAAGTGCACTTTCATTATTACACTGAAGGCTCAGTCAGGCCCTGTAATAAATATACTTGTTCATCTTCATGTCACTTAATATTTTCTAAATGTATTTAGGCATGAGATGCTTTTCCTTTCATATCTACCCATGGGATGATTGACAGACCTGCTGCCATGTTTAAAGTTTCCACTATCAGAGTCCATTGCTTGGATTAAGACAGGAGGCCCCCAATCACATATGTGATCCAGGGAGAAAAACATCCACTGTTATGTTGGGTTGGATTTTCTTACTCGCTTAGCTTGCCCAAATAATGACTGAGGGAGTGTGACAAAGGATGCAAAGATAGAGGCCCTCCAGTGCCAAAGAAATGAGTTTCGAGAACCAATGGTCTCAACAACAACCAAGAGTAGCGAAGAAGATGAAGGAAGGGACCAGAGGTAGGAGGAGAGGTTGTTACTGAAAGGGAAGAGGAGAAAGATGAGCGCACTCTGGAGTTGCATATCGTTGAACGTTCAATTTAGCCTAAAACAGGTCCCACCTCTTAGGGAGGGGATGTTCCCTACACGTCTCTTATAATGAGCCCATCTGGAAATCAGTCTGCTGACTCTCCCCAATAATCCCTATCACTGATGACCTTTCTCCCTCATCTCATTTTTTACTCTGAAACCAATCTTCTGTGTCTTCTTGCTTATTTCAGATGAAGGAAAAAGCCCCTTGAACCCTCAAAGGTAAGATGGAAATGTTTTATGATTAAGTTTTTCTAGTTTGACTTTTTAATTCACTGTAGTATGTCAGAATGATTATACAGATGACCCCTTTTTGAAACAAATCTTTGGCAATGTCCCCTTGACTAGTTCCGAAAATATACAGATAGTATGTCCTAGCAATACATAAGTTTTTTGTTTTTTTTTTTTACGGTACGCGGGCCTCTCACTGTTGCGGCCTCTCCCGTTGCGGAGCACAGGCTCCGGACACGCAGGCTCAGCGGCCATGGCTCACTGGCCCAGCCGCTCCGCGGCATGTGGGATCTTCCCGGGCCGGGGCACGAACCCGCGTCCCCTGCATCGGCAGGCGGACTCTCAACCACTGCGCCACCAGGGAAGCCCTACATAATGTTTTAAAAAATCAATAGGTGCCCTAATGATAATATAAAGGAGCAATACAAGGGAAAGTGACTTGGAAATAAAATGCTAGAGCTGAGGCACTACACTAGCAGATGCTATGGGGTCGTCAGATGCTTGTACCTTCATTCAAATAGAATCACTATGACGGCAACAGCATAAAGGTCAACTGAGAGGAATATTCTGTTAGTGATTCAAGCAATATCAGAACCATTGCCAACACCAACCTGATTTTTTTAAATGATGAACAACTCTGGTAAAGAGTTGGAAAATCTATTATTATCTTCCCTTAATTCACACGGCAATTACACTTTAAAAGATGCACAAAAAATTTAATATTTATATGTAAAGCAGTTAAGTTGCAGGCTCAGGGATTTTTCACCTCCATGAACGTTGAGTAGCTATTCTAAAGTTATGTGGAGTGTGTAAGAGAATTCTTTTGCGCCCCAAGCATATTAGGACATCCAGCACCCATGGTCCCTGCTTAAATGTCAATAGTAAGTCTCGATCATTAGGAAAATCAAAAAATGCCTATAGGGAGCAGTACTACCATTCTTTGAAAACTATTGCCACGTGATCAAGTATCAAGGCTGGAATTTTATAATTCACCAAGAAGAAGCTGCAGCAGGGACATAGCAAGTATTCAGTACCCAAAGCATCAACAATAACATGGGTATAAAGTGCAACGCAAATTACCCAGAGCTGTTAAGTGGGATCTTGAAAATCTCTTTGGTTTTATTCCTCTTTCTGACTAAAAGCAGAGAATTCCAGGGGTGGGATGGTAATCCACGGTCTCTGCAGGAACTATGTGCAGGACTGGGGTCAAGGACAGAGCATAATATGGCAGGTCATCCTTGTGTTTCTCTTCTTTAGCCACCTAGGAACATACGGAGTTTTTACAAATGCTGCATTTGACCCAAGCCCTTAAGGTAAGTTATCTACGAAAGTATTTTTGAAGAAAATAGAACAGTAGGGGAAAAAGGAAGACTATAAAGCTTGACTTTTCTTTATATAATCATGAGTCACATTTTAACCATGTATTAAATGTTCAAACCATGCAGGAAATTGTGTTGGCGGTAGGGGACAGGTATAGCAGTAGAGTGACAATAGAAAGTGAGATCATAAGAAGATTTCCATTTCCTCCAGGATAGAAATGCTCTAATGAGACAGAACCTATGTCAGGATGTATGACACTCAATTACTGGCTGCTAGGTGGTACTGATACTGCAGCTTTGCTGGATCACCAGAAGTCACGAGTGCTAGAAAAAATGTTACAGACTTTATGGAGCCAATTCCCTAGGTGACCTGCTAGGAAAACAAAAGTCATATGATAACGTCTCTCTCCCAAAAAGCTCAGTGAATGATTGAGTTTCCTAAGAGAAGTAGCCTAGATGGCAGAATATCTGGAATCTAGAAAAAGATTATACTAAGCCTTAGGGGGTACATAGGATGAGAGCTTTCTTTTATCTTTTTGGGGAAAATATAATTATTTTAATTTTTTGTCTCATTTTCAGAGACCCGTCCTTCTCTTGGTCACCTCACTCAACCTCCACAGGATCCTAGTTTTGAACATCAGCCTTCCCGACAGACTTGACTATAACTGTAGCTTAGTTGCCGCAGTTTTCTGTAAATACTTGTGAATAAAGGGCATGGAATTTCCTTTAGATTAGCTGTGGACCAGAGCAGAAGGACTGTATCACAAGCCCCAACTCTCCACCCATCACCCCTTCCTGCTCCAGTTCCTCTTCCTGCAACACAAGCCTCAGAAGCTGGGACTGAATGTTTCTGCTGTCATCTGTGGGCTTTGCCCCCGCTGTCTCTTGAGATACTAATTAACTAGAGCCTGGAGCATCTGACTCACCAGAAGACCAGACTGCAGAAAAATAAGAATGCCTCTTTATTTTTGGATTGGAGGAAATCATCCTCTACTTTGCTGGAAGGCAGGAGGCCTCTCTGACTTGAGGGAATTTCTGTAGGATTTCCTGGGTCTTCACTGCTTGCTGTTTGTGAAGGCTTTTAGACCTCTGCTGCGAGGCTTCAAGAGGAGCCTCTGGATGGCACCAGAGGCTGCAGAAGACTAAGGATCGAGACAGGAAGGTACATGTCACTGTAGACCTTCCCTCCACCGGTCATTCTCCCCCAGAGGACCCAAAGATCAATACTCGAATGTCTAATTAAAAGGATTCCCCCAAATGCCATGTTCTATTATTTGACATTTTGTTGAATAAGATCTGTGTCCGTCACTTTTCATACATGAATGTAATGCACAATCACAGTAGTCCCAATTACAAGCTCAACCCTTCAGTGAGCAAATATGTATCTTACCACCACCATAAACACACAAGAAAATCAGAGAAGCAGAAAAATGTCTTCATCACCTGAGTGTGTTTTACACGTTCTTCAATTCACATGCTTAATAAATAAGTTATTGAAAGTTACACAGTAGTTGTCTGAAACTGATACAAAAAATATAGAGCCAAACAATATAGTTGTCCTCTCTGTGAAATGTGAGGCAATGAACATGTCACACAGACTAAGTAAACATGCAAATAAAAATGCAAATAAAAATGCAAATAAAAATGATGAAAGTCTAACTAAAGGTTACAAGATTTTGCAAGAATTTTGGTAGTCATACAGACTGCCAACAAACACGTGAAAGGATGCTCAACATCATTAATCATCAGGGAAATGCAAATCAAAACTACAATGAGATATCATCTCACACCAGCCAGAATGGCCATCATCAAAAAATCTAGAAACAATAAACGCTGCAGAGGGTGTGGAGAAAAGGGATCCCTCTTGCACTGTTGGTGGGAATGTAAATTGATACAGCCACCATGGAGAACAGTATGGAGGTTCCTTAAAAAACTACAAATAGAACTACCATATGACCCAGCAATCCCACTGCTGGGCATATACCCTGAGAAAACCATAATTCAAAAAGAGTCATGTACCAAAATGTTCATTGCAGCTCTATTTACAATAGCCCGGAGATGGAAACAACCTAAGTGTAAATCATCGGATGAATGGATAAAGAAGATGTGGCACATATATACAATATTACTCAGCCATAAAAAGAAATGAAATTGAGCTATTTGTAATGAGGTGGATAGACCTAGAGTCTGTCATACAGAGTGAAGTAAGTCAGAAAGAGAGAGACAAATACCGTATGCTAACACATATATATGGAATTTAAGAAAAAAAAATGTCATGAAGAAGCTAGGGGTAAGACAGGAATAAAGACACAGACCTACTAGAGAATGGACTTGAGGATATGGGGAGGGGGAAGGGTAAGCTGTGACAAAGTGAGAGAGTGGCATGGACATATATACACTACCAAACGTACGGTAGATAGCTAGTGGCAAGCAGCCGCATAGCAGAGGGAGATCAGCTCCGTGCTTTGTGACCGCCTGGAGGGGTGGGATAGGGAGGGTGGGAGGGAGGGAGATGCAAGAGGGAAGAGATATGGGAACATATGTATATATATAACTGATTCATTTTGTTGTAAAGCAGAAACTAACACACCATTGTAAAGCAATTATACTCCAATAAAGATGTTAAAAAAAAAGAATTTTGGTAGTACCCTTGGGATTTAGGGACACATTGCTTTTAAAAAGTTTCACTCCTATACTGTACATAGCATCTCTGACTGCTTACTTTATGCCAATCACTAGGCTCCGTGTTATAGGACGATGATTATCACCCTGTCTCCTGAGTCAGAATCTGCCTTTTGTAAAATCGTCCCAGGGAATTCTGATGGTTTATCAGCTTTGCGAACCACTGATATTATAGATACAGAAGGATAAGGCATTCACCGTTCCTGTTCTTGAATAGCTTATCATCTAGTTGGGGACACAATAGACACCAATACAAAGTGATAGAGAGTAGTCAACATCAGTATGTTATTTGAAGCGTGTGGCAGGAATTCATAAAATGGAAAAGTCAAGTTGGCCCAGAATCAAGGAGATAGATCTCTGATTGGACTTTAGAGAGTGGACAGTCTGAGTTGATCAAATAATATCGGCCAAGAAGCAAAGACAGAGACCATATGTTGAGGAGACTGAAGACATCATAGAGATCTCATGTGAGGTGTTACATTACAATTTATTGAATCTGTTGAGACAAATCATAGAAGCTTGGAGGCATGTAGATTCAGGGGACCCGGGATAAGTCATAATGATGCTTCAGACAAGATAATTTTCAGATTCTCTATAAATAGCAAAATCATATCTTAAGGCCACGTGAAATAGCAAGATCCTCCGAGATACATAAAGGGCCCTGGAGGCAGGAAAAATATAATCATGGTAATCAACACATGCTGTGTGCTTTCCAACTGCTAGGAATTATATACTTCACAGTGTTCTTTTATCCTCCCAACCACCCTATTGGAAAAAACTATTATTATCATCCCTGTTTTGCAGGTGTCAAAATTGAGCTCCAGAGAGGTTGTGTAACGTATCCAAGAGAACACAGCTAGTAAGTGGGATTGAAATCTGGTCTGATTCTCTCAGTGAAGCTCTTTAAGCCCTCTCCTCTGTCACTGCCTTAGGTGGCCACGGGCCCTTATCAAGACAGAACTGTGCAACAGAGAAAGACAAATATCATATACCGCTTATATGTGGAATCTAAAAAAATGATACAAAGGAACTTACTTACAAAACAGAAATAGACTCACAGACATAGAAAACAAACTTATGGTTACCAAAGGGGAAAGGGGGGAGCAATAAATTAGGAGTTTGGGATTAAAATATACACACTACTATATATAAAATAGGTAAACAACAAGGACCTACTGTATAGCACAGGGAACTCTACTCAATATTTTATAATAACCTATAGTGGAAAATAATCTAAAAATTATATGTATATATATATTCATATATGTATATATATATTCACATATATGAATCACTTTGCTGTATACCTGAAACTAACACAACATTGAATCAACTATATTTCAATATACATATATATTTTTTAAAAGACAGAACTGTGCATGGGTAGAAGTCAGTAAAGTGGGCCAGGCCAGCAGGCCCCATTCACGTGACCATCCCCTTGCTTCTTCACCACCTGAAAATACAATATTTCTGTGCCCAGTAACAGGGCATAGGGCCCTCTTCCTCAGATCAGAAGGAGAGCAGTGTGGTGAAGGGATTTGGGTCCCACTGCCCTGGGAATTGCAGAGCGCCTGGTAAGTGTGAACTCTGCCCCAGGCAGTGTTTATGGTGGCGGGGTCTGATGAGGGGCTACTGAGCCGTGGGGTCAGCAGATGGAAGCTGGGCGGGGGGACAGTGTTGCCCCGTCTCATGAATCCCTGAGCACTGCCCTGCCTGCTAGTGCCGCTGATTGCTGCCCTTTCTCCACTGGTAGTAAAACAGTCATTAACCTGGTTGCTCTCCCTAATACCTCCTGTCATCTGGAGCAGTGACCTAGTCAACCCCAGCCTGGAAAGGCCCCAGGAGGTGGGGACAGCGTGGGCTGCAGCTGCCGCGACGCCTGGGGGAGGTGTACAGGAGGAGGACACTGCCACCCGCAGCCGCGCGGCGCTCACTGCAGTCCCGACAGCGGCCAAGCCCGGCCAAGCCGGGCGCAATCGGCTGAGGCAGAGGCAGGAAAGGAACCATGTTCCCAGCTTGCCGTTGCCTCTGGGTCCTCGTGGTCCTGGGCTCCAGCTGGGCAGGCTGGGGGAGCCTAGGGGCTGAAGCAGCGCGGCTAAGGCAGTTCTACGTGGCTGCTCAGAGCATCAGCTGGAACTATCGCCCCGAGTCCACATACCTTAGGTAAGGCAGGCATGGCGACCGGTGGGCTTCTCCAGGGAGGACAATCTATTTCTTTTAGAGAGCATTCCCTTTGCAATTGCATTGCTTTTTTTTTTACTTCAGGTAGGTAAATACAATTAATAGAAGAGCATAATGAATAAAATAAGCTTGGTGGATGCTCATTTTGCCTCCAATAATACAAGTTTATCATTCTGAGGATATAGAAAATAGTGTTTGGCTAGATGCTGTTTCAAGTTTGCTGTTAATACAGTTTTGTTAGTATGACTGATAGTTGATTTAATATATTGATTGATTCAAAAGCACCAGGTACCTACCTCTTCACTCCTGTTCCAGATTTTTAGTAGTCTAGTATTTTATTAAACTTCTAGCTACATATTATTTATTCCATGTCCACATACCTTCATCTTCTAAAACTAAAGGTGTACACTGTATACTTTATTATAAGCAGGTTATTCGATAACAACTGCTTTAATTTTGTTGTTTTCTTATAAATGACTTTCAAAACATCATCAGTTCATAAAAATGCAACATTGTTGTTCTTGTACCTTTTTTCTGCTTCGTGTGACTCTTCATTTTTCTCTCATTCTTAATCACTCCCTGGGATATGGTCTACTCTGGCTATTTTGATAGAGTCACTATTAAAAGGCATATGTGACTTAGAGGGGGGTTAAATAATAAAACTGTATTTGAGTTGCAAACTATTTTTCCTAACTGAAAGGTTAAAAATAAGACTTCACAGAAATTAAACAAATCATAGGTTCTACTCAATATTTCCAGTTCGTTATGTTTTTATTTCTTTTAATGGTAAACCTCTTAGTGTGACTTAAGTTTTTTTGTAACTTAACATCACAGTTTAAGCAATTGTGAACGATGTGTTCCTCTTTTACAGTTTCGAAACCAAAGCAATCTGCCAAGAAGATATTGTAACGTTTTAAGCCTTTTAGTGTATAACGTTACCCTTTCAAAACCTTTTCTTTGTAATTGGGTTATTTTGGAGGGCATTGCGTCTTGGTCTTGTAATAATAAGAAGTCCCTCTTTTTTTTTTGTACAAAAAAGGAGGGACTTCTTATTTAAATATTGTACATTTAAATACATTTAAAATATTGTATTTCAAGGTGATAATCTAGGTCACACCCACACCCTTAGAGAACTGCTGCTGACTGAAACCCCAAAGGAAGTAGCAGTCTTTCCAACATTAATTGTCCTGCTCTTGGGTAGAACACTAACTTGGTTGCTGGCTTTCCTGTGTCACACTGTGCTTATGCTTTGGAGTTTGTTCTTTCTTCTGTAATTAACAACAAGAATAACAAGCAGAATTTTGGAGGCAGACTCACATAGGGCAAAACCCTGATTCATATGGTGAATTCACATAGGAAGCCATGATTTGTCATCCTATCCTCTCTGTGGCTGAGTTTCCAGAATTCTGGGAAGAGTTGTTCCTCTGGTATCAAGTACTGAGTCAAAACCATACAGTGATAATCCAGACCAACTGTCCATATTTTTGAACCTCAAATCATGTCATTTCTTTCTAGTACTTTTATGTGAAAAGTCTAACCTTGTATCTGGCTGCTTAAACTAAGAACTTGTTCTAAATTGTCCTACATCTAGAGCTAATGATACTCACTATAAAGAAATCAACATAGACAACTCCATCCTTTGCTAAAGTGTATTTTAGCACAAAGTAAAGATCTTTCCTTATTTCATGTAATATTGGCAGGACAGTGCCTTTTAGAGGTGAAATATATCTTTCATTCTTGCTCTGGGGCTGAAGTGAATGGTTTTGAAAATTTCCCTAAGGAAACATGTTCAATCACATGTATATAGTAACAGATATTGAAAAAAATACATATGTATTTTTTCTCGTGTTCTAGCTTTATATGATTTTATTATGAATAAATCATCCTTAAATAGTCCTCATAAATGGAAAATTCATCATGCATATTGTTTGAATTCATGTCATCTTTAACTTTCAGACAAATTATTTGCCAATAGCAATTCAATTGTTCAAATTAAAATAAATATACCTCAGTATGCACACATAATATACACAGGGAAACATATTAGGAAACACACCTCTATTAAAATTACTCCACATAAAAGACTAATTTTTCTTAGTAAAGATTTTATACTGTCACCTATACTCCTGTATTTAAAGATCTAAGGTTAGGGACAGGAGCTACGTTTCAACTGTACATAAAACTAAACACACAAAATTACCACCACAGAGAAATAAAAATGGACCTTCACATTAGGGACACAAACTAACATACAGAATCCTAGGGGTCTTGGGCTCTAAAAACTCTATGAGGTTGTTTAATTCATTTTCAACTTTCATGTTTTAACTTCTTACTTTTCCCCACACCCAAAGCACCAATACCCCTAGCAAATAGTTGTCTAGTTTCTACTTGAATGCTTCCAGTGACTGAGAACCCACCACCTTCAATAG
Organism: Leucopleurus acutus; assembly: GCF_964270905.1. Lineage (NCBI taxonomy): Eukaryota > Metazoa > Chordata > Mammalia > Artiodactyla > Delphinidae > Leucopleurus > Leucopleurus acutus. Next base: position 67,288,795 of record NC_139143.1, read on the forward strand.
CTAGCCATTCCAAAAATACTTACTCATGCCTCCTTTAATTCTGTTTCCAAATATTAACACAGTTCTTGTATCTTACATTTTAAAATTATGAGAATGACTATAATTACAGATTTTTCTGCTCTCCGGGAAAACCTAAAAGCTCAAATCCAATTTTCATTATATTTTTAAAATACTACTAGCTAACACGCATTGAATATTTACAACGTGCCAGCTCTAAACCTTTTGTAGGTATTAACTTATTTAAAGCTTGTAACAGTTCTGTGAGGGAGATTTTACTATTAGTCCCAGCTCACAATGATAGAAACAGAGGCACAAATTGATTAAATGAACTTTTCAAGGTATATAGTTAACAAGGGGTAGACACAGGATTCAAACCCAGACACTCTGAATCTACAACCAGTTCTCTTAGCTTCTGTGCTACATAGACATCATGGCAAATGTGATTAGTATCCCTCTCTGTTACGCCCTAATTATAGTGGGGCCACTCTCTGGATTAGGAAGCATAACAAAGCCAATATGGGCAACTGGTTTAGACATTGGTAAGAAATTTCCCCTAATTATCTTTCCTTCATCTTTGAGCTTAAGACAAGGATAGGAATCATGTGCCCATCTTTAGAGACACTGAAGAAAAGGATGGGAAAGTATCCCAGTACTCTCCCTGCTGCCCTCTCTCTGAATTTTTAACCATGAAAACAGTCATCCCTTGGTACCTGTGGATATGGAACCCACAGATACAGGGGGATAACTGTACTAGTCTGTTTTATATAAGGGACTTGAACATCTACAGATTTTGGCTCCAGGGTCATCCTGAACCAACCTCCCACAGATACCAAGGGATGACTGTACAATGGTTTTTGAATCCTGGCTTTGCCATTATCAACTGATTCTCCTTGGGCAAGTTACTTAAACTTTCTGAGACTTAGTTTTTTCATTTGTTTGTTTCCTATATGAATCTCAGGGTCTTGACTCCATTAGCTATCTTCAACTTCTCAGCGAGAAATAGAGTCCACCAAATCAATAGTTCCTTACAATGTTCCCCAGTCACATAAGACTGTATTTGATTGATGAGTTGAAAAACAGCTCACATATTTATTCATAAAGGATTTGGTCATGTCGTTAATCATTTAAAATCTAAGCCTAAAGTTTGGGTTCACACTATCATCTTGGGTTCTATTTTAGAAAATTGATTCTGAGTAACAGGATTGGTTAGGGCAGACTAAATTTGTGAAAGAACGGTTATCACAACAGAATATTCTTGAAGACACCAATAATTATTTTATTAACTTTGCTTACTGTTCATATTTATAAGACCTTGGGCTTCTAAACTGCAGTTAAAAATACTGTTATTTCTAGTAAAAGTCTGAGGACATGAGAGATATCTTTTGTTGTCATGTGCGAAGTAGATGTCATGTAAGCCTTGCAAATTTATTTTATTTCCAGTTCGAATACTTCTGCAACCTCCTTTAAGAAAACTGTCTACAGAGAGTATGAAGCATATTTTCAGAAAGAAAAACCACGATCCACAACTTCAGGTCAGCCTGAAATATATTTTTCAATTTTAAAGATAAAGCTCTATGGATAATTTGATATTCATATATATCTAAAATATTCACTTAGTGATATTTTATAGAAATGTGTGTTTCTGTTATTTTGGCTAGATAATTGGTAGAGCTCTTATTCATAGTATTGAGAATTGAGAAAAGCAAAGCATTAAGCCAAACTAGGGGCCCCTCTGAGCATGGGGCCCTGTGCAATTTCATGGGTCTCATGCCCATGAAGCCAGCTGTTTTCGACTGTGATTAAAAAAAAAACTAAACAAAACTTCTAAGTGTTTGCATTTGTATTCACTCATCTAACAAACTATTACTGAACACCTGCTGTGGGTGCTCAATTGAACTAGGCACTATGGATGCCACGCTGGACAAGAGAGACACATCTCCTGCCTTCCTGGAGCTTATGGTCTAGTTTAATGAGCACAGATGAGCCTTAGCAAATGATGATTTGCTGGGTCCCAAGACTCATTTAAAGGAACTGTATATGGCTGATTCTTTTGCATCTATCTTTCCCATCTCTTCTGTTTTATTTAGTGTGATGTATATAACAGCTATAATTTTTAGAGAAAAAAATCTCTTTTTTTTCCTCATCTCTTTTTTAATTAAGGAAAGTAGGCTGAATGGGTTTCTGGGATCGTAAATATGGTAAATATGGTAACATAGTTCACAGAACTGATAAAGGCTGTTAAGAGAGAACTTCCTCCAGTGAGGTCCCCTAGTCAGTAATTCACTCATCCTTCCCCCCAACCAGGTGAAGACCTGTCATCTTCCCCAGACTCGTCCTTCTATCTCTTTTATTCATTCCATCTTGTTCTGCCTCCTCCTCAGATCTCCCTTTATCTTCAATCTTTCCTTAAATGGAGACTTCCCTTCCATCAAAAATCCTCAACAATAAAACAGAACACAACTTATGTTCAAATTAACATCCGGTCTCAAAAAAAAGTCTCCCCTTGACTCTGCCTTTTCTCCCCTTTCCTTCACTACCAATTTCCTGTGTGATTGGTACACTTCATTCTCTATCATATCAAATTACTCTCCAAAAAGGGGCCCCATGACCTCTTAGATGCCAGACCAATGGTTTCTTTCCAGTTATTTTCCCACTTGATATTACTAGGACATGTAATGCTCCCCCTTCTTGAAACTCTCTCTTTACCTTGTTTCCCTGGTGCCACTTCCCCTGCTAACGGAGATGGAATGGAAGTGAATGGAAGGTGAGGAAATGTAAGTAGGAGGAACTTACATAGATAACTCTTTCCTGAAACTTGGCTCCAAATGGGAGGAGAAATAGGGTAGTTCTGGGAGGTAATGAGGGGTTTAAGGACATTTTAAGAGTTTTATTTAAAAAAGGACAGTGACTTAAAATATCTAAGTGCTCAAGGGAAGAATCCAATAGAAAAGGAGAGGATAAAAACATCTGAGGGAGAATAACTGATGGAGCCAGACTCAGAAGAAACAGGAAGTGATGTGATTCAGAGCTGGGTTGGATCAGCCTGAGGTGGAAGAGATACTAACCTTCATGGCGGGCTGGGTGGGGAGCCTGGCAAGGGACCAGGTGAGTAAGCTTTTATTAATAAGATTACTAATAAAATTAAGTTTGTCATTTTGGTCAGGAAATTAAAGGATCTCCTGTCCTCTACAGACTCTGTAGTCTATTCATCTTTATAGATCCAGCTTCAAGCTTAGTATGTACAGTAGATATTTAAGAACTATTTAGTTAAATTAAGTTGTGAGTGGGTAAAGGGAAGACGAGCTGGGAAACATATTCATTAGGCCTGGGAAAAGAGGAATTGGGCAGAGATTCAGAGCTCTCCTTTTTGTGACTTTTGCCAAGTTCACTGAATTTGAATGTGCTGTGTCAGCCATTGTGCTGAGTGCAGTAAGGGATAGAAGGACCAGTGCCAGCCTGCAGACTGCCTGTTAGGTCAGGTGTCCCCCACCCCCAGGCCACAGACTGGTAGCAGTCTGTGGCCTGTTAGGAACTGGGCCGCACAGCAAGAGGTGAGCAGGGAGCCAGAGAAGTTTCATCTGTATTTACAGCCGCTCCCCATTGCTCACATTACCGCCTGAGTTCCGCCTCCTGTCAGATCATTAGATTCTCATAGGAGCGCGAACCCTACTGTGAACTGTGCAGCGAGGGATCTAGGTTGCACGCTGCTTATGAGAATCTAATGCCTGATGATCTGAGGTGGAGCTGAGGCGATGATGCTAGCGCTGGGGAGTGGCTGCAAATACAGATTATCATTAGCAGAGAGGTCTGACTGCCCAGAGACCATAATAAATCAATTTCCTGCAGACTCATATCAAAACCCTATCAGTGAGTGGCAAGTACAATTAAGCTGCATCTTACGAAGTAGACCGGACATAAGCAGCACACTTCAGGTGTCACTGTCTCCCAACACCCCCAGATGGGACCATCTAGTTGCAGGAAAACAAGTGCAGGGCTCCCACTGATTCTGCATTATGGTGAGTTGTATAATTATTTCAGTATATATTACAGTGTAATAATAATAGAAATAAAGTGCACAATAAATGTAATGCGCTTGAATCATCCCCAAACCATCCCCTGCCCTGGTCCGTGGAAAAACTGTCTTCCACAAAACCGGTCCCTGGTGCCAAAATGGTTGGGGACTGCTGTTTTAGGTGATACAGAGGCATCAATCATTTTTTAAAATTAATTTTTATTGGAGTATGGTTGCTTTACAATGTTGTGTTAGCCTCCACTGCACAACTAAGTGAATCAGCCATACACATACAGATAGCCCCTCCCTTTTGGAATTCCCTCCCATTTAGGTTACCACAGTTTATTAGGTAGAGTTCCCTGTGCTCATTTTTGAAGAGGAGAAGACTGTGACCAAAATCCTTGGAGCTGATTAATTTTGTAGTGATTTCCTGATTCAACCTCATAAGTTAGAAGTAGACCTTGATAGTTGATTTATGTTTAAGCCTGGTACACTTAAAATATTACCTTTGTCAACCCCAGTGTATCTCATAACATATTTGTTTTATGTGAACTCTGAGGCATTTTAACATTCATTTTCATGCAACCTCTTCCTGAACTCTCAAAGTTGCTTAATTATGAACCTTGGAGCACAGGGGTGGTGTCTTATTCAGCTCTGTAACCCTATAATAATTGATACTAGGAGGCAAACCTGATGTAAAGGAAAAGTCTCAGATTTTTAATAAGATCTGGTGTGAACACTGCCACTGACTATGTGGCCTTCCCCATTCCATTGCCTAGTTCTGTGTTCTTTGTACCTTTTGCTTATTTCCTGCTCCACCCATCTGGTGGGTATGATTCTAGCCTTGTGCCCCATTTCTGCAGCATGAGCCCAGAAGTTATTGTAATTACAGGTGGGGCTAAGGCTACAGGACTGGAGGTCTGATGAGACACCTGTCCAGTGAGGTTTGTGGACATGTGGACAGGTGGAGGGGCCAGGCTCATTTTCAGAAATCCTGTCTTGGGCTCTAAAATGGCTAGTTTTGAGTCTCTGTGTATTTTCCAGGAAGATTATGAAATGTTTGTCCCCTAAGGAGTTTTATATTAACAGCAACAATGGGCTGCCCTGTATTCTGCAACACATTATTCACCTGAGAGCAGGGGATTGCATTAGCTGACCTCCTGTAGTCCTTTCCAACTCCAAAACTGCAAGAAATTGGGTACATGCTGTGCTAACTTCCTGGGATCTCAAGACAGGCTACTCCTTCCCCCAATTTGGCTTTGGGCACTGAGGAGAGGGTGGAAAAGGTCTTAGGCCATCTGGCTAATGGAGGAACTAAACAGCAGCTCAAACAACGTTCAGCCATGTGTTTGCCTACATGCATGAAGGTATTTGGTTTGTATCTATAAGAACATCCCTTTGTTTTGCTTTAATTCTGAAGAAGCAGATAGGGAGGCTAAATAAATATTGCAAAGAACTCATTGCAGTAAGAGGTGAAATCACTTAGAAGACTTATTCTGGGCATCTGGCATTTGCAGCCATGTGATGCCAACAAACAAATCGACCGAGCAAGGCAACCACGGCAACAAAATGCAGTGGACAACGTGACAGCAGTCAGCACCTGATTGGGCTCAGGGGCATTCTGGGCGGTGGGAGTAGCCAGTGGGGACTTCTGCTGGGAGCTAGGACTGAGGGTGGCAGCCAGAAGAGAGGGGTCAGCCAGTGGAGTCAGATGTGGCCAGGAGTCAAAAATGGTGTGGACTTTGGGACTGTTCCAGGAAAGTGGGGGATCTGACCCGCCCTGCAGAAGGTGTTAAAGAAAGCTTTGGTTCAAGAGTCCAGAGAACTGAGTCCTACACCCAGCAATGCCACCCAGTCACTCTCCGCACCCACTTCCCAGGCTTTGTAACCATCTCTATAATGAGGATTAAACTATGTGGCCTCCATGGTCCTGTGCAGAACTAACATAAGAACACACAAAAAAAGCTTCAGACACAAGGTCAATATAAACTCTAGGACTGGAGTTCAGTGAAAGGAATAAGTGGGTGGAAAGATAGGAGTTGGGGAAAGATAGGACCTCTATCTCAGAGATCACATTTTATCAATGCTAATAGGAAATTAGTGTTCTATTGCTGTAACACGTTACCACAAACTTAGGGGCATAAAACAACACAAATGTATTATCTTAGCGCTCTTGAGGCCAGAAGTCCAAAATGAGTTTCACTGGGTTAAAATCCAGGTGTTCGTAGAGCTCTATTCCTTCTAGAGGCTCTAGGGGAGAATCGTTTCCTTGCCTTTTCCAGTTACTAGAAGCCACCTGCACTCATGGGCTCATGGCCCCTTCCTCCGTCTTCAAAGCCAGCAGGTAGCATCTTCCAATTGCTAACTCAGATACTCCTGCATCCCTTTTATGAGAGCTTTTATGATTACATTGGGTCCACCTGGATAATCCAGGAAACTCTCCCCATCTCAACATCTTTAACTTAATCACACCCACAGAATCCATTTTGCCATATAAGGTAGCATATCCATGGGTCCCAGGGATTAAGTCAGGGACATCTCTGGGAGGCCATTATCCTGCCTACCACACCCACCAAACAAAACCCTCCCACGACATCCTCCGTTTCAGAGAATGGCACCCTCATCCACCCAGCCCTCCAAGTCAGAACCTCACCAGCCATCCATGCCAACTTGATCTCCCTCATCCTCCACTCCATGTTCAACCCATCAAGTCCTGACAACTTGATTTCCTACATAGCTCTCTAATACGTTCTCTCCTTATTAGCTCCATTGCCCTAACCTTAAACTAAGCCAAGTCACCAACATCTCTCTCCTGGAGCCTTCCATCTATTCTCTCAACATTCACTCTGGTTTCTCCCCGGATCACACTCCACAAATGCAGCCAGAGGTTTAAAAACCAATATGTGGTTCATGTCACATCCCTGCTTCCAGATACTCTTAGGTTAAAACGCAAAAGTCTAAGAGGCCTACAAGGCCCTATGTGACTGGACCTCTGATCATGCCTTTGGCTTCACTTTCTGCCTATCTCTCTTACCTACTAAGCTCTACCTTCCCATGGCTGTCAGTTCTCTGAATAGGCCAAGTTTTCTGGCACCTCAGGGCCTTTGCACATGCTAAACCCACTCCCGAAATGCCCTTGTGTATCCCTTTGCCTCTTTGCCTTTGGACTTCAGTTAATGCATCACTTCCTCAGGGAAGCATTTCCCAACCCTGATTACCTCCCTGCTTCTAAGATTAGACTAGATGCTTCTGTCAAATGCTCTTAAGAGAATCCTGTACTTTTCTTTCATAATATGAACCACAGTTTGTAATTCAATATTTGTGTGATCATTTGTTAAAATCTGTCTTTCCTTCTATTTTCTAAGCTCTATGAAGGCAGGGGGTACATCTCTTTTACTCACCATTGCAATTCTAACACCTAGGATAATGTGAGCACTCAATATTTGTTGAATGAATGAATAACTACAAGGTGGGGGGCTGCAATACCAAGAGGTGGCGAAAAGCTCAGTATCTAGAATCACACAGATTTAAGTTTAAATCATGGCCCTGCCTCTAATTAGCTGTATAATATTGGGCGAGATATTTAAATTCTCTGAGGCTCAGTTTCCTCATCTATAAAATAAAGATCTTACTATCTACCTTAAAGATGTATTGGGAGGTTTAATGTAAGGACTTAAGAGTGCTCAAATATATCAAGAGGGACGGTTATAATTATCGCCACTGCAAACAAATGCCAGTTGAACTCCATGACTACTGTAACTTCCCTTTCCTGTTCCTGTGATTCCTAATGGGCAGAAACCAACCCCATGAGAGCTTATGGATGGCTTGGAAGTGAGAACAGTCAATTGCCTGGAAGAGAGCCTTTGGTGACAGGTTCTCAAGCTTTGGAGGACATCAGAATGACTCAGGAGTACAAATCTAAAATGCAGGTTCCCAAACCCCACCTCCAGAGACTCAGGTTCATTGAGGCTGAGCTAGTATTTACTTGGGAGTCTGCCTTTTAGTTAGACCCTCACTGATTCTGATGCAGAGCATCCGAGGACTACACTTTGGGAAATTCTAATATATGATTCTTCAAAAACCTCATTCAAATATCAACTCTTCCCTTAACTCTGCAGACAGAACTGGTCCTTCATCCTCTCTGCTCCCGTAGCACTTGGCCCGTATCTCAGCAGTAGCTCCTACCGAATGTCTATCTCTAAACGAGCTTGTGATCTCCTTAAGGACAGGGACGGTGCCTTATTTACCCATGTGGCCCCAGAGCCTAGCACAGTGCCTGGGATGTAGTAAGTGAAACCTCACTCTTGATTTCTGCACCCTAACCTGCTCAACCCGCTGTGTCCCCATCAAAGTAACTGATAACATTATTTATCCAGTTGCTCAGATCAAAAACCTTGGTGTCATCCTTGACTTCTCTCTCTCAAGTGCCACATCCAACTCCTCAGCAAATTTGCTGGCTCTACTGTTGAAATGTCCAGAATCCAACCTCTTCTCCCCACTTCATTGCTACACCTGCTGGCCCAATACACTGTTGTCTCTCGTTTACACCACCTGTTCTGCTTCCACTCTTGTCACTACACAGAATATTTTGTACACAGCAGCTAGGATGAACTTTTTAAAATTATTTATTTATACAGCAGGTTCTTATTAGTTATCTATTTTATACATATTAGTGTATATATGTCAATCTCCCAATTCATACACACACACACACACACACACACACACACACACACACACCCGCTTTCCCCCCTTGGTGTCCACACGTTTGTTCTCTACATCTGTGTCTCTATTTCTGCCCTGCCAACTGGTTCATCGGTACCGTTTTTCTAGATTCCACATATATGCATTAATATATGATATTTGTTTTTCTCTTTCTGCCTTACTCTGTATGACAGTCTCTAGGTCCATCCATGTCTCTACAAATGACCCAATCTCGTTCCTCTTTAGGGCTGAGTAATATTCCATTGTGTATATGTACCACATCTTCTTTATCCATTCATCTGTCAATGGACATTTAGGTTGTTTCCATGTCGTGGCTATTGTAAATAGTGCTGCAATGAACATTGGGGTGCATGTGTCTATTTGAATTATGTTTTTCCCTGGGCATATGCCCAGTAGATTGAACTTTTAAAACATATCAGACCATGTCTCTCTGTTGCACAAAGCTCCAGTGATTTCCCATTTCACTTAGAAGAAAATCCAGAGTCCTTACCGTGGCCCATAGAGGGTGATCTGCCCCCTCCACCCCCAACTTTTCTCACTCTGGCCACACTATTTGTCTGACTGTTCTTTGGATACATCAAGCTCCTGCCTCAGGGACTTTGAATTTGCCTCAGGACCAGAGAACAGTCTGATCTGCTCCCTGACTTCATTTAGGTCTCTGAGGTCTCCCCTTCAGAGAGATCTAAAGTAGCCAGTCACCCTTCTTACATTACCCTGTATAAATGAAAATGAACATCTTTCTTGACCCAAGATGGTAGTCTCCCGAGGAATGACAGTGGATCAGAATGGGGTGGACATGGTCAGAACTATTTCTTCTACTCTCTTAACTAGCTCTGGGCCCAAGCCAAGTGTTTCTGCCTTCCCATCCTTATCTGCCTGCACGTAATATAGAGTTAATGAGCTGGCAAAGCCTTCTAGATTGAAGATAAACAGGTCAACCTCAGGACTGAGAGGAATGACGGCAATCACCCGTGGGGTTTTCTGCATGTTTTTCTTGCTTAGCAGCTCTGTCTTGGTAATCCTGAACACAGACATATTTTAAATCCTTGTTTTCATAGGACTTCTCGGGCCTACTTTATATGCTGAAGTTGGAGACATCATGAAAGTTCACTTTAAAAATAAGGCAGACAAGCCCTTAAGCATCCATCCTCAAGGAATTAAGTACAGTAAATTCTCAGAAGGTAAGAGGAATTTAACATCCCTCTGACAAGGGAAAAGTTACAACTCTTTACCACCTGTGTCAAACATTTTAGACCATATTGTTGACCAAGTTAGAGAAATCTCCTTTCCTACAACTGGTAATTATAAAAGTTGCTGCCTTCGCAGATTTCAGAGAGGAAAATGAAAAAGTTCTGGGGTCATCTGGACCTCAGTTTTTTGGTAGGTTCTTGTTTTTTAATAGTTGGATGGGCAAGTTACCTAATCTTTATGAACTCCAATATGTTCCTCTGCAAAATGAGAATAATAATACATATATTGCAAGAGGGGTTAAGGCAGGGGTCTACATACTTTTCTGTGAAGAGCCAGTAAATATTTTGGGCTTTGTGAGCTATGGAATCTCTGTTGCAACTACTCAACTCTACTCTTTAGTACAAAAGCAGCCATAGACAATATGTAAATGGATGCACATGGCTGTGTCCCAATAAAACTTTATTTACAAAAACAGGCAGCTGACTGGATTTGGCTCATGAGACATAGTTCGAAATAGCAACATAGGACTAGCCTGGCACATAGATGGCACTTAATAAGTGATATTTGGTGGTGACGGTGGTAGTAGAAGTAGTATTAAAATTTTGGACATAGTGAAGTACTTAAGAACATAAGCTTTGAAGGCAGACTTAAATTCAAATTCCAGCTTTACAATTTCTGGTTCTATGACCTTAGCCTCTCTGAGCCTCAGTTTTCTCATCTATAAAATGAGAACGATTATAATTTTAACCCTTCACAAGATTACTTTGAGGATCAAATGAGATCACTTAAGGTAACAAACTAAACATGGTGCCTGGAACCTGGTAAGCCCTCAATAAATAATGATAATGATGATGATAATAACAATGATGGTGAAGATCATGAAGATGGTGGTGATAAAAGCCACAGGATGGTAAGTACCCATGTTGATATTGTTCTGATTATTTCCATTATGTTGATGTTCAGACCACATTAAGCAGAGCAGAGTTCTGCTAGGAACTGATATAAGAAAATTATCCATATTGTAATAGATATTGGTATAATAACATATAAAAATAAATTTTAACCCTTCATGATTCACAAATCTTCTTTTTCCCATGTGTTCCAGCCATTACACCTTTGAAGAGAGGAACTGGGTAGGAGAGTGGTTTACAATGTAGGTTCTGGAACTAGATGCCTGGTGCAAATCCTGGCTGAGACACTTATTAGCTGTGTGACTTTTGAAAAGTTACTTAACCTCTCTGTGCCTCATCTTTCTCATCTATAAAATGGGGATAGTAATTACACTTACCTCATATAGGTTTGTTGTCATGAAATATTAGAACAATGCGTGACATATAATAAGCACTTGATAAATATTAGCTATGATGGTAAAGGTAATTCTTCAATCAAAATGTGTTCAAATTCTAATGTTATATGTCAATTATATCTCAATTAAAAATTTTAAAATATGCTCAAATAATTTAATATTTATTTGACAATATAGGGATTAGAAAGTGACTTTTATATTTATTGTTTCCTATGTAAATTGTTATCAAACTCATTCTGACAACATATAAATGACTGATAATAAGTCAATGAACTAACCTCCCCAGGACTATTAGTATTATCACTCAATATTTGGCTTGAGGAAAAACAATGAAGCATTAACTGTAATTTCAGGCATCTTAAAAAGGCACTTTGGCAAGACTCTGGGTGAGGTAGCATGCAATGGCATAGTGACATAGTGAAGAATCACCTACTTATCAGGATTCCAGATTACTGCATCAGGAATTCAGCAACACAATGCACGAGGGGAGAACCCTCAGAATGTCCCATGCAGGTTCTCTTTCAGGTGTGGGAGGAGGTAAGCGTTGTGGACTTTGTATTCTAGCTAAGCTGTTTGCACAGGGAATGAACCTTGCAACAGTTATCCCCCTTCCTTTACTGTTTAGTTGTCCCTACACTCCCCTATGGCCAGAATTACTTATGAGCAATTGTTTAAAATGCTCCCACCACTTCCATTCGTCACTTGGTTATTGCCCCTGGTTTCATGAGTCTGAGAAAGGTAAGCACAGATTGATGGCGAAAGTCAAATGTTATCTTAGAAATGAGATGCGAATCTAGTAAACAGCCAAAAAGTGTCCTTTGCAGTGAAAAACAAAAATAAAAAATAAGACAAGGCTTCTATTCATTTTATCATGCCCTCTCTGAGAATAAAACATCTCCTCCTCCTTCATGTCTGACACTCATCCTCACCCATAGCTTCCTTCTATGGTTTGAACTATTTTTTCAGGAGTGGAAATAAATTAACTACATGCTGAGTCAGCTACAAGAGAAGCCAGATTCCTTTATCTCAGAGGTAGATATTTGAGAGATGAATGGTGAGAGGTTGAAACAATATAAGTGTCTTGAGAGCAGACTCAATTCTTGCCTGTGTGGCTGCTTGATCTAATCAGTGAATGATCCAACCTAGACAGCAATCTTCCTTATCTGGGAATTAATCCTTGAGCCCCACTAAAGATTTGGAGACCTACTGTCATCAGCTAGAAGAAAAAGGTAGCCATGGAAAGAATGCTGGCTTTAGAGCCAGAATGACCTGGGTTTGAACCCTAAGTTTACCTAGAAAATTTCCTTTATCTCTAACTCTCGGTTTTATATCTATAAAATGGGGATAGCAATTCCTCCCATCTAAAGTTATTGCAAGGGTTAGTCATAATATATGTTAAGGTTTTTGGCACATAGTTGCACACAATAAGGAGAGTGTTATTGCTGTGGTTCTTTCATGGCTGTTTATATTGCAGGCATTAAATTTTGTTTCCAGAAGCTTAGATTGAATGAAGACCTTGGCTTTATATAGTGCTCGTCATTTTATTTCCACTGAAATGAAATAAAACTCCACGATGGAATTTAGATGACAAAATGAACTAAAATTGCATAGAAAACTTCAGTTGTCCAGGAGGACATAATGAATGAGTTGTTTTGGATAAGAATGTTTTCCAGATAGTTTGAGGTTTCCTTCTTTAAGTGTAAGATACTTTCTTTTAATCACTTTGGATGCAAATCTTTCTAAATGTTATACTTTCCCAGACTTCTTTTAAAACAGAAGAGTAAGGAGGAAAATTCGAATCCCTTTCTAAACCATTACTTCCACTCTACTTTGAGATTTTACAAAGATCCACAAATGTTAGAACTGCGTTCAGTCTAAGAGTAAACAAACTACATTACTGTCTCTGGTATTGTCTACAGGTAAAGAGTCTCTGGTATTGTCTATAGGTAAAGACCCTGAGCTTTCATTCATGGATTATGTAATATTTATTTTGGTTGTCCAGGAACCTTGTTGCTTTTTTAATTCTTGGCTATGCCTTAGTTAGGAGATAATTGGAAATCTGAGTCCTGGCAAGGAAAGATGTTACTGTATTTAGTGTGGAAGTCTCATGATGGCCTTCCATCCATAAACTGGAAGCAGCTGACATAAATGCCAAGTTGTAGCATAGTGTTTCCAAATTACTTCCAGTTGCACCCCAACCCCAGGTGTACAGCGTTACGTAGGGCAATGACGGGTAACCCTTTTGGCAGGATAGACAAACTGTGATTCATAAAAATGCTTACAAGAACATTCCTTTTAGAAATGTATTTAATAGGAATATGTTTTTAAACCAGTAAATAAAATATCTGCAGCTGTACTTAATCATTTTAAAACTTTTTATCACTAAAAGAATTTCAATTTGAGGCTAAAATTTTAGAAACTCTGTAGCCAGTACATGCTGAACTGTTTGATTATAATGCTACACCTTTGAGCAAATTTTGTTGTCCAGTAAGATTTCTGAAGCTGTTTTGGTCCATTACCTTTAAAAGTTTGTTTCAGAGGGAATCTTAATATTATTCTTTGATTTATATTCTCACAATTTAAATGTGTGAGTTGCATTATGAGTACTATACAACGAAATTAGTTCTATAATATCCAGCTGTCTGCTGGTAAGCCAACTCTCCAAGTAATAAATAAATAAACAAGCAAGTAAATAAATAACTTTTCCACCAGAGATAGCTCTTTGCATCTAAGTGTTGCCAAATTCTCTATATGAAAAAATATTTTTTCAAAACATTCCAGTGCTTGACATCATGTAGTCAATTACATTTTTCACTTTGCATCTGGGTATTTTGGGCTTATATAGATACTTCTTTGAGTATATGATAAATACCTGAAACAAATTGTAAGGGCTAATATAATAATTCTTGTAAATCTAAAAACTATGAACTCTCCTATGAAAGAGACTTGCACGCCCTGTGCGATGAAACCAGGCTCTTCACAAAACATCAGCACTCTAATTTGCCCACTGCCTAAATTATAGCTTCTAGGATGTTCTAGAAGCTATAAGAATAAAGAATGTTCTGAATCTTTAAATGCACACTGAACTGTTCACTAAGTTTATTAAATGGAGGGGAAAAGAGCTGTCCAAGAAAATAAATAACAAGGGAGGATTTCATGAACAAGCACCCTAATGGGTGACCAAAGTGGCTCTTTATGTAACTTCCCTTTTCCAAAGCTTGTACGCACCATTTTACATTTGAAAAAAAAATACTCAGAGCCTCTTGGCAAATAATTAGCTCATCATGACAAGGGTAAACAAATCACAGAGCTGACTATGGACTAAGCAGGAAATGAACAGAATTGAAAAACTATGAAATAAAAGGCTGCCCTTGTATAAAGAATTTATTCTAGCGAGAAGCTAAACAAGGACTTTTTGTGCTCTAGCATAATAGTCTTTCCTGTCTATTTCTCATCTTTTCGGTTAAGAGTTTTAAACTTTTTGTTTTGATTACAAAGTCAATATCAGATTTGCCAAAAATGTATTTCATAAATGCTTCCTCTAAGTAGCTATTTATATTTCACACCTCATGTTATATAGGTTGCAAAATCAAATATACAACATGCATGTTTTATTGTAGATGAAAGGTAAAAGAAAATGCTTTGGAATGAAAAGAATTAAAGCATTGAAAAATTTTCCCCAAACTGTCTCATTAGTAATCCTCACTCAGTATAATTACTCCAGTGCAAATTTATTTGTTTCAATATGTTCACAATTAATCTTTTAGTAGTATAGTAACAATTAAAATCATTCATTCAATTATTTGAAAATTATCTTATGTGTTTTTTATATATATTTCACTTATAATTCTCTATTTAAAAATTTTTGACTTTTATGTATTTTTTTATACAGCAGGTTCTTAGTAGCCATCCATTTATACACGTCAGTGTGTACATGTCAATCCCAATCTCCCAAATCATCACATCACCACCCCCACCCCCATGCCACTTTCCCCCCTCGGTGTTCATATGTTTGTTCTCTACATCAGTGTCTCAATTTCTGCACTGCAAACCGGTTCATCTGTACCATATTTCTAAGTTCCACATATATGCGTTAATATACGATATTTGTTTTTCTCTTTCTGACTTGCTTCACTCTATAAGACAGTCTCTAGATCCATCCACATCTCAACAAATGACCCAATTTCGTTCCTTTTTATGGCTAATATTCCATTATATATATATGTACCACATCTTCTTTATCCATTCGTCTGTTGATGGGCATTTAGGTTGCTTCCATGACCTGGCTATTGTAAATAGTGCTACAATGAACATTGGGGTGCATGTGTCTTTTTTTTCAACTTTATTCTGTAAATTTATTTATTTATTTATGGGTACATTGGGTCTTCGTTGCTGTGCACAGGCTTTCTCTAGTTGTGGTGAATGGGGGCTACTCTTCACTGCAGTGCACGGGCTTCTCATTGCAGTGGCTTCTCTTGCTGTGGAGCACAGGATCTAGGCACACGGGCTTCAGTAGTTGTGGCACACAGGCTCAGTAGTTGTGGCACACGGGCTTAGTTGCTCCACGACATGTGGGATCTTCCCTGACCAGGGCTCGAACCCATGTCCTCTGCATTGGCAGGCAGATTCTTAACCACTGCGTCACCAGGGAAGTCCCACATGTCTCTTTTTGAACTATGGTTTTCTCTGGGTATATGCCCTGTAGTGAGATTGCTGGATCATATGGTAATTCTATTTTTAGTTTTTTAAGGAACCTCCATACTGTTCTCCACAGTGGCTGTATCAATTTACATTCCCACCAACAGTGCAAGAAGGTTCCCTTTTCTCCACACCTTCTCCAGCATTTGTTGTTTGTAGATTTTCTGATGATGCCCATTCTAACTGGTGTGAGGTGATAACTCATTGTAGTTTTGATTTGCATTTCTCTAATAATTAGGGATGTTGAGCATCTTTTCATGTGCCTCTTGGCCATCTGTATGTCTTCTTTGGAGAAATGTCTATTTAGGTCTTCTGCCCAGTTTTGGATTGGGTTGTTTGTTTTTTTAATATTGAGCTGCATGAGCTGTTTATATATTTTGGAGATTAATCCTTTGTCCGTTGATTAATTTGCAAATATTTTCTCCCATTCTGAGGATTGTCTTTTCGTCTTGTTTATGGTTTACTTTGGTGTGCAAAAACTTTGAAGTTTCATTAGGTACCATTTGTTAATTTTTATTTCCATTACTCTAGGAGGTGGATCAAAAAAGATCTTGCTGTGATTTATGTCAAAGAGTGTTCTTCCTATGTTTTCTTCTAAGAGTTTTAGAGTGTCCGGTCTTACATTTAGATCTCTAATACATTTTGAGTTTATTTTTGTATATGGTGTTAGGGAGTGTTCTAATTTCATTCTTTTACATGTAGCTGTCCAGTTTTCCCAGCACCACTTATTGAAGAGACTCTCTTTTCTCCATTGTATATCCTTGCCTCCTTTGTCACACATTAGTTGACCATAGGTGCGTGGGTTTATCTCTGGGCTTTCTATCTTGTTCCATTGATCTATGTCTCTGTTTTAGTGCCAGTACCATATTGTCTTGATTACTGTAGCTTTGTAGTACAGTCTGAAGTCAGGGAGTCTGATTCCTCCAGCTACATTTTTTTCCCTCAATACTGTTTTGGCTATTCGGGGTCTTTTGTGTCTCCATACAAATTTTAAGATTTTTTTTTTGTAGTTCTGTAAAAAATGCCATTGGTAATTTGATAGGGATTGCATTGAATCTGTAGATTGCTTTGAGTAGTATAGTCATTTTCACAATATTGATTCTTCCAATCCAGGAACATGGTATATCTCTCCATCTGTTGGTATCATCTTTAATTTCTTTCATCAGTATCTTATAGTTTTCTGCATACAGGTCTTTTGTCTCCCTAGGTAGGTATATTCCTAGGTATTTTATTCTTTTTGTTGCAATGGTAAGTGGGAGTGTATCCTTAATTTCTCTTTCAGATTTTTCATCATTAGTGTATAGGAATGCAAGAGATTTCTGTGCATTAATTTGTATCCTGCAACTTTACCAAATTCATTGATTAGCTCTAGTAGTTTTCTGGTGGCATCTTTAGGATTCTCTATGTATAGTATCATGTCATCTGCAAACAGTGACAGTTTTACTTCTTCTCTTCCAATTTGTATTCCTTTTATTTCTTTTTCTTCTCTGATTGCCATAGGTAGGACTTCCAAAACTATGTTGAATAATAGTGGTGAGAGTGGACATCCTGGTCTTGTTCTTGATCTTAGAGTAAATGCTTTCAGTTTTTCACCATTGAGGATGATGTTTGCTGTGGGTTTGTCATATATGGCCTTTATTATGTTGAGGTAGGTTCCCTCTATGCCCACTTTCCAGAGAGTTTTTATCATAAATGGGTGTTGAATTTTGTCAAAATCCTTTTCTGCATCTATTGAGATGATCATATGATTTTTCTTCTTCAATTTGTTAATATGGTGTATCTCATTGATTGATTTGCATATATTGAAGAATCCTTGCATCCCTGGGATAAATCCCACTTGACCATGGTGTATGATCCTTTTAATGTGTTGTTGGATTCTGTTTGCTAGTATTTTGTTGAGGACTTTTGCATCTATATTCATCAGTGATATTGGTCTGTAATTTTCTTTTTTTGTAGAATCTTTGTCTGGTTTTGGTATCAGGGTGATGGTGGCCTCATAGAATGAGTTTGGGATTGTTCCTTCCTCTGCAGTTTTTTGGAAGACTTTGAGAAGGATGGGTGTTAGCTCTTCTCTAGATGTTTGATAGATGTTTGATAGAATTCACCTGTGAAGCCATCCAGTTCTGGACTTTCGTTTGTTGGAAGATTTTTAATCACAGTTTCAAGTTCATTACTTGTGATTGGTCTGTTCATATTTTCTATTTCTTCCTCGTTCCTTGAAGGTTATACCTTTCTAAGAATTTGTCCATTTCTTCCAGGTTGTCCATTTTATTGGCATAGAGCTGCTTATAGTAGTCTCTTAGGATGCCTTGTATTTCTGCGGTGTCTGCTGTAACTTCTCCTTTTTCATTTCTAATTTTATTGATTTGAGTTCTCTCCCTCTTTTTCTTGATGAGTATGGCTGATGGTTTATCAATTTTGTTTATCTTCTCAAGGAACCAGCTTTTAGTTTTATTGATCTTTACTATTGTTTTCTTTGTTTCTATTTCATTCATTTCTGCTCTGATCTTTATGATTTCTTTCCTTCTGCTAACTTTGGGTTTTGTTTGTTCTTCTTTCTCTAGTTCCTTTAGGTGTAAGGTTAGATTGTTTATTTGAGATTTTTCTTGTTTCTTGAAGTAGGCTTGTATAGCTATAAACTTCCCTCTTAGAACTGCTTTGCTGCATCCCATAGGTTTTGGATCGTTGTGTTTTCATTGTCATTTGTCTCTAGGTAATTTTTGATTTCCTCTTTGATTTCTTCAGTGATCTCTTGGTTATTTAGTAACATATTGTTTAGCCTCCATGTGTTTGCGTTTTTTGTTTTTTTCCCTGTAATTCATTTCTAATCTCATAGCGTTGTGGTCAGAAAAGATGCTTGATATGATTTCAACTTTCTTAAATTTACTGAGGTTTGATTTGTGACCCAAGATGTGATCTATCCTAGAGAATGTTCCACGCGCGCTTGAGAAGAAAGTGTAATCTGCTGTTTTTGGATGGAATGTCCTATAAATATCAATTAAATCTATCTGGTCTATAGTGTCATTTAAAGCTTCTGTTTCCATATTTATTTTCATTTTGGTTGATCTGTCCATTGGTCGAAGTGAGGTGTTAGAGTCCCCAACTATTATTGTGTTATTGTTGATTTCCTCTTTTATAGCTGTTAGCATTTGCCTTATATACTGAGATGCTCCTATGTTGGGTGCATATATACTTATAATTGTTATATCTTCTTCTTGGTTTGATCCCTTGATCATTGTGTAGTGTCCTTCCTTGTTTCTTGTTACATTCTTTATTTTAAAGTCTATTTTATCTGATATGAGTATAGCTACTACAGCTTTCTTTTGATTTTCATTTGCATGGAATATCTTCTTCCATCCCTTCACTTTCAGTCTGTATGTGTCCCTAGGACTGAAGTGGGTCTCTTGCAGACAGCATATTTATGAGTATTGTTTTTGTATCCATTCAGCAAGCCTGTGTCTTTTGGTTGGACCGTTTAATCCATTCATGTTAAGGTAATTATCAATATGTATGTTCCTATTACCATTTTCTTAATTGTTTTGGGTTTGTAGTTGTAGGTTATTTTCTTCTCTTGTGTTTCCCACTTAGAGAAGTTCCTTTAGCATTGGTTGTAGAGCTGGTTTGGTGGTGCTGAATTTTCTTAGCTTTTGTTTGTCTGTAAAGCTTTTGATTTCTCCATTGAATCTGAATGAGATCTTTGCTGGGTAGCGTCATCTTGGTTGTAGGTTCTTCCCTTTCATCACTTTAAGTATATCATGCCTCTCCCTTCTGGCTTGTAGAGTTTCTGCTGAGAAATCAGCTGTTAACCTTATGGGAGTTCCCTTGTGTGTTATATGTCATTTTTCCCTCACTGCTTTCAATAATTTTTGTCTTTAATTTTTGTCAATTTGATTACTATGTGTCTCAGCGTGTTTCTCCTTGGGTTTATCCTGTATGGGACTCTCTGCACTTCCTGGACTTGGGTGGCTATTTCCTTTCCCATGTTAGGGAAGTTTTTGACTATAATCTCTTCAAATATTTTCTCGCGTCCTTTCTCTCTTCTCCTTCTGGGACCCCTATAATGCGAATGTTGTTGCATTTAATGTTGTCCCAAAAGTCTCTTAGGCTGTCTTCATTTCTTTTCATTCTTTTTTCTTTATTCTGTTCCACAGCAGTGAATCCCACCATTCTGTCTTCCAGGTCACTTATCCATTCTTCTGCCTCAGTTATTCTGCTATTGATTCCTTCTAGTGTAGTTTTCATTTCAATTATTTTATTTTTCATCTCTGTTTGTTTGTTCTTTAATTCTTCTTGGTATTTGTTAAACATTTCTTGCATCTTCTTGATCTTTGCCTCCATTCTTTTTCCAAGGTCCTGGATCATCTTCACTATCATTATTCTGAATTCTTTTTCTGGAAGGTTGCCTATCTCCACTTCAGTTGGTTGTTTTTCTGGGGTTTTGTCTTGTTCCTTCATCTGGTACATAGCCCTCTGCCTTTTCATCTTGTCTGTCTTTCTGTGAATGTGGTTTTTATTCCACAGGCTGCAGGATTGCAGTTCTTCTTGCCTCTTCTGTCTCTTTATCTTATGTTTAACTAACATGTGAATGTGAAATTCTCAGTAATTTACTCTTGTCAATGAGGTAGATATTAAAAACCACTATATGTTTAAATAAACCTGGATATGTAACACCATTTAAAATTAAATTTGATATAGTTGGGTAATTGGTTACACTGCTATATCTAGCATGTGTTAGAGCCTCTTACATGATTCTTAGAAAATTATATTGGTTGCTCTCATTACAGTTGAACAATGTGTTCTGATTATGGCTTCTCCATTGAAGTGGCCCTAGAAGAAATCTAGAAGTGAAATCCATGACAACCAGTGCACCAGCATGTAATCTACTATTAACTGGGCTGTGAGCCCCTCAGGGTCTCAGGCTGTCTTCCTTACATTTGTGCCGTGGCACCTAGCCCAGAGTCTGGAACATAGATGATGATGATGACAATCATTACTGAACTAAACTGAGGGACTGAGGACCAGATTGGAAAGTAAAGACCATGTGTTATTTTCCACCTGCTCTGAAATGTATTAATTTTCCCGGTGATTGTGAGCAGTTACCTGATCTTACTACCAGTTCTTACCCCCTTTAGAATAGATTCAGTCTTTCTCACGTGTATTAAGAGAAATTAAGAACACAAGATAAATCATATCAGAAGTATGAAGTTCATTTCTTCATAAATGAAAGAGTTATGTTAATTTAAAAATGGCTTGGGGGGCTTCCCTGGTGGCGCAGTGGTTGAGAGTCCGCCTGCCGATGCAGGGGACACGGGTTCGTGCCCCAGTCCGGGAAGATCCCACATGCTGCAGAGCGGCTGGGCCCGTGAGCCATGGCCGCTGAGCCTGCGGAGCCTGTGCTCCGCAACGGGAGAGGCCACGGCAGTGAGAGGCCCGCGTACCACCAAAAAAAATAAAATAAAATAAAAATAAATAAATAAATAAGTAAGTAAGTAAATAAAAATGGCTTGGAAAGGAAACAGCCAAAATACTAAAGTATATCAGCACAGGTTGCCATAGCATTGGTTAGGTGCCAGACGTTTTACATATATTTTTCAGTCCTCAGAACCCATCAAAATGATAATATTGTTGCTAAAAATGATTATATTATCTTAAGTTATGAATGAGAAAATTGAGGCTGAAAGGGAAGTTAAGAAATTTTCCTAAATTCACACAGTTAGCAGGTGGTACAACCAAGAAATTTCAATTCTTGCCCGCAAACTCATGTACTTTCTCCTACAGTCTAGCAGAAGAAAGTATCATTAATCATACAATTTCATAAATATTTTAATTATAGTATCATCACAATTTTTAATTAAATATTTGTGAAATTATATGATATATATCAGAGATCAGGGAATGAGTAAACTGACCTATAGGATATGTTTATCCAGAGAAAGAGGAAGAACTTCAAAAGTTCTCTCTCACCCTACAAAGAATATCACATTTTGTCCTTTTGAGAGCTTATGAATGCCACTTGCTACTATAGGAATTTCCTATAGTAGAATCACAGTTGGAACAGTGGAAGTATTATGTCCAGAAACATCATTTTTTAACTTCATGAGATCACAAAGCATGAAGCATTGAATAAGGGTCATCATGCTTGATTCAACATAGCTTTAGTCAACAACTTGCCATGAGAATTTCAGTCAACAGACAAGGTTTAACCTGAGAGGGCAGATCTCCTTATCAGTCCTGTTTGTGCTTTGCTACCAAAGCTATTTTGCAACTTTCCAGTGATAATTCATTGTGTTTATTAGCAGAGACTCTTCCTCATAAACTCTTTTTTCTTTTTGACTTAGACTGGAATAATATTATTATTCACAGGAAGTTATTTCAGCTTTTAACATTTCTCAGCTCCTGATAATTTTAACACTCAAATCCTTTTTATCAATGGAGTGAAAGTTCAGCCTATTAAATATTGGTTATCAGTGTCAAAAGGATATCTTTTGCGGGGAAAAAAAAGATACAACAAAGTCCCGTGTTAAGCTTTTCACTAGCACAAGGGTCACAAACTTAGATGCCTACAGAAGCCAGGAGGGCAATTCAATGAAAAACTTAGTCCAGTAGGGACTGGTGATCAGATAGTTAGTGTCCTATCTGAAGGGGGCAGCCAAAACTCAGATCCAGCCAAATTCTCTGCAGGAATTTGATCCAGTGTCACCAGATCTCCAGGTTTTTACTTGTTGTTGTTGTTATTCTTTAAGAGAAACCTGCAACCTGATTCTTATATAATATCTCCATATTGTTAATGTTGGCATTTAATATGTTTTAATGCCATGCAATTCTAACAAACATACACATAAGTTTAGACTTTATGACCTTGCTTCTAGACCATAGGACCTTAAATCTTAAGAGTTCAATAAACATTCATTGAGCACCTTCTCCATGCTAGGTACTGTGAAAGGCACCAGAGATACTAAGACAAATACAATCCAGCACCTGTCTTTGAGTCACTCATATTCTAGTGACAGAAATGTGCATGGTACAAATAATTATTATCTAGTAGGAAGAAATAAAATTAATCATATAATCTCACACATATCAATACTTAATTATAAATTGTGGTGAGTGCTGTAAAAGAAAAAAAAAACAGCACAATCATAGATGAGGGAAGAAGTAAGCTTACACCTGACATCTGAAGGATGAGCACACATTTATCCAAAGAAAGAAAAGGAGGAAGAACACTCTAGGCAGAGGGGATAGTATCTACACAGACCCTGAGCTAGGATGTAACTTGGCATTTCTGGGAAACTAAAAGGAGACCCAAATGTGAATGATACATAGTAAACAAGGGGAAAAGTCACACACATTGAGAATGGAGAGAGAAGTAGGGGTAGATCATAAATGGACCTGTGGTCAATGTTAAGGATTTTGAGAAATAAGAGGCCATTGTCAGGATTTTAAGCAGGAAAATGGCAAAGTAAGATATGGGGTTTTAAGGGATCATTCTGTCTACAGGCTGGGAAATAGATTATGAGGGTCCTCTTATGCCAGAATCCCAGTGACCAGTTAACAGACTAATTCTGGAGTCTAGGCTTGTCCTAGAGTGATGCCTATAGAGATACAGAGAAGAGTGCACACTTGGAATATATTTTAGACATAGTAAATTGCTGTGGAGTACAAAATATGCATGACATAGAGATACAAATGGAGATGATACTGGATAGGTAGATTGGGCAAACTCATGAATAACTTCAGCTGCCATACTAACAAACTTAGTCTTTATCCTGTGGGTGAGACAAAAGTTTGATGGAATGAGTTGACACAGTTGGATTTGTGTTGACCTAATAGTAACCTGATTCAGTCTCCTGTCTTCAGTAAAGACTTTATGGTCCACCCATAACTAGTCTTTTTTTCCCCTATGCTCTAAGCTTAATCATCTACAAAAATTGGCAGCTTCTGAGGGTATTAAAGTCCATCTTTGTTTCCTATCTCTAAAGCAAATGAAATCATGACTACAATATTACTTCAAGTTTGGTTGTATTCTCTTCCATACACAGAATGGTGTCCTATGGAGAACATGTCAGTGAATCTAGATGTACATATTCAAATCTTCTATCTTATGACTTCCATACTCAGAACCTCATGTGGTACAGCAATGCATGTTGCTGCAGCCTAAATGCCCCATTGCTGATGGATGCATATTCCTCGTTTCCCACTCCCATCTGGAGAGCCCAAATGTATGCTGATGCCATGCAAATTCACATGAGTGTTTCTGAGTGGAATAGATTTTCCTGATGATGTGCAATTAGACAAGGGTAGCTGACATTACTACAGCATAAACTATTTCTTATAGAAATTCAGCATCTCAGAGTCTGGCTTTTGGACATGAGGGACCATATTTACCCTTTTGCTTAACAATTAGACAGGCAGACAAAATAACATGAAACAGTTTTCAGACATTGAACAATAGACAATGCAAGAGAATGATCCATGAGGGAATAACAACAAATGAGGTGAGCCCTCTGCCTGAAGAGAGTTTCCAGGGCACAGCACAATGAGGGTGAACCCAAGCAGAGCCCAGCAGTCTCTTTGAGTTGAAGAAATGGAGTTTAGATTCTGGGTAGCCCACAGTATCTGGAACCTGTGATTTGTAGGGCAGAGTCCTAGAGAGAATGGTACAGCTACAGAGAAAGAGCTCTTGTGAATTCAGTGAGAGGTCCTGTCAAGTCTTCAACTAAGTACTAATATGCACATGTATGTGAGGAAAGTATTAATGGTAAGGTAAATACCACCAAAAAGAAACAGACAGAACAATCCCTAGACCACACACAGGGTCAGGAATAGTGTATGTTCCCACCATCAAAAGTGGAAAGACCTCCTAATAAATGGGTACTGGGTAGAATCACCAGAAGGAACAGAAGTTGGACAAAATTAGTCTAGACTATAGGCCACTCAGGAGATGACAAAGCTTTAAAAATAAGACTTGAATGTATAAAATTGATTCCAAGTGTCTGAACTATGTGTCAGCATAAAATCCAATACTTGTTACAAGAATGCAACAAAATCCCAAAACCAACATGTAAAACTCACAATGTTAATAAAAATTAATGTGTTCAAAAATCAGGAGAATCATTTTCCGTAATCAAGAAAAAAATCAATCAATAAAAACAGATCCAGAAAAAGAACATACACACACTACTATATATAAGATAGATTACCAACAAGGACCTACTGTATAGCACAGGGAATTCTACTCAATATTCTGGGCTAACCTGTATGAGAAAAGAATCTAAAAAAGAATGAATATATGTATATGTATAACTGAATCACTCTGCTGCACACCTGAAACTAACACAACATTGTGAATCAACTACATTAAAATAAAATTTAAATTTAAAAAAAGAAATGATAGTACTAGCAAGCAAAGACATTAAGATAGCCCTTATACATATTCTCCATATGTTCTAGAAGGTAGAGAAGAGTATGAGCATGATGAGGAGAGAGATGGAATGTTACAAAAAAAAAAAAACATAAATGGAACCTCTATAGATAAATACAATAGCTGAAATGGTAAGTACACTGGATGAGATTAACAGCACATTAGACACTGGAGAAGAAATATTGGAGAACATTAATACATAATGATAGAAACTATCCAAAATAAAACATGCAAATAAAATGACTGAACAAAATGAACAGAGCTTCAGTGAACTATGGGACAATATCAAGTGATCTGACATATGTGTACAGTAAACCCTTAAACAATGTGGGGATTGGGGCACCAACCCTCCACACAGTCGAAAATCCATATGTAACTTTAGTCTGTCCTCTATATCTGTGGTTCTGCATCTGCAGATTCAACCAACCATGGATGGTGTAGTACGTATTTGTTGAAAAAAAAAACACGTATAAGTGTACCTGCACAGTTTAAACCATGTTGTTCAAGGGTAAACTGTAATTAGAATCCTAGAAAAGGAAGGGACAGAAAAAAATATTCAAAGAAATAGTGGCTGAAAACTTTCAAACTGTGATGAAAACTATAAACCTACAAAGTTAGGAGGCTTGACAAAACCAAGAAGAAGAAATGTGAATAAAAGCACACCAAGGCCCATCATAATCAAATTGCTGAAAACCAGTGATGAAGAGAAAATGTTAAAAAACAGTCAGAGGAAACAAGCCATACAGAGGGGGCTTCCCTGGTGGCTCAGTTGTTAAGAATCTGCCTGCCAATGCAGGGGACATGGGTTCGAGCCCTGGTCCGGGAAGATCCCACATGCCGTGGAGCAGCTAAGCCCGTGTGCCACAACTACTGAGCCTGCGCTCTACAGCCCATGAGCCACAACTACTGGAGCCCATGCTCCGCAACAAGAGGCGCCACTGCAACGAGAAGCCCGTGCACTGCAACGAAGAGTAGCCCCTGCTCATCACAGCTAGAGAAAGCCTACGTGCAGCAATGAAGACCCAATGCAGCTAAAAAATAAATTTAATTAATTAATTAATTTTAAAATAAAGTCACAGAGGAAAAAAAATAGAATGATAGCAGATATCATTAGAAACAATGAGAGCCAGAAGATAGTTAGGGACATCTTTAAAGTACTGGGTGTGGGGGGATGGGGACAATCTGTCCACTTGACATTCTACACCAAGGAAAAATATCCTTTTAAGATGAAGGCAAAATAAAGACTGTTTTAGACATACAAAGCAGGAACAATTTCTCATTAGCAGACCAGGAAAAAAAAATATTAAAAGAAGTACTTTAGGCAGAAAAAGATTATATCAGAGAGATATTTGGGGCCACAAGAAGGGATAAAAATTCCAGAAATGGGTAAGTATGGAGTAATTTTTCTTCATTTTTAATCTCTGAAAAAGATAGCTGATTATCTAAACTGGAAAGCAAAAAATAATGACAGTTTATTATGGGGTATATTATATATGTAGAAGTGAAATGGATGACAACCATAGCACAAAGGCTGGGAGGGGGAAGATGGAAATATACTACTGCAAGTTTCTTATAATATAAGTAAAATGGTATAAGATTATTTGAAGGTAGACTATGATAAATTAAAGTTGTATTTTGTAAGCTGAAGGGCATCGCCAATAAAACAAAGCAAAGCTAATAAACCAATAGTGGAGATGAAAGGAAACATAAAAAATACTCAATTAATCCAAAAGAAAGTAGGAAAGAAAAGAAAATAATGGATAAAAGCCAGATGGACAAATAGAAAACAATAGCAGAATGGTAGATTTAAACCCAACCATATTAATAATTATATTAAAAGCAAATGGGAAGAACACGACAACTAAGAGATTTTAAGATTGAATAAAAAGCAACACCCAACTTTAAGGTGAACTCAAGAAATCCACTTTAAAGACAAAGATAAAAAGTAAAGGATTGGGGCTTCACTGGTGGCGTGGTGGTTGAGAGTCCACCTGCCAATGCAGGGGACGCGGGTTCGTGCCCCAGTCCAGGAAGATCCCATGTGCTGCGGAGCGGCTGGGCCCGTGAGCCATGGCCGTTGAGCCTGCGCGTCTGGGGCCTGTGCTCTGCAATGGGAGAGGCCACAACAGTGAGAGGCCCGCGTACCACAAAAAAAAAAAAAAAAAAAAAGGATTGAAGGTATACCATACTAACTATAATCAAACACAATGGATGTGTCATTCCATTTATATGACAATATAGGAAAGTAAAGCATAGTGACAGAAAGTAAATCAGCGGTTGCATGTGTCCAGAGAATAGGGGAAGGTATGGCTACAAATGCCACATGGAAACTTTTTGGAGTGATGGAAATCTTCTGTACCTCGATAGTGATGGTAGCTATAGAACTGTACTTATTTGTCAAAATTCAGCAAATATTGTACTTAAAATTGGTGAATTGTATTGTTTGTAATTTATACCTTAATAAAGATGATGAAAGGAAGGGGGATGGAGTGAGAGAAAGAAGTGGGGAGGAATAAAGAGGAGAAGAAAAGGAACAGGGAGGAGGGAAGGGAAGAAAAGAAACTAACCATTTGTTTTCAAAAACTACAGTCACTTCAGTAAGAGTAGTTTCCACTGGCCCTTTACTCCATTATGTAAAACATTTTAGCCCTTTTTTCTGATCCTTATTTTCTACCCACATCTACAGTCTGATGGTCTTACCTTCCACCTCAAGAAATTTATTGACTGTTGTACTAAACAAAGATAACTGTATCCTAAAGAGAAATTCTGGCACCAGCGAGTGATGTGAAACTTTCACCTGATTAAATGAGGAATGCCTCAGAAGAAACTGCCCTTCCCTCTTGCTATCTATGACAACTAACTCTGCCCTTCCTGACCTCACTTGCTCCATCTCTCGCCACATCTTCTCTTTGTTGTTGAAAGCCCCACCCAACCCTCTGCACTGCTTTTACTCTTCAGCATCACAGTTCCCTTTCTTCAATAAGGAAGACCATTTCTATATCCTCCCCCGTCTCCCACCAATAGGGAAAGTTGAATACACATGCAAGTGTTACTAGTGGGCCTTTGGGTACACAAAGGACCAAAGTAAGGCATGTAAACTTTAGACAGTAGATATATTTTATACAAGGACAATTAGACTGCATATAGGATAGACTCTAAGACTCTGGGGAAAGAGTTGGGATAATCAGATGGTGGAGATGTGATAAACTGATAAAACAGGGCTAAGGGTGGCATCAGTTGGAAAGAAGACATGAAATGCAGAGCAAAACAATATATAAACAGATCTGAGTGTTCTTATAACCACTTAAACCCATGCTAACAGGCGATTAAGTATAAGATATCTTACCTACAGACTGGGAGAAAATATTTGCAAACTATGTGGCCAACAAGGACTTAATCTCCAAAATGGGCAAACAGCTCATACAACTCAATAACGGTAACAACAAGAACAAAAAAACCCAAACAACCCAATCAAAAAATGGACAGAAGACCTGAATAGACACTTCTATTCCAAAGAAGACATACAAGATGGTCAATAGGCACATGAAAAGATGCTCAACATTGCTAATTATTAGAGAAATGCAAATCAAAACTACAATGAGATATCACCTCACACCAGTCAGAATGGCATCATTTAAAAGCCTACAAATAACAAATGCTGGAGAGGGTGTGGAGAAAAGGGAACCCTCCTACACTGTTGGTGGGAACATAAATTGGTGCAGCCACTATGGAAACAGAATGGAGGTTCCTCAAAAAACTAAAAATAGGGCTTCCCTGGTGGTGCAGTGGTTGGGAGTCCACCTGCCGATGCAGGGGACACGGGTTCGTGCCCCGGTCCGGGAGGATCCCACATGCCGCAGAGTGGCTGGGCCCGTGAGCCACGGCCGCTGAGCCTGCGTGTCCGGAGCCTGTGCTCCACAGCAGGAGAGGCCACAGCAGTGAGAGGCAAAAATAGAGTTGCCATATGATCCAGCAATCCCACTCCTGGGCATATATCTGGACAAAATTCTAATCTGAAAAGATACACACACCCCAATGTTCATACCAGCACTATTTACAATAGCCAAGACATGGAAGCAACCTAAATGTCCATTGACAGATGAATGGATAAAGAAGATGTGGTATATATATACAATGAAATACTACTCAGCCACAAAAAGGATGAAATAATACCATTTGCAGCAACATGGATGGACCTAGAGATGATCATACTAAGTGAAGTAAGTCAGACAGAAAAAGACAAATATCATATGATATCACTTATATGTGGAATTTGAAATATGATACAAATGAACTTATTTACAAAACAGAAACTGACTCACAGACATAGAAAGCAAACTTATGGTTACCAAAGGGGAAAGGGGATAGAAGAGGGATAAATTAGGTGTTTGGGATTAGCAGATACAAACTGCTATATATAAAATAGATAAGCAATAAGCTCCTACTGTATAGCACAGGGAACTATATTCAATATCCTATAATAAATGATAAGGGAAAATAATATATAAAAGAAGATACAGATATAGCTATATAATTGAATCACTTTGCTGTATATCAGAAACTAACACAACACTGTAAATCAACTGTACTTCAATAAAAAATTTAAAAATTAAAAAAAATGTCTTGTCATACATCACAGAGAAGATTTAACCCATCTTCATATTCTGAGATGATTTTCTGGTCAAAGGTGATTCACTTATCTGATTATATTTAAATAATAATTATTTAGATACTCTGGAAACTTAACTTGCTAAACTTTAAATAATGTACTAGTAACATTTCTTGTTCACTTCAGATCACCATGGATCAAAGCCTTTATAATTACATAGACATAGAAGTGGATATATGTGAATCTTTCCAAATAATGAAGGCTTTCTATAGAAAGGCATATATATCTTCATAGAGAACTTATGTTCCCCCAGACTTGAGAGTGATGAAAAAGTTGTTCTCAGAAACTATCCAGATGTTTTCACAGCTTTTATGTCTCCAGGTGCTTCTTACCCTGACCACACATTCCCTGTGGAGAGGATGGATGATTCTGTAGCTCCGGGCCAAGAATATACCTATGAGTGGAATATCAGTGAGGACAGTGGGCCCACCCACGATGACCCTCCATGCCTCACATATATCTATTACTCCTATGAAAATCTGGTACACGACTTCAACTCTGGACTGATTGGACCTCTGCTTATTTGTAAGAAAGGTAAAAAAAAAAAAAATCAAAAGAGCAAAGATGTTGGATTGGTAAAGATACTATAATGGAATGAGGCTTGGGAGTGTCTTGGTATCTTTTCGTAAATCAAGCAGAGAAGGGTGCAGAAATCAGATCATCATTTGACACGGATATTTGAGGATTTGCAATCTTCCTCTGTTTCTTAAGCCCCTCCTTCATCTCGGTCCTGGGAGTCTCTCCCAAGTAAATCTCTGTCTGAGAGTATGTTCCGCTGCCATGCCCATATGATCCGTAACATTTACCTCAAGGCCAAGTCTTTTTGAAAGTATACAGCAGTCCGTACTCTGCTGAGAGTACTTGGAAAGAACTTTGAGTAATAGATCTGAGGTTTGGGTTGGTAATTTGGTCTCTAAATACACAAAACTCCAGGTTCCTTGCTTGTAAACAAGCTGAACACTTTGAGTGGTAAGTTTCAAACACACTCAACTGACTTTATAAGAAATTTCATTGGCTGGGATTCTTAGGAGCAAGCTTGGACTTTTATTTTACCCCAAACAAATTCATCCCATCTTTCATTAAAACAAACAACCACAACAAACTGCACTGTGGGAGATAATGTGATGGATTCACCATCTGTCTGTACATACACGCATACCATACCTACATACATTCCTAATTCATTTATTCACTATACAAATACATATTTTCATTGCCTGGTATAGAAGATACTGTGAGGACACTGAAAAAATTTTAAACTTATAAAAGTCTCTTCTTTCATTTTACTATCAGGTGCATTTTTTATTCATGAGAGTGGATTAATCTTGACCCTCTCAACCAATTCTCTAGCGTCCCATTACATGTACTAGCAAGATGGCTATATTAAACTTGGAGTGTGATGCGTTGACCAAATGAGCTACGGTACCTATGCATTAACTTATTTTCTTTAATATAAATTTCTTTATTTCTTTTTGGCTGTGTTGGGTCTTTGTTGCTGTGCACAGACTTTTTCTAGTTGGCGGCGAGTGGGGGCTACCCTTCATTGTGGTGCGCAGGCTCTAGAGTGCAGGCTCAGTAGTTGTGGTGCATGGGCTTAGTTGCTCCACGACATGTGGGATCTTCCCAGACCAGGGCTCGAACCCGTGTCCCCTGCATCAGCAGGTGGATTCTTAATCACTGCACCACCAGGTAAGTCTATGCATTGACTTACTGACACTGGAAGAAATGGATACTTTTACTAAAGCCTTGACAGTCACCAAATGTTTTCTCTCTGTGCCAGATCAAATTTACTTTTAAAGCCCCATTCCTCAAGGCTATCAGGTGCCAGAAAGAAACAAGGTGGCACCAGGATTTTAATAAGCCTTCAATCATTATTACTTGATAGATGCTATTTTTATAAGAACACTTTACAGTTGACATCATTATGATTGGCTGCTTATCTTAAACTCTGTTATCTAGGAATAGCTAATGAGAGCCTTCTATCTGGGATGCTATTAAAAGTATGTCTTTTTCACAGGCACCCTAACTGAGGATGGGATACAGAAGATGTTTGACAAGCAACATGTACTGATGTTTGCTGTGTTTGATGAAAGTAAAAGCTGGAACCAGACATCATCCCTAATGTACACAGTCAATGGCTATGTGAATGGGACAATGCCAGGTAACACATGGGCTGTGTACTATCCAAAAATAGTTGAAGCACTGATCCCATTGTTTTCCTAAAGGCACTAGGGTAGTTGACCATACTCACAATTTTTTAACTCCTAATCTGAAAGGTAATGTAATCTAATTCAGTGGTTCTCAAGATTTAATCCTTTTTTTTTGCTTTTTTTAACTAACAAGTACAACAGACAAATTAGAAGCTACCTAAGAGAAGGAGTGTGCAGTCTTATTACATGTAGTGCTCCGAGCAGGTTTCACCTTGGCCTACATCTCCAGGAAGACATCCAGGATATCAGCTTAGTCTCCTTCAGTGAGTTGTGTGGTCCCTGCTGCATGGTGACCATGTTTTCTTCCAGAAATGAAGCCCTACAAAACAGAGTTCAAGGCCAGTCCTCAGCAGGAAGGGTCAGCAGGAAGAATGCAATGACGACACTTACAGTGAAGATGAACAGGAGATTAGGAGAAATATCCAACATACAAAAATACTACTAGCATTTCAAAAGATGGTGGATGAGTAATATTCAGTGGCATATGGGATGTTTTTCTCTTTTCATTTACATGTAGACTCTTGTGAAAAAGCAAAATCATAACAATTGTTAAGAGAAAAAAAAAAACTGATCCCCACCTAAACCACTTCTACTTCTCTCTGATAGAAATGACCTAGAACCAAAGATCCTGTGGGGGAAAAATGGGAAAAATGAAAATATTACTTTATTAAATAAACTATGCTTCAAAACACTAAATTTCTCAGAGGCTGCTTTCTATATCTGAAAATCACAAATGGCTTCTCTTACTAAAAATAAAACTTGTCAAGAGTTGAGGTCTGGACATTGCTTTTAAATTGTATTCCATTTCATTTGATTCTATCTTCCCACCCAGGTCATTACAAATATACTAAGATGACCCTGGGTTTTGTTTTTTTTTCTTTTTTTTTGCGTTACGCGGGTCTCTCACCGTTGTGGCCTCTCCCATTGCGGAGCACAGGCTGTGGATGCGCAGGCTCAGCGGCCATGGCTCACGGGCCCAGCCGCTCCCGCGGCATGTGGGATCTTCCCAGACCGGGGCACGAACCCGTGTCCCCTGCATCGGCAGGCGGACTCTCAACCACTGCGCCACCAGGGAAGCGTGACCCTGGGTTTTGATTCAGAGTTTAAAAACTTAGTTAACTGAGTTAGCACATCTGAGTTCACACCTTGCTCACTTCTCTACCTTAGTGTGGCTTTTAGCAGTTAGTTGTCTCAACGTGCTTTCGTAAAAAAATGGGTTAATCATCTATCCTGGTGCAGAGGGTGTTTAAGAAGTTTTTTACAGATAACATAGCATGTTATCTACTATGGGCCTTAGAGGGGAGTGGTCAAAAGAGAAATTGTATCTGTGTCCTGGCAAAGTAAATCATCCGTCTAAATATAGAGAAGGAGAAGCCAAAATAACCCATATGAAAAAATAAAAATTAATAACTCTATCAGGGCATAGAAGTTATGAATTTATAGTTGAAAAAGACAGAGTAGCTGGGGTCGAAAGTAGCTGGTAGTAGAAACAGAGAAAAGTTAATGCTTGTAAAACTGCCTTATGGGGCAGTATAAATTGAATATGATAAACGCTAATACAAATGTATGAAATGCTCAACCCAATATATGCATTGATTGGAGGCAGACATTCTTCCACCAAAGCCTCCTACCTTCCAGCTTCTTGTTCTCACCTGTGATACTAGGAATTGGTCTTGTTACAATGGTCTGAACAAGACAAGCCCTTAGCCCCTCTTTGGGTAAGGGACTGATTCATGGCCCCACGGTCTAGTATCGAGTGATTATAGATCTGAAATTTAAAACCCAAGCCAAGGATAGAAGCCAGAGGTTGGAATCTCCCATAGAGCAAATCAGCATTTTCTGAGTCACTGTGGGAGCAAGAAGGAGCCAGACAGCTTTTGTACTCAGTTCTCATTACTCCATCCATGAAATGCTCCCAGTGACCCAGTATACTGAGGATTTGTCCACTGCATTTTAAGGAGATCCTATAACCCACACAGTAATTCACTGCCTTGTCATTAAAAAAATCAACCAGTGGGCAAAGAAACAGTATAAAATCCTTAAAGCATCTTCACATCTTCTTCCTGTTAGGATCAAGCCCTTTTAGGATTAGAGGTTTAGGCCCTTAAACTCAGCCCTTTTGGAGGCTCTGGCAACTCCCTCCAGCTGAGTCCAGATTGGTACTAGAGTGACCAACTACTCAGGCCTGCCCAGGACTTTCTCAGTTCTAACACTGAAAATCCTGCCTCCTGGGAAACCCCTCAGTCCTCAGTAAACCAGGATGGTTGGTCACCTACTTTCTTCTCTCCTTGGCCTTAGCAATCCCTGTGTTTCTAAACTAATATCCCCCCTCTCTGGGCTCTATAATACCACTTATTGCAATGAGTTGTGACTGCTTGTTTGCCCACCATTCGGATGTCTGCTTTTCTAGGGCAGGAATGAAAATGGGAGTGTCTGTACCTCCAGAACCTTGCACAATGCCTGATGCAAAGCAGGTGCCCAGTACGTATCTGGTGAGTGAATTTGTTATCACAGACTGCTGACTGACTGTTTTGGCCCCCATCTCTCTCTCTCTCTCTCTCCCTCAGATATAACAGTTTGTGCCCATGACCACATCAGTTGGCATCTGATTGGAATGAGCTCTGGGCCAGAACTGTTCTCCATTCATTTCAACGGCCATGTCCTGGAGCAGAGCCGTCATAAGATCTCAGCCATCACTCTCGTCAGTGCTACGTCCACAACTGCAAACATGACCATGAGCCTAGAGGGAAAGTGGATCATATCTTCGCTCATCCCGAAACATTTTCAAGGCAAGAAATTCTTTCAACAGTCTTGCTTACAAATGTAGGATCCTTTCGTCCTAGGCACTAAATCCCTCATTTTCCTTTGCTCTTGCAAGCCACCCACACTCCAAACATACATTCCTTAGTCCTTGAGAACAGAATATAGATACTTTGCTCTTAGACTTATAGCTCGTTAGTTGGGGATGGAGGAAGTAGAGAAATTGACAAAGACTTTTTAAAGTGATGCAAAAGCTGAAGAGGTCTCTACTTCCTTAAAAGGAGAAAGGAGGAAGGAAACAAAAACATACATAGAGATATTTTTTCTTGGGCTATTTAATATGCAGCTAAAGGAAAAGAACTAGGTGTTGGAACTGGTCAAACTTCTGTAAATTTATAGAAGCACCAAGTTACAGAAAGTGTAAAAGTTTTAACATGAAAAAATTGTCTTTCATAACAAGATGAGCACAGAGCCTGACCCAAAGAGGAACTCAGTGGATGTGTGTTGAATAGAAAAAACACAGTATCTAACCAGCTGAGGGGTGAGCTTTAAAGAACATCAGTGAATTCTAGTGGGGGGAAAAATCAGCCTAGGTTGTTATATAGTATCAGGTAAACAAAATAACTAACGGTCTATTACACATTGTTGCTTTAAAACAGTTAGGAGGAGGGTTCCTGTAAATATAAGTAAATATCACTATAGGAAATCATTGTGTTACCAAAATAATGTGTATAAAAGCAAGAAATAGGGCCTCCCTGGTGGCCCAGTGGTTGAGAGTCCGCCTGCCATT
The DNA here is from genome assembly GCF_964270905.1 of Leucopleurus acutus. Lineage (NCBI taxonomy): Eukaryota > Metazoa > Chordata > Mammalia > Artiodactyla > Delphinidae > Leucopleurus > Leucopleurus acutus. The sequence goes on from NC_139143.1 coordinate 67,324,577, forward strand.
GCAGGGGACACAGGTTCGTGCCCCGGTCTGGGAAGATCCCACATGCCGCGGAGCAGCTGGGCCCGTGAGCCATGGCCGCTGAGCCTACGTGTCCAGAGCCTGTGCTCCGCAACAGGAGAGGCCACAACAGTGAGAGGCCCGTGTACCGCAAAAATAAATAAATATAAATAATAAAAAAGCAAGAAATATAAAAAAGAGACACTTTATGGGATCATTTCATTTTTTGTTCACACTAAGCAGTCAAAATTATATTTGAAGTAATGAAATTGTCACAATATCCCTGGAAGATAGAGCCCCAAATACTAATGAAACCACAGCAAAACTAACATTATTAAAGTTAAGTGCTTTCTGTATTATCTTATTTAATTTTTAAGAACAATTTCGTACAGTACATACTAGTAATATCTTCATTTTACAAATAAAAGGAAGAGGTTATAGGAAATATGGGAAATCGACATGACCTAAGTCATAAGGTTTTAAGGATCTGGAAATTTCAAGAAATTTTCCTCCCTGGTAAGAAACAAAGGATAGCTTTCCAAGTTATTCCCCTAATTCATCCTCTCTTTCCCTTGCTTTTTTATTCTTGGTCCTTCTGCAGTGTATTAAAAGAGCTTCAAACCAAAATGTTCAAAAGTTGCCTGAGCGTTACTTTCACTGTTATTATTGAAAACTTCCACAAATTTATTTTAAAGATATACATTTTATCAGCCTTAATTTCTTCTCTCAAATTCTTTCATTGTCTTTATGTCCTAACTCAGCTGGGATGCAGGCTTACATAGACATTAAAAACTGTGCAAAGAAAACCAGGAATCCTAAGAAACTAACTCGAGACCAGAGGCGGCACGTTAAGAGATGGGAATACTTCATTGCTGCAGAGGAAGTCATTTGGGACTATGCACCTATAATACCAGCAAACATGGACAAGTGAGTTTGGGGGGTTCTTCCTACCGAGCAGATTCCAGACATTTTCCTTAGGGTCCTAGATGCATGGGGTGAAAGGTCATGAGTTGACAGCTTTCATGGTAATACATGTATTGGATCTCATTCAGGTTTTCTTTTCCAAAACAATCTGAGATTACTCCAAACTCACCAAGAGAACTCAGAAAAATAATAATAATAGTAGTAGTAACAACGGCAATAATAATAGCAACTACCACTTCTTGAATGCTTCCTTTTGCCAAGCACTGTGTTAAACCTTTCTAAGAACTTTGCTTTAATGCCACAAGTTAGAAACAGCTTTTATTTATTTTGTAAATTAGGAAATGGGAGAGTGGGATTAAGAAAACTGGAAATTCAAATAGCTCTTAAACACTTGAAAAATACTCAAGCTCACTCACAGTAAGAGAAATATGTAAACTAAACTTCTCTCAAATACTATTTTTCACCTATGAGACTCACAAGTTTAGATGACATAATGTATTGGCAAGGCTGCGGGAAACAAGCTCTATCATGTATTGCTGGTGGAAGAGCGAATTGGAAAAGCCATTCTAGAGGATAATTTGGCAATGTGTATTAAAATTATAAATGCATATATTTTCTGATCCAGCAATCTCACTCTGGGAATTTACTATATAGATATACTTGCTTACAGGTGAAATGGTATGTGTACAGGAGTTCACTGCTGCACTGTTGTAGCAAAAGATTGGAAACAACCCATAATGTCCATCAATAGGAAATTAATAAGTTATGGTACATCCATACAATGGAATACTATGCATCTGTTTTAAAGAGGATGCAAAAACTCTCTCTGTACTACTAATATAAAAAGTTCTCCAAGATATATTTTTAAATTAAAAAGTCAAGGGAGCAAGAAGGTAGAATAGCAGATTCCCCCACTTGTATTCCCCCACAGCAACGATAATTTGGCAGCCATCCACAAACAGAAGTGCCTTTGTGAGAGCTTTGGGATCAAAGTAGGAACTTGCAAAATCCCAGTGTAAGTCAAGACCAAGGAGGACTGTTTTGAGAAGGCAAGTCCATGCTCAGATGGTTGGTTCACTAACTGTAATTCAGTTACAAACCTGGAAATAGCCTCCTCCCCTTATGGACTCAGCTACAGCCCCACTTAACCTTGGTCCTGCCACTAGCACCATTTGATAAGGAACCCAGGAGGAGTCACGCCTGTCCATGACCCTGGAGGCTGACCTGCAGACCTCAGTTTGACTGTGGATCTTGAAGCAGCCCTGTAACTAATTCAATCCTTCTCCCAGCCATGATCCAGGAGTAGTCTTGCCTGCCCAGGAACCTGTTGGGGGTCACATCCACTCATGCCCCTGGTGGCTGGCCTGCAGACCTTGGTCCCACTACAGATCTTGAAATGGCCCTGTTACCTAGTTCCATACCTCAAAACTGCAGTTGAGGAGCAGTTCTGCCAACTCAGGGACCCACCAAGTGACACACTGGGAGCCCTCCAAAGGGCCAGATGGGAGCCACTCCCATCTACACACTTGATAACAGGCCTACCATTTGCAAACCCAATTGTGGACCTTGAAGTAGACTGTTATCCCAGTGCCAGCTCTACTGACCAAGGTCCTGAAGGCAGTTCCATTTTCCCAGGGACCAGACAGGGTCTATGTCCACCTGAGCCCCTGGTAAAAGGCCTTCCAACCACAGATGCTGCTGCAGGCCCAGCAGCAACCACATGATCTGGTTCCAACCTCACTCAACTGTGATCCCAGAGGCAATTCCATCAGCCTGCAGACCTGACAAGAGGTTTTTACCTGCCAAAACCTGTCTGTAAAGATTGGAAGGGGGTGTTTGCTCCTTCAAATGCACAAACATCAACACAAAGCTACACAAATCACAAAGAATCAGGCAACATGACACCACCAAAGGAAACTAATAAAGCTCCAGTAACCAGTGTGAAAGAAATAGAGATCTACAAATTGCCTGACAAAGAATTAAAAATAATCATCTTAAAGAAGCTCAATGAGGTACAAGATAACACAGATAGGTAATCAAATGAAATCAGGAAAACAATAAATGAACAAAATAAGAAATTTAATAAAGAAAGAGAAACCATAAAAAAATAACCAAACAGAAATCCTAGAGCTGAAGAATACAATAACAGAACTGAAAATATTCAATAGAGAGCTTCAATAGCAGACTTATCACTTTAGCTTTAAGGACACCTATAGATTAATGGATACGTGTATATGTATGGCTGAGTCGATTTGCTGTGCACCTGAAGCTATCGCAATATTGTTAATCAGCTATACTCCAACATAAAATAAAAAGTTATAAAAAAAAGTGAAGGGGTAAAAAAGACAAGGTCACTATATAATGATAGAGGGGTCAATTAATCAAGATACTATAAAATTATAAATATATATGCAGCCAAGTTTAGAGAACCTAAATATATGAAGCAAATATTAACGGAACTACAGAGAAAAATAGACAGCAATACAATAATAGTAGGGGACTTTAATACCACACTTTAATCAATGGATAAATGATCCAGACATAAAATCAATAAGGAAGCAGTGGAATTGAATAACACTGTAGAACAAGTGTACCTAACAGACATATAAAGAACATTACATCCAAATAAAGAACATTCCGTTGAACAACAGCAGAATACATATTCTTCTCAAGTGCACATGGAATATTCTCTAGGATTCTTTATAACATATTAGTCCACAAAACAAGTTTTAACAATTTCAGAATATTAAAATAATATCAAGTATCTTTTCTCACCATAATGGTATGAAACTACAAATCAGTAACAGAAGAAAACTGAAAAATTCACAAATATGTGGATTAAATAATAGTCTCCTGAACAACCAATGAATCAAAGAAGAAATCAAATAGGAAATCAAAATATATCTTGAGACAAATGAAAACAGAAATACAACATACTAAAATTTATAGAATATAGCAAAAGCAGTTGTAAGAGGGAAGTCTATAGTAATAAATGCCTACATTTAAAACAGAAGAAAGAGAGCCTCATGCACCAGAGAGCAGACAGCAGAAGCAAGAACTACAGTCCTGCAGCCTGTGGAACAAAAACCACATTCACAGAAAGATAGACAAAATGAAAAGGCAGAGCACTACGTACCAGATGAAGGAACAAGATAAAACCCCAGAAAAACAACCAAATGGAGATAGGCAACCTTCCAGAAAAAGAATTCAGAATAATGATAGTGAAGATGATCCAGTACCTCAGAAAAAGAATGGAGGCAAAGATCGAGAAGATGCAAGAAATGTTTAACAAAGACCTAGAAGAATTAAAGCACATACACCTAGAAGAATTAAAGAACAAACAAACAGAGATGAACAATACAATAACTGAAATGAAAAATACACTAGAAGGAATCATTAGTAGAATAACTGAGGCAGAAGAACGGATAAGTGACCTGGAAGACAGAATGGTGGAATTCACTGCTGTGGAAAAGAATAAAGAAAAAAGAATGAAAAGAAATGAAGACAGCCTAAGAGACCTCTGGGTCAACATTAAACATAACAACATTCGCATTATAGGGGTCCCCGAAGGAGAAGAGAGAGAGAAAGGACCCGAGAAAATATTTGAAGAGATTATAGTCAAAAACTTCCCTAACATGGGAAAGGAAATAGCCACCCAAGTCCAGGAAGCTCAGAGAGTCCCATACAGGATAAACCCAAGGAGAAACAAGCCGAGACACATAGTAATCAAATTGACAAAAATTAAAGACAAAGAAAAATTATTGAAAGCAACAAGGGAAAAATGACAAATAACATACAAGGGAACTCCCATAAGGTTAACAGCTGATTTCTCAGCAGAAACTCTACAAGCCAGAAGGGAGTGGCATGATATATTTAAAGTGAGGAAAGGAAAGAACCTACAACCAAGATTACTCTACCCAGCAAAGATCTCGTTCAGATTCGACAGAGAAATCAAAACTTTACAGACAAACAGAAGCTAAGAAAATTCAGCACCACCAAACCAGCTCTACAACCAATGCTAAAGGAACTTCTCTAAGTGGGAAACACAAGAAAACAAAAAGACCTACAAAAAAAAAAAAAAAAAAAAACAAACCCAAAACAATTAAGAAAATGGTAATAGGAACATACATATCGATAATTACCTTAAATGTGAATGGATTAAATGCCATAACCAAAAGACACAGGCTCACTGAATGGATACAAACACAAGACCTATATATATATATATATATATATATGCTGTCTAAAAGAGACCCACTTCAGACCTAGGGACACATACAGACTGAAAATGAAGGGATGGAAAAAGATATTCCATGCAAATGGAGATCAAAAGAAACCTGGAGTAGCAATACTCACATCAGATAAAATAGACTTTAAAATAAAGAATGTTACAAGAGACAAGGAAGGATACTACATAATGATCATGGGATCAATCCAAGAAGAAGATATAACAATTATAAATATATATGCAACCAACATAGGAGTACTTCAATACATAAGGCAAATGCTAATAGCTATAAAAGAGGAAATTGAGAGTAACACAATAATATTGGGGAACTTTAACACCTCAATTACACCAATGGAGAGATCATCCAGACAGAAAATTAATAAGGAAACATGACCTTTAAATGACACAACAGACCAGATAGATTTAATTAATATTTATAGGACATTCTATCTGAAAACAGCAGATTACACTTTCTTCTCAAGTGCACATGGAACATTGCCTAGGATAGATCACATCTTGGGTCACAATTCAAGCCTTGGTAAATTTAAGAAAACTGAAATCATATCAAGCATCTTTTCCGACCACAATGCTATGAGATTAGAAATAAATTCCAGGGAAAAAAACATAAAAAACACAAACACATGGAGGCTAAACAAACGTTACTAAATAACCAAGAGATCACTGAAGAAATCAAAGAGGAAATCAAAAAATACCTAGAGACAAATGACAATGAAAACATGATGATCCAAAACCTGTGGGATGCAGCAAAAGCAGTTCTAAGAGGGAAGTTTATAGCTATACAAGCCTACCTCAAGAAACAAGAAAAATCTCAAATAAACAATCTAACCTTACACCTAAAGGAACTAGAGAAAGAAGGACAAACAAAACCCGAAGTTAGTAGAAGGAAAGAAATCATAAATATCTGAGCAGAAATAAATGAAATAGAAACAAAGAGAACAACAGCAAAGGTCAACAAAACTAGAAGCTGGTTCTTGGTGAAGATAAACAAAATTGATAAATGTTAAGTCAGACGCATCAAGAAAAAGAGGGAGAGGACTCAAATCAATAAAATTAGAAATAAAAAAGAAGTTAAAAGGACAACACAGAAATAGAAACCATCATATGAGACTACTACAAGCAGCTCTATACCAATAAAATGGACAACCTGGAAGAAATGGACAAATTCTTAGAAAAGTATAACCTTCCAAGACTGAACCAGGAAAAAATAGAAAATATGAACAGACCAATCACAAATAATGAACTTGAAACTGTGATTAAAACTCTTCATCCAGATCCAGATGGCTTCACAGGTGAATCCTATGAAACATTTAGAGAAGAGCTAACACCCATCCTTCTCAAACTCTTCCAAAACATGGTAGAGGAAGGAACACTCCCAAACTCATTCTGTGAGGCCACCATCACCCTGATACCAAAATCAGACAAAGATTCTACAAAAAAAGAAAATTACAGACCAATATCACTGAAGAACATAGATGCAGAAATCCTCAACAAAATACCACCAAACAGAATCCAAGAACACATTAAAAGGATCATACACAATGATCAAGTGGGATTTATCCCAGGGATGCAAGGTTCTTCAATATATGCAAATCAATCCATATGATACACATATTAACAAACTGAAGAATAAAAACCATATGATAATCTCAATAGAGGCAGAAAAAGCTTTTGACAAAATTCAACACCCACTGATGAAAAAAACTCTCCAGAAAGTGGGCATAGAGGGAACCTACCTCAACATAATAAAGGCCATATATGACAAACCCACAGCAAATCTCATTCTCAATGGTGAAAAACTGAAAGCATTTCCTCTAAGATTAGGAACAGGACAAGGATGTCCACGCTCGCCACTATTATTCAACATAGTTTTGGAAGTCCTAGCCATGGCCATCAGGAAGAAAATGAAACAAAGGAATACAAATTGGAAAAGAAGATGTAAAACTGTCACTGTTTGCAGATGACATCATACTATACATAGATAATCCTAAAAAGGCCACCAGAAAACTACTAGAGCTAATCAATGAATTTAGTAAAGTTGCAAGATACAAAAAAAAATGCACAGAAATCTCTTGCATTCCTATACACTAACAATGAAAGATCAGAAAGAGAAATTGAGGAAATAATCCCATTCACCATTGCAACAAAAAGAATAAAATACCTAGGCATATACCTACCTAAGGATGTAAAAGACCTATACTCAGAAAACTATAAAACACTGATGAAAGAAATCAAAGATAACACAAACAGATGGAGAGATATACCACGTTCATGGATTGGAAGAATCAGTATTGTAAAACTGACTATGCTACCCAAAGCAATCTACAGATTCAATGCAATCCCTATCAAATTACCAACGGCATTTCTTTTTACAGAACTAGAACAAAAAATCTTAAAATTTTTATGGAGACACAAAAGAGCCCGAATAGCCAAAGCACTCTTGAGGGGAAAAAACAGAGCTGGATGAATCACACTCCCTGACTTCAGACTATACTATAAAGCTACAGTAATCAAGACAATATGGTACTGGCACAAAACCAGAAATATAGATCAACGGAACAGGATAGAAGGCCCGGAGATAAACCCACACACCTCTGGTCAACTAATCTATGACAAAGGAGGCAAGGATATAGAATTGAGAAAAGACAGTCTCTTCAATAAGTGGTGTTGGGAAAAATGCGCAGCTCATGTAAAAGAACGAAATTAGAACACTCCCTGACACTGTACACAAAAATACACTCAAAATGGATTAGAGATCTAAATGTAAGACCGGACACTATAGAACTCTTAGAAGAAAACATAAGAAGAGCACTCTTTGACATAAATCACAGTAAGATCTTTTTTGACCCACCTCCTTGAGTAATGGAAATAAAAACAAAAATAAACAAATGGGGTCTAATGAAACTTAAAATCTTTTGCACAGCAAAGGAAACTACAAACAAGACGAAAAGACAACCCTCAGAATGGGAGAAAATATTTGCAAATGAATCAACGGACAAATGATTAATCTCCAAAATATATAAATAGCTCATGTAGCTCAATATTAAAAAAACAACCCAATTCAAAAATGGGTAAAAGACCTAAATAGACATTTCACCAAGGAAGACATACAGATGGCCAAGAGGCACATGATAAGCTGCTCAACATCACTAATTATTAGAGAAATGCAAATCAAAACTACCACGAGTTATCACCTCACACCGGTTAGAATGGGCATCATCAGAAAATCTACAAACAACAAATGCTGGAGAGGGTGTGGAGAAAAGGGAGCCCTCTTGCACTGTTGGTGGGAATGTAAATTGATACAGCCACTATGGAGAACAGTATGGAGGTTCCTTAAAAAACTAAAAATAGAATTACCATAAGACCCAGCAATCCCTCTCCTGGGCATATACCCAGAGAAAACCATAATTCAAGCAGACGCATGCACCCCAATGTTCATTGCAGCACTATTTACAATAGCAAGGTCATGGAAGCAACCTAAATACCCACTGACAGATGAATGAATAAAGAAGATGTGGTACATATATACAATGGAGTATAATCAAGCCATAAAAAGGAATGAAATTGGGTCATTTGTAGAGACGTGGATGGACCTAGAGACTGTCATACAGAGTGAAGTAAGTCAGAAGGAGAAAAGCAAATATCGTATATTAACGCATATATGTGCAATCTAGAAAAATGGTACAGATGAACCAGTTTGCAAGGCAGAAATAGAGACACAGGTGTAGAGAACAAACATTTGGACACCACGGCAGGGAAGCAGTGGCGGGTGGTGGTGGTGGTGGGATTAATTGGGAGATTGGGATTTACATATATAGGCTAATACATATAAAATAGATAAATAATAAGAACCTGCTCTATAAAAAATAAATAAAATTCAACAAAGAAATAAATATTAAAAAAGCACCTTGTATTTAGTTCACATTCAATAATTAATAAATTTTATTTTATAATCTGAAAAGAGAAAAATAAAAACACTTAAAAAAACAGGAAAGAAAGAAAGAAGGAGAAAGGGAGGGAGGGAGGGTGGGAGAGGGAGGGAGAAAGAAAGAAAGAAAGAAAGAAAGAAAGAAAGAAAGAAAGAAAGAAAGAAAGAAAGAAAGAAAGGAAGGAAGGAAGGAAGGAAGGAAGAAAGAAGAACGAAAGAAGAAAGAAAGAAAGAAAGAGAAAGAGAGGGAGGGAGGAAGGAAGGGAGAGAGAAGGAAAGAAAGGAAAAAGAAAGAAACAAATGAAAGAAAGAAAGAAAAGAAGGAAGGAAGAAAGAAAGAAAGAAAGAAAAGGAAGGAAGGAAGGGAGGAAGGAATGAAGGAAGAGAGGAAGGAAGGAAGGGGAAGGAAAGAAAGAAGAAAGGAAGAGAGAAAGAGAGAAAGAAAGAAAGGAAGGGAGAAAGAAAGAATTTTAACTTTATACCTCAAGTAACTAGCAAACTAAGCCCAAAGTTAGCCAAAAGAAGTAAATAAAAATTAGTGAAAAAATAAATGGTGTCTAGAAAGACAACAGAAAAGATAAACATAACCAAGAGTTACTCTTTTGAAATGATAAACAAAATTGACAAACCTTTAGCTAAGCAATGAAGAGAGATGACTCAAATAAATAAGATTATAACTAAAAGAGGAGACATTACAGCTTATACCACAGAAGTGCAAAGGATCATAGAGACTACTATGAACAATTATATGCCAACAAATTGGATAAGTAGAAGAAAGGAAAAAGGTCCTAGAAACATATATCCTACCATGACTGAATCAAAAAGAAATAGAAAATCTGAACAGATGAATAACAAGTAAGAAGATTGAATCAGTAATCCAAAACCTCCAAACAAAGAAGCCCAGGACCAGATGGCTTCACAGGTATATTGTACACTAATCCTCAAACTCTTCCCAAATATTAAAGAGTAGGGAGCACTTCCAAACTTATTTTACAAGCCTAGCATTATTCTCATACCAAAGCTGGATAAGAGCAATACAAGAAAAAAATTACAGGCCAATATCCCTAATGAACATAGATGCCAAAAACATTATCAAAATATTAGTAAACTGAATTCAACAGCACGTTAAAATTATCATAAATGATGATCGAGTGAGATTTATTCCTGTGATTCAAGGATGGTTCAACATATGCAAATCAATAAATTAGAAGTACCACATTAAAAATGAATAATAAAAATATCATTATCTCAATAGATGCAAAAAAAAGGCAATTAACAAAATTCAACATCTTTTCATTATAAAAACTCTCAACAAGTTAGGTATAGAAGGAATGTGCTTCAACACAATAAAGGCCATATATGACAAACCCAAAGCTAACATCATACTCGGTGGTGAAAATCTGAGAGCTTTTCCTCTAAGATCAGGAACAAGACAAGGATGCCCATTCTTGTCACTTTTATTCAGCATAGTACTGGAAATTCTAGCCAAAGCAATCAGGCAAGGAAAAAAAATAGGCATCCTAATCAGAAAGGAAGAAGTAAAATCGTCTTTATTTGCAGATGATGTGATTTTATATATAAAAAAACACTTGAGACTCTACCAAAAATCTATTAGAATAAAGAAATTCAGTAGTTGCAGGATAGAAAATGAACATAATGAAAATCAGTTGAATTTATATACACTAACAATGAACAATCCAAACAGAAATTAAGAAAATACTTCCATTTACAATAGAATTTTTTTAAAAGAATAAAATACTTAGGAAATTTAACCAAGGTGGTGAAAGATCTACACACTGAAAACTATAAGACAGCAATGAAAGAAACTGAAGAAGATACAATCAAATACAAAGATGTCCTGTGTTTATGGGTTAGAAGAATTAACTTTGTTAAAATGCCCACATTACCCAAAGTGATCTACAGATTCAATGCAACCCTTATTAAATTCCAATGACATTTTTCAAAGAAATAGAAAAAAAAACAGATGAAACCACAAAAGACCTTAAATATCCAAAGCAATCTTGAGCAAGAAGAGCAAAGCTTGAGGCATCAAACTTCCTGATTTCAAACTATATTACAAAGCTATAGTAATCAAACAGTATAATAATGGAATAAAAACAGACACATATACCAAATAAACAGAAGTAAGGGCCCAGAAATAAACCCATGCATATATGGTCAACTAATCTTTGACAAAGGCACTAAGAATACACAATGAGGAAAGGACAGTCTCTTCAGTAAATGATGGTGGAAAAACTGGATATCCATATGCAAAAATATAAAATTAGACCCTTAACTTACAGCATAGACAAAAATTAACTCAAAATAAATTAAAAACTTAAATGTAATACCTGAAACCATAAAACCACTAGAAGAAAACATAACAGAAAATCTCTTTGACATTGGTCTTGGCAATGATTTTTTTGGGTATGACACCAAAAGCATAAGTAACAAAAGCAAAAATAAACAAGTGGGGCTACATCAAGCTGAAAAACTTCTGCACAGCAAAAGAAACAATTAACAAAATAAAAATATAACCTACAGAATGGGAGAAAATATTTGCAAACCGTATATCTGATAAGAGGTTAATATCCAAAATATAAAAGGAACTCATGTAACTCAATGGCAAAACAAACAAAAATAGCCTGATTAAAAAAAATGGGCAAAGGATCTAAACTGACATCTTTCTAAAGAAAATGTACAGGGACTTCCCTGGTGGTGCAGTGGTTAAGAATCTGCCTGCCAATGTAGGAGACACGGGTTCAATCCCTGGTCTGGGAAGATCCCACATGCCACGGAGCAACTGAGCCCGTGCACCACAACTACTGAGCCTGCGCATCTAGAGCCTGTGCTCTGCAACAAGAGAAACCACTGAAATGAGAAGCCTGTGCACCACAACGAAAGAGTAGCCCACACTTGCCACACCTAGGGAAAGCCCGCACACAGCAATGAAGACCCAATACAGCCAATAAATAAATAAATTTTAAAAATTAAAAAATAAATATTGTCAACTGTGGTAAAAAAAAAAAAAGAAAACATACAAATGGCCAATAGGCGTATGAAAAGGTGTTCAACATCACTAATCATGAGGGAAATGCAAATCATATCCATGATGAGATATCACCTCATACCTATGAGGATGACTAGGATGAAAAAGAGGTAACAACTGTTGATGAGGGTGTGGAGAAAATGGAATCCTTGTACACTGTTGGTGAGAATGTAAATTGGTGCAGCCTTTATGGAAAACAGTAAGGAGCTTCCTCAAAAAATTAAAAATAGAACTACCACTTCTGGGTATATATCCAGAGGAAATGAAGTCAGTATATCAAAGAGATATTTGCACTCCTGTGTTCATTGCAGTGTTATTCATGATAGCCTACATATGGAAACAACCTGAGTGTCTACCAATGGATAAATGAATTTTTAGAAATATGGTTTATATATACAATGGAATGTCATTCAGCCTTAAAAAAGAAGGAAATCCTGCCACTTGTAACAACATGGATAAACCTGCAGGACATTAGGCTAAGTGAAATATTCCAGACACAGAATTACAAATATTGCATGATTTCACTTATATGTGGAATCTAAAAAAGTCGAACTCATAGAAGCAGAGAGTATAATGGTGGTTGCCAGGGGTTGGGAGGTGAGGGGAATGCAGAGATGTTGATCAAAGTATACAAACATTCAGTTTCAAAATAAATAAGTTCTGGAGACCTGTTATAGTTAGTAACACTATAGTTAATAACACTGTATTGTACACTTGAAATTTGTTAAGACAGTATATCTTAAGTGTTCTCAAAATTTTAAAGAATTAGTAACTAGGTGAGGTGATGGAAGTGGTAATTAGCTTGACTGTGGTAGTCTCATATATTCATATATAAATTATTATGTTGTACACCTTAAATACATACATTTGTCAATTATACCTCAGTAAAGCTGGAAAAATGCAAAAAAACCTTCAAGGTATAGTATAGAATACATAAATAGCTGCCTTTTGTGAAAGGAGTGAAAGGATAAGAATATTTATATTTGCAAGTCATATTTGCATAAAGATGCTCTGGAATTATACACATGAAATTAATACAAGTGAATATTTAGAAAATGCAGGAAGGGTTAGGGAAGTGGGGTTGGGATAAGAATCCAGAACTTTCTAGCAGTAGTCAGTGATTTTCATTGTGTAAAATAAAGGCATAAAATGGAACTCTGCTTTTGCAAACTAAGGCTATAAAAAGGACCAAGGGGGAAAGTGGTTCATGTTGCTTCCCCCAAATCATTTATTGCAGTAGCTACAGAAGATGGGTGAAGGCATTTGGTTTTCAGATGGCACCAGGATTGGGTGGATGGTAGAAGAGATAGCCCAACAGCACAGAACTTATGTTTAATAAAGACAGCAGAAGCTTCCTAGAGTGGGAATGTGCTTTTACAGACTGAGAAATACCTGGAAAGCCAATAAAGATATCATAAGTTAAGTGATAAGAAATATTTAAGAAAAATTCATAGTGTTTCTCATCCTTTCATCCAGGTAGACCTTTCAGAGATAGTGAAGGTCCACTCTAGAAACCATAGTGACAGGAAGATCTAAGTAGCTGGTTCTAACCATGATTAAGACTTTATCAATGGTGGAGGAGACAGATCAGAGGTTTCCAGTTTTCCAACTAGAGAGAAGGTATCAGGACTTTGCAAACCACATTAAGGTTTGTTTGTTTGTTTTCCTTAAGGAAACTAGCATTTTAGCTAATTCAATAGCAGAACTTCTAAGCATAAGGGTTTCCCTATCATACTGGGGTCTCTACTTGAGAAAATGATTTAATCTTTTAAATTTTATTTCACTTTAAGAAAGTACAGATCTCTGCATTTGGATAATTTCTCAAACCAAATTGGAAAACATTATAAGAAGGCTGTCTACAAACAGTACCAAGATGCATCCTTCACCAAACTCCTGGAGAATCCCGATAACAAACAAGATGGGATCTTGGGCCCTATTATCAGAGCCCAGGTCAGAGACACACTTAAAGTAAGTAACAGAAATATAGAACCATGGAAGAAATTAAATAGTGAAAATAAGATTATAAGTACTGGTTATTTTTTTAATGTGTCCGTATAATTTTTAATTGAAATACAGCTTTAATTTTTATTTAGTATTTGCACCTATTGTAGCCTATCTCATAAAACAAACAATCTGAGACAGTTTATCAAATTATAAAGGAATAAAACAAGGAGCCAATGTAATTGCGGTGAAGGATAATGTGGGGACAAAGAAAATAAAGCCAAGGATAAGATAAGTATAATGAAACACATAGCATATGCTCCTGTAATGTTGTCAACAAATTTTGTCCTAAGCTTTCTAGCAGCCAAAGTAAAAAGGGAACTAGGTCAGGGTAGGAGTCACAGTAGTCATAAAAAAAAAAGCAGTTTCCCCTGCTACTGAGACTTAAGAGGAATTTCTCCCATGGATCCTTAAGAAAGAGGATGCTGTGTGATGTAGTAGATGGAATCCTTGATAAATTCCTACTGGTACAATAAATTTATAAAAGAAATTTATAAATTTAAAAGTTACAAAGCTTTTTAAAATAATGTTTCTCATTATAGCTGAGAACATAACCCAACTGAATGAAAACAATTCATCAATGTGGTCTAGGTATGTAGTTCTCTGATGATTAGTCTCTGATGAAGGTACATTTTGATATGTTTCAAGAGCACTGAGCGTTCTTCAGACAGTTTTCCTTAAACGCTGTGTCACATCATCAACTTATCTTCTGATAAGAACTAGACGGCAGAGAATTGAAAGTTGCAATCTTTGGCAAGATTCTAGAATGCAGATCATCTGCAGATTAAGCATGATCCAGATGCTTTGGCAAGCAAGTAGAAGATAAAATTCTCTTCCGAAGATTAAGCAGGCTAACTAGGACTCCTGTGTGCATAAAGCTCCTCCCTTCACCTCTTCATGGGAATGAACCAAGAGGATATCTACAGACAAGGCCAATTCTGTTCATTTAAAAAATAACAAAAGGGCAGAATGCAGCCTTTCTCTGTTCTCTTTCCCTTCCCTCATTTCTGATCCCTTTTAGGTACTCTTAGAAAGTGGAAATATGCCTCATTGGCAATTCAGGATCTCGCTATTTTCTGTGCCCCATCAAGAAGATGACTTGATGACAGGGTTCTGGGGGATCTGGCAGGCTGGTGAAGGTGATCATGGTCTAAGAGAAGAGAAGGAGCAGATTCAAAGGCAGATGTGGTCCAAGAAAGGAGAGGGGACAGGGGATGGTGACCAACTTGGAGAGAGTGATATACTGTGAGGAAAATGTCACTTCTAAGGTTAGACTTCTCTTTCCGTTTTCTACCTTTCTATGTGAGTGGAACTCTCAGATGCGCCTGTCAGGTGATGGGGAGAGGTTTCCACTCAGATAAACAGCATTAGTTTGCATTGACATAAACACACACACACACACGCACACACACGCGCACACGCACGCACACACACACACACACACACACACACACACTATCCCACAAGTAAATATGCAAAGCTAGCATCCTCTGTTCTCATGATTGACCTTAAATCCTGAAATAATGAATTTGAGTTAATTTTGTAGATCACGTTCAAAAATATGGCCAGCCGCAGCTACAGCATTTACCCTCATGGTGTGACCTTCTCTCCTTATGAAGATGAAGTCAACTCTTCCTCCACCTCAGGTCTGAACCTTTCACTTCTACTGAATGAAACTATTGACTACTGAGAGGTTGCCATAATTTTCTACTGTCCTCCTTGCCCAGTAGTATAACTTATACAGTCAGGTAGTATACGTATAGGGGTATCCTCAAAGTCACAACCAAACACTGCTCACTTCAGGGATTTTTTTACCCTAATGATTACAAAATATGGTGTCCTTTGTTAGTGCCATAAGTGGCCTCTAGTGGACGAATATGTAATAGCTACATGCTCTCCAGAGTTCTATCAAGTGGAACTTAATATAAAAATAATATTCCTTTTCCAACTTTGATTCTAACAAGAGCTCAATTATTTTAAATTATTCATTCATTTATTATTTACTTATTTGTTTATTTAATTTATTTCCATGAAATAATTTTGAAAATTGAAAACAATTTTGACTATATTTTCTTTCAGGCAGTAACACCATGATCAAAGCAGTTCAACCAGGGGAAACCTATACTTATAAGTGGAACATCCTAGAGTCTGATGAACCCAAGGAAAATGATGCTCAGTGCTTAACAAGACCATACTATAGTAATGTGGACATCACAAGGGACATTGCCTCTGGGCTGATAGGGCTACTTTTAATTTGTAAGAGCAGATCCTTGGATAAGCGAGGCATACAGGTATTTTGTCCTTGAAGTAACCTTTCAGAAATTCCAGGAATTTCTTCTATCTGGAACAGATTAGTTCTCCTTGTTAAATAATGGGGCTTTTGCTTCTAGAGAACCAGAAAATATTAAGTAGTCCTCTTTAGTGTGAATGTAACAACGCTTATTCCTTTAGTTACTTTTTTGTCTTGTCTATTTGCATATGGACTTTCACTGGAAAAGGCAAGTCTACAGTGTGATACTGTATTTTGTTTGCTTGTTTCAAATTCCAGATCTGTCCGTGCTATGTGATGAGCAAGTCACTTAGTTTCTCTTAATTTCTTCCTTTCATCAAAAGGGTATTACCCATTTTTAAAAAATTAATGAGTGGTAGTGTTACTGATTAGTTACATATTTATCTCTGTACTTTACTATGTTTTCCACTTTTTCTAAATTTGTATGGATCATTTTAAAAATCAAAATTAAAGCTCATAGAAACATTACTTGTTATTAAATATTTCAGATATTCAAAAAGTTACAGAAAAGAATAAAACAGACTTCTATGTACTCAAGAAATAAAACATTACATATGCAAAAAAAAAAAAAAGGGGTATTACCCCCTCCTAAAAATTTTATAGGGTTGTTTCACAGCTCAATGAGGTGCCATCTGGTAAAAGTGTAAAGCTCTGTACCAGTCCTTGTTATTTTTAGAGACCTGCAATAGGGAGAGAAAGGAGAGATACAGGCAGACATAGCTTGCAGACAATGGTTCTCAGGAAGTTGAACCCAGACAATGGTCTATCTCTAGCAAGACCAATTTATACAGAAAAATATGAACAAAAATATGGATCTTCTGACTTTATCATCATTGAAGAATAAAAGCCTCATATCATTAACTTAAAATTCCCAATTAGGCTAAGCTATAATCAAAGAAGTCTCATCCCAAGGCATATAAAATAAATATATGCCTAGAAAAAGCAGAAAGAGACATTTGGAAGACCCTAATTTATTGAGCTAGGAAAGGAAACAGGTAGGGAGAGATATAAAACTTTCCTACGGCACCCTTCTTTTTTATCCTTTGCAACTATTTGGAGCACATCCAATCAATCATTCGAGTTGAAAGGTGATAGAGATAAACAGAATTACAGGTGCTACATTGAAATGGGATTTTTCTATTAGGATATTTTAGCCTCTGAATTTTCTGATCTGCTCTGTTTGCCTTGACATGCTACCTTTGGCTCTAACAAGGGCTTTGTACACAATGGGCTCTCACAGATGTCTGAATTTATGGCTTCACTGGACCCAAGACCTGTACCCCTTTGGTTTCTGAGAACTCAGGGTTGTAGTTAATCAATCTGCTAGGACGTTAATCACTGAACACAGCACTTTTACCCTCCAGAGGGCAGCAGACATTGAGCAGCAGGCTGTGTTTGCTGTGTTTGATGAGAACAAGAGCTGGTACATTGAGGACAACATCTACAAGTTCTGTGAAAATCCTGAGAAGGTGAAACGTGATGACCCCAAGTTTTATGAGTCAAACATCATGAGAAGTAAGTCGGAGCACTCTTTTTGTCCATCAGTTTTTCACTCCTGTGGTTGAAGTGTGACTTTCCTAGAGGAAGAGACATGGATTAGAATCCACTCACCCCTTACCCTCACTTCCAGTATAGGGATTTGGTGATGAAATTACTGGGTGATATTATAGAAATCTTTTTACAGCATGAGGTAAAAAGCTTGTTATCCTTAGAAGTGTTCTTGGTCTCTTGCTCCAAATGTGTGTGTGTGTGTGTGTGTGCATGCACGCACACGTGTGCATGTGCACTTGCTCTGAGCAGGTAAGAACAGGGTGAGGGATGGATGGTGAGGGAAGAGGCCTTGGTCAGAGGTATCTGGGGATTTTAGAATGGGTGCAAGGTGAATACTCTGTATGGCCAGGGCAGAAATATTAAGTAGTCCTCTTTAGCATGAATGTAACAACGCTTATTCCTTTAGTTACTTTTTTGTCTTGTCTATTTCTTATTTCTGCCAGGGCAGAAACAGGGTAAGTAATCCAAAAGTGGATTGTCAAATCAAACTAAGGCAAAATGCATATGGGGAGACATGAGTCTGGGAAAGTCAATCCATAAAGAAGTTTTAAGCATGCAGTAAGAAGTTCAGAACAGAAAGAATTCCCTGAGCCAAGGTTCAGGCTTTTGCTACAGTTTTAAAGTCAGTGCCCAAAGCCACTGGTATGGGAAGTCTGGGAGAGATTTCACTGAGCCAGCTGGAAGCAAACTTCGCCACAATGGTCATCGTCCCCTTCCTCAGAGTTGAGAGTCACTATTATCACTTTCTCTGATAAGTAACCACAGGTACGAGGATGGTTTCTCCATGGTCTGTTCATATAACTTCAGACAACTAACAATTGGGGATTCTCAGAACTGGTAGGTGCCAGGAAAATAATTTGAAACAGGGAGTTAGCCTCAGCTTTCTGTACTTAATTTCATTTTGGCAATGAATCTGTCATAGTTCTAGACTAGTGCTGTCCATTAGAAATTATATATGAGCCACAAATATAATTTAAAATTTTCTAATAGGCATATTAAAAATTAGAGAGAAATATATAAAATTTATCTAATAATGTTTAATTTAATATATCATATTATCATTTCAACATATAATCAATATTAAAATTCATGAGATTTACTTTCTTACTAAATCTTTAAAATCCAGTGTGTATTTTATACTCACAGCACATCTCAATCCAGATTACCCATATTTCGAGTGCCCAATAGTCACTGGTGGCTAGTGGCTACCAAATTAGTGCAGCTATAGACCATTTAGAAAAGCTTCCTGAATGAGGTACAAACTAAAAACACATTATGTCAGCTATTCGATAACTATTTAAGTTCTCAGTAGTTCTAGGCATTGTACTAAGATTAGGACTATAGTGGTAACCTAGGCAGACATGGACCCTGCCCTTATAGAAATCATATCTGTGATTTTATTATCATGCTTAGTATATAAGTAGACAATGATACTGACTAAAACTGTATCCCTTGGAAAGAGAATGAAAATGTCTGAACTTGATAGTTGAGTGCAAACTAGAGATTATATAAATGCTAAGACAGAGCAATTAAAATTGCAAAATGTGCTAAATATGCTTCATTTTTAGGAACTTTGCATTCAGTAACTAATGTGTCGAGGATACAGGAGGGGGAAGGGTAAGCTGGGACAAAGTGAGAGAGTGGCATGGACATATATACACTGCCAAACGTAAAACAGATAGCTAGTGGGAAGCAGCCGCATAGCACAGGGAGATCAGCTCGGTGCTTTGTGACCACCTAGAGGGGTGGGATAGGGAGGGTGGGAGGGAGGGAGATGTAAGAGGGAAGAGATGTGGGAACATATGTATATGTATAACTGATTCACTTTGTTATAAAGCAGAAACTAACACACCATTGTAAAGCAATTATACTCCAATAAAGATGTTAAAAAAAAAAAGAAAAAGAAAAAAAATAACTAATGCGTCAAGAATCTGTATTTCTTATATTATGCTTTTTCTCCAGGTAAAATTACTCTAGACAAAATTCTAAGTTACCTTCGGAATATCTTTATAAACAGAACCTAGAGTACAAAATATTTAATATACACTTAACAAATGGATAAATAAATCAATGTGAATGAAAAGGCTTTGTCTTTATCCTGACATTTCTCCCTTGGCTAACTTAGGAGAATAAGCTCTCATTTGAAAAGTCTGAGTTTGATCTTCCAGTTACATGTTACATTTGGTAAAGCTTATCTCAGATAATCACTGCTTAGATGCAACCAAATTACCATTGGGATATTTACCGTAAGTACAGTTAGACACATTCCCTTTTGTGGGCATAGGCCGGATGTTTCAACAAATTTCACTCTTTCAGCTATCAATGGCTATGTGCCTGAGAGCATACCCACACTAGGATTCTGCTTTGATGACACCGTCCAGTGGCACTTCTGCAGTATGGGAACCCAGAATGACATTTTGACCATTCACTTCACTGGGCACTCATTCATCTATGGAAAGAAACACGAGGACACCTTGACCCTCTTCCCCATGCGTGGGGAATCTGTGACCGTCACAATGGATAATGTTGGTAAGAGCTTGGACACTTAAAGGGGACTCCCTGATCAACCCGGTCTGCTGCGGCTCTCCAGACTACCATGGTTCCTGGGCTTCTCTCCCTGATCCCTTGCAGGCTTTCTTTTCAGGACTACTCAT
Source organism: Leucopleurus acutus (assembly GCF_964270905.1). Lineage (NCBI taxonomy): Eukaryota > Metazoa > Chordata > Mammalia > Artiodactyla > Delphinidae > Leucopleurus > Leucopleurus acutus. The sequence continues at coordinate 67,345,220 of NC_139143.1, forward strand.
GATTTCTATTTGGGGAATTAATTACTTAAATGGGTCCAGTCCTTTACTGTGCGTTCCATTTATCCTTCTCTGGGCTAAGTGAGAAGTAAAGACACAATAGTAAAAAGATAAGGCATGACTTTGAGAAGAAAGCGTGAGCATTCAGCCAGAAAAGAGCATTTCCTTTATCAAAATGCCTTTTTCAGCTTTATAAGACAGCCATCCCACCCTAGGGTTAGTGGCCATCTGATATAGTGCCTTAGAGGCTGGCTTCAGGGACAACAGTGTCATGGAAAGCACATGGGCTTTGGAATTCATCAGACCTGGGTTCAAATCCTGCTTTGCCACTTGATATCTGTGTAGCAATTTGGACAAATTACTCCACCTCACTGAGCCTCAGTTTATTCATCTGAAAAGCAGAATAATAATACCTTACAGAGTTGCTTTGACCATTAATTGTTATATGTGCCAAGTGCCTAGGACTCAGTAGACAATCAACATGTGGTAACTATTGAAGACTTTCCAGGAAATCTTCAGTGTGCCAGCAAATCATACCATTTCAAAGAAACTCAAAACTGCCCTAGGCCCACCTGAATTATTTATTACTTAGAAATATCTATATGTCTCTTATTTGTGGGGGTAAACATCATCATCTTCCCCCTAACTCCAGTTCTCTAACAAAATATGCAACTCACAAGATGCTTATGATATTCAAAGTCCATTTCATTCTTGATTCATCCCTTTAAAAATATATTCTAAAATAGTGACTCTCAAACTATCTGTGCTGAAAGTTGTTTTCTCCCTAATTTTCACTGACCAATACTTTGGGTCTATATTCTGTTAAATGAGATAAGTATGCTGATCACATGATTGGATGTCATAGAAATGTCAAACTGTTAAAAGGTTTCCTATACACTTTACTCTTGATTTCTTTCCTTATGTCACTGTGGAACAGTAAACAACAGTTCACAGATCAGTTGTGGTCCACAGACCACAGTATCCCTGATGAAAGTTCACTGGAAATTATCTGCCACAATGGACCATAGGGTTTTTATACCTTTTTCTGTACTCAGAGCTCTCTGTTCTCTCTGTCTCTATTTTGTAGGAACTTGGATGTTAACTACCATGAATTCCAATCCAAGAAGCAAAAAACTGTGGCTGAGATTCAGGGATGTTAAGTGTATCCGGGATTATAATGATGACTCATATGATATTATATACGAACCTTCAGGATCTACATCCATAACTACAAGGAAAATGCGTGAATCTTCAGAAATCAAAGATAAAAATAATGATGCTGACTATGATTACCAGAACACACTGGCTTTATCATTAGGAATCAGGTCATTCAGAAATTCATCATCAAAGCAGGAGGAAGATAAGTTCAATCTTACCGCCCTGGCTCTGGAGAACAACTCTGAATTCATTCCTCCAAGTACCAATAGAACTGTTGGTTCAAATTCTTCTTCCCCAGGTAACATTAGCAGGCTTATTGCCAATAACTTTGCACAACCTCTAAAAATTCTTCCTCACCCAGAAGCCACCACAGCTGGTCCACCGCTAGGACACACCAGCTTAGATAAGAACTCAGTTCTCAACCCTCCCACAGCACAGCATTCCGGCCCTTATTCTGAAGACTCTATAGAAGATCCTCTATACTCAGATGTCACAGGGATAAGCCTGCTTCCATTTGGTACAGAAGAATTCAGAAATCAAGAACATGCTAAACATAAAAGATTCAAGGCAGGAAGAGGCCGAGGAGCAAAGCATAGGTTCTCCCAGATGGAATTCCCAGCACATAAAACTGGTAGACATTTAAGCCAAGGCAACTCTTCTTCTTCCAGAATAGGGCCCTGGGAGAACCTTCCCAGTGATCTGTTACTCTTACAACAAAAGGATCCATCTAAGATTCTGAATGGGGAATGGCGTTTGGTTTCTGAGAAAGGCAGTTATGACATAATCCAAGATGCTGATGAAGTTAAGGTTGTTAATAAGCTGCCAAACAGCCCCCAGAATGACTCAAGGACTTGGGGAGAAAACATCCCTTTTAAAGACAAGCATGGAAAGCAGAGTGGCCACCCAACGTTTTTTGTAACTAGACATAAACCTCTACAAGGAAGACGAGATGGAGGAAATAGTAGATTGAAGAAAGGCCTTTTTTTAATTAGGACACGAAGAAAGAAAAAGGAAGAGAAGCCTGCACACCATGTTCCTCTATCTCCAAGGAGTTTTCACCCTCTGAGAGTAGAGGCCAACACCCCATTTTCAGATGGGAGACATAATCATTCATTGTTACTCCACCCATCCAATGAAACATCTCTTCCCGCAGACCTCAATCAGACACTCCCCTCTATGAACCTTAGCCTCATGGCCTCACTTCCTGATGGTGATCAAAACCCCCCAAATGACACCAGTCAGACAAGCTCCCCTCCAGATCTTTATCAGACAGTGAGCCCAGAGGAACACTATCAAACATTCCCTATTCAAGACTCTGATCCAACGTACTCCACTACAGTCCCCAGTCACAGATCTCCTCCTCCAGAGCCCAGCCAGATACCCGACTATGACCTAAGAAACAAGGCCTTCCCTACTGATGTTAGTCAAACGTTCCCTTCCTTGGAACTTGAAGTCTGGCAGACAACTACCTCTCTAGACCTCAGTCAGCCATCCCTCTATCCAGATCTCAGCCGGACCACCCCTTCTCCAGACCCTGGACAGGAGACTCTCTCTCCAGACCTCAGCCAGACAACATTTTCCCCAGATCTTAGCCAGGAGACTCTCTCTCCAGACCTCGGCCAGACAACATTTTCCCCAGACCTTGGCCAGGAGACTCTCTCTCCAGACCTCAGCCAGACAACACTTTCCCCAGACCTCAGCCAGACCTTCTCTCCAGACCTCAGCCAGACAACACTTTCCCCAGACCTCAGCCAGGAGATTCTCTCTCCAGACCTCAGCCAGACAACACTTTCCCCAGACCTTGGCCAGGAGACTCTCTCTCCAGACCTCAGCCAGACAACACTTTCCCCAGACCTTAGCCAGGAGACGCTCTCTCCAGACTTCAACCAGACAACATTTTCCCCAGACCTTGGCCAGGAGACTCTCTCTCCAGACCTCAGCCAGACAACGCTTTCCCCAGACCTCAGCCAGGAGATTCTCTCTCCAGACCTCAGCCCGATGGCCCTTTCCCAGGACCTTGGCCAGGAGACTCTCTCTCCAGACCTCAGCCAGACAACCCTTTCTCCAGACCTTGGCCAGACAACACTTTCCCCAGATCTTGGCCAGACGACTCTTCCCCCAAACCTCAGTCAGATGCCACTTTCCCCAGACCTCAACCAGGCAACTCTCTCTCCAGACATCAGTCAGACATCCCTTCCTCTTGATCTCAGGCAGACATCACCTCCTCTAGATCTCGATCAGACATCCCACACTTCTGAATCTATTCAGTCATTGCCTCTCCCAGAACTTGGTCAGACTTTCCCTTATGCAGATCTTGGTCAGATGCCATCTCCTCCACCACATTCTCCACTAAATAACACTTTTATACCAAGAGAATTTAATCCACTGGTCATAGTAGGTCTCAGTAGAGATGATGGAGATTACATTGAAATTATTCCAAGGCAGAAGGAAGAGAGCAGTGAAGAAGACTATGGTGAATTTGATTTTGTGACCTATGATGACCCTTACCAAACTGATCTCAGGACAGACATCAACTCCTCCAGAAATCCTGACAACATTGCAGCATGGTACCTTCGCAGCAACAATGGAAACAGAAAAAATTATTACATTGCTGCTGAAGAACTATCCTGGGATTATTCAAAATTTGCACAAAGGTTTGGCCAGTTCTCTCCTTTTATATTCTCACTTTTCCACTACTGCTAAAAAAAAGTAATTACAGCAGTCTAAGGAGATGATTCTGGGCAAATTATACTAAGTGTAACTTATACTAAGTATCATTTAGTTTCCCTATTGCAACTTGGCCTATACTGTTTCCTTTGTCAATTCCAAGATTAGCTTCTCTACTTTAGGTGACATCTGGACAATATAAGAGCTATCACTCTAAGAAGTCTATGATATTTTGTAGTTAAATTAGCCCCCTCCTCTCTCTTCTTTTCTCATCACACATGTTCCTACCTCCCCTTCTTGCTCCAATGCAGAGCCCAACCTATCCATAGCTGTAGGCTAATCAATATGATTTCACTGAAGTTGGCTTCAAATCCAAATTTGTGATGTAGAAATCTCCTTTCACAATTACTTATTTAACAAAACATTTTAAATTGTTTACTGATCGATATAAAGTATATAGCATCTTGGTGAAGATTAATTCAAATTCCATAAGATTCCAGTAGCAGAGGCCAAGGGTACAAAGTAGCTTAGAAACAAAAAGCAAGTTTATACCCTCAACTGAGCCATTCATTACATAATGATTTATCTTGATTTAAACTTTTGTTTTAACTTGGTTTATAGACTCACTCAGTCAATAACTCTTTAATGAGTACTTATTCTCTCCTAGGCATTGTGCTAAGTGCTGAGACTATAAAAGAGAATATAAACACAGGACTCCTGCCCTGATGGAACTTATGTCTAGTTGGGCAGGAAGATATGAACCAAGTGCTCACATAAATAAGTGTAAAAATTAACCATGATAAAGACCAATAAGGAAAGGTGATATATGGAGATATGAGAACTGGGGAGCCTGACTCTGGAGAAGCAGCATTTGAGCTGAGATCTGAAGATGAACAGGAGGTAGAGAGGGCAGAGCATTCTAGACAGAGAGAACAGCATGATGAAGGCCCTGAGGAAGGAGGAAGCCCTGAAGCTGAAGACCTGTGTAGCTGGAACTCAAGAAGAGGGTGGGTGCTAGGAAAGTGTTTGGCTAGCTCTGCAGAGATCAGATGCCACTAGGCTTTGTGAGCCCTGGGAAGAATTTTGATGTTTTTCAAAGAGCAATGAGAAACCCTTCAAAAGCTTTAAGCCATTCCTAGTTTACTGGCATGTGTCAGTTCCTTTCCCGAACCTTGTTACTTGCAGTCTTTTTAATGGAGGAGTTACACCAAGTGGCCCCCAAGATCTGCTGCAGCTCTAACATTTTAGGGTTCCAGCCACTCTTCAACCATAGAGTTGAAGGAGTTGATGCAGTTTTGTAAGTGGTCTGACTTATAACAGAGAGTTTTTAAGGGAGCCACATGCATTTTTAAAAGATAATTTTTAATTTAATTTTGCTCAAGTGTGGAAAGCCATATTGGTCTGGGTTCTATATTCTGGGGTGACAATATAGAGAAAGGAGAGAAAGGGGGACAAGAAGCAACTACAGATCCTCAGGGATATCATGGGGACCATGTGTAAAGTGTCCAAATAGAGCCCACAGCTTTTACAAAAGCTAACTGTTACACTACTAAAGTTAAAACCCAAGTGCAACTAGAGTAAGCAAACACAATGCATGGCGTGACTTACAGAAATTATTTCATTAATCTGATGCCTGACATTTCCATGTTAGAATTCTGTTAGTTTAAGAGACTTTCTCCCTTGACTTCCTATTTAGATGTAGCACCCATTACTATATGAGAATAAATAGTTTATCTAGGGATTTCTAAGCAAGTTACTGAGGGAATAAGGTTTTCCAGAGTGTAAAGGGATGGAACTAGTTCCTTCAAAATCCTACGTCCCATTCCAGATATGCAACCCATTTTTATGGCAACGTTGTTTTGCTCCTCCCCACGTGTTCTGTGAGACTGTATGTTATGCTTAGAGTCTGGAAGAACGGGGTTAATCCGGTAGAAAGGCTAGAAGGAAGGCAGAATGGGATTCTCTGTGGATGGCTCATGTCATGTAACAAATACTATGAGACTGAGGGATGAGCTTTTGGCCTTTTTCCAAGACTCCTGGGAAATTTAAGAGTCAGTAGGAAAATATGATGTGCTCTAGCTCCAGACTGAGCTGGTGAACTACATGAGGAATACTATGATTTAGCAAAAGCAAATGTGGGAAGAGTGGCTACTTTCCGAGTATAAAACACTCACCCATCCAGTGACCTTTACAGGGGTGGCCCTCTCAATCAACTGACTCTTAACATCTGCCTGTCCTGGCACTGTCCCATCACATGACTTTGTCTGCTTTTGATATTAAAATCTGCTATGTTAATATATGATTATGTTTGTCATTCATTAATACATTAAATAAATATCTGCTTACTATGTGCCAGATAACTTGCTAGGCACTAGAAATAAAAATTATAAGCAAACGAGGCACAATCCCTAACCTCTTGGGGCTTTCACCCTAGTGGTAGAGTCAGATATCAATAGATAATCTCATGAATAAATGATATATAATTTACTACATATACTATAGAAATATTATAAGAATACTACAGGGATTTACTATATATACTATAGTAGTAGTATAGAAATGTGAGGAATGCTAGAGATTTGACCCAGTCTAAAGGATCATAGGAGGAGATACCAAGAAATGATATATGAGCTGGGAGTTGAAGGATATTTACTGGCTTGTGGTTTTAGTTATTTATATTTTAATTCATTTGTTCATCAAATATTTATCAAATATCTTCTCTATATACTATATTCAGAAACAGAGATAATTTCCTAAATTCCTGAATGGCCTTTAACTTGTTCTTTTAAGCAAATGCTATTATTATCATTTCAGTGAAGACATTGATGATGTTTCCAAGGACACCATATACAAGAAAGTAGTTTTTCGAAAGTACCTTGATAGCTCTTTTAACAAGCTTGATCCTCGGGGAGAGTATGAAGAGCATCTTGGCATACTTGGTCCTATCATTAGAGCTGAAGTGGATGATGTTATCCAAGTAAGTCATCTTTTGAGCATTGCTAAGATCATCAGAGGAATTTCCACAAGCACCAGAGGGTTGTAGAGATGAAAGTGGCAAGAGAGCTATGGTGACTTATTTATTTTTCAAAATTAACAAATAACTACATTTCTTTTCAAAGACTGCTTACCAAGTAACTTGCCACTCTTCAAGGAAAAAAAAAAAAGATCTCATAATTTTATTTCTCCCTCTGCTAAGCTCCTGTTCATTCTATATGGGCCAGTTCCATTGCTCCTAAGAAACTTTCTTTAATTCCCCCAACCTCTCCTAAACATTCAACTGAATTGCTTCTCCCAGGCATTCCCACCTAATCCCATTCATACTTTGTTTACAGCACCTTTTGTCTCCAGATTTTTAACTTGCATTCACATGTGCAATCTCTCTAGCCAGTAGGTTGAAACCTTATTGTGAGTAAAACCCAAGCCTCATTCATTTTCAAATCTGTAGCACCTATCTTTATCATTTCTTTTGTAGATAATGTCAATACTTTTGCTTTGAGCCTAAAAACAAACCTGTTTTGGTGTTTCTGGAGTAAACTGCTTAGGCCCTATCTCATAGGATGGTTGTAAAATTAGATGAAGTAATATACGAAAGTTACTTTGCGATTCTAAACATTCAATATATCTTAGGTTCAATTGAATAGCCATCCACTTTGACCCATAATGCTGACATTTTGGGGGCTTTATTAAACGTAAATACATTGGTGAATCATTCTTTTTTTTAGGTTCGTTTTAAAAACTTAGCATCCAGACCATATTCTCTTCATGCCCATGGGCTTTTCTATGAAAAATCATCAGAGGGAAAGACTTATGAAGATGACTCTCCTGAATGGTTTAATGAAGACAATGCTGTTCAGCCCAACAGCACTTATACATATGTATGGCACGCCACTGAGCGATCAGGGCCAGAAAATCCTGGCTCTGCCTGTCGGGCTTGGGCCTACTACTCGGCAGTGAACCCGGTAAGCATGGCCATCGAAAGTTTTTCTCATTTCCCCAAACTTATAACCTGAGTCCATCAAATGGAAGTGTCACAATTATTTCTTAGTAGATATCTCTCTTTCCATGAGGAATGTGTAAGGATCATGGTCAACAGTCGACAGCTACCGTAATCAGGGACTATCCATGCCGATCTTCAGATGATGGTGAGAAGCATTTGTTCAGTGGAAAGGAATGAGGAATACTTAAAAGGTTGGCCCTAGTTAGAGTGACTACCTTTACAGAAGAAGATGTTTATCTGCAATTTCCTTGAACAAGTATTAGCTTTCTTCTGCCTTTTTTTTTCTTTTTTAATAAAAGAACTACAAAATCAAGACTCCCTCATTTCGAGCATGGTAGAGAGCATAGACTTAGATTTCAATTCCTATCCTGTCACTGACTGTGTAGCCCTAGGAAAGTTACTTGAGCTCCCTCAGCCTCAGTTTCCAAAGTTAAAAATGAGATAACAGTATATAGCATATATAGTAGGCACTTGGTAATATTTGTTCAATAAATGAATTTATTTTTTACCATATAGGATTGTTGTCAGAATTACATAAGATACTATAGGCAAAATATTTAACATAGTAGATGCTCAATAAATAGTATTTATAATAGTATCACTATTATTATCATCATTATTATCATTACTACCACGTCGAAACAAAGGATTAATCAGAGGAAGTGACTATGAGTATCACAGAATTAGATGATCAATATCCAGGCTTATTAAGCTATTCATTTATAATCTTCAAATTCAGAGCCTCTGAGAAGGTCTCCTCTTCAATATGATCAGTGATTGTCAGAAGGACAAAGAAAATCTTGAGAAAGAGATAATACGTGCAATTTGCTCTTACTATCTTCCAGGAAAAAGATATCCATTCAGGCTTGATAGGACCCCTTCTGATCTGCCGAAAAGGAACGCTTCATAAGGAGACCAACATGCCTGTGGACATGAGAGAATTTGTCCTACTTTTTATGGTCTTTGATGAAAAGAAGAGCTGGTACTATGAAAAGAAGCCCACGAGGTCTTGGAGCCGCACATCCTCAGAAGTAAAAAACTCCCATGAGTTTCATGGTATTTTCCTCTGACTTTGATCTAGTCTCTGAACCTAATCACTGGGTGATAGTGATTCCTGCCCATAGGTCTTCCCAAAATTAGACATGAGATGCTTCTGTGGAACCAGGAGCTCTAATTGACACCAGGTCCTTAAATGTCTACGAGGGCTGATGTAACCTGGCAGGTGACACTGCAGGTGAAAGAGAGTATACAAAATCTGAAATCTAAAAGATAGCTCACAGGGCTGCTGCAAAACCAACCCAAGCAAACCAACAAAAAAGCCAGTGTGCTTCGGTGGGTAACATAAATTGGAAAGGAATTAACATCATTCTGCAGTTTAAACAGTTAATAAAACTGTTTCTTGATCTCTAAAGGATCAATTATTTATGTAGAAGTGATCACACGTACTTTCAAAATAAGAATGACTGTAATATTTGTAGCTCTCAGCAGTTCCCAGGTGGCACCCAAAGCATATGTGGAGAAAATGATATAGGAAACTGTGTAGCCAGCTAATGGAAGAAGAGGGCCAAGAGAACATTTGGGTGGGAAGAGAGGGGAAAGCATATCTACTCTGAAGTCCATTCAGGAACTTTGTCTGTAAATTGGCAACCGAACTACTAGTTTTAGAGAAAGGCAGAATTTAGGATTTGGTGAACAGCAGATAGAATGACTTAGGGATCAGAAGACAAATGAAGACCCTGTTTTCAGAGTTTGATAAATGGAGGTGATTTCTATGAGATTTCTGATCAGGAAGGTCCTGTGCTTTGGGTGATGGGTCAGTCATTCAGTGTAATAGGAAAGAAGACTCTTCAGGAATAAAAAACAAAACAAAACAAAAACATTATAAGCAATATCCAGTTCACTGCCACCTCCTCTCCCCAGCCAGTCATCAAGGCTAAGTCGGTCTATGCTCCCTCTCCCACCCCATTTATACACTCAGGCTACCCTTTTTTAGCTTATTTTCCTCATTAAACTTCTGTAAGTGTGGAATACAATCTGATCTCACCTGCAAAAACACTTTGGCGTAGAGGAAATATGATTTACAATCTGCTCCAAAACCCCACCCTCTGGACTCTGCTTATCACACAAGGTTAAGAAATTCTATTAAGCAGTCTAGAATAGAGTCAGTTGAGAGCTGCCCCACAGACTCCAAGCAGAGCTTTCTTTTCTCTTCTCCTATAATCTCTAGGCCTTTCAGCCCAGGGTGCTTGGTCTCATGGGTAAGAAGCACATCCTCTGAAAATCTCTCAACCTAGTGGAAAGTACAGACTGCAGAATCAGACAGGCCCATTTCGTAGCCATGCCGTTTACTTGCTGAGTACCCTCGAGGCCCTGCTTCCTGATTCTTCAAAGAAAGCGTAAAATGCATCCAGTATAGTTTGAGTTTTAAATGTATTGTCGTCTAAATCTCTGTAATTTGGTAATCTTCCACTGTAGAACTTATCAGGGTATTTGATAAGCAGACCACCTATGCCTGGCCTCTGCAGTATACACTGAGTAAATATGTGTTGGATTAGTAAACAAATGAACTTTATTCACTCAGCTCAATTTATCTAATGTTTACTGAGTGCCTACTCTGCTGAGCGTCTTCACTTTTGTATCCTGATGTAATGGTTTAGCAATGCTGACCTAATAACCACTGGAGATATCTTTTACTTCTAGGAGATCTATTTCTTACATAGAAACTAAGATGAGGAGGTGAGGCTGGTGTTATGAGTATCTAGACAGGTGCTTTCATATCTGATATAATTTTAAGAGAGCCAAAATGATCTCAACTCTTCTCCCTCCAAAAATTCACTTGCCTGGTTCCTGAAATTCCACAGTAGTCCCTTTAACTTTAGCAGAATAAACAACAGCCGCCACCACCACCAAAACTTCCCTCACTTCAGTCCCAATTAAGTTCGTGGTAGCATTAAGCTTTATCATTAAAATTTTGTATGCATTCATTTGTTAAGGTGATCAAGTTTATCAGATGCTTAAAACACACATGTTTCAGTAAGGAGAGAGTTGATAAAGTCTGAGAACCCTAGACATCCAAGCTGGGAAGGGGGCGGAGGAGCAATCAGACAAACGAGAGAAGAAACATGAATGACTAAGGCTGGTGGGTATAACAAAGATAAAGGCCAACTTCCTGGGCTTCCCTCGTGGTGCAGTGGTTAAGAATCCGCCTGCCAATGCAGGGGACACGGATTTGAGCCCTGGTCCGGGAAGACTCCTCATGCTGCGGAGCGACTAAGCCCATGCGCCACAACTACTGAGCCTGCTTGCCACAACTACTGAAGCTTGCGCGCCTAGAGCCCGAACTCTGCAACAAGAGAAGCCACTGCAATGAGGAGCCCACGCACCACAACGAAGAGTAGCCCCTGCTCGCCGCAACTAGAGAAAGCCTGCGTGCAGCAACGAAGACCCAACAATGAAGACCCAACGCAGCCAAAAATAATAAATAAATAAACTTTTTTTTTTTTTTAAACCGACTTCCTAATTTTGCCTGGAACTATCTCTGAATTTAGGAGGCCTTAGAGTGATACACTGCATATCCCCTCACTTACCCTCTTTCCTCTAATGACTAGAGTTCACTTATCTGCCCACATTAGTCCTTACCCTTTTCGTAGCCTAGGAAAATTCATACTACAAATATAAAGAATAAATGGATAAAGCACAGAACAGGAAAAGTGTAAATCTGGGGAAAAGAGTGATAAACTGATTGGAAAGGGTACTCACCCACACTTCTGCAGTAGGCTGGTGTAAGAAGGAAAAGGTGGCTCTGTTTCAGCCTCTTACTGATATTATGACATATAGGGGGCCCCTTACTATGTCTGGGTGGGATTGGGCATGCAGAGTAATAAAGAAGATGGGTGGTGAGCGGAAGGCCTCATATTTCCTCTTTCCTGATGTTCACAGATTTTTGACTGATTGCAACTCTCTGTCTTTTCAGCCATCAATGGGATGATCTACAACTTGCCTGGCCTGAGAATGTATGAGCAAGAGTGGGTGAGGTGGCACCTGCTGAACGTAGGCGGCTCCCAGGACATTCATGTGGTTCACTTTCATGGCCAGACCTTGCTGGAAAATGGCACTCAACAGCACCAGTTAGGGGTCTGGCCTCTTCTGCCTGGTAAAGATCTCGACAATGAAAAGAGGTCCCTGTGACCAAATGGCGAGAGCAGACAATCTTAGCGTCTGTAACTCTTCCTTATTCCCTCCTTGTGCATCTCCTTCCAAAGGGGTTAAAGCACGGGCTCTGGCATGGATCCTGGGCAAAGCCATATTCTAAACCTGCATGTAGAATACAGAAAAGCCAGCTAAATGTCTGCACTGTTTGTAGCACCACACAGACTAAATGTGCAGCCCAGCATTCTTCTACAGAGATGCTCTGTCTACTGCAGATTCTTCCAAGCCATGATGTGTCACGCAGGCCGGGTCTAAAGCAGATTACAAAATGAATCCCACGAGGTTCAGGCAGCTAAAGCTTTCTGTTGGGCGGAGATCAGAAACTTACCAGGATTTCGGGGTTCTTGAATTCTACTCCTCACTCTATCACCCTGATATCTTTGGGCAAGTGACTCTAGGAATCTGAATCTTAAACTGACTCATGAGGGGAAAAATATATTTTTAAATGATTATAAAAGTTAAGAATAACAAAAGTATTTAAAGCTTTTCATATGCAAAATAATGATAAGGTTTAACAAACTACAATCATCAAAACGGATTTTTACGTGCCAGTGAGTTGTTTGTGGGTGTGTATCGTAGGTGTGTGAGTGGAGGTGTAAGTGCTAGATGCCATTGATCTTCAAACTGCAGTGGGCATAATACAAATTTACAAAGCTGGTTAAAACACAGATGCTAAGGAGAGATTTTGCTCTCAGAGATTTTGATCTGATAGAACTTGGGCAGGGGCCCAGGATTTTTAACATTTTTTTTGCATTTTTAACAAGCAGCCTACCTTCCATAAATGCCATCTGAGAAGCTAGTCAGGGCAGTCCTTTGACAGGACTTTGGGTGGGGAGGTTGCTGTGTGAATCAGCCTCAGATGTAGGCACCCAAGTCCAAACGGGCCCGATTTAGTTAAGGATGGGGTAAACAGGGTCCTTGTTTGTTTGAAACATGCCAGTTTCTCATTAACAAAGCTATAAAGACCCACTCTGTTAAAATCAGGGGCAGAAAGGATTAGGTCAAACTCACTCCTGACTTTTCACCAAGTGTTACCAGATCAGTCATCCTTTCCATGAGCCTGCACGTGAGAAGCTGGGGTTCGCTGACCCACCTAAATCTTCATACCTAATATCTGCATTAGAGAGTAGAAGGCTGGAGGTCTTTTTTTAGCGTGTTTGAGGAGGATGACCATCAGCTATTACTTTTTACTCACAATCTAGGAAATGGTCACATATTATAGTCAGCAGAATTTAAGTATTAACTGGCGGTAGGTAATGTTAAATACCAGAATGGATAATCAGAGATTTCAGAAATCTCACTCTTTCAGTGATTTTCTGAAACAATTTTTGTACATCTCTCTCTAAAATGTAAATTTTATAGAAAAATTGAAACATGGGGGAAGGATGTTTTATTTTAATTTTCTCAGATAAAAAAGAAAAACTAGAGAAATGAAGAGAGAGAAAGGAAACATGTACAGTATTTTTGAGGCCCAATGACATATCATTCAAGGTTGCTTTGATAAGCTGTATTATATATGGGTTAACTTGTAACATTATATTTAGATAAATGAAAGTTTCTTTCTAGTAAGGGGTGCTGGAGATTTTTTTAAGTCCCAGGGCAATTTATTTTTAGTAAGTTTGTGTGTGTGATGTCATTGTTGTTTTGTTTTGATCTCTTTGTTACACCTGTAGTCCTGCCTAAAGAGAAATGGGTAACTCTTAAGTTATATTCTAAACCACTTGCAATTCAGGGATTTTAGGATTCTTTGGTGGCGGTCAACCAACGTTAACCTGCTAATCTTTGTGTATGCAATGTTGTCCTTTACTCTCTATTTTAGGTTCATTTAAAACTCTTGAAATGAAGGCATCAAAACCTGGCTGGTGGCTCCTAGACACAGAAGTTGGAGAAAACCAGAGAGCAGGGATGCAAACGCCATTTCTCATCATAGACAGAGGTATCATCCAAGAGCCACATTATTTTTTTTAGCAGGAGAGTGCCTGTCCCTAGAATATTACCAATTTTTAGATTGGAAATATTCAACTCTGAGAACTCTGACATAACAGAGGCATAATCTGTAGCAGTAATTTCTTTTATTCTGACCTATAGTCTGACTATACTGCAAACATCAGTTTTAAGCCAAATGGTTCAAACCAAAGGCATTCCTCTCATTTGAGGAACTAATATAAAGCATCCTCCTTCATGATTTGTGATCCATGGGGAAGTGAACGTAAGAAATTCTCCAGACTCCCAGAGTAGAGGAGGGGAGAGAAACCAGGAATTCAGCTGTGACCGAGATAGTCACTGAACTTGGCATTTCAGTATTCAAGAAACACAGTTTCCATCTGTCCATCCGTCTGTCCATCCAACCAGCCAGCCAGCCAGCCAGCCAGCCAGCATTTATTAAGCACCTGTTGTACCAAGCACTGTGTCAACATCCAGATAGTTCAGTGGCTAGTATTCCCTTCTTTGATCAGTATATAAATAACATTGTAACTTTCAGGTCAACTTTTGAGAACACAGTCTTATGAGGGATAGTACTTAATATTGTAAAATGGCTTATTTTAAGATACAAACAGATGGAAATCAATTTAAAAAGTATTTGCATTTCAGGATAAGTTGTTTCCCACTAGGGCATCACTAATTTTAATTTCTATTAAAGGACCAGTTCTTGCTAGTATGTTTACGATTTTATGGTCAGACATATTTAAGTCAGTGCCACACAGGTAGGTGAAAACATCTAATTACTGACCCACTAGAGGTATAATCTACAGCCATAGAGATTTTACTTTATTATATATACTCTCTAAGCAAAAATTATTCATTGTTCTATTTTTTTGTAGACTGTAAAATGCCAATGGGACTAAGCACCGGTCTCATAGCTGATTCACAGATCAAGGCTTCTGAGTTTTGGGGTAAGTAGTAGCATCATAGCCTGTAAAAGGCACCTCCTACAATTGTGCTGTATACGGCCCACAAAACTGTACATGACAACGCTGCCTATTGAATCCATGGGCCATTGCTCCTCTCTAGGCTTTTCTCTACCACAACATAGTAAAACAGCAGTAAAATCTCTAATTACTGACCCACTAGAGGTATAATCTCTAACCGTGGAAATTTTACTTTGTTATATGTATCTTCTAAGCAGAAATTACTCATTACTCTGTTTTGTAGAATGTAAGATGTCAATGGAACTAACCCGTGAAATATTCTAGCCAGATTCACAGGGTCTTATAGGCCAGGTATTACAATCCCCATTAATAGAGCCCTTTGCTGCATCAACCATGCATCTGTTCAAGAAACTTTTTGTTCACCCACTGTGCGTCAGGAACTCCTCCTAAGTTTCCTCTCTCTGCCTCAAACTCTTCCCAGCATCAGAAGGTCAATTGTAAGGGATCATGAGGCTCCCATAAATTCCTCCCATGTCTTTCTGTTAGGCAGGCACACTAGGCAGAAACCATACCAACATAACTGAGAAAAAATAAATGTGACCTATATGCAGTAAAGGGGGTGGGTGGTAGTTGACAGCTGTCCAAGCACAGGCCCGAAACCAAGATTTCATAATCAGGGACTGACTTAGTAGCTGAGGCCCGTGTCAATGACCTGGTCTCCTAATTGCAACAGAAGTTCCTTGAGGAATCTGGTTTTCCACTGGGACTAAACTCACTTGAGAAATTGCTAGATTTTTTTTTTTTTTTTAATTCAGAATAAATTTTTTTCTTCCTTTGGATTTAGGTTATTGGGAACCCAAATTAGCAAGACTAAACAATGGTGGATCATATAACGCTTGGATGGCAGAAAAACTTGCAGTAGAATTTAACCCTAAACCTTGGATCCAGGTATATCTTATTAACCTGATATATTAACCTGGTAATATTTACTGCTACTGTTAATAGTAAAAATGTGGGGGTTTTGTTTTTGTTTTTGTTTTTTGGCAGCGCTACACGGATTGTGGGGTATTAGTTCCCTGACCAGGGATTGAACCCAGGCCCTCGGTAATGCAAGTGCAGTGTCTTAACCACTGGTCTGCCAGGGGATTCCCTGTAATAATAAAAATGACAGTGATTTAATAATTTCTTCTTGTTGTTCTTGCAATGTTGTTAGGGGAAATGACAATTACTAGGTGCTAGGCACCATTCTAAGTACTTTACATACTCAAAATGAACCCTATGAGGTTATTTCTAGTAATATCCCATTTTACAGATAAAAAAAAACCTAACGCACAGAGGGATTAACTAACTTCCCAATGTCACATACACTAGGGAGTGGTTGAGTTTGGATTCAAGTTCAGGTACCCTGTGCTCAAATACGGATTGCCCCTAGCCATTTTATTAGTTTGTTAGGTGTTGGTTCTTTTTTTCTAAAGAAGGTTAGTTGTACAATGAATTAAGGCAGTGTGTGACTTGTTGACAAGGATGCTTCTGCTTAATGGCTTTTCTATATTGCAGGTAGACATGCAAAGGGAAGTCCTGTTCACAGGGATCCAGACCCAAGGTGCCAAACACTACCTGAAGTCTTACTACACCACCGAGTTCTTCGTGGCTTACAGCTCTGACCGGACAAACTGGCGGATCTTCAAAGGAAACAGCACTAGGAACGTGATGGTCTGTGTGCATTGTTGTTTCTTCCCGAGCCTAGGGTTACTATATCTTTTTTAAAAATACCTTTCTGGGTGTTATAAATACAAACGGCTTTCTTAGTGTCTTATGGAGGAAAGTGGTAAAATGACGTGTATATATGTGTTACAAATTAAAGGGATAAGCTTGACTTCTGAAATTCCAAAACTTCATAAAACTTGAAAAAAAAATCTCTTTATAATCAAACTAAATACCCAGACTTCTCAGGTTGGCAGGTGATATGCAGTACAGTAGAATATCTGGTCTTGTGCCTTAAAGAGCTCATGCTAAAAATGGCCCACCAAGAGTTCTGATTTTACTAACTCTTACAATTTATTTTGTTCTCTATTTCAGTGTAACTGAAGGAAATAATAGTGTTAATACCAGTAGTGCTCTGAGGCAGTGTGATTCTCACATTTTTTTTTTGCTGCCATGCCTGAGGAGTGACTTTCCCCTGTTGGATCGTCCAGGGGCTCAGCCTGTTTATTCCCAATGACCCAATTATACCAGTCCTAATTCTTCCCCTTCTCCCTCACCCCCCTCTTCAAAGAAAGCTATCTGAATGCAAGGAGTCAGTCCACCATTATTACAGTGATAACCTTGAATCAGTTTCATTTTTTCTGTAAATCATTTACTATGTTACTATCTTCTATGTTATCATTTAGTTATTTCTAATAATAAATTATTTGCACTATACCTTAGAATAGATCATGAAAATCTTAAACTATGGTTCTTACCAATCAGTATTGGAGACAGTACACAAATTACAGTTAAAGTCCATAGTTTAAAGATTTTTGCATCTATGTTCATGAGGGATATTTGTGTGTAGTTTTATTTGTTTATATACTGTCCTTTTTGTTTTAATATCAGAGTAATACTAGCTTCATAAAATAAATTAGGTAGTGTGCTCTTCTATTCTGTTTTCTGGAAGAGATAATCTAGTATTGGTGTTAATTCTTTAAACATTTGGTATAATTCACCAGCAAAACCAGGTGGACCTGGAGATTTGTTCTCTGGGAATTTAAAAATTACAAATTCAATTTCTTTAATAGTTACAGGCTCTTCAAATTACCTATTTCATATGGGGTGAATTTGGATAGTTTGTGTTTTTTCAGTCAATTGGTCCATTTCCTCTAAGTTGTTAAATTTATGTGTAAGAGTTTTTTGTAGTATTCTCTTATTATCCTTTTGATGTCTGCAGGGTCTGTAGTGATATTGCCTATTTCATTTATGATATTGGTAATTTGCATCTCTTCTCTTTTTGCTTTGTCAGTCTTGCTAGAGATTTGCCAGTTTTTAAAGATCTTTTCGAATAACTGGCCCTTTGTTTCACTGCTGTTATCTATTGCTTTTCTGTTTTCAATATTCCTGATATCCGCTCTTTTGTTTTAGTTGGCTCTTCCTGACACTGTTCTGGCAGGGAAATGGGATGGGGCACAGCCTCTTTACAGCCAGGTAGAGGTCAAAGTCCATTCCCTACGTGGCCTCCTCTGTTGACACCTGAGCTGGGACCCCTTCTCTTTGCTGCTGGTGGGGGATGGGATGGTATCCACTGACACTGCAGGAGTGGGAGCCTTATTAGAAGCTGGAAGAGATGAAGATCCTGGGTCTCTATTTGGCTTTCTCTGACACAACCCCAGTCAGGGTGTTGGGGTGCCTCCTTACAGTCTCATGAGCATGGAAGTCTAGGCTCCCCAGTTGGCCTTTGCTGCTGTGGGTAGGGAAGGGGCCACAGTGTTTTCTATTCTATGATGTTTGGCTTGAAGTAGAATAATTGTTATCTAAAAGTTTTCTGTCTTGTTAGACTGCTCTTTTCTGGTCCTGAGGCTAGAGAAAGAAGGCTTTTGCTGGCTTTTTTTTTTTTGTCTGCACCTATTCGTGTTTCCTGGTTCCTGGCTTCTTTACTTATAAGTCTGTATATGCGGTAAAAAGAAAACCCAGGGGACTCACCACTGTGTTGTTCCTTGGGTCCTGAGAACCCTAGCCAGTCTGCCTTTTCTCCACCTTTCAGAGTCTTTTTATGTTTTCAGTCGTGCTTATACCATCTTCCTGAAGTGGAAGTATTCCCAGGTATCTTTTAAGACCAAATTAATTTGATTCGGGCTACATGAAAACTTAATATTACCATATTAAATTGGATGAAAATTTTATTATAAAATCACCTTATAGAGAATTGTTATATAACTAAATTTTCCTCTCTTCCTCTAGTATTTTAATGGCAATTCGGATGCCTCTACAATAAAAGAGAATCAGTTTGACCCACCGGTTGTGGCTAGATATATTAGAATCTCTCCAACTAACTCCTATAACAAACCTGCCCTTCGATTGGAGCTGCAAGGTTGCGAGGTTAACGGTAAGGAACACAGATGCATTGTTTTCTAGCTGCCACTCAGAAAATCAAGATTTGGGGGGTATGGGAGAATGGGTAGAAGTTTTAGTTCTCTTCACTTAGGCTCCTAGAAAATCCTTTGTGAAACAGAGGTTCCACTCAGGTAAACTCTCATTGTGATCTAGACTGAGACTGGTTCTGCCAGCCGGGGGGCAGGCTCTCTGAAGAACTCCTGGATCATATGGACACTGCCTTGACCCTCGAAAGAAGGGCCCTAGCGAAGAACGACCTCCATCAGCCCATTTTCAATAAGAACTGAGAGTCAAACTAGGTCTGACTCTTCCAAAGTCTTCCAGCCAGGTCACTCAGACTTTAATGTAATAAAAGTATCTAGCAACATTACTGGCATATATTAGGTGTTCAGTGAATGTTTTTGAAATATACATCTGCCTCCCAACTTCCTGAAACCTTGCTCGGACTCTGTAGTCTGTTTCACACTCTATGTAGGTATCCAAGCCTTTTCTATGTAAGCTTCTATTTTTCAGGGGATGTAATGTGACCCGTGGTATAAATAAATCTAGATAATCATAAATGGCCATAATAAAATTCTACTCTATATAACAAGATGCTTAAGGGTTTTATCAACTCTTCTTCTTCTCTGACTCTTAAAGTGGTGCTTTCCAAATTTTTTCACTTCAAAGCACATATAAAATATAATACCTGTCTCACAGTCTGGGGTAAAAGGATGAAGCAATCCACCCTGGGCTTGGCTGATCTAGGCACCACCTAGCTGCTCAAGGGCTGAGGGGGGAGGGAGATCAATATACAGGCACACCTGTCCAGCAAAGATATTCTTCAACAAGGAAGGCAAAATAAAGACATATTTATACAATATATATGTATATGTGTGTGTGTGTATATATATATATATATACACACACACACATACAGACACACCTAAAACTTGCTGTGGCACATCTGTTGGGGAGCTACAGTGCCTTCTCTCAGGGTAGAAGGAAGAAACCATGGCTTACAGTGGAGAAAGCTGAACCTTGGAATAAGTTTCTTATCAGCTGATAAGAAACTTGTAAGCAGATAACAGTACAATAAACTCTTGATATTCATGAGGGACATGGAAATGGGCATTTTGCCAATGTTCAGATAGCAATGCTATGTAACATCTTCCACATAAAATGCAACTTTGGGGGATTTCTCTGGCAGTCCAGTGGTTAAGACTTCGCCTTCCAACGCAGGGGGTGCATGTTCGATCCCTGGTGGGGAGTTAAGATCCCACATGCCTCATGGCCAAAGAACCAAAACATTAAACAGAAGCAGTATTGTAACAAATTCAGTAAAGACTTTAAAAATGGTCCACATCAGAAAAAAATTGCAAATTTTGATCAGGCAGGAAAACCTAAAACAGCTCTATAAGTCATTATCGTTTTTCTTTCCATATGGCATGCGATGTAACTGGTAGTTTGTTCAGGTCATAGAGTCAGGCTACCCTAAAATGTGACATTCAACAATGTTAGTCTATTTAAAACCTCTATTTTCTATACAAGAAGTATTACTTTTTAAAATCTCTTCATTTTCTTGATGTTTATATAATTAGTATTAGCAGTAAGCTTTCTTCTTTGAAGCCTTTTTTTCATGAAGAAAGTAAGGTATCACTTTAAGAAAATGTCTGCATGATTTGCTAGCAAGAACAAAGTGTCACAAAGATGATGATGATGGGCAGTCAGCTGGGCTCACTCACTAGATATGTTTCTTACACTCACAGATCAGCTTTGTTGCCTGTGACATTCAAATTCATGCCTTGGCAAAATTCTAAAGGGTGTATCACATGAATCACCCTCAAAGGGTTGGAAATAAAATATTAAATGTGACTACCAAGGTCCCCTATAACTTCTTCTTTGTAGCTTTTGTTAGAAGAAATAGAGTATGTTTTTATATACATAGATACTTTAGGAGTATTGTCTACCTCAAAGCAAAGAGCAAAGTTTCCATGACTCACTGAAGGAGGGAAATGAGTTTAGATGTTTAGAACATGGTATTTGATGTCAGACTGCCTGGGCTCAAAGCTAGTTTCTGATTCTTCTAGCAGTATTATTTTAGTCAAGTTACTTTTTCTTCCTGTGCTTTTGTTTTCTCGTTCGTAAAATGGAGATATTTAAGAGCATTAAGTAATACGTGTGAAGCCTGAAAACAGGGTTTAGCACTTGGACAATAAATGTTCATTGCTGTGATGGTTGTTTTTGTCATTACTTAGCAGTAATATTATTTCTTGTCTCCTCTGAAGTACAAAATGCCATGCGAGGAATATCATGGTATATAGTTAATCACGTTACTTTTTTCTTGACAGGATGCTCCACACCGCTGGGTATGGAAAGTGGAAAGATAGAAAACAAGCAAATCACAGCTTCCTCAATTAAAAACTCTTGGTGGGGAGATTACTGGGAACCCTTCCTTGCCCGTCTTAATGCCCAGGGCCGTGTGAATGCCTGGCAAGCCAAGGTGAAATGTCCCCTGCAAATGGAATTCTCTCAGCCTTTCAGAAGAAAGCATAGGCCCTCACTACAGGGAACATGGGGGCCCTGGGAAGCCAGAGTATCATCTCCTGCTTCTGCAGATTATGATCCTAGGTCTGAGAACTAGGCTGTGTGCTGTCTTGATAGCTTTAGCTCGAACTTTGCCTCCGAGAGAAGTTATCATCTCTGTGGTCTTGATTTAGACTAGGGGTGGGCAAAATTTTTCTGCAAAGGGCCAGACAATATTTTAGCCTTTGTGAGACATACATTCTCTGTCATAACTACTCAACTCTGCCACTGTTGCAGGGAAGCAGCTGTCAACAATATGTAAATGCATGAACATGGCTGTATTCCAATAAAACCTTATTTACAAAAGCAGGCAGTAGGCCAGGTTTGGCCTTGGGCTGTAGTTTGCCAACTCCTGATCGAGACAACTTCCATTAGGGATAAATGACTTAGATTTGCAACATCTTGTCTTCTTTTTGCTCTCTCCAGAATTTAGCAATATTTTTCATTTTCTTAGAAGTGTCATTTAAATTGTTTTGTTCTCATTTTCTCAGAACTTTGTAACATTCCTTTTGATAATTGGCAGCCTGATAAGATGCTGCAAAACCAGGTTTATAAATATGTGATCTAAGTTTTGTAAACATCTCGCAGAGAGTTATATTGCCCTTGATATTAGCCCATTGAGTAATTAAGGTAACTTTTAGTTCTAGGGTAACTATTAATAATTGACTCATATTTATTTCATTCTTCGACTGACCTGAAAAATCTGAATGGCATCAGAAATCAGAACAGTCCAGTCAATCAACTTAATCCAGGTTCCCTGTTTTCTGTCCTCCTAACTCCCTCCCTTAAGGAAGCTACACTCCAATTCCCTGGACTCTGTATAGAATCCCATGTCCTAATCTTAAATCAAGCCACCAGATAAAGGAGGAGGGAATGGTGTGATACAAGGGGAGCAAATAGAAGAGACTATCTGGGCCCAATACAGAGAGTCTTGGGCAACTATGTCTGTGCCTTGAGACTCATTTCTGGATTATCACAGAATCACAGAATGTTAGAAAGGCAAAGGGTTTTACAAAGCATCTGGTCCATATTTTCCTTTTAAGTCCAAACGCAAAAGAGGTTAAATAATTTTAGCTTAGCCTGGTGGCAGAATCAGGAATCCCACTCTCCGGATAGACAGATCTATGCTCCTTGAACCATTTGAAGCAACCCAGGCACCTCATTTTGCAATTTTGCAAAGGGGGGAACTGAGACCCACAGAAGTTAAAGTAATAATGTTGTGTAACATTATATTGATTTAATTTCTATAATATAAATAAAATAAAATAAATATAACTAAAATAAAGGGACTTCCCTGGCATTCCAGTGGTTAGGACTCTGCTTCCACTGCCAGTGGCCTGGGTTTGATCCCTGATGGGGGAATTAAGATCTTCAAGCCATGCAGCACGGCCCCCCAAAAAAAGTTAGAGAGAGGGTATCAACCAATTCTTTCCCAGATGCCCCTTTAGACCTGTTCATGGTGTAACCTTGTCATCCCACCCTCCATTTTACAGCCTTTTAAAAAATTTTGCCCTCTATATAATTTGCTCTTAGTTTTGTGATATAGTAAAGGCTGCAAAGATAAAAGTCTAATTTTAATTTTTAAAGCTGTCATTTTAAATCTGGAATTTTAGGTCAAAACTATTTGTTTCACTTAACCTTCAATAGTATGAAATGTCATGTACGGGGTTTCTTTAGAGAGGTGGAAAATCTAAGCCAGACATATGCAGGTATGCACGCAGACTGAAGTGTCTCTGCCTCTTTGATGCCTCCAAAAAAAATTTACACTTACAAAGCTCCCCTAGCTATCTATTTGCATTCTGTATCACTCGTACAACCTTGATTGACACCACCAGATGTCACTAGAGGGTGTTACAAAATTAACCAAAATTATCTAATACAATCATTTTAATTCAATTAATTTGCTTAAAAAATACAATAACATGTGACTACACATATACACACATATGTGACTACACATATGTGACTACACATATATACATATGTGACTACACATATACATACATATGTGACTACACGTATACATACATGTGTGTATACACATATACCCATACAGACATGCACATATGAGTGATGTTGAGAAAATATATCAATATTCATTATTTCATACAGGATTGAATGAGACTATGGGGCATGATAAACCTCCCAAAGATGAAAATTAATCTCAGATTACTCTAAAACTCAATTAGTCTTTCTGATTCTCTTTCTGCAAGCGTCTATCATCAAATTAGGCATTTTGTTAGGCCAGAGACAGGACAACTACTATGCCACACCCAGCCCTGGGTGTAGCTTTATTAGGTCTCTCAGATATTACATTTATTTGAAATATCAGAAAAGAAGAAATTGGACTACTTCTCCTATTGTACATTAGCAATGGAAAGAAAAGTGGGGCTTTTCTAAAATAAGTTAAATTGGGAGAGGATACTATCTAATTCTCTCTCAGATAACTCTTCAGTAATATCACCATAGCATTTAAATAAACTTGCTTAAGAGAAAAATATTTACAGGTAATTTAGCAATTTAATGCTTTTTCTCAAATAAAATGTATTTATTTGTTGAGCACCATCTGTGTGCCATACATCGTGGTGAACACCTGAAAACAAAACTAAGTCCCTGCCCTCAAAGGGTAAGGAACACAAGTAAACACATAACTGTTGTACAATGCGTGAAATATTCCAAAAGTTTATAAACCTGCTGACAATAAACAAGAAGGAACAGGGAAGGATTCTAGGAGAAAGGGAATCCTCAGGGATGAGACAGAAAAGAAATCTTTCCAGCTCAGTGCATTTCTGAGTATCTTGGTCTAAAAAAGCAAAGGTTTTAATGTCAAATGCATTGTTCTAATCATTTTCATAGGCAAACAACAACAATCAGTGGTTACAAATTGATCTGCTCAAAATCAAGAAGATAACAGCGATTGTAACACAGGGTTGCAAGTCTCTGTCCTCTGAAATGTATGTGAAGAGCTACACCATCCAGTACAGTGACCAGGGAGTTGAATGGAAACCTTACAGAGAGAAATCCTCGTTGGTGGACAAGGTACAGGGGTATCTTGGCAAAAAGAAAACAATTTGAAAACTGCTATGATGAGAACAGAACCTCAAATTTGCAAATAGTTCTTTGTATTTGATAAGCACGCACTGACATGCATCACTCTTTAAATCTTCTAAGTCCTAGCTCTGTAAGTAGCTGGTCTTGGGACAGGGACCATGCACACTATCTTTCTGCTTTGACTGAGCCACCTATAAAAGAATGAGGACAAAACAGCAGTGGACGGTGTGAAGTTTAATTAGCTCTGATTGAGAAAGATGGTGAAAGGGTTGTCTCAGCCTGCTTGGACTGTATAACAAATTACCATAGACTGGGTGACAAACAAAAAACACGTATTTCTCACAGTTCTGGAGGCTAGAATCCTAGATCAGGGTGCCAGCATGGTTGGGTTTTTAGTGAGGGCAGTCTTCCTGGTTGTGCTTTCATATGGCCTTCCTCGGTGCGTGCACACACAGAGATGCCATGAGGGCCCTACCCCCAACCTAGCCCTAATCATCTCCCAAAGGACCCACCTCCTCGTATCATCCCATTGAGGATTAGGGTTTGAACATATGAATTTTGGAAGGATACAAACATACAGTCTGTAACAGGGGTCTAGAAAACCTTCTACCATATTAACATTAGCTTGGATGTACTTGTTATTCATGGCTGATCACATACATACCCACGGCCATATACCTTTCAGTGTCGTATTGTTATTCAAACAATTGTTATCCTTCCGGATGAGGAGACTAATTTCCTGCAAGATGAACTATTCCATTATACTCCTAAATTCCTAGTTATACGGTTTTAAAATACTACCAGAGGCAAAGCTAAGGAGAGGAACCTAATATTCCAGGAATGGGAATTGGGCTGAAACCAGTAGGAGGGGCAACACGGGAGAAGGGGATGGACATTTATGCTCATCATGGGCTCAGCACTTAATCTCAGTTAATGGATTTGAATCTCTTTCTCTCTAAACCCCTGGGTTGTTTATTTGTTAGGTTTGGTTTGGTTTACTTCTCACTGTATCAAGATATCCTCATAGTAGGGCAAAAATCATTTTTATAAACAAATAGTGACTTAGCTTCTGATGTGTGTAAATCTTGGGGAACTTGCTGGGGATGACAGAAACACACCTAAAACACAGCTTAGTTGATGATATAGGGCATATGACAAAAAGGATAAATAAAAATACATGATGTATTTTATTTTAAAAGTTAGTAATAGCTAACCATTTATTGGTGCCCATTATCTGGCACTTAATAAAGACGTGTCATATGTTTACATACTCTACAACAACTTCTATGAGGTAAAATTTATTATCCCCATTTTGCCAATAAGGAAATGGATAATCAGAGACTACAAGTAATTTGCTCAAAGTCACATAGCTACAAAGGGGCTAAAGGCAGATATGCTTTCGCGGCTGCCCCACAGCACCATATCAGATTTCTTTATTTTTCCCTGTTCCAACTCAGATCACTGATGAGGTGATATCACTAAAGAGGTATGTCTGGAGTGTGAGTTCATAATTGATTGAGGATCATCTTTGTGATACTGTTGTATGTGTTCATTAATGCCCACAGTTTGAACTAAAAGGATAAAAAATTATAAGTTTTTCAAATTGAAATACAGTTGGTATACAATATTATGTTACTTTCAGGTATAAGATTTTTATACCCATTATGCCATCCTTAAAGATTTTCTCATATTTTGCTTTCAGATTTTCGAAGGAAATAATAATATCAAAGGACACGCGAAGAACTTTTTCAACCCACCAATCATTTCCAGGTTTATACGCATCATTCCTAAAACATGGAATCAAAACATTGCACTTCGCCTGGAACTCTTTGGCTGTGATATTTAATAGAATTGATTATTCAAAAGATAGGAGGGACTCAAAGATATCAAACCATTTAGAGTGGACAATGTATTTTAGAGCTATTTTAAATATTAAAAATTTTCCACTATTTCTCTTTTTTCTATTAGAGAATAAAATTTTATATGTGAAACCTTTATAACTTCTTATAACCACTAAGTAAGCTGATGACTATTATCTCTGCATTAATTTGAGTATAGATGGGAAAATATCAAGAACCAACAAGAAAAGGCTTATCTTTCACTGATTAAAAATGCTATATAAAGTAATATTCATGTAGTTAACATTCTTCATAATAGTTCTCAAACCCTATACACATTAATAAAAGAGATATTACTCTTTTAAAGCATTTATAAGCCCAGATAACTTTCATTCCTATATTTTTCTTTAAAAAAAACTATGATTTAAGAGTATAGGAAACAAACAGTATTTCTCAATGGTTTGTTTTTCTTGACAGTGGAGAGAAAAAGTCTTACTATATGGAACGACACGTGCTTAAAATACCCTATCTTACTGACATGATAATGACTTTTCTGACCCTCCACGAGTAAAGATACAAGTAAGCATGTTTTCAGTGGTCCCGCTGCACTTGTGAATCTGGCCTGGTCTCCCTTGGGACTGATTGCATATATTGATGTTCAGGGTTAGGGATCATTAATAGGACAGATCTAAAATAACCATGGGATGGCTGAACACGTAACCTTGGCTTCATTCTAGCTGGTAGTACATGGCACACTGTTTCAAAACACAGGCTCACCTACAGGAAAGTGAATACCTATAATAAAGAGCGTTGGAACCCTTGGCCCAAATGCAGCTGTTCTTGCTAGAACTGGCCCCTGGCCAAAGTGGCAAACAGTTGAAATTCTCTCTCAGTGCCTTTCTCTTTATGGCCCCAGCCTCCACCTCTCCCTTCCCCTTTCAAGCACTCCCTTCCCTGGGAACTTGGCATCTAATAATTTTACAGACATTGTGAGACTGAGAAGCCTTCTGGTATCCTCTAAGTCACATGGGAGAGACTCACTGGTGACGCTATCTATTTTAGTGGAACAAACCACCCCAAAACTTAGTGCTTAAAACAGCCACCAATTTATTATTTCTCATGATTCTGTAGGTTGACTGGGCACAGCTGGGTGGTTTTACTGGTGGCTTCATTTGGGGTCTCTAGTGAGTTTACAGTTAGACAGTGACTGTAGCCAGAGTCATCAGGAGGCTCAACTGACTGTTGGGAAAGCTGGTCCTCTGTCCCTCTCCAAGTAGTTTCATATTCTCTCCTCATTGCATGGCTTCTTCACGTGGTCTGTTCACTTGGTGTCTCCAACAAGTGATCTAGACTTCTTATAGGGTGATACAGGCTCCCAAAAGCAAGTGTGTTCAAGAGGTAGGAAGCAGAAGCTGCCAGTCCTTTTTTTTTTTTAATAGATCTTTATTGGAGTATAATTGCTTCACAATACTGTGTTAGTTTCTGTTGCACAACAAAGTGAATCAGCCATATGCATGCACATGTCCCCATATCCCCTCCCTCTTGAGCCTCCCTCCCACCCTCCCTATCCCATCCCTCTAGGTCATTGCAAAGCACTGAGCTGATCTCCCTGTGCTATGCTGCTGCTTCCCACCAGCCAACTATTTTACATTCAGTAGTGCGTGTATGTCGATGCTACTCTCACTTCGCCTCAGCTTCACCCTCCCACCCCACGTCCTCAAGTCCATTTTCTATGTCTATCTTTTTATTCCTGCCCTGCAACTAGGTTCATCAGTACCATTTTATTTTTTAGATTAGATATATATGTGTTAGCATAAGGTATTTATTTTTCTCTTTCTGACTTATTTCACTCTGTATGACAGTCTCTAGGTCCATCCACCTCACCACAAATAACTCAGTTTCGTTTCTTTTTCTGGCTGAGTAATATGCCATTGTATATATGTGCCACATCTTCTTTATCCATTCATCTGTCAGTGGACACTTAAGTTGTTTCCATGTCCTGGCTATTGTACAGTGTTGCAGTGAACATTGGGGTACATATCTCTTTTTGAATTATGGTTTTCTTAGGGTATATGCCCAGTAGTGGGATTGCTAGGTCATATGGTAGTTCTATTTTTAGTTTTTTAAGGAACCTCCATACGTTTTTCATAGAGGTTGTATCAATTTACATTCCCATCAACACTGCAAGAGGGTGCCCTTTTCACCATACCCTTTCCAGCATTTATTGTTTCTAGATTTGTTGATAATTGCCATTCTGACCAGCGTGAGGTGATATCTCATTGCAGTTTTGATTTGCATTTCTCTAATAATTAGTAATGTTGAGCATCTTTTCATGTGCCCTCTTGGCCATCTGTATATCATCCTCGGTGAAATGTCTAAGTCTTCAGCCCATTTTTTAACTGGATTGTTTGTTTTCTTGATATTGAGCTCCATGAGCTGTTTGTATATTTTGGAGGTTAATACTTTGTCCATTGTTTCATTTGCAAATATCTTCTCCCATTCTGAGAGTTGTCTTTTTGTTGTCTTGTTTATGGTTTCCTTTGCTGTGAAAATGCTTTTAAGTCCCATTTGTTTATTTTAGTTTTTGTTTCCATTACTCTAGGAGGTGGGTCAAAAAAGATCTTGCTGTGGTTTACATCAAAGAGTGTTTTTCCTATGTTTTCCTCTAAGAGCTTTATAATGTCTGGTCTTACATTTAAGTCTTTAATCCATTTGGAGTTTATTTTTGTGTATGGTGTTAGGTAGTGTTCTAATTTCATTCTTTTACATGCAACTGTCCAGTTTTCCCAGCACCACTTATTGAAGAGGCTGTCTTTTCTCCATTGTATGTTCTTGCCTCCTTTGTCGTAAATTAGGTGCCCATATGTGCGTGGGCTTATCTCTGGGCATTCTATCCTGTACCATTGATCTATATTTCTGTTTTTGTGCCAGTAACATACTGTCTTGATTACTGTAGCTTTGTGGTATAGTTTGAGGTTGGGGAGTCTGATTCCTCCAACTCCATTTTTCTTTCTCAAGATTGCTTTGGCTATTCGGGGTCTTTTGTGTTTCCATATGACTTGTAATTTTTTTTTTCTAATTCTAATTCTGTGAAGAATGCCATTGGTAATTTGAAAGGGATTGCATTGAATCTGTAGATTGCTTTGGGTAGTATAGTCATTTTCACAATATTGATTCTTCCCAACCAAGAACATGGTATATTTCTCCATTGTTTATGTCATCTTTGATTTCTTTCATCAGTGTTTATGGTTTTCTGAGTACAAGTTTTTGTCTCCTTAGGTTTATTCCTAGGTATTTTATTCTTTTTGTTGCAATGGTAAATGGAAGTGTTTCCTTAATTTCACTTTCAGAAATTTCATCATTAGTGTATAGGAATGCAAGAGATTTCTGTGCATTA
The DNA here is from genome assembly GCF_964270905.1 of Leucopleurus acutus. Classification (NCBI taxonomy): domain Eukaryota; kingdom Metazoa; phylum Chordata; class Mammalia; order Artiodactyla; family Delphinidae; genus Leucopleurus; species Leucopleurus acutus. The sequence goes on from NC_139143.1 coordinate 67,375,055, forward strand.
ATTTTGTATCCTACAACCTTACCAAATTCACTGATTAGTTCTAGTAGTTTTCTGGTGGCATCTTTAGGATTTTCTATGTATAGTAACATGTCATTGGCAAACAGTGACAGTTTTACTTCTTTTCCAATTTGTATTCCTTTTACTTCTTTTTCTTCTCGGATTGCTGTGGCTAGGACTTCCAAAACTATGTTGAATAAGAGGGTGAGAGTCTTGTTCCTGATCTTAGCAGAAATGCTTTCAGTTTTTCACCATTGAGTATGATGCTTGCTGTGGGTTTGTCATATATGGCCTTTATTATGTTGAGGTAGGTTCCCTCTACGCCCATTTTCTGGAGAGTTTTTTTTATCATAAATGGGTGCTGAATTTTGTCAGAAGCTTTTTCTGCATCTATTGAGATGATCATATGGTTTTTATTCCTTAATTTGTTAATGTGGTGTATCACACTGATTGATTTGCGTATATTGAAGAATGCTTGCATCCCTGGGATAAATCCCACTTGATCATGGTGTATGATCCTTTTAATCATACACCATGATGTATGATTAAATACATCATGGTGTATGATTGGATTCTGTTTGCTAGTATTTAGTTCAGGATTTTTGCATCTATGTTCATCAGTGATATTGACCTATAATTTTCTTTTTCTGTGATATCTTTTGTGGTTTTGGTATCAGGGTGATGGTGGCTTCATAGAATGAATTTGGGAGTGTTTCTTCCCCTGCAATTTATTGGATGAGTTTGAGAAGGATCGGTGTTAGCTCTTCTCTAGATGTTTGATAGAATTTGCCTGTGAAGCCATCCGGTCCTGGTCCTGGACTTTTAATTATGGTTTCAATTTCATTACTTGTGATAGGTCTCTTTATATTTTCTAATTCTTCCTGGTTCACTCTTGGAAAATTGTACCTTTCCAAGAATTTGTCCATTTCTTCGTGGTTGTCCATTTTATTGGCATAGAGCTGCTTGTAGTAGTCTCTTAGGATGCTTTGTATTTCTGCAGTGTCTGCTGTAACTTCTTCGTTTTCATTTCTAATCTTATTGATTTGTGTCCTTTCCCTTTTTTTCTTGATGAGTCTGGCTAAGGGTTTATCAATTTTGTTTATTTTCCCAAAGAACCAGCTTTTACTTTTATTGATCTTTGCTATTGTTTTCTTCATTTGTATTTCATTTATTTCTGCTCTGATCTTTATGATTTCTTTCCTTCTACTGACTTTAGGTTTTGTTTGTTCTTCTTTCTCTAGTTTTGTGTGTGTGTGTGTGTGTGTGTTATGCGGGCCTCTCACTGTTGTGGCCTCTCCCATTGTGGAGCACAGGCACTGGACATGCAGGCTCAGCGGCCATGGCTCACGGGCCCAGCCACTCCGCGGCTTGTGGGATCTTCCTGGACCGGGGCACGAACCCGTGTCCCCTGCATCAGCCACTGTGCCACCAGGGAAGCCCTCTCTAGTTGTTTTAAGTGTAGCATTAGATTGTTTGATATATTTCTTGTTTCTTAAGGTGAGCTTGAATTGCTATAAACTTCCCTCTTAGAACTGCTTTTGCTGCGTCCCATAGGTTTTGGGTTGTCGTGTTTTCATTGTCATTTGTTTCTATGTATTTTTCTTCTTTGATTTCTTCAGTGGTCTCTTGGTTATTTAGTAGCTCTCTTTAGCCTCCATGTATTTGTGTTTTTTACAGTTTTTTTTCCTGTAATTGCTTTCCAATCTCATAGCATTGTGGTCAGAAAAGATGCTTGATACGATTTCAATTTTCTTAAATTTTCTGAGGCTTGATTTGTGACCCAAGATGTGATCTATCCTGGAGAATGTTCCATGTGCACTTGAGAACAAAATGTATTCTGCCAATTTTGGGTGGAATGTTCTATAAATATCAATTAGATCTATATGGTCTATTGTGTCATTTAAAGCTTGTTTTTCCTTATTTATATTCTGTTTGGATGATCTGTCCATTGGTGTAAGTGGGGTGTTAAATTCCCCTACTCTTATTGTGTTACTGTCAATTTCTTCTTTCATGGTTGTTAGCATTTGCCTTATGTATTAAGGTGCTCCTATTTTGGGTGCATAAACATTTATAAGTGTTATAAGTTCTTCTTGGATTGATCCTTTGATCATTATGTAGTGTCCCTCCTTATCTCTTATAACAGTCTTTATTCTAAAGTCTATTTTATCTGATATGAGTATTGGTACTCCAGCTTTCTTGTGATTTCCATTTGCATGGAATATCTTTTTCCATCCCTTCATTTTCAGTCTGTATGTGTCCCTAGGTCTGAAGTGGGTCTCTTTTAGACAGCATATATATGGGTCTTGTTTTTGTATCCATTCAGGCAGTCTGTCTTTTGGTTGGGGCATTTAATCCATTTACATTCAAGGTTATTACTGATACATATGTTCTTATTACCATTTTCTTAATTGTTTTGGGTTTGTTTTTGTGGGTCTTTTTCTTATCTTGTGTTTCCTGCTTAGAGAAGTTTCTTTAGCATTTGTTGTAAAGCTGGTTTGGTGGTGCTGAATTCTGTTAGCTTTTGCTTGTCTGAAAAGCTTTTGACTTCTCCATGGAATCAGAATGAGATCCTTGCTGGGTAAAGTAATCTTGGTTGTACGTTTTTCTCTTTCATCACCTTAAGTATATCCTGCCACTCTCTTCTGGCCTGTAGAGTTTCCACTGAAAAATCAGCTGATAACCTGGTGGGGATTCCTTTGTATGTTATTTTTTGTTTTTCCCTTGCTGCTTTTAATATTTTTTCTTTGAATAATTTTTTGTTAGTTTGATTAATATGTGTCTTGGTGTCTTTTTCCTAGGGTTTATCCTGTATGGGACTCTCTGTGCTTCCTGGACTTGGGTGACTATTTCCTTTCCCATGTTAGGGAAGTTTTCAACTATTATCTCTTCAAATATTTTCTCAGACCCTTTCATTTTCTCTTCTTCTGGGACCCCTACAATTCAAATGTTGGTGCGTTTAGTGTTGTCCCAGAGGTCTCTGAGATTGTCTTCAATTCTTTTTGTTCTTTTTTCTTTATTCTGCCCCTCGGCAGTTATTTCCACCATTTTGTCTTTCAGCTCACTTATTCATTCTTCTGCCTCAGTTATTTTGTTATTGATTCCTTGTAGTGTATTTTTCATTTTAGTTATTATGTTGTTCACCTCTGTTTGTTTGTTCTTTAGTTCTTCTAGATCTTTGTTAAACACTTCTTGTATTTTATCAGTCTGTGCCTCCATTCTATTTCTGAGATTCTGGATCATCTTTATCTGAATTCTTTTTCAGGTAGATTGCCTATTTCCTCCTCATTTATTTGGTCTTGTAGGTTTTTACCTTGCTCCTTCATCTGTGACATATATTTTGGCCATCTCACTTTTTTTTTTTTTTTAATGAGTGGGACCATGTTCCTTTCTTACTGGTTGTTTGGCCTGAGGTTTCCAACTCTGGGGTTTGTAAGCTATTGGGTAGAGCTGGGTCTTGGTGCTGAGATGAGGAACTCCGTGAAACCTCACTCCGATGAATATTCCCTGGGGTCTGAGGACCTCTGTTAGTCCAGTGGTTCGGACTTGGAGCTCCCACTGCAGAAGCTTCGGCCCAACCCCAGGCTTGTGAACCAGGATCCCGCCTTGGGTGGCAAAAAAACCCCAAAAACAATAACAAAGTAAAAAATAAAATTAGACCAGGAAACGAACAGATATGTTAGGAAGAATATAAAAATAAAAATATAGATGAATCAACAACCACAAGGTACAACAGTACCACAATAGTAAAAAAGAGGAGGAGGGAAAAAAAAAGGGGGGTTGGCGGAAGGCCTTGGCTGTGGAGGGCGGGGCCTAAGTAAGGGCGAGGTTTGGGTGGTGGGAAGGGCCAATGCTCAGGACCCACAGGGCTGGAAAAGACCCTGGGGGTTTGGGGGGTGGGGCTTATGCTCAAAGAACAGAAGGGGCCCAGGCGTGCCCCCCACCCCTGGTCTCAGAGGGCAGGGGACCTCACCTGGGAGCCCAGCAGGCTCCTGGGCTCAAGTGGGCAGGGCAAACGCCCTCCTCTCCTCTCCTGCTCCTCCGGTATGGTAGAGCCCCTCCCTCCGCCTCTCCTGATCTCCCCAGCTTCCCCTGTATGCTCCCAAGGACCTATGCAGCCTGGAGGGGGCTTTAGAGGGCAGGGGACTGGCCTGGGAGCTCAGCAGGCTCCCCATGGCCGAGTGGCCAGGGCAATCGCCCTCCTCTCCTCTTCTGCTCCTCCCAGAGGGCCCCTCCTGCCTGTGTCTCCTGATCTCCCAGACTCTCTCCTATGCCTCCAGGACCCACGCATCCTGAATGGGGCTTTGGAGTGGGGGGTACCAGCCTGGGAGCTCAACAGGCTCCCGGCCAGAGTGGGCCAGGCGATTGCCCTCCACTCCTCTCCCGCTCTTCCCGGAGAGTCCCTCCCACCTGCCTCTCCTGATCTCCCCGGCTTCAGGGGTGCCAATGCTGTCTGGCCTCCACTTCTCCTCCCCTCTCAGTCCCCATATGTCCTACTGGCTCATCCTGGGGTTCCTCCCGTCTCCTTGGGTGTCACAGTCCCCCACCAGCGGCCAGTAGGTGCCCTACTGCGGGGAGATGCTCACTCCACGTCTTCCCACACCACCATCCTGACTCCACCTCAGAAGCTGCCAGTCCTTTTAAAGCTAGGCCCAGAACTGGAGCCTCCCTTCTGCTGCATTCTATTGGTTCACACAAGTCACAGGCCAGTCTAGATGCAATGTAGGATGCAATGACACAAAGGTTGTTCCAGGGGAGATAAATCTTTGGGAGCATCTTTAGATACTAACTACCAGAGTTCCTACTGCACCTATGGGTGGGCTGAGCATTCTGAATACATATAGGAGTTTCAAACATCCACAAAACACTGGCTTTCTTTTTTTATGTTTTAAACGTTTGAGTTTTGAGGCATAATTGAAAAATAAAATAGAGATATATTTAAAGTGTACGTGTTGGTTTGATATATGTGTGCATTGTAACAGGATTCCCACCATCAAGTTATTTAACACCTCCATCAACTTACATAGTTACTTTTTCAAAAAATGAGAATGCTGAAGATCTAATATTAGCAAATCTCAATTATACAACATAATATCATTGACTGTAGTCACTATGCTATACTGATGATTCTCAGAATTTATTCATCTTATAACAGTCAGTTTGTACCCTTTTACCAACCTCTTCCTGTTTCCCCTACCAGCCAGCCCCTGGCAACCACCATTCTACTCTTTGTTTCTATAAGTTTGACATTTTTTAGGATTCCACATATAAGCGATACCATGCAGTACTTGTCCTTCTCTAACTTATTTCACTTATGATACCCTCCAGATTCATCCATGTTGTCACAAATGACAAGATTTTATTCTTTTTCATGGCTGAATAATCCTCCATTTTATATACAGACATTTTCTTTATCCATTCATCCATCTACAAATACTTAGGTTGTTTCTATACCTTGGCTTTTGTGAAAATGCTGTAAGGAACATGGGAGTGCAGATATGTCTTCAAGCTAGTGGTTTTCTTTCCTTTGGATATATACTCAGAAGTGGGATTGCTGGATCATATGGTAGTTTCACTTCTAATTTTTTGAGGAATCTTCATACTGTTTCCCATAGTGGCTGTACCAGTTTACATTCCCACTAACAGAGCACAAGGGTTCCCTTGCTCTACATCCTCACCAACACTTGTTATTTCTTAGCTTTTTGATAATAGTTATTCTAACAGGTTAGGTGATATCTCTTTATAGTTTTGATTTGCGTTTCCATGGTGATTAGTGACATTGAGTATCTTTTCATATACCTGTTGACCATCTGTATGTCATCTTTAGAAAAATGTCTTTTCAGGTTTTGCCCATTTTTAAATTGAGTTATTTGGTGTTTTTGCTCTTGAGTTATATGAGTTCCTTAAATATTTAGGATATTAATCTCTTGTTGATTATGTAGTTTGCAAATATTTTCTCCCATTTCATAGGGTGCCTTTGCACTTTGCTGATGGTTTCCTTTGCTGTATAGAACCTTTTTAGTTTGGTAAGTTCCATTTGTTTACTTTTGCTTTTGTTGCCTGTGCTTTGGGTGTCATATCCAAAAGAATCATTGCCAAGAAAAATGTCAAGGAACCATCCCATATATTTTATTTTAGAAGTTTTATGATTTCAGATCTTGCATTCAAGTCTTTAATACATTTCAAGTTGATTTTTGTGTATGGTGTAAGATAGAAGTCCAATTTCATTCTTTTGCATGTGGATTTTGAGTTTTCACACAATTTGTTGAAGAGACTATCCTTTCCCCATTGTGTATTTTTGGTACCTCCGTCAAAAATTAATTGATCATATCTTCATGGGTTAATTTCTGGGCTTTGATTCTGTTCCATTTGTCCATGTGTCTGTTTTTATGCCAATACCATAATGCTTTGATTACTATAGCTTTATAATATAGTTGAAATCAGGAAGTGTGATGCCTCCACCTTTACTCTTTGTGTTTAAGATCGCTATAGCAATTCAGGGTCTTTTGTGGATCCATAGAAATTTTAGGATTGCTTTTTCTATTTCTGTGAAAAAAAGCCATTGAAATTTTTAGAGGGATTGTATTGAATCTGTAGACTGCTTTGGATAGTATGGACATTTTAACATTATACATTCTTGCAATCCATGATAGAAAACATCTTTCCATTCAATTGTGTTTTGATTTCTTTTCTCAGTGTTGTATACTTTTCAGTGTACAGATCTTTCACTTATTTGAGAGAATTTATTCCTAACTATTTATTCTTTTTGATTCTGTTATAGATGGGATTGTTTTAATTTCTCTTTTCAATAGTTCATTGTTAGTGTATAGAAATGCAACTCGTTTTTGTATAATGATTTCGTATCCTGCAATTTTACTGAATTCATTTACTAATTCCAAAGGTTTTTTGGTTGAGCCTTTAGGATTTTCTACATATAAGATCATATCATCTGCAAATAACAATTTTTCATGTTCCTTTCAGATTAGGATATCTTTTATTTTTTTCTTGTGTAATTCCTCCCGCTATAACTTCCATATGATGAATAGAAATGGTGAACGTAGGCATCCTTTTCTTATTCCTGATCTTAAAGGAAAAGTTTTCAGCTTTTCACCATTGAGTATGATATTAGTTGTGGGCTTCTCAGATATGCTCTGTATTATGCTGAGGTGCATTTCAGCTATACCCAACTTGAGAGTTTTTATCATGAAAGGATGTTGAATTTTGTCAAATACTGTTTCCGCATGTATTGAGATGATATGATTTTTATCATTAATTTTTTAATGTGGTATATCACATATTTTGATTTGAATATGTCGAACCGGGAATAAATCCCATGTGATCACAGAGTATGATCCTTTTGATGTACTGTTGAATTCAGTTTGCTACAGTTTTGATGAGCATTTTTGTATCTATGTTCATCAAGGATATTGGCCTGTAATCTTCTTTTGTGTCCTTATCTGGCTTTGGTATGAGTATAATGTTGGCCTTGTAATATAAGTTTAGGAATATTCTCACTTCTTCAATTTTTTTGGAAGAGTTTGAGAAGGATTGGTATTAATTCTTCCTTACGTGTTGGGTAGAATTCAACTGTGAAGCCATCTGGTCAGTTTCTGGATATTTACCTTGTTCTTCTGTTTGGAATATATCTTCTTGTTCCTTCCTTCTTCTTGACTCTCTACATCTGTTTCTGTGCATTAGATAAAACAGCCACCTCTCCCAGTCTTGACAGACTGCCTCGTGTAGGAGATGAACCTCATCAGTCAGCTCACCTGAGCTCCTGGTTGCCTCTCAAACCTCTGTGATTGCCCAAGCCACCTTCTTTGCTTCTAGTGGCTCCCAGTACATTAGGTTGTGCCAAGACCTGCCACTGTCCCAAAGGCAATGGGAAATGCCCACACGGCTGTTCAGGGTCCCGGAGGACTGTTAACTGCCTGCCCCAACAGCTCTCTGATGAAGGTTAATTGGAAGCTTGACTTTCGAGCAGCAGCTAAGTCAGGACATTAGATATGCAGTATAGACCTATCAGGGAGAAACTTGGAAATGGGTGTTTGTTTTTGCCTACTCACTCTGCTGAGCCAGAAGCAACAGTCTCTGGTAGGACTTGTGCACCCATACAGAGCCACCTCTTTGTTTTCTGTGGTCCTGGGGGACTTGTAAATGCCAAGCCTCATCAGTACCCAGAGCTAGGTGATTTGCGAGCCAGTCCCTCATGTGGCAGCTGTGATATCTGATGTGCTACATGGGTGGGTATGTTTCTTCCAGGGAGAAGTTGGAGACTTGGTTTACCACTGTAGCAAGCTAGGGGATACAGGAGGGGACATGCCCACCAACTCTTTCAGGCTCCTGGGAGGATCCCAGTCAGCTTCCACACGCAGGCTGATTAGAAGCCAGAACCTCAAACAGCAGCTGGGAAAGTATACAGTCAAATCCATTCTAGGGAGAAACCGGGAAATGAATGCTGTTCTCTCTGTGCTGAGCCATGGGAGGGAATAGCTATGAGAAGTGCTTGCATGCCTGTTAGAAAATTGCTTTTTTAATTTTAATATGGTCCTGTGGGACTCTGACTGCCAAGCTCTGTTGGATATCAGAGCTAGGTGATTTGAGCTCACATTCCTTAGGTGGCAGTTTCAAAAGCTGGGGCACAGATTTCAAGGGAGAAGCTGTTAACTTGGTTTTTGTTGTTGTTGCTGTGAGCCGGAAGAAGAATGTAGGGGAAGTGCCCACCAGCTCTTTTAGGCTCTTGGGATCCCAGTCAGCATCCAGACACAGGCTGATTAGAAGCCAGACCCTCAGGCAGCAGCTAGGAAAGTATGCAGTCAAATCCCTTCTAGCAGAAATTGGGAGAAGGGAGTTTTTGACTGCTCCCTTTGAACTGAGCCCTGGGGTATAACTGCAGGGAGTGTTCATGCGCTCCTTTAACCATTCCTTCTCTGTTTGCTATGGTCCGGTGGGACTTGTGAATGCCAAACTCCACTGGCTCTCTCAGCTGGGTGATTTGGGCATTCCCATTCCTCGGGTGGCAGTTGTAAAAGTTGGGGCACTGGATGTGTGATCCAAACCTTTACTCACAGGGAGAAGCTGAGAATTTTGGGGTTCTCTCCTGAATGAAATGCACTCTGCTGGGGGTCGGGTTTATGGTGAATATGTATTCTCAGCCCTTCCTACCCGTTACGATGTGGGCATTTTCTCAGTCACCCAATGTGTAGGAGTCTCTCAATTTGTTTCCAGATTTCTCTCAAAGGAAACTGACCCATGTGTAGCTGTATATTCAGTGAATCTGTGGGAGGAAGGAAAGTCTGGAGACCCCTGTCTCGCCACTTCGGTCAGTCTAAAACATTGGCTTTCTAATATTGTATTCCCATTATTGCTTCCCTTTAATGATTCATGCCACTGTTCCACCAAAATTTCTCTTATTTGCATTCTGTTAAGAGCAAAAGAGTGTGTCTACATGGGAAGGAAAAATTCCTTTGGTCTCTCCAGCATCAGCCTCAAGGGTGTGTGATCTGTTCAGTTACAAAGAGCCTCCATGCCCAGAGGGCCCCCGTGCTTAGTTTAATGCTCTGTGGTCACCCTCGTGAATTTCTTAATAATTTTTTAACAAGGAGTCTGACAGTTTCATTTTGCAATGGGCCCCACAAATTACGTGGCTAGTCCTGGGTTCCTCTGCTGAACAAATGGGCAGGATCTCTTCCAATCTAGAATCTACCAAAGTATAATAGGGCAAGAATATAATAGGAGTGATAGGGGAAGAGATGAGAATGGAGCATGAGGTCCAGCTTCATTATTCTATGTAAGAAAAAACTAGGGACTTCCCTGGTGGTGCAGTGGTTAAGAATCCGCCTGCCAATGCAGGGGACACGGGTTCAAGCCTTGATCCCGGAAGACCCCACATGCCGTGGAGCAACTAAGTCCGTGCACCACAACTACTGAGCCTGTGCTCTAGAGCCTGCGAGCCACAACTGCTGAACCCATGCACCACAACTACTGAACCCATACGCCACAACTACTAAAGCCTGCGTGCCCAAGAGCCCATGCTCCACAACAAGAGAAGCCACCACAATGGGAAGCCTGCGCACTGCAATGAAGAGTAGCCCCTGCTCGCCACAACTAGAGAGAGCCTGCACGCAGCAATGAAGACCCAGCGCAGCCAAAAAAATAAAATAAGGCCACAAAGTTTCAACAACCTGCCTGATGCTATGGTTTGTTCATGTCAGAGCTGAAACCAGAAACCAGATGATCAGATGCCCAGTCTCTCTTTCAGTCTGGTTTCTCTTCCATACAATGGAAATTATAATGTTTATGACCCATGGGTTATATCTGATGCTGTGTAGAAATATTAAAACCCCTCTTATTTTGACATAAGCATTTCCATATTTTTATTCTTCTCTTTAAAGTCATTTAGGTAAAATTAAACCTTTGCTATGTAGTACATCCTCCACTGACCTAACAGATAGCAAGCAAACATACTGCTTGCAATTTGACTGCATACTTTTCCAACTAGTTACAGTTGCTATGGAAAGGAGTTACATGACTTGCAGTAGAATCATGACTCAGAAGAGGAAACCAACAGATAATATCCTGAACATTATTAATTATTCTAATTGAGAATTGGAAAACAGGGGCTGTGAGTGTATCACAATTATGAAAGGGTCATAGGAAACATGGAATTAGTTCTCCATGATTTTTTCAGATTGTTAAAAGAAATTACAAACCGCATGTCTCTTTTGAGAATAACTTTGAATAATCCCTCTATTTTGAGTTCAGGACATGTTGGCAAACTCGGGGAAAAAGCATTCACCAAATAGCTTGGATCCTCCGAAGAGCCATGAACATTTCACCATTTATTTCTCTGGATGGACTAAGAAGGAGCAAGTTCCGGGGCAGTGGGTTTTGGTTCTGTAATTGGCATGTGCCCTAAGGCAGTGGGCCTAACACACACTTAAACATATCTGAAGGTTCCATACTACCATTTTTATTGTGTGGGGTTTTTTTTTCTAATAGAGAGTTATTGTATGGAAAATTCTGAATGCTTAATTCTTCCAAGTTCTTATGGTTTTATAGACTAGAGATAGGAAAAGCAGTAGGACACAGGCGGATGAAATGACTGTACCTAGCCAGAGTTCTGACCTCACACGGAGGTCAAGCCTTAATTATCCAGGTTAAACAAAGAATTGAACAGCTTGCGTTGACTTTAGTCAGTGGACTTAACTGACCTAATTATGTTTTTCTCAGGGATAGAGACTACTTAACAGCAGTTTATATCCTGAGTCCATAGGCTTAGTATGGGATTCAGAAATTACTGTAAATTATCCACAAACTGAGATAATTTAAAACAGAAGTAAGTAAAAATTTACAAGAAAAAATGAATTGGTTGCCAATGAAGAAGGCTTGAAAAAGGGAGTTGTATATATCGTGCCGGAGGCTAAACTAGGAAGAATAGTCAGTTTGCTAGATTGTAGCATGTATTGTGAAGGCTGTACTTTTCTGTAATGAACCAAATAGGTCTTTAAAAATTTATCAGCTGGTGATGATAGTGTGGTTTGATATCTTCCAGATATTATAAAGAATCTTCTCTGCCTTCCTATCAGCTAATATTCTAAATCAAAGATTCTCATACTTCTTCAGGAGGCAACATAATTGGAAAGCACCAGGCTCTTAGCAAAAAACAAAAACTCAAATGACTAAACACAGCATAATTTTATGTATATATGAATGAATATATTTATGTATCTCTCATCTTGTTCTTCCACAAGATTTAAGGTCGCTTAAAAGAAAACATAAAATACTACTAGATAACATATGTTAGAAGTAAGAGAGAAAGCAAAAACAGAGGTAGGACCATAAACAGGAAGTATAAAAATGCATACCATAAAGCCCTTCCCCTTGCTATGGGTGGGGCTTGGGTTTACCAGGAAGTTTGTAAATACCAATGTAAAAAGAAAAGCCTTATCAGCTGTACAATTCAGTGTCCCTGAAAAATGCCCCAAAGAGCACTTTTTTTTGATACTGAAATTAAATTTCGCCCTAAGATCCATAGAAAGAGGCCACCATATAATGTGCAGAGCACTCTTGTTTTTAACAAGGGCAGATTTTATAAGATTGTTTCCTGTGTATCCTTCAGGAGGGGCTGAAGGATTCCCACCAAAGCACACTTCAGCGAAAGCAAGTCTACAGAGGCCAGTACTATGTGATCCAACTGCGTTGCTCTCTCCTGGTCTGGTAGATTTTATAGTTCCTCAAGGAAAATTGTTTTCCTTCAGACAACAGCTTATATCATAAATACTGTTTTTCCTAAGTCATGATTTTGATAGCAATTTAATGACAATGACCTCAAGATTAAACACTGAACTAAATTGTTTGCAAAGTTGTTATGTTCTTGCACCAGATTCTATTATAAGCAAATTATAGTAGATGCCAAATATTTCAGAAAAATTAATGGGAGAAAAATGTAAATTGAGAAAATTATTTCCATTAATCGTATTTTTTCCTATAATTTTGGACTAGACCACCATTCTATTTTGGTAGTAGAACACCTTAACCTAGCTCACAGAAGAATACCTATGGTAAACCCATCAACATTCAAACATAAGTATAGACATAATTTGTCTATTTAGTACAGATTAATCATTTCTAATAATCGCCTTTCCTGAAAATGAATATAACATGTTTGGGAGTCTTTCAATTCAGTTAAACAAATCTTTATTTGTTAATCATTTAAAGAACTAACAGAGTTATTTACAAATTTCCAGTTATTAAGGCCTGGTTTGAGTAATTACATATTGATCTCTTCTTAAAAGCTAACAATATTTTATGGTGTGTTGTTATATTAACACTCAGTACAATGGACTCTAAACAAACAGTTTCTCCCAGAATTTGAAATCGTTTGGACTATAGCCTAGATTTTGAAACATAAATAATGTCATGAGCTCCCTGGACGAGGTATTTGCTTTAAGAAGGTACCATTTATCAAGATGAAAGCTTTGCAAATAAACCCAGGTTTATATTTAACTACCTTCCCCCATTCTCCTCTAACACACAACCCTGTTTCCCTAACACTTTAATCACTCTACTTTTTCAATATTCACAAGATGTAAGTATTTTTCCCTTTTTTATACTAAGAGAACTTCTTTCAAAATAATCATTTTTACCCTCTGCTTTACCAGGACACATCTTGTCATCCTATGTTTAGCCCCCTTTAAAGTACTGTTCTACTTAAACCTAATGCCACATTTTAAAAAACACCCTTTCTAATGATGTTCTGCAGTTTCTTACAATCTAAATGTGTATGAACGTGGAGGGATGTTAAATTCGATTGCAGGCTTTTCCTAGAATATATACTTGGAGTGCAAGGGTTCCAGCTGATTTCTTAAATTCTTAGCCTAGTCTTTTATTTTCTATCTCTGACCTTTGTTCTGTCTGACTTTGAACTATGAAGGATCTCCCAGTAAACATTAGTAGCTTTTTAGTTTTTATTTTCTTCTTTCTTTTTTTCATTTTCTCTCTTCCTTTTTTTTTGCAGAGAAAATGACCTTTTAATCATGTTTCTTTCTCCTTTGTCTATCAAAGCTTGCATTCAATGAAAATTGAAGTCTCTCAGGAACAAATCTGTCCTCAGTCAATTCACTGATTACATATTAAGTGCTAGGCACCCTATGCCTGGCTACCTTACCAAGAAATGAAAATGTCCTTTCTGTTAATAAGGATTCCAGCCAAGAACTCTCAGCCTCGGAATAGGGAGGAAATACATGTTTTGCCAAAGCAAGCACAGAATAGGGAAGAAATAAAAGGTAAACATCTTAATGGGAGTTCGGGGTTATGAGAACCTGGACAGGAGATCCTGAACTAGTATTCAGATTAAGAGTTGGGAAGAGCATTTCCCTACTAATCGCTTCTATCTGGGTAGACTTTACATAAAATGCTTGGAGCCCTTAATTTGCCATTGGAGAGTATTTAAAAATACCTCACCAAACCACATGGAGACTATATAACTAAGTGAGAGGAGAGAAAGTAAGTGTGTGATTGTGTGTTTGCATGTGTTTATACATTGTTGAGAGGCAGAGAGGAGAGTGACACACCAGAAACATTTTAAAAGATATGGACTGACTGTGGCCGTAAGAATCTCAAAAAGCATTTCACCTATTCCTTGGGCAATTATGTTGCCACAAATGAATATTAGATGAGAGAAATCAACACACCCTTATTTCACTTCATTCAGGATTTCCTAACTTACAGCTCATTCCCATGTGATTGTGAATGCTGTTTTTTGGAGGCTGCCATAAGAGTCTACATGTTTTTATAAAACGGGACATAACATTTTTCTTAAAAGTTCTATGCATTCCTTTAGAGATAAAGTATATCAGAAAGTAAATTATTTTACCACACGGCTTGGCTAAATAGGCTAGGCAGCTCTGGCCTCAGGTGAAATCTATTCTGTGTGGTCTGACATGAGGAGGCTCTTGGGCTGAGTCACAGACTGGACTTCCAGGCTGCCGCCTCACAAGGGACTGTCCACTGCCAGTGTGCCTCTGGTAATCTCTGGAACCCCCTGGGAATTTCCAAAGGGCACACTGAGCGCTGGGCCACATTAATTCTAATTCTCAGGGAAAAACCCAAGAGCAGAGCTAAGACAACCACCACAATGCTGATAGGTTTGCAGTCTCCTGATTAAGCCCTTCTCAGCTACACATATTGCTTAAACCCTGCTAGAGGGGCATCCCACCCTTCCCCTCATCTCCACCTCTTCCGTCTTGGTAGAAGCCCAGCTGCTGTAAGGTTGAAGAAGGCAGTTATGTAGGAACGGGAGTGCAAATGGGATTTAAAGCCTGTTTCCAGGCTCTGCCAGGTGTCAGGCTCTGTCGTTATACCTCCCCATGCAAAGTCACTGGTGTTGAGAGATAATACATTCTTTTCCCGGACTCAGTTTATTCCACTAAGTACAGCCACTTGGGTACAACCTCCTGGCTGAATCAATCAATAGACCTTTACAGCTGGAAAAGGTTTTGGAGCTCATCTAGTCCCAATCCCTCTGTTAGAGGTGCAAGGGTGCAGCCACTTATCCAAAATCATGGACCCTGTTTGTAGAAAAACCTGAGCTACAACTTAGGGTTTCCAACTCCTTAAACAATGCTGTTTTCTACTACAGTAAGTTTTATCCTTAGATTGGCCCCTAGAGTGTGTATGAGGTCCATAGACTCATGCCAGTCAGGTGGGTGATAGATTAGTCTCGTTCCTAAGACCATCAATTTTATTTTCTGATTAAATTCTACAGGTGACTGGTATTTGTAACATGACCTTCATGTCAGGACTGCTACACATTAGCTTGTTTTTTAAGGCTTTAGGTGTAATCACCATCCAAGCCATTATTGGAGGCCCAACGAAGACCAGAAGTCCTTACAAAGAGAAATTTGGGAAATAATGGTAGACTGGAAGGAGATATTTTTACATTTTTGCCTTGGACATCTATATTCAAACAAATGCCTGCCCTTAGTCCCAGTGTAGCCTCCAGAAGATGGGATTAATAAAGAGCTCATACATTTGAATTCTAGAACCTCCAATGTAGCTGTATCATTCTGCTTCTCCCACTTTCATTCATTCCACATGTTTTCACCAAATTAGTGCTGGATGCCATGAAGTATATGTAGATAAGTAAGACATCTGTCTCTGAGGAATTTATAGACTTGTGAAGGATAAGAGGCAAAAATTACAATAAAAATGTGATAGCTCTAATAGAGGTATATACATAGCTCCAATGGAACAGAGAATAAAACCAGTAACTTGGAGGTGTTAGGGAAGTGTGCAGAGAGAAGCTGACATTTTATTCATTCATTCATTCACTCATTCATTCATTCAACAAATATTTATTGAGATCCTATTGCTGCCAGGCACTGTTCTAGAGCAGCAAAGAAAAACAAAGTCACTTCTTTTATGGAACACTCATTCTAGTGCTCTAGGAAATATGCAAGCAAACAAATAATTACATCATATTGCAAGTGGGGATGAGTACTAAGATGAATAAATCAGGGTAGAGGGACAGAGTGGTGCCCGGATGAGGATATGTGCTATTTTAAGTAGGATAAGGTGATAATTAGGCAGTAAGCTGAAAGTAGTGAGAGAGGACATCAAGCAAGTATCTAGGAAGAGGCTGTTCCAGGCAGAGGGAACAGCAAGTGCAAGGGTTCTGAGGTGGGAGTGTGGTTGGTATCTACAAGGAACAATGAGGAAGCCAGTGTGGCTGGCCCAGAGCAGGAAGGTGAAGAGTCATAGGAGATGAGAACAGAGATATACTGAGGTAGAGCCAGCAGATCAGGCAGGGCTTTACAGGCCATGGTAAAAACTTAGGATTTAATTCCAAGTGGAATGGGAAGCTACTGGAGGGGTTTGAGCAGAAAAATGGCATGATTTGATCTAGGCTTTAGGAAGATCACTCTGGCTGCTGTGCAGACAGACTACAACTCGGGGAAGACTAGGGTCAAAAAAACAAGCTAGGAGTCTAGTGTAGTATCTCAGAGAAGAAATGGTGATAGCTTGGACTGGGGTTGTAGGAGTAGAGGAGATAAGATATCTGAACACCATCTTGAGAAATTGGTGAGCCACTTGTAGCTGAACATAGGGAGTGCACAGGCCAGTAGTGAAGAATGAGACTGGAGAGGTTAGCAAAAGTCAGAAATAAGAGGTTTTGGCTTTATTGCGTAAACACCCAAAATTCTTAAACAATCAGAATTAAGGACAAGGGTAATATTTGATTCCAGGAAGATTATTCTGACTGTGGTATGGAAACTGGCCTGGGCTAGGAAGAGACTAGAGGCAAGAAAACTACAATCAAATAAATGCAAGTCAGAGGATAAAGGTAGTGGTTTAATAATATCTGAGTTATGGTTAACGATAGGTTTGTTCTCATAGGGTACACTAACTTTTCACACAGGACGGAATTTTTTAAGATTAGGGAGTGATGGTGGCATTCCCGTTTAGATGCCAAGGATGGCAGAAGACAGGCAGAGGCAGGAGGGAGGCATGTTTCCACAAAATATATACTGGGCAAACCCCAAAGCACTTTCCCTAAGGGCCTTGCTAGTGGGGCACCAAATTCCGGGCCCACACAGGCTGAGCAGGCTGATAAGTAGGCAGGCCTCTGAATGGGCTGCTCCATGACATGGCTGAGCTGTAGGGCAATGTTTTGATGACTACATACAGGCAGGAGAGTCACTTGTGAGCTGAGCTGGCCTTTTACTGGATAGCACAGCACAGTCATTCAGTCTATGATTATTGTCAGGACAACACATCATGCTTCTGTTTGTGACATAGGTCATCGACTTAGGGACAATTCAGGGTCACAGCCTAGAGTAGAACTTGGATGACTGATTCACTGCTGATCCATCATATGAGCGCTTCAAGGTTGAGACTGTCTTCTCATTGTTTACTACGGCACCAAGGACAATGCTTGGACAACAGGCTCTTAATAAACTCATGTTGAGGGAATAAATGTGACTTGGAAGGACTGAGATTCCTTGTCCCTCAGTGTTCCCATCTATAAACTGAGGAAACGTCTATTTGTACATATCATACTTACAAGAATGAATTAAGACTGTAAGTTGGAGTAAATACATTTGAAAGGCATTTCAATGCTTTCAAGGAGAACTGATTTGTGGTACATTATATTGAAAAGTAAAGAAATATTAAATAAAAGAGAACCTAAAAGGCTGCATGGCATGAAGGATTAATATTGGACTGTTAGTCTGCACAACCAAAGACTGTTTTGACTTTGCCTCTAATTCTCTTGGTGATCTTGGTAGACTGATTTACATTTCTTGGCCTCAGCTTTGATATTATTTCCAAAATTAACAGTCTATTGTTATAATTATGTTTTTCTGAATTACATCATTATTTCTATTGCAGAGCAAAGTTCAAACTGGGCCAACAGGCATGTTTCCAATTTCATCACATCACATCTCTTAACTTCTCTGTAACTTGGAGTCTTCCCCTGGAAAGTAATGCAATAGGCAAACTGATCTTAATTCTTGTTTTTGCTCTAAGGTGCTATATGCCATACCATGGGTATGAATCCATGCTCCTTTCCTGCCTGGGCTACCACACCACAGATTCTAAATGTTTAACTCACTCATGCTTTGTAGATCACTGCTTGCTTGGAAGCTGTCCTTGATGTTTTTGAAATGGGTCACTAAGGGATTAGAACCAACGATGGGCCATTCATTCACCAAGATTCATTAAGCTCCTTCAACTAGTCAGATACTGTGCCAGAAAAACAAAACATTAAGACAAAAAGGTTTCTGTTTTCAGTCCAGAAATCTCCTCAATAAGGTCAAGTTAGTAAGTATGATCATTTTATTATTCTCTTTATATTTTTTATATTTTATTTCATATTAGTGCATTTATAGTCTTAGTTAAAGGGTTTCATTGTCTCCTAGAGTATACATGTAGTCTCGTAGATTCGGGGGGAAGATTATTATTATTACTTAAATTTAAATCATTTCTATATCTGGAATTTATTTTTACATATGGTATAAAGTTGCCTCAAATTTAATTTCCTTCATATGGATCAACAGTTTGGCCAGTAACATTTATTAAATTATTTACCCTTTTTTCATTTAATTGAACAAAATAGTTGTCAGTTATTAACTTTTCACATATAGTGAGCTCTATTTCTGGATTTCCTAGTCTGTTTCACTTATATATTTCTCTATTCCAATTATATTACCAAATTGATTTGCTTCTAGAGCCTTTAAAGTATGTTCTGATACCTGGTTAGGCAAGTACCCCCTTACTAGTCTTTGTTTGCAAAGTTTTATTAGCTCTTCTTGTACATTTATCATTTTACCTGAACTTTAAAATGGTCTTGGATTCTTAACTGAATATTGTCCGGATTCCAATTGGAACTGCATTAAAGTTATAAATTAACTTAGGGGAAAGGGACATTTTTATGATGTTATTTTCCTACCCAAGGTCATAATATGTCTGACCACTGGTTCAGACCTTCTTTTATGTCAGGTCAATAAAAAATATATTTGAAAAATAATATTTTCAATGAAGAGGATAAATAAAGCATTTATAAGACAAAGTGCTCTTATAAATTAATGAGAGGAATAAACAACCAAAAGAAAAATGAGCAAAGGACAGGAACAGGTAATTTACAGAACAGTAAATCCAAATACCTGACAAACATATGGAAAGATACTCAAATTCATCCATAAAGATTTTCAAACTGAAGACAAAATGAGGTATCGCTTTACACCAGGGTTTCTCAGCCTCGGCGCTACTGGCATTCTAGGCTGGATAATTCCTTGTTGTGGAGGCTGCCTTGAGTATTTTAGGATATTTAGCAGAATCCCTGGCTCTGCCCACTAGAAGCTAGTAGCACCTACTCCCCAACTATGACTGACAGTTATGACAATCAAAAATCTCTCCAGACTCTGCCAAGTGTCCTGGGGGTCGGGCTGGGGCAAAATCATTACAGGTCGAGAACCACTGATTTTCACCTATCAGACGAGCAAAAATTTTAAACTGATTACACCTGTTGTTGGCAAGTATGCAGTGCAGAAAGAATACTCTCATATGTGGCTAGTAAAACTGTAAGTTATTATAGCTTTTATGGAAAGTGACTGAACAATTCCTATTAAACAATATATAACTCTGACTCAGTTATCCCACTCCTTGGAATAAATCCCATAAAATGAAAACAATACGTAGACATATATTGTACGAGGATGTTAACTTCAGGATTGTTGGCAGTGACCAAAAAACTAAAACCAGAGTGGCCATAAAAGGGAATAGTTTTCCCTTTTAGCACACCCACACAATGCAACCTTAGAAAGAATTAGAGCTTAACCTTATTACATGGAATGTTTTGCATGGATTATTCCTGACTGAGAAAAAGCAAGATTCGAAAGGGTACATAATATAATTCTACTTTTTGCAAAACACACATTCGCTCATGCTTTCATATATAGATCTTCCTCGACTTACACTGGGGCTATGTCTCAATAAACCCATTGTAAGTTGAAAATATCTTCAGTCGAAAATGCATTTAATACACCTACCAAACATCATAACTTAGTCTAGCCAACCTTAAACACGTTTAGAACACCTTACAGTAGCTTACAATTGGGCAAAATCATCTAACACAAGGCCTATTTTATAATAAAAGTGTTGACTATCTCATATAATTTATTAAATGCTGTACTGAAAATGAAAAATATAATGGTTGTCTGGGTACCGCATGATCACCTGGCTGACTTGGACTGTGGCCTCAGTAGCTGCCCAGCATGGCAAGAGAGAATCATACCACACTAGCCCCAGAAAAGCTCAAAATTCAAAATTCCAAGTACAGTTTCTACTGAATGCTTATCGCTTTCACGCCATCATAAAGTCGAAAAACCATTAAGTCGAACCATTAAGTTGGAGACCATGTGTATAGAGAAAAACGTCTCTCAATATTCTATTTACCCTTACAGAATGGGCAAAAGATTCGCATATCATATACCTGACAAAGCTCTACTCTCCAGAATATATGAAGAACTCTTACAACTCAACAGAAAGATAAACAATTCAATTATAAAGTGGACAAAAGACTTGAGCTGACATTTCTCTGAAGAAGACATACAAATGGCTAACAAATACATGAAAAGATGGTCAACATCATTAGTCATTAGGGAAATGCAAATCAAAACCTCGAGACACCATTTCACATCCCTAGGATGGATATTTTAAAAAAGGAAAAAAGAAACCAAGTGTTGCCAAAGATGTGGGGTAATTGGAATCCTCATACATTGCTGGTGGGAATGTTAAATGGTGTACGTTCTGTGGAAAACAGTTTGGCCATTCCTTAAGCAGCAGGACATAGAATTAGTAGGCGATCTGGCAATTCCACTCCTATTTACCCCAAAGAATTGAAACCAGGCATTCAAATACTTACACATAAATGTTCACAGCAGCACTATTCACATAGTCAAAAAAGGGAAACACCCAAATGTTCATCAACTTATGAATGGATAAACAAAATGTGTTATGTCAGGTGGAATATTTTTCAGCTGTAAAAAGAATGGAGTACTGATACAT
Organism: Leucopleurus acutus; assembly: GCF_964270905.1. Classification (NCBI taxonomy): domain Eukaryota; kingdom Metazoa; phylum Chordata; class Mammalia; order Artiodactyla; family Delphinidae; genus Leucopleurus; species Leucopleurus acutus. The sequence goes on from NC_139143.1 coordinate 67,396,118, forward strand.
GCTACAATGTGGGTGAACCTTGAAAATGCTATGCGAAATGAAGGAAGGTAGAAACAGAAACTCACATATTGTATGATTCCCCTTGTAGGAAACATCCAGAAGAGGTAAATCCAGAGAGACAGAAAGCACATGAGTGTCTGCCAGGGGCTGGGGGGAGGGAAGAAAAGGGAGGGATCCCTTAACGGGTACAAGTTTCCTTTGAGGTGGTGAAATATCTTAGAACTAGATAGAGGTGACGGTTGCACAACATTGTGAATGTACTAATGCCACGGAGTTGTACGCTTAAATATGGTTAATGGGTAATCTCGCATTATGTGACTATTACCTCAATTTAAAAAATATATTCTATTTACCTCTGTATTAGTTTCCTATTGCTGTAAAACAAATTACCACAAACGCAACTGCTTAAAAAAAAACAAGTTAGCTTACAGTTCTGTAGATGAGAAGTTCAGGTGGGCTTGGGTGGTTTCTCTAAAGTTGACAGGCAGAAATTAAGGTGTTGGCTGTGCTGTGCTCTTATCTGGAGGTTCTGAGGAGGAATCCACTTCCAAACTTGTTTAGGTTTTTAGCAGAATTCAGTTCCTTACGACTGAAGGACTGAAATCCCCAGTTCCTTGCTGGCTGTCAGGCAAGAGTCAGTCTCAACTGCCACAGGGTACCCACATTCTTGGCACACAGCTCCCTCCAGCAACGGCATGGCTAACTTTCTCCTTCAAATATCTCTCCCCACCTCTTCTGCCACCAGCAGGAGCCAATTCTCTGCTTTTAAAGGGCTAGTGTGATTAGATGGGCCCACCTGGATAATCTCACGTGGGCCCACCTGGATAATCTCACGTTGGCCATACAATGTAACAAGCAGTTGTATTGTCTCATTAAATTCAGGGGTGCCACCCCGCACTCCAAGGGGTGGGAATTATAGAAGGGCAGGCTCACTGGGAGTCATTCTTAGAATTCTGCCATGACCTCTTAGAGAAAAATAATAGAACAGTTTCTACCTAATTTAAGAACAATTGTTATTTGTTAATGCCCAACATTGCCTAAATGATTAATACCAAGGAAAAATTTCAGAACCAATGATTTACAGATGAAAACAATTTAGGTCTCCAAGACTCAGGGAAGGGATGGAAAGCTGTTCTTAATAAGTGGGCTTCTCTTTCTGAGGCCTCTTTTGTTTTTCTCTTTCCTTCTCTTCTACTAAAGCACTGAATGTATCAATAAATGTGAAGGGAAGCAATTGCCAAGAGGACCACTGATGTTCTCTCTGTAGTCATAATGAGAGGTAGATACTATGGCTGAAGCTTAGAGGACTAGATAATTGTAGAAGTTCTTACTTTTTTGGCTTCAAGACACCTGTTATTGAGGACCCTAAAGACTTTATTTTTGTGGGTTATACCTACTCATAGTAGCCATATTAGAAATTAAATCTGAAAAGTTTTTAAATGCAAAAATATACAAACATACATTCTCTTGGTCTTTAGAGTGACAATGTCATCACATATCATGTAGTCTCTAGAATGCAAAAGGAAATAAAGTCTTATTAGTATTATGAAAGTAGTTTGACCACGTGGAATTCTGAAAAGATCCCAAGGTTCCCTTGGGCTTCCTGGACCTCACTTTGAGACCCACTGATATATGTAAATACCAACAACTGCATTTCTTCAGCGGTCAATCAACTCACATATTTTGGTTCATCCACTTGTGCAGTCTTAGAAACAAATCTCCTTTCCCTTTACTAGTATGTCGTTCCATCTGGTAGAGTTGTGTGGCTGATTGCAAAAAGTATCCTTTTTGCAACAAGTGTCATTTGCTGACCCAGGAAGAAAATTGAGCTAGATAGGTCGTAACATACATGAAAGCAAAATAGAGTTCAAAAATGTTTTCTGTGAGCTTCTGGTAGGATCTGTAAGTCTGCAAATACTGCACAGGGGAAATTGCTTTAAATGGTGCAGCTGGTCTGCAGTGGAAGGATTGGGTTACAGTCAGGCTGAGTCAGGCAGAAAGAGGTTTATAGACAAAAATTAAAGAAAGCACTGCGGATTCTTGTCATGCTTTGCCCTTGAACACTATGCCAAGACCTCTGTTTTGGTTTTTTTAATAAAGAGATCGATGATATTTCGTGATTGCTTTAATGACTCGGGATTTCCCCCTTACGTTTTAAACAGCCTGTATCTACAGTTACGTTATGTTTGCTTTCTTTGTATCCCGCTTACAAAAAGTAACGACATAAAGCTAAAACCCTTTCAGTAGGACTCCATTACGATCCTTCTGTTAAGCAACTAGCTCGTTCATTCTTTTCACAGCACTTTATCCACTTTTTCCTGCTCCAGCTCTTGGTAAACGCCTCGGAGCGTTTAGATCCCGGGCTTCTAATGTCTTTTTACTGCAGATGAATACAATTTAAAACCTGAAAGCTGCTGGAAGAAAGGTAGAGCATTCCCCGTCCCAAGGTTAAATCTTTGCCCGGAGCTGGCCACTTGGGAAGGAAAATCTGAATGGACCGTGGTTAAGAATCAGAAAATGACTGTGTGTAACAGCGCGTTTCTCTTGGTGGGGATAAGGCCCACGCGGAGCATTCCCGACAGGTGAGCTGCAGCACGAGGGATGACTTAGTCGACCTCCAGCGGGGTCGGAGGGCTCGCCCCTTGAGCAGCGCACGCCAGAACAGCCACGGTCTGACCTGAGTCCTACAAGTCCTCTGCGCCCGAGCCAGCGTACGTCTGCTGCGCTCTTGCGTGCCGCCGCCACCGCCGCCGCCGCCGCGAGTTCGCATCTTGTGAGCCACCGACCAATGGGACAGAAGCCAATGCCTGGCGTCCTCTGTGATTGGCTCTCAGCAGGGAGGTGGTGGCGGAGGGTGGGCCTTAGGGCGTGAACGGTTTTCTGCCGCTCAGCGGGCGGGTGGCGACTCGTGAGGTTCCTGCAATCCGGAAAGGCTGGGAGTCACTGCGATCAGAGGCGACTGTCTCAGAACTGCTTGGCCCTGCCGGGAGGAGGCGCCACTCGCAATTGCAGGTTCCTGCGCTGGGGCAGCGATTCAACCTCACTCCGGTTGGCCGAGGAGGAAAAGGAGAAGGAAAGGGCCGGGCCGGGTCCCCACCCCTCGCGCCCCAGATGGATGTGCCTGGCCCGGTGACACGGCGGGCGGCGGCGGCGGCCACCATGCTCCTGCGCACGGCTCGGGTCCCGCGCGAGTGCTGGTTCGTGCCCACCGCGCTGCTCTGCGCCTACGGCTTCTTCGCCAGCCTCAGGCCGTCCGAGCCCTTCTTGACCCCGTACCTGCTGGGGCCCGACAAGAACCTGACGAAGAGGGAGGTAGGCGCGGGGGGCAGGCGGGAGGTGGCTCGGCCGGCGCGGGGCGCGGGCGCCGAGATGTGCGGGAAAAGGTGAGAGCGGGCGGAGGGGCTGTAGCTGAGGAAAGGAGGAGTGAGAAAGGCGCTCGAAACGCGGGAGCCATTCTGAGCAGAGATTGCTGACTTTTCTCAGTTGGAAGGCGCTGCCTTAATTCACGCTGTTTTTCTCTCCTGCGTTGGATTGATAGGCCGTGTCTTAGGTGAAGGGCTCGAAACGCGGTTCGGGAGCCCCAGTTCACATGTGCTTCAGGCGATGTGCTGATGATGCTGTAATGGAACTTAGCCCCACTCTGCTCCGACTGATCCAGCAGTTCCTGCTTGGGGGCGGGGACGGGGGCGGGGGGGAGGAGAATATTTGGAGAATAAAAGGGAAAACAGCAGGTTGTACTTTGGACATGGTAAAGATTTAAATAAATATTTGCTGCCGGAAAGTAAGGAACCAGATGCTGAGTAACTCCTGCTTTCTGAAAGGATCTTCCCTCTACCTGCTGCACCCTCTTCCTTCCCCTACTTTGCCTTGTTTACCCTTGAGAGATGGAAGTGCTCAAATAAGGACTGTACAAGACAACAAGAACCCATCATCTTGTCTTGATTTTTGGTTGGGCGAGACTGTGTCCAGGAATACGCTTCCCACACGCTCCCCCAACCCCACCTCCCGGGATAAAAGCAGATATTTAGATGGTATCACATAGTTGGCATTTAATTATAGTTTTTCTTGCGTTGTGAATTGTTGCTTCGCAGATGTTAGTTTTGCTCCTTTCTGTTCTGCTGCGACGTTGAGAGTAATTAAGAGTACATAGTCCATGATCAAGAACTTTTTGCTGACTGACTTCCCCAGGAGGATTTATAAGTAAAGTACTTGGAGTGCATTGTGTACTTTAAAAATGTGTTTAACTCTTTAAGGTGTATGGTCAATCTCAACACCAGTTTTTTGAAAAAGAAAGACATTATATTAACTGAAAAAGGACTTAAACTCAAGCTGCTACCACAAAACCCAAGTAAAGCAGATTCAGCATCCTCTTCCTTGAACACTACAAAGCAAGAAAGCTGAGGTCTGGTATTCCTTTCTGGAACAAAAGGGTGAAAGCTGAGTGGGCAGTTGTTAGCTGTTTCTTATTTCTTATGTCTACTTCTCCTCCCACCCTGCCTTCCTACCCCAGCTGCTGTGAAGTACTCCTCCCATTTAAACCTTACTCTCTACCCTGTGATTAGTGGTCACCTGTTTTGAGTATCCCTGCATAACAGGTCAGAGCAGGATGTAATTACTCATAATCCAGTTTGTTGTTGCATTGCTCCTCCATTTTCAAGGGCACTTAACAGGGAAGGGATTGAACTCTTGGTTGAGGATTTCACTTGAGTTTCCCACATCATCTCACCCCTAGCAAGTGGCACTTTTACCCAACTTCAGATCTACTTCTCAGTCTTATGGACCACTCCACAAGGAACTGTAAGAGTTACTCATTACCTATTTGAATTATAGTATTGGTTAAAAACAATAATAAAGGGGAAAGGGCCAACTCTTGTGAACAGAATGATTCTCCAAGAAGACAATTACTTCAGTAAATACAAGAGAGAATGATTCTGGAGACCCACAGCAAACACCAAATCTGAATTGTAGCCACTGAAGCAGAAATGATACTGTCTGTGAGCTGCTAACAATTAAAATTTCATGTGAACTGCCACGTGATCCGCACAGTTTGTGCACCTTGCCTGAAAGAGAAGCACACGGGGAGAGAAACATGCTCCCATTGTTGATATTTGAAAGCCGAACTGTTTTGTACAAGTGCCCTGGGCAGAATTGCTGTGTGATGTGCCATCATGTGTCCTGTCTTATCAGAAAGCTGCCTAGGTGAGTGAAATATGTTCGAGGCGTATAGCAATAAAGCAGAGGGGCCAGGCCCAGGAAACATTTGCTGAATGTGTTACAAAAACATAGCACACTTCTGTTACTGCACATTAGATGAGGAAGAGGGCAGGGTTTGAAGAAAAATCCAGAAGTCTGGAAAGGGATGTCGTTTGTGTCTGAGGACCTCAGAATCATGGCCGATTCTGATGGTCGTGCACAGTATGGCTCTGTCCACCCTCTCTGGAACCCTAGGTTTTTAAAAATCTCTAGTAACTGAAATAAATAGGACAACTTGTTCTCCTTTCTGACTGCTTGTTTTCACCAAGGTACAGTTATTTATTTATTTAATATTACATGATTTTTAGGCAAAGCAAATGCCAAATCATGGTCAGTCTATTTGTGTTGAATTTTGTATTTCCCTCAGGAGACTTTAGAAGGTCCAAGAGCAGTCATCTTAGAAAGAGCTGTTGTTAACCGAGGCCAAAGACAAAAGGAGGAAAAGAAGGTCAGAATTTCCTCTTTCCACTCAAAGGATTTTTTTTTCTTAGATTTCAGGAAAACCATTAACCTGTATCACTTTATAAATTTTAAACAGGTTAAAATTTGTCTTTCAGTAGTTGAAAGCCAAACTTTTAATAAAATAGAGCTCTTTATCACCAAAAATTTTTTATCCTTTCATCTTTTCCAGCATGGGATTTGACATTCACTACCTTTCTTTGATACTTTTAAGACATTAAATTTAAAACTATTCTGCCTAATATTGAGAGCCTTACAGAATTTGGCTCTTATCTCCTTAACACCCTTATCTCCCACTACATCCTTCTTCCCCTTGCCTTCTACATGCCCAAGCTCCATCCACGTTAATCTTATAGTCATAAATCCAGTGGATCTAACTTTCTCATCCTTCAAGGTCCATCTCAAAGGAGCAACCCCCCATATTTCCTAACTCCCTTGTCAATAATTTACGTGTATGTGCTCTTCACTAGGTTCAGAACTCCTGGAAAACTGAGGCTTCATTTTATTCTTTTTTTGTTTTCGTAATCTCCATACAGTTTGAAAACAGTGTTGTGCAAATAAGTGCTTACTAACTAGTTGTCTAATTGAAATGTGATTCTAAAATAAAGTGTAAATCTGAATTAGAGCTTAAAACTGAACAGCTGTTTTCCCTTGACTCTGTGTCTCAGAAGAAAGCACAAACAAGCTCTGATCCAAAGAACTGTGAAAGGCACCTTAGAATAAAATCAGTTCCCTTAGCTCACACGGCAGATTTTTACCTGAGATAAGAAGGTATCGTCCAGGTGTGGCCAGTAAGAGTCTGTAACCTGTACATTTTTGCATGTAGGAAGTTTCGCTTCAGGATTCAGAGTATCCATCAAAGAAGCATTTCCTGGTGTGACAGCTTCTCCTTGGAGGCATTGAGAGAGAAGGGGTCTTATGGAGACTTTTGGAGACACAGTGGCTAAGCTCTGCACATTGTCTGGTCTTCTCTCTTCATGAAAGCCCCATAAAAGCACCCCTACGCAGGTTGAAAAAGCTGCTTTATGGCATTAGAAGTAAGCCTGGAACATAGTAGATGATCAACAATAGTTTTCTGATTGAAGAAATGGGGCATTTTAGGGTGGTGGATTCAGAATATCTAGGTGCAGATACTCCCTCTGCCGGTGACTAGCTGGGATAACTTCGGGCAATTCACATAAGGCCTAGTTTCCTTGGTTGTAAGATAGAGATGATAAAAGCATCTACCGCTTAGCGTTGTTTGGATTAAATGAGGTCATATAGGTGAGGTGATTAGCATAGCGTGTGGTGTCAGTAGGGATGTACTATTATAATTCTGATAATGCTGTGGGAGGGAAGGTCCTCTTGGGTTGATGTCTCTCCTAGGAGTAAATTCAGATTTCTCATTGAGAATAAGTTAAAGAGAACATATCTGGTCTTTTTCCCCTGCTTGCCTTTATTTTAGTTTCTACTTGGCATTGCTTTTCCTTATCTTCATTACGTAAACTGTGGTTTTTGTATTAGGAGTGGAATTAGACTCATAAGCATAAACACTTTAAATTGATAATTGAAAGGATGAGGTTTATATAACGAAAACTTCACAGTTAATCGTTTGGGGACAACTAGTATTGAAGGGTATATAACATGTCTAAGTGCAGACAGTATTACTGGAGTGAAGAATCAGTGAAAGTCCCAAGCGGTGTGGTGGAGAACAAAGAAAACTGGGTATGGAAGGAAGGTATTTTTAAAGGGGAAGTGTGGTGGCTAATAGCTTTGTAGTATTATGTTGGGGAAAATGTGAAGGTGAAGAAATATGCAGAGTCAAACAGAGGAGGCAGTTTCACACTTAAGAAAACTGTAGGAGAATGAATAAAACTATAGGCAAAAAAGGAGTGGGAAGTTGCTAATGGAGCACACCTGTGAAGTCTGTAGGGAAGCCTTCACTCCTCACGGCTTTCATCTCAAGGTTGCCCTTCTACCCTTTGGTTTTCTACTGAGAAGCCTCTGACCCTGTGTTAAGTCAGCCGAGTGCACTTTGTTCCTCATTTGATAAAACTTACACACTTGTGAATAAGAATCATTTCTACAGTTCTCGATTATTCTTTCACGCACACATTCAGGCACAAGAAAGTTTCCTGGTAAATGGAGGTTGCTAGATGATTTGCAAACACAAATTAGACCGGAATTCATGAAGGCGAGGCTATTAGACAAATCACTTTTGATATTCAGCCAGTCAGAAATCAAGTCTGGAATGTATTTCAGATTATGTTTTCCTTTTATAGTTGTTCTCTGCATTGGCAATTATTTTATAATAATTTACTAAAAATAATATTTTTACTTTATTGTTCCTCTAAAACCTTGAAACAATTAGTTGGGCGAACTGAGGTATACATGAGAGTTAAAAAGTAAGTCAAACCCAAGGATTAGATTGCTCCATCACAAAGTATTTAGACTGTTAGTAAGACTACCTTTCAGAACGCACTTACAAACTGAGGCCACTGATCCAAACTTTGAAATGATCACTTATAAAACTGACTCGCTTAAAGCCCCAGGAACTTACTAGGCTATGGGGTAGGTGTAAAAAGAGGGAAAAGTCTCCTACAATGATTGTTATTCGAAGAATGGGGACGACAGTTCAGTTAATTTAATTTGTATTGTCCCAAGTGGTCTGTGTTTCAGCTTCAGTCCTTAAGTCTTTAAACGTATGAAAAAAGAGTAAGTGATTTACATGTACTCTCTCATTTAGTCCTTGCAAGAAACCACCCTGTGGCATAGGTTTTACTTCTCTTTTACTGATAATGGAGATTAAGGCTAAAAGGAACTGAAAAAAAAACTTGCTTAAAATCATACGGCAAATGATGGAACAGAAATTCCAGCTGGGGTCTTTGTGGTTTAAATATTATTTCTACTATCTTCCAATGAAAAATTAATGAAAAAAAACCTTCCATTTTTTTTCATAGTATAGACATACAAAAAGAAGGACAACAGAGTTGCTTATAATGCTACCATCCACAGATAGTTACTCTGTTAAGACTGTAGGACAGATTTACCTTCTTTATCTATTCATGTTACCCCAAAGAAATGAAACTTAAAATCAGAGAAACCTAATCAAACAGCAGGATCATGGCTCCCTGTTCTGTGGCTAGAAGTAAGAACTGACAATGATTCCAAAACATTTATTTGTTTCCAAAGCATTTATTGAGCCAAGTATCTTCCAAACAGTGTGCGAGCTGTTAGGTTGTGCAAATGAAAGTCAAGTCCACCCTGAAAGAACCTATAAAGCAATGGTTCTAAACTCTGGCTCATAATAAAATCTCCTGGGAGGTTTCTAAAAAATGCGTGCGGCAAGGCATCCACATTTTTGAAAGCTCCTTGGGAGATGTGTAGCCATGGTTAAGAAGCAGTGCCATGAGGTAACTGAGGAGACTGACACATACAAAGCAGTATCAGGAGAGCTTTTTGGGTGTTGGGATATAAACACTATCAGCTGCAGCAAAGTCTTCCAGGATGAGGAAGGCCTTGAACTAGGCTTTGATGAATAGGGAAGATTTTATTAGGAAAAAGACGATGGGGTGGAAACGGAGAAGTATATTCCAAACAATTATCAGAATTGTTGTCAAGATTTCTTTGGTTGATAAAAATGAGATCTTTGAGGTACTGGTAGATTGTTTCATAAGAATAAATTGTTACGAATGTTCCAGGTCCTTTGAGATCACTAACGGGATTTTATCTTTTTTCTACCAGGTCTTCAATGAAATATATCCAGTATGGACTTACTCTTACCTGGTGCTGTTGTTTCCTGTGTTCCTTGCCACAGACTTCCTCCGTTATAAACCTGTTGTTCTGCTGCAGGGACTCAGCCTTATTGTTACATGGTTCATGCTGCTCTATGCCCAGGGACTGCTGGCCATTCAGTTCTTGGAATTCTTCTATGGCATCGCCACAGCCACTGAAATTGCCTATTACTCCTACATCTACAGTGTGGTAGACCTGAGCATGTACCAGAAAGTCACGAGTTACTGTCGAAGTGCCACCTTGGTGGGCTTCACAGTGGGCTCTGTCCTAGGGCAGATCCTCGTCTCAGTGGCAGGCTGGTCCCTATTCAGCCTGAATGTCATCTCTCTTACCTGTGTTTCTGTGGCTTTCGCTGTAGCCTGGTTTCTCCCTATGCCACAGAAGAGTCTTTTCTTTCACCACGTTCCTCCCTCCTGCCAAGGAGCAAATGGCGTCAAGGTACACAATGGTGGCATTGCTACTGATACCTCAGCTTCTAACCACCTTCCGCAGTGGGAAGACGTTGAATCAAAAATCCCTCTAAATACAGAGGAGCCTCCCATGGAGGGACAGGTAAGCACAGCCTTAAATGCCTGGTGGTTGCTACTCTGGGGCTAGACCAATGGTGAAAAGCAGACAGGAAAGTCCCTCAATTCATTTGGATTCTGGTTTTATCTTGAGTTGCTTCATTGGTTCATTAATTCATTCATTCAATATAACGTTGATTTATTTTAGGGATGACAAATGTATTTTCCTCTGGAGTAAATGACCTCCGGGACTGGCACAACATTATTATTATTATTTTTTTTTACTTAAATTTTATTTTAGATTTTTTTTTTTACATCTTTATTGGAGTATAATTGCTTTACAATGGTGTGTTAGTTTCTGCTTTATAACAAAGTGAATCAGTTATACATATGTTCCCATATCTCTTCCCTCTTGCGTCTCCCTCCCTCCCACCCTCCCTATCCCGCCCCTCTAGGTGGTCACAAAGCACCGAGCTGATCTCCCTGTGCTATGCGGCTGCTTCCCACTAGCTATCTATTTTACGTTTGGTAGTGTATATATGTCCATGCCACTCTCTCACTTTGTCACAGCTTACCCTTCCCCCTCCCCATATCCTCAAGTCCATTCTCTAGTAGGTCTGTGTCTTTATTCCCGTCTTACCCCTAGGTTCTTCATGACATTTTTTTTTTCTTAAATTCCATATATATGTGTCTTTCTCTTTCTGACTTACTTCACTCTGTATGACAGACTCTGGGTCTATCCGCCTCATTACAAATAGCTCAATTTCATTTCTTTTTATGGCTGAGTAATATTCCATTGTATATATGTGCCACATCTTCTTTATCCATTCCTCTGATGATGGACACTTAGGTTGTTTCCATCTCCTGGCTATTGTAAATAGAGCTGCAATGAACATTTTGGTACATGACTCTTTTTGAATTATGGTTTTCTCAGGGTATATGCCCAGTAGTGGGATTGCTGGGTCATATGGTAGTTCTATTTGTAGTTTTTTAAGGAACCTCCATACTGTTCTCCATAGTGGCTGTACCAATTTACATTCCCACCAGCAGTGCAAGAGTGTTCCCTTTTCTTCACACTGTTTCCAGCATTTATTTCTAGATTTTTTGGTGATGGCCATTCTGACTGGTGTGAGATGATATCTCATTGTAGTTTTGATTTGCATTTCTCTAATGATTAATGATGTTGAGCATTCTTTCATGTGTTTGTTGGCAGTCTGTATATCTTCTTTGGAGAAATGTCTATTTAGGTCTTCTGCCCATTTTTGGATTGGGTTGTTTGTTTTTTTTGTTATTGAGCTGCTGGCACAACATTATATTGCTCATGTTGGAGATGTCTTAGAAGCCACAGCAATGTCTGTCTCTTCTTCATCTTTCTATCCTCAGAACTTGGTATGTAAAGGAAGCTCTAGAAAAAATTTTCTAAATGAATAGGTGAAATGATTCCAATAAATGATGAATATCTACTTCCAGTTTCTGAATTGAAGTCCACAATATGTAAGGATAGGAAGTTATCTTCCTCATCTGTGCTGACAGCTATGTGTGATACAGGCATACCTCAAGGATATTGTGGGTTTAGTTCCAGACCGCTGAGGTAAAGCAAATATTATAATAAAGCAAGTCACACAATTTTTTTTGTTTCACAGTGCATATAAAATTTATGTTGGTACTATACTGTAGTCTATTATGTGTGCAATAGCATTATGTATAAAATAATATACATACCTAAATTTAAAAATACATAATTGCCAAAAAATGCCAACCGTCATCTGGGCCTTCAGCGAGTCGTAATCTTTTTGCTGGTGGTGGGTCTTGCCACGATCTTGTTGGCTGCTGACTGATCAGGGTGGTGGTTGCTGAAGGTTGGGGTGCTGTGGCAATGTCTTAAAATAAGACAGCAGTGAAGTTTGCTGCATCGATTGACTCTTCCTTCAGGAATGATTTCTCTGCAGCATCAATGCTGTTTGATAGCATTTTACCCATAGTAGAATTTCTTTGAAAATTGGAGTCAGTCCTCTTAAACCCTGCTTTATGAGCTAAGTTTATGTAATGCGCTAAATTCTTGGTTGTCCTTTCAACAGTCTTCACAGCATCTTTACCAGGAGTAGATTCCATCTCAAGAAACCACTTTCTTTGTTCATCCATTGGAAGCAGCTGCTTATCCATTCAAGTTTTATCATAAAATTGCAGCAGTTCAGTCACAACTTCAGGTTTCACTTCTAATTCTAGTTTTTTTGCTATTTCCACCACATCTACAGTTATTTTCTCCACTGAAGTCTTGAACCCCTCAAAGTCATCCATGAAACAAAAGTTTTACAACACAATGGTTTATTCTGACACATTTCGTTTACTTTTTTATAATGTGATCACTGCCCACTAAACTGATTTTATTACCAACTAATGAGGTGAAATCTAAAATTTAAAAAACTCTGTCCTAGACCACCTTGATATTTGTTATTTATAGATATGCAAAATGTCAGTACTTGATATGGTGAAGAATTATAAACTTTTAGAGTTAGAAGTGATTCTAACCACAAATCATATAACAATCAGAGCATGTTAAAGGGACTTTAGGTCACATCACCCTTTCATTTTAGAGATAAGGATTCAGATCCAACACTAGTGAGTCGTGCAAAATTACACACATGTACTCCTAGACATAATTTTAGAGCAGATATGAAATCCGTTTCAATCTGTACCTTGCTCCGTGAAGTCTTTCGGTGGGATAACAACATGGTCAGAACCATCATGTTGGCCATGGTGAGGTAAAATTAGGATTCAAGTCAGTTTCATGGTCTCCTTGGCTCAGCTACCGACACCAGGACAGGCAAGCAGTGCTGCTTGGCAGCTGTACAGCCCTAAAATACTGCTTGCTTTTCTTTGACGAGCTTGAAGGAAAATTAGAATGTGGATATTGGAGATCACAGTGCCATCTTAAGTTGACAAAGCCCATCAATGAACCATAAATGATAATCGTGGTAATTACAGTAAAGAAGAGTTCTAGGTCAGTGGGTGGTTTTATCTTGACTTAAAAAGAGGGTAAATGAGGTAGAAGTCAAAGTGATAGCCCAGTCCACAAGTTATCTTAGAGTATTTGTAAGTTGATTTTCAGAATGAGTCCTACTGCTTTGGGGCAGAGGGTGCTGACATTGCAGGAGGAGGAGCTGCCAAAGCCAGTGATTTTCTTTCCCAAACAGGCAACTGGACTCATTTTGTGCTTGGCATATAGTTGGACATGATTTTTTTTAAAGTTGCTTATCCATTAGAAATGATGTAAATTAAACCAACTCTTTAGCATAGGGCTTGACATGAGATTAATGCTTAATAAATATCTGTTAATATAACTATACTTTTATTTGTAGACTGACACCTTTTACTATTAGGAAGCAGTCTTTGTGTGTGTGTGTGTGTGTTTGAGTTCCATAAAACACAGACAGCAGCAAAATAACTGTTTTTATCTTGTACTCAATATCATTTATAGAAGCAGAGTATAGCGGATTTTGAAGAAGGGAGGCAGTCCCCAGTACTAGTACTTACCAGCAGGGTGACCTTGGGCCAGTTTCTTAATTCTTTGTGACTTTTAGTTCCCTCATTCATATACCTACCTCATAGGGCTATTTCAAGTATTAAATAAAGCCATGTAGAGCTTTCAAATTAGTATACATAAGTAGGTAATCAATACACGGTAATTTCTATTATTATCTTTATCATTAGATATGAATAATCAAGAACAGCTTTGTACCTTCACTGTAGATCTTTATTTGTGAGGCTGTAAATAATTTCTCATCTTCCCTTTGAATTTGTTGAAGGTATTCTGGGCCTTATGAAGAGTTATGAGAGTCTGGTACTAATTCCATCACAAGTTCTCTTTCTTTTTTTTTCTCTTTTTCTTTTCTTTTTTTTTTCTTTTACTTTTTGGTCCCACCGCGTGGCATGCGGTATCTTAGTTCCCCCGACCAGGGATGGAACCTGTGCCCGCTGCAGTGGAAGTGCGGAGTCTTAACTGCTGGACCACCAGGGAAGTCCCACAAATTCTTTTTCTTTAACTGAGTAAGGCTACCCCTAAATGTAGAGTGTTAAATCAGATGATCACTAAGCTTTACTTGACTCTAGAATCCTGAGTTTTGTGAGCTGACTGATGTGAAGGTACTCTCTTTTTTCTTCTGTTTCCCAGGCATACCATGAACAACTTCTCCTTTCCTCTCCAGTCCTTCACATATGTAGGGATACACAGAAGTAATTTAATTGAAATCATCAGCCCTTGACTTAAATCTTCATAGTCTAGGCATTAAACCCTAGTTATCCCCTCCCCCTACATTTTCCTATTGTATATAGAAGAAAATGCAAAATTCTGATCATGGCCTACAAAACGCCATACAATTTGGCTGCTTGCCAACCTCTCTGACCTTATCTCTCAATTGGGCTGAAACACATCAAGCTTGTTCCCACCTCAGAACTTCAAATCAGGAGATTGTGTCAGTCAGGACTGCCCTTCATTCTGATCTTCATGGCTGGTTCCTTTATGTCACTCAGGTCACAGCTCGGACATCAGCTTTTCAGAAAGCCATTTAACACTCTTAGCAATCATTACTCCATTCCAAAGTCACTTGCTAGCCCATTACCCTTTTTACTTTCTTCATAGTATTCCTACTATAAGCTCTCTTTTATGTGTGTGTTTATCATCTGTCTCTCTTACTCCAGTGTTAATTTCATAAGGGCAGGGCAGTTAATTTCATGGCCGTAACAGGGTGATTATGGTGGGTTTTTTCCTGCCTCTGTCTCCCAGCTTACGCAAGGCATGCAAAGTCCAGCAGCAGCTGAAAGTTAAAACCATGGGATCAACCTTTTATTTCTAGCTAGACAAGTGAGAAAGTGGGGGGCTTGCATGTTGAGTGAGGGGGTCATCCCCATTGGTCTTTTTCTCCCCAGTTACCACATCTCCCCTGCAACCTCAGTGATGGCAGAGGCCTTCACTGAGAAATGGCCTGTGTCTCTGGACAACAGGTTAAGAGGCTCCTATTGTCTGAAGAGTGTGGGGGCATGCCCGTTATTTTTCTTTCTTTTCTCTTGCTAAAATTGCTTAAATTGACAAGAACAGATACTACACTTGATCTTAGCCAAAAGGCTGAGATGAAATAGACAAAATAAACTTTAAGCTAAAATTACTGTCAAGTATAAATTTTACTAATATAGTAATTCCAAAGGACCAAGGAGCAGGGCAGTGGCTTTATTGAGAACCCAGGATTTATGAGCGTCCACCGTGCCCAGTCACTTTTAAATCATCAGCACAGCCCTATAATTCAGATATTTAGGTGAAGTGACTTGCCCAGGGTCACACAGCTAAGTGAGAGTCTTCTGGGACCAACAGTAACTTTTGCAAAGGCGTCTCTTGCTATACTTAATCACTGCCACCCTCTGACACTCACATTCTTTCTTTTTATACTATCCTGTTTCCTTGGGTCAAAGAATCTGACCCCTGAATTAAGGTTAAATAGGAATTAGTGGCAGATCAAAAGCCAAAATTGCTTCAAGATATTCTTTTAATTCCCCCATGTAATGCCTTTAGTCACAAAAATATAGAACAACATAGAAAATTACAAGTCAAGTGACCTTAGTATTCACAGGCAAGCACTAATATATTTTAATGTACCATGATCATATTAAAATAGAAATAACTATGAAACATTTTCTGCGGAGAAGCAGCCCCTGCGGCAGGCAGCAGGAAGGGACAGGAAGGCTGCACGGCGCCCAGGCCTCCAATGGCCTAGGTCTCACCCCGCAGCGCACTGTTGATGTGCCGGAACGCTGCTTCCTTCTCCGAGTCTAGGTCTTCGTTGGTGACCCGGAAACCCAGCTTAGGGGCTGGGGGCAGCCTCAGAGGCTCCCCTCGCCTGTGCGGCAGCAGAGGAATCCTGCGTTTTCGGGGCCTGGGACCGTCAGGTGTGAGGGAGCCGTTCCTCCAGGGCCGTTTCTGCCCTCTTGTTGCCTCTGCATCTTTGTCAGGCTGGCTTTTCCTCTGGGAAACCACCGGAGCTGCAGAGGGCGACGGAGGGCCCTCCTTGCTCCCTTTCTTTGCAGACTTCTGGGGCAGCCCTTGCGGTATGGCGGGACCCCTCCTTCTCTTCACTGGCGGGAAACCTCGGGTGGAGCTATATGAGCTCGTGATGGCGTTTCTTTGGGGGCAGGAGCTCATACAAGAGGTCTGCAGTTTCCTGTTGGATCTGTCTTCTGCCCTCTTGGCGTGGAGGTCTCTCTGCAGAGGTCCAGGCCTGGGTACGAAGAAGGAGCCCCCCAGGGGCCTAAATGCAGATAGTGCGTCCCCGGTGTCATCGGGACCGCTTCTCTGGTCTTCGTTCCTCCCTGTGACTGTGGGGACTTCCTCCTGCTTGGCCATCCCTTGCCCGCTCTCTCCCAGGGCCCTCAACACCGTCTTATCTGTGCTGTAGTTCGGGACACAGCTGGGTGTCGTGGGCAGCACTGGCTGCCCCCGCGCCACACTGACAGTGACTGTGTCCACTGCGGACACTGAGCTGCGGGATGTCGTGGAGGTGCGAGCACCCATCACCGCCTTCTTCCGATGGCCTCGACTGCAGATGGAGATAAGGACCCCCAGAAAGGAGCGCAGGGTCTGCGGGATGGTAGAATGGGGTCTCAGAGACTCTGTGGCAAAGCGCATATGCAGAGTCACTGGACACTTGTGGGCTGGCCTGCGAGTGGATAGCTGGCCATAGACAGCTGGGTTACCCGGGCCGGCCACGGGAAGTCGGTGGGCGCGGGGAGCGGGCTGGGGGCAGCCGAACCCTCCTGGCAGGTGCTGGTCCCCCAGTGCCTGGGGCGGGGGTGAGGGGCAGGGCCTACCTAAGTAACTGCCCCTAGAGAACTTGGGTGAGGTCGGTCCTTGGATAGAGAGCTGGGCTCCGAGCACTCTCCTTCAGCTGCCAACTCGGCCAAAAGCGGAGTGCGCTCTCTTTGGCCTGTTGCCTTTTTATACTCTGCAACCTGTGAGCGAACAATGGGCGTGTGTTCGCAGGGCGCAAAAGTTTAGGGAGGGGTGGCGCATGCGCAGAGTACACGTCAGGCCCTGGGGCGCGCAGGTGAGGATGCGCGCCCCTGGACCGTCTAGCGCTTCTGAATCTCCCGGGGGTCTGAGGGTTGGAGGTGTTTGCCTTGAGGGTGATGAGCTTCTTGGCAGGGCAGCTGCCCCTTCTCCCCCGGCCGGCTCTAACTGTACAGGTTGGGTCCCCGGCCACCAGAGCGGGAAAGCTGGAGAGCAGGGTACCTGGCTCAGCAGCCGCCGCCCGAGGTGGCAGATTTGGCATCAGCGCCTGTGCGTCCGCCTGCCCTCCCACCTGGTAACATTGGAGGAGAGAGCCGCTAAGAACAGAAGTGCCAAAAAAACCCCCCAAAAACCCAGAAGTGCCCAAGCCACCGAGATCCTGCTGGGGTGACAACTGAAGGGGCAGGCAGGGCGGGCTGGGAGGGACATATATCCCAGGTCCAAACCCAGAAAGCTCTGAAATGCACGAGTCAGAATGAAAGTCCAGAATCATCCTTGGGCTTTGGGCTGAGCTGGAAGTATAGCCAAACTCTTCAAGGTCTCCAGCTCCACCTGCAGTTTCTGCCTGGCTGAGACATTGCCCCAGAGTGGGGTTAAGTTTAAGGAGTCGAAGGAGGCATACATTTCCATCCTCTGGATCACTGCTCACCAAAAAATACATAATGCCAGGCACATATGTAATTTTGAATTTTCTAATGAACACACCAGGAAAATGAAAATGGTGGAGTCAATGTAAATAATAGATTTTTAATTCAGTATCTGCAAAATGTTAGAATTTTTACATGTGGCACGAGAAATGTCATATTACGAGGGCTTGAGAGCCGCATGGAGCAAGATAGAGGACAAACAGCATGCACTTGAAACTAAGAAGTGAACGCTAACAGGCAGATGGGGCCTGGAAGTCCAAAGTTGAATAACAGCACTCAGGACCTATTTGTTGATTATGTTAATGAGTCATGGTAAATAGAATATAAGGAAAACCAACATTTATTGAGCACTTGCTACATACTGAATAATGCTTATCTAGTTCTTGCAATAACCTGTTGAAGTAAGCATTCATTTCCATTTTACTGTAAAAAGCCTAAGATTCAGAAATTTTTCTCATCTGAGTGTAGACAAGTACGCTGCTGATTCATCATCTCAGCTCCCATTTACTTTGACCTGGGTACCAGACACTGTACCAAAAATCTTATATTCATTATCTCATTCTTATTAAAACTACTATTATTAAAACTCTATGATATAGGTGTCACTGTCTCCATTTTACAGGTGAGGGAACTGGAGCTCTACTGATTTTATTTAAAAGATTCATACTTAATTTTTTAAGTAAACAATACAGAAAACTACATAAAAAGAAGTCAAAATAATCTGAACTGCTGGGTGCAAAGATTACCACTGTTAATATTTTAGTGCCCTTTCTAAATATCACTGTTTGTACAGATTTTATAGTAAATGAAATTATAACCTACATGTAGGTTTATAACTTTACGGTTTTTTACTCAGTGTTAATTCAAGACTGATCTTTCTTTCTTTTCATGTCAGAATAGCCTTCAGAACCCAAAGAATTGAAACCATAATGGTGAGAGTGACTGGGGGGAGGTTTGTGTTGGGCAGTATTCTGCCTTTCTCACCAGGCTGGCCCTGAGCACTAAAAGCCAGGATCAGAAAGACTTGTGTGAAGGACAAAGTCTGTCGTTTGACCCTCCCCATTTTTTTTTCATTTGTGGTCACAGCCTTTCCCTCTGGATATCTCCAGCTGGGCCCTTGCCAATGGATATGTCTGAGTTGGGATGGAGGGAGAGAGTGTGTAGCCGTATATGGCTGTACCCCCTACCTTTGGCAGCTTAATGCCCTTGAAGCTCAGATAGGTGTTATCTCCCCTGAAAAAGAGTAGCCAAAGGCAGGTCTCTGTGCCAACTCTTAAAAGGTTTCCAGTGCCCCTGAACTAGGGCTTATGAACTAGGGCTCTACGAGATACCAGGCAAAGGCAAGAATGAGTATTCTTGGAACAAGATAAGTGCACAGCAGGCCAGAGCAGGACAGAGTGTCCCAGAAGCCTTTTATGGTGGAAGAGAACTTTATCATTGCAGATCCTTAAGTACACCTTGAAAGCGCCTTCTTCTGTGCTTTTGTTCTTGTTTCCTTTGCTTTGAATGTTGTTCTTAATTGTTTCTCTATTCTAATCTTATCTATCTCCCAAAGCCTGTCTCAAACACCAGTTCTTCCATGATACATATTTTGGTTCCTTTTCCTTGAAACCAGATGTACTATATTTGTCCCCATTGGTTAAGGCTCATTGTATATGTTTGTACTATGTTTTGGGTAATGAAATACCAATATCTGAGAAAATAATGATAGTCTTCCTTTCATCATGAAAAAAATGTTCATTGTTTATAGCAAGAATTAGGATTGTGTACTTCAACAGCACAATAAAAGAAGCAAACTTATTCTCAAGTTTCCATCCTAGCTATTGGCTTGATAATAGACAAATCTCCCTCTGCATATAACTGAGCTAAGAAAAGAGTAGCATTTAACTTGGTATTATAAACACCTAACTATACCTATTAAAAGGTTCTATTTAAAGAAGGGGCTGCACAGAAATTAACGTAAAATGGATTAAAGACTTGAATGTAAGACCTGAAATCATAAAACGCCTTAGAAGAAGACATACGTGGTAAGCTCCTTGACATCTGTCTTGGCAATGTGTTTTTTAATTTGACACCAAGAGCAAAAATACGTGGGACAACGTCAAACTAAAAAGCTTCTATACAACAAAGAAAAACATCAACAAAATGAAAAGGCAACCTACTGAATGGGAGAAAATATCTGCAAATCATATGTCTGATAAGGGGTTAATATCCAAATTATAAAATGAACTCATACAACTCAATAGCAAAGAAAGAATCCAATTTAAAAATGAGCAGAAGATCTGAATAGACATTTTTCCCAAGAAGACATTCAGATGGCCAACAGGTACATGTAAAGATGCTCAATGTCACTAATCATCAGGGGAATGCAACTCAAAACCAGAATGAGATATCACCTCACACCTGTTAGAATGACTGTTATCAAAAAGATAAGAAATAAGTGTTGGTGAGGATGTGGAGAAAAGTGAACCCTCGTGCACTATTGGTGGGAATGTAAATTGTTGCAGTCACTGGAAAACGGTGTGGAGGTTCCTCAAAAATTAAAAATCAGGGACTTCCCTGGTGGCGCAGTGGTTAAGAATCGGCCTGCCAGTACAGGGAACATGGGTTTGATCCCTGGTCCAGGAAGATCCCTCATGCCACGGAGCAACTAAGCCCATGCACCACAACTACTGAGCCCACACGCCACAACTAACGAAGCCTGTGCACCTAGAGCCCATGCTCCGCAACAAGAGAAGCCACCACAATGAGAAGCCTGTGCACCACAACGAAGAGTAATCTCCACTCGCCGCAACTAGGGAAAGCCCTCATGCAGCAACGAAGACCCGACGCAGCCAAAACTAAATAAATTAAATAAATAAATTTTAAAAAATCAGACTACCACATGATTCAAGGATTCTACTTCTAGGTATATATCCAAAGAAAATGGAAACACTAACTCAAAAAGATATAGGCACCCACCAATTCACTGCAGCATTATTTACAATAGCCAAGATATGGAAACAACCTAAGGGTCCATCAGTGGATGAATGAATAAAGAAAATGTGGTATACGGACAAATTTATATACACACTGGAACACTATTTATTCACCCATTAAAAAGCGAATGAAGTCTTGCCATTTGCAACAATGTGGATGGACTTGGCATTATACTAAGTGAAGTAAGTCAGACAGAGAAAGACAAATATTGCATGATCTCATTTATATGTGGAAACTAAAAACAAAACAAAACAAAAACCCCAAGCTCATAGATAGAGAACAGACTGGTAGTTGCCAGAGGAAGGGGGTAGGGGGTAGCAAAATGGGTAAAGGGGAGTCAAAAGGTAAAACTCCCAGTTGTAAATAAGTCTTGGGGATGTAATGTACAGCATGGTGACTATAATTAGTAATACCATATTGCATATTTGAAAGTTGCTAGGAGAGTAGATCTTAAAACTTCTCATCACAGGAAAAAAAATTATAACTGTATGGAGACAGATATTGACTAGGCTTATTGTGGTGATCATTTCACATTGTATACAAATATAAAATCATTGTTATATACCTAAAACTAGTATAAAGTTAAAGGTCAATTATACCTCAGTTTTTAAAAATAAAGGAGAAAGGGCTGACAGCAGGTGGGAGTAGTCATTTTACATCTGTAGGTTCTCATGTGCAAGATATGGGTTCCAGCCAGCAAGCGGGTTGAATCATGCTGCTGCCATTGGTGTTAATAATGTGTAACATGGCTCCTGTCACACATCCTGGCTCTTATATGCTAATTCACAGTTAGCTTCCTCTTGGTCCCTTTGGATTCTCTCATTTTGCCTTCCCATGTTAGTTGCAAAAGTAAAAGTTCCTATGTTCTGAGCGAGGCTCCGGAATTATGGCAACCTTTGATAGCTATTTCACAGGATGTCTGGAATCTCATATTGACTTCTTGGCATAGTCCAGGGATGATGGTACATAGTAATGTTTTGATTCACTCAGTTACATGCATAGTAGCTTTATTACTTCATTGTAATATTTCCCATAAATACTGGGTAACAAAAAGTGTAAGGAAGAAAATTAAAATCACTGATTACCCCATCAGCCAGAGAGAACTGCTGCTAATATTTTGATTTATTTCTTTCTAAGATTTCTGTCTTAACTATTATCTTTCAGTGAATCTGATAGGTTCTCATTCATGGATTCTACCTGAACAGTGATTTACTAGGGTTGCTAATTATTGCGCTTTTTTTTTTGGTTGCGTTGGGCTTGTGGGCTTTCTCTAGTTGCGGTGAGCGGGAGCTACACTGCGTTGCGGTGCGCGGGCTTCTCATTGCGGTGGCTTCTCTTGTTGCGGAGCACGGGCTCTAGGCGCGTGGGCTTCACTAGTTGTGGCTCACGGGCTGTAGAGTGCAGGCTCAGTAGTTGTGGCGCACAGGCTTAGTTGCTCTGCAGCATGTGGGATCTTCCCGGAACAGGGCTTGAACCCGTGTCCCCGGCATTGGCACGTGGATTCTTAACCACTGCGCCACCAGGGAAGCCCAAATTATTGCTTATTCTTAATGTTGCTTGCCACTGTATGGGGAGATATGGAATGTCATCTCCCTTTGGCTAAAGTACGCGATTTCTGACCATCTTTCTACCTTCATTTTGTAAACAGTATATCATTTGCTGGATGTACTAATGTTTATAGAGCATTCAAAGCAAAAATTATATAAGAATGTGTTTTTTTCCCCAGGGGGATAAATGTAATTGCTAAGAAGTTTATACACACACACACACACACACACACACACACACACGTATATGAAATAAGCAATTGGTTTTCACAAGGAACAAGAAAAAAGTCTGTTGAATAGAAAATTGAGTCTATACAATTGCTTTCTGTACAGTTGGCTTCTTCTCTTTTTCTGTGTAGGAATCCAAGCCAGACCGTCTCCTTGTGCTGAAGGTCCTGTGGCATGATTTCCTGGTGTGCTACTCTTCTCGCCCTCTGCTCTGCTGGTCCGTGTGGTGGGCCCTCTCCACCTGCGGCTATTTTCAAGTCGTGAACTATGCACAGGGCCTGTGGGAGCAGGTGATGCCTTCTCGTCATGCTGCCATCTATAACGGTGGCGTGGAGGCCGTTTCAACCTTACTGGGTAAGCAGTGCAGGGTGGTAGGGCAGCTTGGGAGGGGGAGATTCCTCTGGTAGTGAAGTCAACCATAATCAGATTTTCTCTCCCCTCCCAAGTTTGAAGTAACCCCAGAGAATGGATTACTTATTTTGAGCTCTGATTTTATAATTTACGAGGACAATTTAGAATTGCACATGAGGTGGAGGGCTATGACTAACAAACTTAAATTCTTTTAAACTTTGGGAAACCTAATATAATAGTCCTCTAAATTGTCTTCTTATCTAGGTTTCCATTATCTCTGATTTACTGGGTTATTCTGCCACTTGTTGAAAAACTTGGAGTAACCTATACAATACTTTATAACAGCAGTAGCAAATATATTGTTTATATGTGCCAAGCGCTGCTCTAAAGACTTTATGTATGTTCACTCAGTCCTCACAGAATTCCTAAGATAGGTGTAATTATTATCCCCAGCTTACAGTTAAGGAAGCTGTGGACAGATAGGTTAATCACTTGGCCAAGATGATATAGATGGTAAGTGGTAAAGTCGCGGTTTGAACTCAGAGCCTGTGTCTTTGGCCATTTTATTCTGTTGTCCCTTTCTAATTTGTCGACCCACCTCAGAAGGTTTTGGAAAACTTTATATGATTTCTGTAAACACTTAAAACTGTGACTGGCACTTAGAAAGCACTCCATACATTTTAGCTATCGTTATCATAATCATCATCATTTTACCACATAATAAACTGCCCCTCAGTTGGGAAGAGAGATGAGTCATCCTGCCGTGTTGCCAAGCTACAAGCAGTGGTTCTTTTTGATTCTCGCCTCTGTGTCCGCCTCAGTAGTTTTTCCTTAGCAGCATCCCTGGCTCTGTATCCTCCTTTTCCTTCTCATTACCAGCTGCCCTAGTTCAGTCTCTCATCATCTCTCCATGGCTCCATACTATTTATTCCATCAAGTCCAAAATTCTCTGCCTGTCTTTCAAGGCCCTCCATAATCTTAAGTTACCCTGTTTAAAAGTTAAAAGATCTTAAAATGTAATAATCTAAGATGAATTTTTAATTTATTGAAATAGTATTTGTGTAGCAAAATGACAAATTTTCTCTTTTTGTTTTGTAGGTGCTGTTGCTGTGTTTGCAGTTGGTTACATAAAATTATCCTGGTCCACTTGGGGAGAATTGACATTGTCTCTGTTTTCTCTCCTGATTGCTGCTGCAGTGTACATCATGGACACCGTGGGTAACATTTGGGTGTGCTACGCATCCTACGTTGTCTTCAGAATCATCTACATGTTACTCATCACTATAGCAACGTATGTATTTTGATTCAAAGAACCATTAGGAAGAGCTGACAGGATTAGCTTTTTGGTTTCTTTACAAATTAAATTTTCTGGTTAAAAGAGGCAAATGGGAGGAAGCATTATATGTGTATTGCCAGTTTTTCTCCTGAGGAAGCATTTAGGCAAGGTTCTTTATTTCCTTGTTTAAATGTTCCTGCTGTTTTCAGATGTTTGCATGGGGTTTACATCATTTAGCAACAAAATATTCTTCACTTGGTTGGGAAGGGAATTGACAGTAGAAAGTACGGGCTACTCTTCACACTATCCTGGAAGTAATTCTTGTCTATGCATTCTTTTTATTTATTTTTTAAGTTTTCAGATTGCTGCAAACCTCAGCATGGAGCGCTACGCCCTAGTGTTTGGTGTAAATACCTTCATCGCTCTGGCACTGCAGACTCTGCTTACTCTAATTGTGGTAGATGCCAGTGGCCTTGGCTTGGAAATTACTCCTCAGGTAAGATCTCTGTTTCGGTACTGAAGATGTTATGAGTTGATCAGGGTAACAGAAGTGGAGCATGCTTCATGGAAACAAATTCAAACAATATCATCTTTTTGATGAGGCCCTAGAACATTTCTGTGTGTAATTAACCAGCCTGGTGGAGCTGAGAGGTAATGTTGGTTCCTTCCAGGCCAAGCCCTTCTGCTTCCTCATCCATTATTTCCCTCCATTTTAAATTCTGTGCCTGGAATACTACATCTCATGTTTGAGATGCCATGCTTCACCTCAAAGCTCTCTAAGTCTCCTGCTTCTTTATTTAAAACACCCCTTGCCCAAATACCAAGGTAATGGCTTCCTGTTGCTGAATAGCATTATGATTCTTAACATATGACCTATTGAGAAAACACCTGCACAAACACTCAGAGACAGTGTGAATAATTTTATTCATTCAGGAACTGTATAGTTGTATATGCCTTCTTGATTGTGAGTTGTAGGTAGGGCTTGTTCTGTACTTCAGCAAAATGGGCAATTGAATAAAAAAGTGCCTACCCTACCTCATCTCAGCCCAAATGATTCCATCTCCATTATTCCTTCCTTCCTTACATATTAGTTTTCTTAGAATACAAAGACCTAACATGTTAGCAGTAAGTAACTTTGTTTTTACTGAGGAGGTCTAAAAGAGAAATAGGTAATGTGCATTGAGTGCTTTCTATGTGCCGGGTACTTTATATAGAATTGTGCAGTGTTGTTATCAGGATTAGACATCAAGAAAATGAGTCTGAGAGGTGTTGTGTTGTTTAAGGTCACAGTCAATAATAGTATGGCAGAACCAGGATTCAAACCAGCATCTGACTCCAAAGCTTAGGCATCTCCCACTGCATCATGCTGCCTCACAAAAGGATGGGGGAGGGGGTGGACAGAACAGAGGAATGGGAACTTATTACTTTCTTTTAAGTAAGAATTACTTAAGTGTTTCCCAGTTACTACCTGCAATAAAAACCTTGAGAAGACCTCTCAAGGGCTAGGTACTTTCATTTGGGGTGGAGGGTAGAAGAGTAACTAGGTGCTTGTCATCTTGCTATAGAAGTGGTAGGTTTAAACGTATGGAATAATAGAATTTTGTGGGCTGTGCTGAAACTTGTAACTGCCATGATTAATTAACGAGTTTCCTATAGGAAAATGAAACAGAATTTTAAAGGACCTGGCTCAGAGTGTTAGCTTATCAGTAGTTAGTAAGTTATTTTAAGAACAAAAATGATGATGATGTTGATAAACAACATAGTTACATTAAAATATTGGCTCGGAGGGACTTCCCTGGTGTCTCAGTAGTTAAGAATACGCCTGCCAATGCAGGGGACACGGATTCAATTCCTGGTCCAGGAAGATCCCACATGCCGCAGAGCAGCTAAGCCCATGCGCCACAAATACTGAGCCTGTGCCCTAGAGCCCGTGAGCTACAACTACTGAGCCCGTGTGCCACATCTACTGAAGCCCATGTGCCTAGAGCCCGTGCTCCACAAGAGAAGCCACCGCAATGAGAAGCCCGCACACCGCAATGAAAAGTAGCCCCCACTTGCCGCAATTAGAGAAAGCCTGCATGCAGCAACGAAGATCCAACACAGTCAAAAAATAAATAAAATTTTAAAAAAATTGGCTTAGAGAAGATTCTTATAAAAAGTAATCTTATAATGGAATATATTGATAGTTGACCTTCTACTGCCCTCTTCTGGGCAAGAGTAGAGGTCTTGATATTCAGAATTTGGCCTGTTAATCATATCAGCTTGATTCAATTATAACAGCAAGATTCAATTATAACAGCAACAAAAATAAAAACGATAGTATTAACAGCATTAGCATTGTGCTAATAAACATTTGCATACATAATCTCATCCTTTCCCAACAACTCTGCAATTAGGAAATATTATGAATTACAAAATGTTTTGCAAATGAAGTTGAGGCTCAGAGACTGAGTCTCTCAATCCAGGTCATACAGCTAGTAAGGGGGAAGTCGGGATTTGCACCCAAGAATCAGCCTTCAGTATCACCATGCTGTGCTGCCTCTTTGTATGCTCAGTGCCTGGCACATTGTTTAAGCACACAATGTTTTTTGAAGTGTTATAGAGAAACTGAATATACCTTTAATTATGGAGCCTGTTCACATATATGTAATAAAAGAGCTTACCTTCTAATTGATAATTCTATAAATTATTATTTCCCCCTCTTTAGTTCTTCATCTACGCTGGTTATTTTGCACTCATTGCTGTGGTTTTCCTGACTAATGGTGCAGTCAATATTTTGAAGAAATACAGAAAGCCCCAAGATCCAGAATCAAGTTCTCAAGTGACCACTTCATAACACACTGCTAATGAGCTTCTTATCACAAGAACTCTGCACAGCAGCTGTGCCTGGATGTATTTAATTTTTTAAAGTGTAGACACATATTTATGAGTGTGCATTTCATGGCTTCAAAGCAGCCAGTTGACTATACCTTGTCCTCCTAGAGTAATAGAATACTGTTCAGAAGTGAAGTGTACTTCATGGATTATTTACGAGAGCCAATATAAGGATGACTTTTTTCTGATTTGAAAGTGAGCTTGCTTTTGAAAACCAAGTAATCAAGAGCAATCAAGCAGCACATGGTGGTGTATACTTGCTAGCAAGTGAGTCTGGTGTTTCATAGGTCAAGTACTTATGTATCAGATTAGCCAGATGCTTGGCCTGGTGGGACCAGGGCTTCACAGGGGCCACAGGTGTTACAGGTCAGAACAGAAATATGTTCTAATAGCACCTGCCTCTGTTCAACTTAATTCTTATTTCTGTGTTATTCATGTGCATTTGTGTTTCTGCAGATGAAAGTTGTTCCTATCACTGACAATATGTGCTCTGGTTTGGTGTTTTATAAGGAATATGTGTCGTTAATAATTTATTTTAAAAAATTCATTGTGTAAATATTCTCAATTCCCATCTTGACAATTATGTATTTGTGTGGATTTTTCATTTTTACATTATTCATATGCTTCCTAGAGAAGCTAATTTAGTTAAATAGTATGGCAAGTTTTGAGGCCTGCTAACAATCTAAGTGACCTAATCAGAAAACTTAAGGCAGGTTTGCTTGTCTTTTATTCTTCAGTATGAAGGACTATTAATTCTATGATGAAAAGTTACTAAATGGGCTAAAGATACAACTAACCCATTTTGTATTTGCACTTTTATCTCCAAAATAAAATGGAAAAGTCTTTTTAAAAATAACTTCATCTCCATTTATAGCTTTTATATTATTTATCCTTTTTATTCAAGATAAAGATGTAGTTAAGAGTTGGATCATTCCAAGGTCTTTTTCACAAACTGAGACTCTTATTAATTATTTTGGTGGGACAGGAACTAGGATAGACTTAGTTCCTGTATTTTGTACATTAAATCTGCCTTTGTTTCTAAAGGTGGATCATCTTGAATATTTGCTTAAAATAAGAATTGCTATTGATTCCATTTCCAGGTTACTTGAAAAAGATGTTATTCTGTGCACATTTAATTGGGAAGTTAGTCTACCAAGTGGCTGCTAGCCTGAGACGTAACTATCTTGAAGCCAATTTTGTTGCCTAATCTTAAAAAAAAAAAAAAAAAAAAAAAAACTAGGTTAACTTTTTTAGAACGACATAGGTAAACACTGAATAATAGTGTCAGGATTCCAAAACTGACATATTCATTTATGTAAGCAGGAATTCTAGAAGCAAATGAATGATAAGAATAAGTCAGTTTCCACTCACCTTCCTTTCTGAATAAGGGAAAGGAAAAGAACACTAGCTAAGTAAGGGAAGAGGAAGTGATATTGTAAATAGCAGCCTCTAATTTTATATTTTGTCTTTGTTGTGTTTTATTTTCTACATAGGGAATTGTTTACTCAGAAACAAGTAGAAAAGTGGTATTTGAGGAATTTTATTTAATTTTTTAAATAAAATAGACTGTGGTACAATCAATACTAAAGCAGTATTTCCCTGGAATTTAATTCAAAGTTTGTGGTACACAGTTAGAGCCTTTACTTATTTAAGACAATAATAAGTTTACATCTTGGTGTGTGGCCCTATTTGTAGAATGCTGAACCCAATTTGCAAGTTGTACTGTATGCAGTTTTGTAAAGAAGTGAAAATAATTTGTTGTACTTTTTATTCAATTCTGTATAGATTATAAACTTATTTATTAAATAAATATTTTACAGTATATTTTTCCTTTTTAATCAGAATTGTTTTTAATTTATCTTTTGCTGTATTAGGAGCTTTGGATTACTTCTTTAAATCTTTTAGTTGTTTCGACTAGGACAAATTTCAGAGTAAGCCTTCCCCTCACCTGACTTTACTAACTAACCCAGAGTCATCCTGTTAATTCTTCCATTGCTTTGTGATCTTTACTTTTGACTCTTCCCTTTCATTTCTGTTTTTCCAATTTTCTTCTAACACCACATTGTACTGTTTATTTTTCTTGGTCTTCATCTTGGTACCTCTTACTTTTTTAAAGCATTCTCCCATTTAGAAACCAAAAAGACCTACATTCCCTTAAGTGTTAACTGTATTTTTTAAGTAAACGAAATGAAATTGAATCAAAGGCATAAGGTACCATCTTGTTTTGAAAAATCATAGCCTTTTTGTTCCAACCCCAAATATTCTGATACCCAGGGAAGCATCTTCTTGCCATTAGTTGAGAATCACTTGTTCATTATACCCTAGAAACCAAATCAGTCTTCTCTCACAGTATCCAAATGGGTACCTTCTCTTTAATTCCCATTCCAAAACCTGCTTCATTAAGGCATTTCATTGATTATCACCAAAGACTTGGAAATTTTTCATGCAAAAACGTTTTTTAAAGATAAAGTTTTCTCTCCCTATAGTTATATCCCCTGTATCTTAAGGCCTTTCAGACTGTAAGCCTGCTGTAAGCAGGGACCATGCCTTATTTTTGTCTTTTGTTACAAAACACACCCTGTGATGTGTTTGTGCGCTATGAATATTGAATTATACAAATGATATGGACTCAACATAGCCACCTGCCAATACAACAGCTAAATGCTCACTATTTTGAAAAAGGTACATCAACGTAAAACATTAAGATTTAAATGCCTATCAGTGATCCCTAGTCCACTGGATGCTTTATTCAAGGCATTATGCTCAAATGATAGAAACTGGATATCTATTTGTTTTACTTATTATGGCATCCTTATACTTAGTACCTTACTTGTTTAACATGTTTTAGTTTGGAAAAGGTATTTGTGAACATCATCTCCATTGATTCTGGAAAAAGCATCTTGTAGTAGGACTAATTTCTCTACTTTTTTCATCAAGTAATGCTGATAGAAGAGAGTTCAAAATACTGGCTTTGCCACTCAAAGCTCTGATACATTAGGGAAGTCACTCTTGAGCTTCGGTTTCCTCATTGGCAAGTGGGGATGATACTTACCTCACAAGATTGTGTGAAGAAATGAAAGAACATATGTGAAAGCACCTATCACATCAGACACAATAAGGGACTGAGAAGTCAGTTCCCTTCCCCCTCACCATTTATTGGGTTGGCCAAAAAGTACCTTTGGTTTTTAAGTAAAAATAAAAGACATTTTCACCAAGAACTTTATTGAACATCATATTCACCCT
This sequence comes from Leucopleurus acutus, assembly GCF_964270905.1. Taxonomy (NCBI): domain Eukaryota; kingdom Metazoa; phylum Chordata; class Mammalia; order Artiodactyla; family Delphinidae; genus Leucopleurus; species Leucopleurus acutus. The sequence goes on from NC_139143.1 coordinate 67,426,309, forward strand.
TTTGTTCCACTACCTTCTGCCATTTTTCAGGCAACTTCATACTTTCATCTTCCCAAAACTATTTTTGAGCAAAGAACTGTTCCAGGTACCTTTTACAGTCTAACAGGGAATGGAAATTTCCATTAAGAGAATTTTGTGAAGACTGAAATAAATGGAAATCCAAAGATGCAATGTCTAGTGAATATGGTGGATGAATCAGAACTTCCCAGCCAAGCTGGGAAGCCACCACCCCTTTCTAATTTTTCAAACTGCAAGAGCTGACCATCGTTCTTTGCAGGATGCCAAAAATCCTGGAGGACCCACCTGCCATATTCTGGGAGTGTTGCCAGAAGTCGACCTTGAACTCCAGATCAGTACTTAAAGATTGAACACTTGGACAGAAAAGGCTATCTAGAAATTCCTGCCTGTGTCTTGTGTTTGACTGATTAAGAGGCAGTAGGCCAGAGAATGTATCTGTAGTGAGAGAGTATCCAAGTTGACTTAAAGATCTGTTTTTATCTCCAACTCTTATAATTAAATCCCATGAACAATTATAGTTTTTTGATTCTCTCCTCCCTACCCTGACTTTTTCTTTGCATTTTGGTCTCCTTTCCTTAGGTATAAACCATTTCATACTTACTCAAAGCCATTCCTCCATATCCATTTTAATAAAAAAAAAGACCTGCTATGTCTAGTAGAAAGGACTCCAGCATTAAGTCAGGGATCTAGGTGGGAGCTAATGTGGTCCCAAATGGGTAGAAATCCCTGGCTGATATTAGAATTTTAAAAACAATATTTAAAAATAATCTCTAGAGAATAGCATTCCCTTTTAAGCCCCTGCACTGACAAGAGTTATGGAATAGAAAGTCACAGAGAAGATACCTTAATCTTCAATAAATAGCCTCCTAAGAAGTGACCTAAAATCCTACCTCATAATGTATGATAAAATTTTACTAGCTGAGTTTATTTGTGGTTGGCAAGTATTCCGGTTCCATGGTTATTTTAACATTATTTCCCGGTTTTAAGAGTATTATGTATTATGTATTTATGGTAGGAAATTTGGGAAATGTAAAAAAGCTTAAGGAATAATGGTTACTCTTAATATCTGTCAACTCTAATCCCATATGCATGATTTTTATCCTCTCACACCCCCCAGGAAACCACAATAGAGCATAAGTAGTTAATAAGACACTTAGTGGCAGATCATGCTCAGATCAAATAAATATATAAAATATTTATTTTAGAAATTAAGTTATTAAAAATTAAATACATTATTTTAAAAATCACCAGAGACATAAGCAACCACAAATAAGAGCTGGCAGAAAAAACAACAGATAAGAGTCCTAATGATTTAGGTTTTGGAATGATCATATACAGAGTATAAAATGAATATCTATAAAGTTTTAAATATAAAAGATGAAATCACAAAATTGAACAAGTAATAAGAGACTAACAAAAATGAAAAGAGTGACTTCAAAAAGAACCTAAAGACATATTTTAGAAATTAAAAATAGAAATGCTGAAATTAAAATTCAATGGATAGGGCTCCCCTGGTGGCTCAGTGGTTAAGAATCTGCCTGCCAATGCAGGCGACACAGGTTCGAGCCCTGGTCCAGGAAGATCCCACATGCCACAGAGCAACTAAGCCCGTGTGCAACAACTACTGAGCCTGCATGCCACAACTACTGAAGCCCGTGCACCTAGAGCCTGTGCTCCGCAACAAGAGAAGCCACTGCAACGAGAAGCCCGCGCACTGCAACGAAGAGTAGCCCCCACTTGCCACAACTAGAGAAAGCCCATGTGCATCAACAAAGACCCAATGCAGCCAAAAATAAATAAATAAAATAAATTTATAAAAAAAAAATTCAATGAATAATGTCTCATAAATTGCTGGTGCAACGTAAGTTGGTACAACCCCTTTGAATAGCATTCTGGCATGGCCCTTTAAAATCAAAGATTTTGCATCCTCTATGACCCAGCAATTCCATTCCTATAGAAATGTGACTGCACAGGAATGAAAATGAATAAAACAGAGCTACAAGAAATAATTTCAATGAATATTTATTTATTTATAGCCACACCACGTGGCATGTTGGATCTTAGTTCCTTGAGCAGGGATCGAACCCACGCCCCTTGCATGGGAAGCGTGGAGTATTAAGCACTGGACCGCCAGGGAAATCCTCTATGAATTTTATAAACATAATTTTGAGCAAAAGAAGACAGACACAAAAGAATATAGCAATACAATTCCAGTTTTCAAAAGCAAACTATACTGATTAAATCTATATACATAAAGTGATTTTAAAAAGTATAAAACAAAGAAATGATTGCTACAAAAGTCGACCAAGTATTTACTGCTGAGGAGTGCAAAGAGGTATGATTAAGGGGCACACAGCCATTTCTTGGCTTGGAAGATGATACATGTGTGCTTGCGATATAATTTTTCATTATATTATACATTTATGTTTTATGTTCTTTTCTGTATGTTCAGTAAATTTCACACTAAAAACACTTTAAAAACTCAATAACTAGGTTAAATAGCATATTAAACACAGCTGAAGAGGGAATTAGTGAAGTGGAAAATAAAACTTAAAAAATTATCTAGTATGCAGTAAAGAGACAGCCCTTTAAAGATGTAAAAAGAAGTTAAGATATGTTGGGGGAAATGAGAAGATCTTACATCACAGCCTCAGAAAGAATGAGCAGATAGAATGGAGGTGAGGCAATATGCTACAATATGACTGAGACTTTTACAGACACATAGTAGTAAAATTGCAGTTAACTTAGGAAAAAGAGAAGATTGTAAAAGCAGCCAGAGAGAAAAGACATAGCATCTGTAAAAGAACACAGCTGACAGCTCTTATGAGAGATATTTAGAAATGAAGTATTCTAAATTCCTTATGTTATTCATGAGGAATATTAAGATACAGATTAGATGAGATTGTGTTAAATTAGGTATCACAGTAAGGTTTAAAGAATAGCAAAGAATAAAATTAGAGTGTATAAGTTACTAAACAGTTGAGAGAATAAAATAAAATAAAGTAAAAGCAAACAAAACGGGAATGATTTTAGCAGCAACAACCATGCAAGCTGGCTTTGTAAAGTTTCCCACAGTGCTGTGGCCATAGGCACCCAGACACCTGCCCTCCCCACCACAAACCACTGCCAAAGTAGCTCAAGGTGAAGATCAATTTAGCTGAAGGGACAGTAAAAGAAGAGCTCTAGAGGAGACTGGCAAGATTTTCAGCTAAACTAATTCTTGCAGACAAACTCAAAAGGGCAGTGAGAAAGAATAAATCATCTGCCAAAAAATTACAAATGAAAAAAGAGAGCAAAAGGGAAACAGGCTGAAATGTCTATCCAGGAAACTAAAGACAAATAACCTGCAGACGTTGAAGAAAGAAATGAGGAGAGTTAGCAGGAGAGAGAGACGTCAGTCTGATTAATATCATTTACCAAGTCTTGGTGGTTTCTGTGTCCTTTTCACAATCCAGAAAAATATTTTTATCACCTACTTTGTAAATGCAAGTTTTTAAAAAATAGCTCTAAAATCACATGTTTGGAAGGAATGAATACCACCACATCCAATTGTGTGTGTGTGTACATACTTTTCTTAAAAGAAGAATTCACATGCTGGCTATTCTTTTTTTTTTGTACAACCAAGACATGTGGGGATATTTATTTGAGAGGTTTTGACTGTCTTGATAAGGAGGGCAGTTTTCACATCCTATACCTTGAAGTATAACTAAAAGGCAATTTGGAGTCACAGTTATTCATTTAATATGCCTGAAATATTTCAAACTATTTAATGTCTGTCTCCAAGCCATTTTATAGATATAGTGAGGGAGAGAGAGAATTGCTTCTCAAGAAAACTGCTCCCTAATCTTGGCCTACATGACTTTTTAGATTTTTGGTACTTAAATTTAAAGATTTGTTTACAGATTATTCATAATATCTGAACATGATTGAATAAAATCACAACTATGAAAGAAAAATGAAGAATTATTAAATTGTTAAATGACAATTTAAACACAAAACATAAAAAGAAAAACATGAAATAACCCAAATGCCATTAACAGGAGAACGAATAGAAAACTTCTGATATATTGTACTAATGCAATGCTATACAGTGGCAAAAATACAAACATAATAATGTGCAAAACATTTATAAATTTTAGAAAATAATTATACTGTTCAGTGAGAAAAAAACCAAATAGCTGGCATGTCCATGCTGCATTATACCATTTAAAAAATGAAGCTCAAAAGCAAGTAAATGAAACAATGTTTTGGTTAAGAACAACATACATAAGTGGTAAACAAATTTTTTTAAAAGAACATAACGAAGCACTAAAAATTTGTGATAGTGGTTCCCTTTATTGGTAAGATAGGGAGATGGTGTAGGTAGATCATGAATATTTGTAATGCTCTTATTTTGGTAAGTGACTTTTATTACACTGTAATATACATACATATTGTATATATAGCCTTTCGTGTGTATCAAATATAATATTTTTTCAGAGAGAGAATCATTGCCAACTTCCTGTGAATTTTGATCAGTATTTCTATCATCCTTCTGCATCACTTGCCAGAATTCAAATCAATTATAGTTGAGACCCTGAAGGAAACATTTTCTCCTGAGTAGGAGAAATCTAATAGTTGCCTTCTTTTATTGTAAGCTTTTAATTTCTCCCTAATGTCTGGTTAACCCCCAAATATAAACCACAATTAATGCAGCAATTCTGCAAAGTATCTGAACAAATACAAAAATACGAAAATATTTTATCTCTTTGTAATTTTTTTTAGAGTCGGCAAATAATTTTGTGTGGAATTACCTACAATCATAGAAACTTCACATTACTTAAAGTGGGCAAATGAGTGAGGGTATTTTCATCCTGTAGGGTAAGGAGACAAGATATCCATACCTCCTGGTTGTCTAGTTTGGACTCTGATAGTATTGAAATATAGATTTCATTTTTTTCCTGATGAAAAACATTATGAAGTGAAAAAATACATCTAAAAGAAGTTATGCTTTTGTCTGACTACCGCAAAAAAAAAAAAAAAAAAAAAAGGCTGTTTTGTAATGAAAACAATGAAAAGACATTCTTAAAATGGAAAACGTCAGCTGTGGGTTTGCAACAGTTTCAAGAATGCATCTATTGGGTCCTAAGGAAGGAAGAGGCGCCAAAAGCAACAACTTGAGTAAGGTTATCGAGAATCCACATGTGTCATACAGATGGAGGAGTCTGGTGCACTTTAAGAAGCCCACCACTGCAAGGTGAAGGTAATTTCAAAATTAATTCACCTAGCTATGCAGATGTCTTATTCTCTTGCTCCTATTGTAGTGATCAAGATTTCAGGAATGCATTTCCTCGAAGATGCCCACTTGTAGGAAGGGACATTCACTTTATGCTCTTTTAAATATTTATGTTAGTATTCACTCCCCGCCCCGCCCCCCCCCCCCCCCCAATGCCTGTACAAAACAAAAGATTAGAACTGGGAGGAAAGGAGGGAGAAGAGTAACAACGAAAAGGAGAGTGAGTTTGGGAGCAACCTAAGGTTACAGACTCTGCTCCATGTTTGTAGTCTTGGAGCTCCTTGCTATAATGTGAAGCAGAGTAAGTAAGCAACAAAAATATGGGCCCCCTGTGAAAGTGGCTGTTCTGTGTCCCTCATGTTCTTCTAGGAGAGGCTGAGCGACCATGTATTTGTATATTACACTAGGAAAGTGTTGTATACAAATCCAGCAGTTTAGGAAAATTTATTTCAATATTTCTGGAAATAAAGTTTCACACTTATTACTACTTAATGTGCATCAAGTTGAGACAGGAGGAAAGGGGGCAGGGCACAACCTTTAAAAGAATGACACAGCTGAACAAAAAAAAAAAAAAAAGAATGACACAGCTGTTGAGGATACTATATAAACTAGTTAGAACCAATTAGGCCCAAGATGGTGGAAGATTCAAATTCTAGTAGACCTTGAAGCTCATTGTAATACATTAGCATGCTAAATAACACACCCACAGGCACCAAGACAGTTCTGAGGCAGACCATGAAAGGCCAAAAAGTGGGTGGCGGCCCAAGTCCTGGAAATCCCTGCCCCTCCTTCAAAATAGTTAGAATATTCCTCCTACTCATTCGTGTATGGAATTACTCAGCCCATAAAACTAACCTCACCCTCAGCCCAGGGCTGCTCTCCACTTCTGAGACGACTGCATTCTGCCTGTGGAATGTGTATCTCTCTAAATTTGCTTTCACTTTACCGTGGCTTGCTCTTGGATTCTTTCCTAAAGGAGGCCAAGGACCCTCACTTGGTGGCCTGCCCCATGGACTCACTCGCCTGAAACCTGGGACATGACCATCTTCTTAAGCCCCCCATTTTCCTGCAACAAAGTGGTAGTCAAATTGTAGTGTTCACACAATACTATATTTTACAGAGATACTGGTTTGCCACTGAGTGGTTCAAATTAACATTAACGAAATTGTGGCTGTCTAATTATTTCAGAAAGTCTTAAAAATTCTAATGGAAATATAACTTCTTGATAGTTTCTTCTTTTCTATTTTACTGTATTTAACGAAGAGGTTTGGTTCTCCGAGTAGGCATTTACTGTAAAAGGATGCATATTTTGCTGAGTCACCTTCCTTACTGTTACCGACCTGGTTTCTTGGACGCTTTAATCACTAGAAATTGATACGAGACCAGGCAAGGAATTCACGCAAGACTTTATAAGGACTACTGCTGCAGCACGAGGGAGTGAAATCAAGCAACAGGTTCACTTGCTCAGTCCCTGAGGCGGGGTAAGCTGGTTCCTTAAATGGGGTGAGGGTAGAGGCTGATCTGCGGGTGGGGCCTGAGGCGTGGCTTAGGTGGTCTGACCACCCTCTTGGTGGTGCTGTGTGCAGGGATCACGGCAGTACCCTGCTTTTGCTCCTGGCACCTCAGAAGTAGCAGCTGCGTTTTGGCCTTTTGTATCCTATTGTTCGTAACTGTCCCGACTGTGCATGTGTGTGGATATCTTTAGTGCTTTATAGTTTCTTTGTATTCTGTTGCTCAAGGAGACATTTGTTCAGGTGCAAGGACTGAGTAAAGGGTCTCAGGTTCCAGGTCCCAGCCTGTCTCATTATTATCTCACAGCATTTCTTGTTTTAAATCCTGACATTCTTTCTCAAATTTATTTTGCTTCACATGATTACACATTTCTTCAAAAAATGAAAATTAATGCATCTAGAGCCCAGAATAACTGCATTGGTTTATAACTTTGTGACCAGAAATCTGCAATTCTTGGTACTTCCATTTTCACAGTACATTAGGGTTGGATAGGTAGTTTTATTTTTTCTCACTCAAGTTCTTCAGGATTTAAGTGGTAGAGAAGAAGAAATGTAATTTTCAATTCAATGCAATCATTGTTTTTGTTATACTTGAAAACACTTTTGTTGTTCAGAGTTAAAACAAAACATGAACCCAAATTACCTGTATTCCTAACTTAACTCTCCTTTACTCAAATACCAGCAGTGTCTGCAGCCAGACAAAAGTAGAGAACACTTGATGGAGGGAAGCTAGAATGGAAGGAGACACTGGTTCATTGTCATTAAAATATTTTATCTTGGGAAATTTTACAAAAACATATTTTCACAGAAACACATTGTTAGGGCCCTTCCTAGGGCCATAGAAGAAGCCGGTGCAGATGAGAAGCCCTGAAATGTAAGCTTTATTAGCTTCATGATAAATCCTCCTCTGCTTGAACTTCTATGTCCTTCTAGCTCCTGTCCCTTTTCTTCTCTTCCCTTTATAGCAATACTCCTTGAAGTGAACTGGCAATGCTGCTGTCTCTGCTTACTCTCTTCTATTTTGTTCAGGATCCCATCATTCCTCTAAAACTGTTACTGAGCTCACTCTGCTCGCTGCACGACAGACAGGCCAATAAATCGGGAGACGAACTGTTGCGGCAAGGAATAATGACTTTAATCAGAAAGCTAGCAGATCAAGAAGATGGCAGACTAGAGTCCACCCCAACAAAATCTTCCCTCAGTCCCAATTCGGGCTCCTTTATACAGAGGAAGGGGAGTGGGAGGGGCCCACTGCGATGCCAACCAATGGCTGACTGGGACTGCTAACGGTAGCCTTCTAAGGGTTGCTCCCTAATGGCTGCTCACCAACGGTGGTCTGCTTCCGGGAGGGGCCCACTGTGACCAATGGCCGACCAGTGGCTGAGCGGGACTGCTACCAGTCACTGCTAACAACCCCGCACCTGCCCCGCCTCTATTATACCCCAATCATGCATTAGTCATTCCTCCCAACAGCCTTAATAGATGTCCATCCCCATTTTAAAACAGGGTCCAGAGCATAAGTGCACTACTAACTTGCCCAAGGTCACAGAAAAAAAAAACAAAAAAACACAACTATTGTCAAAACTGTGGTTCCCAGTCCTCATTGTATTTGGCCTGTCAGCAGCATTTGAAACAGTGAACATCCCTTCTTTAAACAAGACCTTCCCTTGGCTTCTGGAACACAACTCTCTCTTGATTCTCTGTAACTCACTGGTTGCACCAGGGTCTTGTTTACTGGCTCTTCCTCTTCTTCCTGACAGCTAGATAGATGTTGGAACACTCTCAGGCTTACTTCTCTGCACTTTTGTTTCCCTCCTCATCTACATTCCCTCCCTGTGTGTCATGTATATATCCCTTTCCTATTCTCTGAATTCCAGGCTCTATATCCAACTGCTCAGTTCCATCTCTACTTGATTGCCTAACTAATCAACAAAACTGGAGAAACACACTCTTGATTTGTACCCTGCTTGTCCTAGATCTCAGTAAAGTGCCATTTCATTCTTTCATTTGCACAAGCTAAACAAAAGCATTAAGTCATTCGTGACTCCTATTTTTCTCTCACTCTCCCCTCAGTCTATGGATAGCAAATCCTATTGACAATATTTCTCCCCATCTTTTCATACCGTCTTTCTCTTATTGCATCAACTCAGGTATTAATGTAATTCTTTGTGAAGTCATTCATTTATACTTGTTACCTGAGAATTGATTAGTCTAGAATCAGTGAATGGGCTAGAGCCTGGGACAGAAATGATTTGTTTTGCTCTACATTTTTCTTGCTCCCTTACAAGGAAGAGAAGAAAAAAAGGGGAGTGGCAACCATCAAAACACCTTCCTCTCTGCTCATCAAAATTAATTCAGTTCACTGCCACATTAGGCCAAATAAAGATTGGCATAAGAGTAGTTACGAATTTCAAGCACTCAGCCTATAGGATTTCTACTTCTATGCCACCTCTTATCAATCTCGTTTATTAATAATGCTACTGTATTTTATTTATCTTTGTGCTTTACAATTATTATAACAGCAAAATTTATATTAATTTCTACTCTTAAAATTAAACTTTTTGTCACACGAGGTAATTGTCAGTATTCTTGAATCTGGTTATGGAACAGGTATATAGAAAACAACAACTGCTTATGTTTGAGCCCAGGAGTAATGGAATTAGAGATTGGTTATTTGAAAATTCGTTGCTTTTTAACATCTCAAGTAGATACTTTTTTTCTGCCCTTTGGCCTCCTCTCTCCCCCTCTGCTATGCATTGTGTATCTGCATTAGGCATCAACCAAACCTCCCCCATGGGTAGAAATACTTGCGCAACCATAAAGAGCAACATTCTCCTAGCATCAACAAGACAACTCCTTAACAGATAACATTCTTTCTTGATCTTGTAAGGGGCCACGATGATGCTTAGATCTAGGTTGTGTAAACTGTCAATAATACATTATTTAATGTGTAGCCCTCTGTAGCAACAAACTTATATAACTGTGCCTTGATTTCTAACGGGCAGAACAGTTCTCGGAGTTTTCTTTTTCTTTTTTTTTTAATAGGTTTTTGTTGTTGTGGTTTTATAAATTTGTTTTTTTAATTTTTGGCTGTGTGGGTCTTCATTGCTGCATGCGGGCTTCCCCTAGTTGTGGCAAGTGGGGGCTACTCTTCTTTGAGGTGTGTGGGCTTCTCATTGTGGTTGCTTCTCTTGTTGCAGAGAATGGGCTCTAGGCATGCGGGCTTCAGTAGTTGTGGCACGTGGGCTCAGTAATTGTGGCTCCCAGGCTCTAGAGCGCAGGCTCAGTAGTGGTGGCTCATGGGCTTAGTTGCTCCGCGGCATGTGGGATCTTCCCGGACCAGGGCTCGAACCCGCGTCCCCTGCACTGGCAGATGGATTCTTAACCACTGTGCCACCAGGGAAGTCCTCTCAGAGCTTTATGAGATGCTGTTCCTGGGCTATAATCATCAAATTTGGCTCAAAATTTTCCATTTCTTTCCTTTTTTTTCTTTTTGCTTTATTTTATTTTTTAAATTTATTTTATTGAAATATAGTTAATTTACAACATTGTGTTAGTTTCTGCTGTACAGCAAAGTGATTCAGTTATACATATGAATATAGACTCTTTTTCATATTCTTTTCCATTATGGTTTATTACAAGATACTGAATATAGTTCCCTGTGCTATACAGTAGGACCTTGGTGTTTATCTATTTGTTTCTTGATCTATTGATTAATTTTTCATCAACATTGAGATGTTCTTGAATTTCAGGACTTAGAAATTTTTATTACTCTTTATTGTAAAGTACGCTGAATATTAACCAACTACCTTTACAATAAACAAATACAGTAACAGTAACTTACACTAACAAAAAACATATTCCTAACAAGCCATTTTTTTTCTGTCTGGGGCAGTTTTAAAGTCACCTTTTTCCCCCCACAAAAACAGAAATGTACTTATACAAAAGCCATCTTTTTAAACAAAGCTAATGATTCACAAAAAACCATGAATATAGTATGTAACTAGTTGATACACATCTAATAGATTTTGTTAAAATCAGTCTCATAGTAACATGTCTGAAGTGTTCTTTAGCAAAATATGTGAAGAGAAGACTTTATCAATGTCTAAAAAAGTGGGCCTTCTTTATAGACAATCTGGGAAATTATCATAAAATATTAAAATTTTCCTTATAATTTTTAAGACTAATTTTTCAAAAATACCCAGTTACAAATTTACTATCAGGTACACTACGTTGCACATTTAATGCCTTTTAAACTAATTATAAATGACAGATATAGTACCTGTGAATTCATTAATGTCTTCATAAAAATTAGAATTTGATTACAATTGAGAGGAAGATATGGTTTTTGATAGAATAGTAACTGTGGGATAATACAAACACAAAAATTTGTGAACCATTCCCTCAGATTACCTAGCAATGTTGGGAACAGTAGGTGGTCAATAAACCTCTAATGGATTGAATTTAAGACTCTTCACAGCCTTTCCCTACCTGATTTTCCAGCTTTGTTTCACGACGGCATCCTACACTATTCCAGAATACTTGCTGTTGTTGACATTACTCAGGAGCCTCAGATTCTATGCTTTTGCACATATTAGTCCCTGTGTCTGGGATGCCCTCATCCCGATTTCTGACTTTGATATCCAACTCATTTGTGAAGATTAGCTCAAATGCCACTTTTTATAGGCAGCCTTCTCCAATATTTCTACGCTACCACATATACATACAGCTATGTATTACAGTTATTTGTATGTATATATATCCACTTTAAGCTCTTTGAGGGGAGAAACTTGTTTTGTTCATTGTTTGTCTCTTAGTACCTAGCACAACACCCTATAAATGTTCATTGAATTGATTGATTAAAGTGGAGATTTTTAAGTTTTTCTAAGGTTCATATCTTTTGCTAAAGATGATATGAATTCATGGAAGAAATATCTTTGGGAAATATGCTTTAGATCTTGTGCACTCAAAGCCAGTGACTGAAGAAAATTCTGGCTTTATTACTGATAAATCTGTGAGCTACTCTCAGGGAGGGATAGAATATATACTAGTGAAGCTCTTAATATATGCCAATCCACCACTGATGGTTTGATTCCATACTCTGCTAAATTGTCTGCTATGTACAAATATCAACAATTTAGAAAAGAACACTGCCTCAAGTTGTGATGGGTGCCACTGTGCTGTAAGAAGGGCTATAACTCAGCTGAGATTGGCTCCAGAGGTAGTAGTTTCTGGAGTTCAATTCTCCCTTGAAAAATTCCCCATTGGATCAGAGGTAATGCTGATTTATGAATCATCTGAAGATTGAGCTGGTGGGTGGATTAATGAAGAAAAACAAAGGAAAACCTAAAACCAAAAGCAAGATGAGATAAGCCACAGACTGGGGAAAAATATTTATAAATCAAACATCTGATAAAGGACTTGTACCCAGAATATATAAAGAATCCTTACAACTCAATCCTAAAACAAATAACCCAGTTTAAAAATGGGCAAAAGACTTGAATAGACAGATCACCAAAGAAGACACACTAATGGCTAACAAGCATATGAAAAGTACTTCAAATTAGTAGCATTAAGGAAATGAAAATTAATACCAAATTGAAACAGGAAGGAAGGGAGCATTTTAAAAAAATGACATAGCCATTGTGGATACAACATAAACTGGTTAGAACCAACTAGGTCCAAGATGACAGAAGATGTGACTTCCAGTAGAGCTTTAGCCTCATTATATGCTCATTGTAATATATTAGCATGCTGCTGAGCTATGACCAGGTTTGAGGCTGACCATAAAAGGCCAAAAAGTGGGTGGTAGCCCAAATCCTCAAAATCCCCACCCCTTCTCCAAAATAGTTGGAATAATCCTCCCACTTCTTAGCCTATGGAATTACCCAGCCCATACAAACTAACCACACCGTATTTTGGGCCACTCTCAAGCCTTTTGAGACAGACTGCATTCTGTCTATGGAATCTCTCGCAATCAATCTACTTCTTACCTATCACTTTGCCTCTCGCTGAATTCCTTCTGTGCTGAGACATAAAGAACCTGAGCTTCATTAAGTCCTGAGACCAGGTGTGCAATTTCAATTAAAAGACAGTGGGTTTGGGCTTCCCTGGTGGCGCAGTGGTTGAGAGTCCGCCTGCCGATGCAGGGGATACGGGTTCGTGCCCTGGTCCAGGAAGATCCCACATGCCGCGGAGCGGCTGGGCCCGTGAACCATGGCTGCTGAGCCTGCGCATCCGGAGCCTGTGCTCCGAAACGGGAGAGGCCACAGCAGTGAGAGGTACGCGTACCATAAAAAAAAAAGACAGTGGGTTTGAGTCTCAGCCCATGGGTTCAAGGCCCAATCTGAGTTTTGGCTGAGTAAAAGTCGGGAAAGGCCACAGCAGTGAGAGGTCCGCGTACCGTAAAAAAAAAAAAAAGACAGTGGGTTTGAGTCTCAGCCCATGGGTTCAAGGCCCAGAACCAATCTGAGTTTTGGCTGAGTAAAAGTCGGGAGAGGCCACAGCAGTGAGAGGTCCGCGTACCATAAAAAAAAAAAAAGACAGTGGGTTTGAGTCTCAGCCCATGGGTTCAAGGCCCAGAACCAATCTGAGTTTTGGCTGGGTTCGAATCCCATCTGAGTTGTGCAGTTTCAAAATGAGATGCCATTACACACCCTCTAAGAAGGTATAATTTAAAAAGCAGAAAATACCAAGTGTTGGTAAGGATATAGAGAAACTGGAATTCCCATACATTACTGGTGGAAATGTATCAGCACAACCACTTTTGAAAACAGATTGGTAGTTTCTTAAAAATTGCACACAGCCCAATAATCCCACTCATAGAAATCTAACCAAGAGAAATGAAAAAGATAGGCCCACACAAAGACTTCTACACACATTTTTAAAGCAACATTATAACAGTCATTATAAGCAGAAACAACCCAAATGTTCATCACCCAGGGTGTGGATAAACAAAAGATGGTATAGCCACACAATGAATACTATCTTGTGTTAAAAAGGAACAAAATACTATGCATACTACACAACAGATGAACTTTAAAAACTTTCTGTTAGTGATAGAGGCCAGATGCAAAAGGCTACATAGTGTCAGAAAGTAGAATGGTGGTTGCCAGGGGTTGGGGAGAAGGAAAAATGGGGAGTTAATGTTTAACAGGTACAAATTTTCATTTGGGGAAGATGAAAAAGTTCTGTAGCTAGAGGCAGAAAGTAACCATTGTGAATATCTAAGCCTAGACATTCTTCATAACAAAGGCCTAATCTCCAGGGAAAAAGACTTTCCCAGAGCCTTATCTTATGTGAGGGAAGGGCATTTCTTCAACTCCAGTTCCCTCTAGCCTTTCTGTCTCACCTAAATAGATAGAGGGGGAAGCTAACAAACACTTGTGAAGGTCACAGCCCAGGGACCAAGGCCCACTGAAAGAGTGAGATTTAATCATAAGATTATAGAATGATTCTCTTCTTCCATACTTTACCACCATACCAATAGGGCTCCAGTAGAATAACAGTGAATTACAGCTGAAGGAGATGCAAGCTGTCTGAGGAGGAGTTCTTATGGAAGCCCAAAAACTAGAGAGAGAAAAAGAAGGACACTAGAGAAATTTGAACTCTCTGGCACATGCAGCTATGGAAAACATTAAACACAGCCCAACTTCTAACCATATTAACATAAAATCTCACACTAAAGGCCTATCTGCTTCAGTCCCTGTTATCTGATATACCATGTCCAGCTTTCAACAAAAAAATTTACAAGTCATGCTAAAATGCAAGAAAAAACACAGTCTGAAAAGACAAAGAAAGCAACAGGACCAGGCCCAGCTTGACAGAGATATTAGAGTTATCAGATTGGGAATTTAACTATGGTCATTATGTTAAGGGCTCTCATGGAAAGTGTAAGAAAACATGCATGAACAGATGGGTAATATAAGCAGAGATATGGAAACTCTAAGAAAGAATCAAAAGGAAATGCTATAAACCAAAAGCACTGTAACAGAACTGATGACTCTATAAAAGGCATTCATCACTACTCTTGACACAGCAGAAGAACCAGTGAACTTGAAGACTGGTCAATGGAAACTTCCCAAAATTTAAGGCAAAGAGGAAAAAGAATTTAAAAAAGAATAGAATGCCTAAGAACTGTGGGACAATTATAGAAGATGTACCATACATGTAATTGGAATACCAGAAGGAGAAGGAACAAGTAGAGCAGAAGAAATATGCAAAGTAATAATAGCCGAATAACCTTACAAAATTAATGAAAGACAGCAAACCACATATCCAGAAAGCTCAGAGAATACCAAGCAGGATAAAAACCAAACCAAAACAAACCAAAACAAAAAAAACATGAAAGAAAAAACTACATTAAGGTATGTCATATTCAAATTGTAGAAAACCAAAGACAAAGTTAACAACCTTGAAAAAGCCAGAGGCAGGAAAATCTTACCTACAGAATTACAGCAGATTCTTGTCAGAAACCACAGAAGCACAAAGAAAGTTGAGTGAAATATTTAAAATATTGAAGGAAAAAAATCATCAACCTGGAATTCTATATTCAACAAAATTATCCTTTTGTTCAGGATAAAGACTTTCTCAGAAAATTAAAAACTGAGAGAACTCAGTGCAAGCAAGAAGTATTAAAATGTTCTGTCCTGCAAGAAATATTAGAAGTTCTTCAGGGAGAAGGAAAATGATATATAGGTCAGAAACTTGGATCTATATAAAGAAAGAAAGAATGTTAGAAAAAGAATAAATAAAGGTAAAATAAATTTTTATTTAATCTTAATGTATTAAAAACTAAACCTTAAAATGTTTAAAGTAATAATAGAAGCAATGTATTGAGTGATTATAGAATATGGATAAGTAAAATGAATGACAGTGATGTCACAAGGATCAGAGGAAGGAACTGGGAATACTTTTATAAGGTACCTGCACTACATATGAAGCAGTAGTGTTATTTGAAATTAATTTTAGATTAGTTAAAAATGTACTGTAAACTCTAGGGCAGCCACCAAAATTTTTTTTTTTTTTTTTTTTTTTTTGCGGTACGTGGGCCTCTCCCTGTTGCGGCCTCTCCCATTGCGGAGCACAGGCTCCAGATGCACAGGCTCAGAGGCCATGGCTCACGGGCCCAGCCACTCTGCGGCATGTGGGATCTTCCCGGACCAGGGCACGAACCCATGTCCCCTGCATCGGCAGGTGGACTCTAAACCACTGCGCCCCCAAAAATTTTTTTGAGGAAGTATAATTGCTATCCTAAGAGAAGAGATAACATAGATTATATAAAATGCTCAACTAAAACCAGAGAAGGCAGAAAAAAAGGGGGGAACATATCAAAGAATAAATGCAATAAATAGAAATCAATTATAAACATGGAGGATATTCATCCAAGCATATCAATAATTGCTTTAAATGTAAATGGTGTAAATACAACAATTAAAGGAAAGAGACTGTCAGAGTGGATAAAAAATAAGACCTAACTTATTTATAAGAAACCCACTTTAAAGACACATGTATGAATAGATTAGAAGCAATGGGCTGGGGAAAGATATACCATGCTAACAATCATTAAAAGGAAGCTCAAGTAGCTATATTGATTTCAGACAAAACTGAATTCAGAACAAGGACAATTAGCAGATATAAAGAGGGTCATTACATAATGATAAAGAGGCCAATTTTCCAAGAAGACATAACAATTCTTAGTGTGAATGTACTTAACAACAGAACCCTGAAATATATGAATCAAAATCTGACAACTAAAAGGAGAAATAGAAAAATACACTATTATAGTTAAATTATTCAACACCCTCTTTTAGTAATTGATAGATCAAACAGGCAGAAAATCAGTAAGGATATGGTTGGCCTGAAAAGCACTATCAACCTGATCTAATTGACATTTATAGAATATTCCATCAAACAACAGCAGAATGCATATTTTTTCCAAACCTGAATAAACAACTTCCAAAATGGGCCACATTCTTAGTTGTAAAACATACGTTTACATATTTGAAGGTATAGAAATCATATAAATTATATTCTCACACCACAATGAAATTAAACTGGAAATAAATAACAGAAAGATAACTGCAAAACCTCCAAATATTTGGAGTTAAAAGACACATGTCTAAATAACACCTGTGTCAAAAAGAAGCCTTGAGAGAAATTTAGAAATGTTTTGAACTAAAAGAAAATACTATTTATCAAAAGTTGTGGGAGGCAGCAAAAGCAATGTTTAGAGAGACGTTTATAACATTAAAGACATATATTAGAAAAGAAGAAAGATCCAAAATCAGTAATTAGTTTCCACTTTAAGAAACTAAAGAAAAAAGGGCAATTTAAACCTAAGGCAAGCCAAAGAAAATAAATAATCTTTAAAAGGCAGAAAAAAATGAAATTGAAAACAAGAAATCAACAGAGAAAATTAATGAAACACAGTTGTTAAGATATCAATAAAATCAATAAACCTCTTGCCAGGCTGAGAAGACACTAATCACCAATGTCAGAAATGAAAGAGGGATTATTACATGGACACTTAAGAATAATGAAGAAATAACATAAATAGCTCTAGGCCCATAAATTTGATAACTTAGATGAAATGAATGAACTCCTTGAAAAACACAATCTGAATAGGTCTATAACTATTAAAGAAATTGTATCACTAATATCCTTCCAAAATAGAAAGCACTGGGCCTGGATGGTTTCACTGGTGAATTCTACCAAACATTTAAGGAAGAAATAATGCCGATTCTCCACAATCCCTTCCAGAAAACAGAAGCCGAGGGAACACTTCCTAACTCATTCTATGAGGCCAGCATTACCCTAACACCAAAAACAAATAGACTTTACAACAAAGAAAAACTACAGACTAAAATCTCTCATGAACATAGAAGCAAAAATCCTCAACAAAATATTAGCAAATTGAATCCAGCAGTGAAAAGAAGTATACATCACAAACAAGTGGGATTTATTCTAGGTGTGCAAGGTGGCTGAACATTAAAAAATCGATTAATGTAGTCCACCATATCGACAGGCTAAAGAGAAAAATAATGTGATCATATCAATTAATGTAGAAAAAGCATTTGACAAAATCCAAAAGCCATTCACGATAAAAAAAGAAAAACTTTCAGTAAACTAAGGATAGAGAGGAACTTCCTCAACTTGATAAAGAACATTGACAAAAAACCTACACCTAACATCATACTTAATGGTGAGAAATTGGGCATTTTCTCCCTACAATCAAAAACAAGGCAAGAATGTCCACTCTTACCTAAAGGATGAGAAGCAGTTAGCAGTGCAAATATCTGGGGAAGAGCATTCCCGGCAGAGGAAATAGCAAAGATGGAAAAGAGCTCGACATTCTTGAGGAACAGAGAGGTCAGGGTGCTTGGTGTATCATGAATAGGCAGCAAAGTGGTAGCAGGTGAGATTACAGGAGTAAGATGGGGCCCAATTATGCAGAATCTTGGAAGTAAGGTAAGGAATTTGAATTTTATTCTAATAGCATTGGAAAGTCAGAGAGGGGTATGATTTACATTTTTAGAAGAGTGTGGCTTGCTGACATGAACCTCTTGGTTGTGGCCATATACGTACTTGGGAGGCATTCATTCTTTGCACGCAGATTCAGAAGACAAGATGAGTCCATTTTCAGTTAATGCATAGGTACTCTTGCATATCCAAGTTTTGTAATGAGCTTTAATGATATTGCCATCACCAGCGAAGAGAGACAGCCATCATTGCTATTGGATTGTCACTTTAAGGCAGAAGACATTCACCAGGCATAGGTGAAGAGAAAAAGTTGGAAGAATTCAAAGTCAATATTTTTAAGTTTATGGTTTTGAAGTATAGCTTTAAAAAATTATTATTCTCAAGAAAATTGGAACAGCCTTAGGGAACTTGTCTATACCTTTGCTATAAAAATGCTACTGAAGGCCTTGGCCCTTTCATCACTGACTACTCCTACTAAAAACCCCACCAAAGAAATTATTTTAAAAATAAATGCCAGGACAACAGGTTTTTCTTTAGGAACACATGTGATTTCTTTTAAGGAATAGAAAGTGTACTTTATTTCCATTTTTACATTAGCTGCTTAAAATTTGAAAACTCAGTTACAGAAACTGAACTGACTCTTAGTGTTAGCATACTGGCATTGGCTTCATCTATATCTACCATTCATTGTATCCAGGATGGTAATGCAAGCAGCTTCAAATGCCTTTGGGAACATGTTGAGTATAAACTTAATCACAGGAAAATTTTATGCCTAATTGTATATTACCTTCAATAAACCAAAATGTACTTTGCCTTTCTATGGGGTGATGTTAATAGTAAAGAATATAAGTGGAACATGAAGGACTATAGAGATTATTAATTTAAAAGTATTTTTATGACAACAGAGTGACCTGAAGTGCATTTCTTCATGTTGATGAGTCAATTATTTGACCTCGAGCAGATGATAAGCAGGGTCATTCTTATCACTAGTCATCAATACTATTTGTATACCTTAAATAGAGCCTTTGTAGTTTAGCTTCCATATTTAATTATTTTTTGCTTTTCACATTAAATATGTATGTCTAGAAGTCAAGAAAGTGCAACTTCTGCTATAAAACTGCAAAGAGCTAGACCTATAGGACAGGTTAGCAAACGGCACTTAATGTTTAACCATATGGGTAGTTTCAAAGAGTAATTATTCAATCAGGCAATAAAACACTACTTATAAACACAGGGTTTTCCTGTCAATAATTTAAAAGGTAAATTATTTTTGTTGTTTTTCCTCAAAGGCTAACCTCTGATTCATTTTGCTTCTTTCCCTTTATAATTTATTTCTATAAAATCCTTCTCCCAGATTTCAGAATTTCTAATCACATACTGAGTAAGCTAGAGCCTCATAGCAGGAGATCCCTTGAAACTTCTGCCTTATGGGGGCTGGGCATACACTCAAAAGTGCTGAACACATGAAACAAGTGCTGAATAATTTTTTTGTGTTAAAGGGATGTACTTATGGCTGGCATACAAGCTGAAAAAGGGATTGTCCTGCTGCTAAGGGTCATATGCAAACTCAAGCTCTCCAGCCTTTACTGTGACACACTCATAATAATAGTGCACTAAAGAAAAAATGTCTTGATTTTCTCAGCAGTTGCTATATTTTTATTATAACTATATCCAGATATAAGATATATCTGATATGTAATATATATGTAATCGATAAATATTATTATACATCAAATCTGTGTATAACTACTATTAAAAGTATCAAATGTCACCTCAATAAGGCTTAACTTGACTAAGTTATTTGAAATAGCAGCCCCATTACTACAACCTAGCCCCACACTTCTGATCCTCTCTTCTTGGCTTTATGTTTTATATATCATTTCTCACCTTCTGACACACAATATGATTTACTTATTTAGTATGTTTATTATTTATTGTCTTTTCTCCCTACTAGAAGGTGAGCTCCATAAAGGCGGTGAATTTTTCACTTCCTAAAGAAAATATCCCCTACATTATAAAATAGCTTTTTTAATACACAAAAGATTCAGATGTTAATGTATCGATTTCAAATACATGTATGTAAACATTATAAAGCCCTTGTGCTCTGTAAATAAATGAGCCTTAAAGGTGGAATGTATAGGTATAAAATTCAGAAGAATACATGCTTAAAATTTCACCTCTTCTTTTTTCCTTCCTTTCAAATGATAACATTCTAATTTCTGGGCTGGGAACTCAGAGATCTGAACTTATTAGAATAAAGTAAGGCAAAGGACTCTGAGACTTTTGCACCTTTTTTTTTTTGGCAATTGGGTTCTAGGTGTTTGAGATAGTTGGAACTCTGACTTCCAGGGAAGATGATAGTTCATTGATATATTCCAAGTATCTAGAACAGTGTCTGCCATTTAAGTGCTGAGTAATATTTGTTGAATGATTTAGAATATCGTGACTCTATACAGAATCTGAATATTGTCTGTAAAGTGTATTACTTTGAACAGTTTTATAAAAGACATGTACAGTCATGTCTTCTTAATTCTTGGCATTTATTTAATCTCTTCTGGGTACTTAAGTTAAATAAATATTGGTTTTTCTAAATCAAAGCCTTCAAAGTGCTTTTTTTTTATTGAAAGAGAGTTGCTCAACTTTATGCTGCTCTCTTCCTCATTTTGTGTACTTATTTCTATACCATGTATAATGAACAATGACAGAAAACTGGGGGAGTTTTATCTCTTTCTTGGATCTTTTTTTCAGAATGGACATTTGAAATTTATAGTTATAACTAGTATTAAATTAACCAGTGGAGAGGGAAAACACATGGCACTATTCATATACACAGTGATCGCTATTTGTAAAATCCCATAGGCTTTCATTTCTCTAATGAAGACATACAGATGGCCAAGAGGCACATGAAAAGATGCTCAACATCACTAATCATTAGAGAAATGCAAATCAAAACTACAATGAGGTATCACCTCACACCAGTTAGAATGGGCATCATCAGAAAATCTACAAACAACAAATGCTGGAGAGGGTGTGGAGAAAAGGGAACACTCTTGCACTGTTGGTGGGAATATAAATTGATACAGCCACTATGAAGGTTCCTTAAAAAACTAAAAAATAGAATTACCATAATGCCCAGCAATCCCAATACTGGGCATATACCCAGATAAAACCATAATTTGAAAAGACACATGCACCTCCAGTGTTCACTGCAGCACTATTTACAATAGCCAGGTCATGGAAGTGTCCACTGACAGACGAATGGATAAAGAAGATGTGGTACATATATACAATGGAATATTACTTAGCCATAAAAATGAATGAATTTGGGTCATTTGCAGAGATGTGGATGGACCTAGAGACTATCATACAGCATGAAGTAAGTCAGAAGGAGAAAAACAAATATTGTATATTAACGCATATATGTGGAATCTAGAAAAATGGTACAGATGAACTGGTTTGCAAGTCAGAAATAGAGATGCAGATGTAGAGAACAAACTTATGGACACCAAGAGGGGGAGGGGGGGTGGGATGAATTGGGAGATTGGGATTGACATATAAACACTACTATGTATAAAATAGATAACTAATGAGAATTGCTGTATACCACAGGGAACTCCACTTCACTGTACAGTAAAAACTAACACAACATTGTAAAAAAACTATACCCAAATTTAAAAAAATTAATTAAAAAAGAAGAAGACAGGGACTCCCCTCATGGCACAGTGGTTAAGAATCCACTGCCTGCCAATGCAGGGGACATGGGTTCTATCCATGGTCCGGGAATATCCCACATGCAGCGGAGCAGCTAAGCCTGTGCGCCAAAACTATTGAGCCTGCACTCTAGAGCACATGAGCCACAACTACTGAAGCCTGCGTGCATAGAGCCTATGCTCTGCAACAAAAGAAGCCACCACAATGAGAAGCCCACGCACCACAACGAAGAGTAGTCCCCGCTCGCCACAACTAGAGAAAGCCTGCGTGCAGCAATGAAGACCCATCGCAGCCAAATATAAATAAATAAATAAATAAATAAAAAATAGAAGATGTGGTATATATATACAATGGAATATTCCTCAGCCATAAAAAGGAACGAAATTGGGTCATTTGTAGAGACGTGGACGGACCTAGAGACTGTCATACAGAGTGAAATAAGTCAGAAAGAGAAAAACAAATATCATATATTAACACATATATGTGGAATCTAGAAAAATGGTACAGATGGACCAGTTTGCAAGGCAGAAATAGAGACACAGATGTAGAGAACAAACATATGGACACCAAGTGGGGAAAGGGTGGGTGGGATGAATTGGGTGATGGGGATCGACACATATACACTAATACATATAAAATAGATAGCTAATGAGAATTGCTGTATACCACAGGGAACTCCACCACTTTGCTGTACAGTAGAAACTAACACAACACTGTAAGACAACTATACCCCAATTAAAAAAAAAAATCCCAGTCTTTGATGAGTCATAAATTAGAAACACATTTCTGCTGCCTATTACTAAAACATAGTCATTTATTGATGCTTAACATTTTCTGACTTTGAAGAGCATTATAGTCCATCTAGGTGAAAGGGCCTGTATAGCAGAAAACTTCTTTTCTTTTTGTACCTGCATTTACCTAAATCATCCTGTTCCTATATTTCCTTAATTCTCCTTCCTTGTGCAGTTATTCGTAGTCCAAAGGGCTCACACCAGAGAGAAGAGGAAAGAGGACTTTATTTTTCCAACTTCACTGAGGTATAATTGACAAATAAAAATTGTATATAGTTAGGTTATATGACATGATTTTTAAGGTGTACAATATGATGACTTTATATATAAAAATATTTTATATGTAAATATTATATAATATTATACTATATAATATTTATAAGTATAAATGATTACAACAATCAAGTTAATTAACACATGCATTACCTCCCATAGTTACTTTTCTTTTTTTGGTGATAACACTTAAGATCTATTCTCTAAGCATGGGTCCGGTTGACCAATTCAGTAACATTTTCAAGGTTCATCCATGTTGTAGTATTGAATATTTATCAGTACTTCATTCCTTTTTACAGCTGAAATATTCCATTGAATGGATATACTACATTTTATGTATCCATTCATTATTTTTTGGCCATTTGGGTTGTTTCTGCTTTTTGGATATTATGAACAATGGTGCTATATTCCATTAATATTTGCAAAAATACTTAAAATATTTAGGAGGGTCAGTGGAAAAAATATTCAACTAGGAGTTCAGAAACGTAAGGTCAACTTTAGCTTTGTAGTAATTCCATGTTCACTAAAGGAGATTTGACTAAAATTCCTTTGACCTTCAATACTTGATAATTTTATATTTTTTGTCTTTTTCAAGTGTTTGGCCTAAGACCAAAGTCCTGCAGCAGAAGAAACATTAGGTCGTTACCTCTATACATTCTACACTGTAGCTAGGAAGTGCACTCAATATTGTAATTAATCTTAACCTTAAATCTTTTCTATGTTTTTTAACTTAGTCTACTGTACAGTTTGGAGAATACTTAAAAATTCAGTTTTATATTGCTCCTCTTTGGAGAAAAGGTGCTCTCCATTTTACCAAATGATAGAAATCCTAATAATAAACAAAAATAATCTGAATGGAATGTGCTGAGGAAATATTTTCATTTCTCCCTGTTTTATTTCTGGTAGGGAATGGACAGTTCCTAAAATCTTGTCATTTGTCACCACAGCCCAAATATCATCTTGCTCCCCCTTCATACATAAAGATGACCTTTAAGGAGGATTTGAGAAAATTCTAGATGACCATTTTGACATGCTTGAAAGTTGGAGCAAACAACCTATTTCCTTTGACCATTCTCTTGGGCAATAAAAGTTTTTATTTTACTCTATTTTTTTAATTGAAATATAGTTGATATACAATGCTGTGCCAATCTCTGCTGTACAGCAACGTGACTCAGTTATACACATATAGACATGCTTTTTCATATTTTTTCCATTATGTTTTATTACAGCATATTGAATATAGTTCCCTGTGCTATACAGTAGGACCTTGCTGTTTATCCATCCTATATATAATAGGTTACATCTGCTAATCCCAAACTCCCAGTCCTTTCCTCCCCCACCCCCTCCCCCTTGGCAACCACAAGTCTGTTCTCCACGTCTGTGAGTCTGTTTCTGTTTCATAGCAGGTTCATTTGTGCCATATTTCAGATTCCACATGCAAGTGATATAAGATAGTATTTGTCTTTCTCTTTCTGACTTCACTTAGTATGATAACCTCTAGCTGCAAAGGTTTGGTTTTGATTAGGGAGGATGGGGGTGGGATGGGGAATCTTCCGGTCACTAATTAGCAATGTGCTTATCTACTAATGAAAGCTGAAACTACTTTTGGAAGTTAATGGTGAAGAAAACAACTTAACGGCAATATACCTCTAGAATTCATTCTAATAAAGTCCGTATCCGGCAAGAGACACACGTTGGAAAACTCAACCCAGACAGTAAACTTTCCCCAATTCGTACTAACCCTCGTGAAACTTATGGGTGATGCTTGGATTTCTTGGTCGTTTCCTCAGAAACCGCAGCCAGAGAGGTCGTTTACCCGCACCACGAGGAGCGCCCGGAGCGGTAGGTGTTCTTAAGCTATCGTCTGCGTCTGCGCTGATCTCCCGCGCCCTTGTAGTGAAAGAGGCCCGGATGGAAGACGCGGAGACGCGCCGTTGCCATGGCAGCCGGGTCCTGGCTGCTGCGGCGCAGGTGCTGGGGTCTCGCTCGCTTTGCTGTCAGAGCTTAGAAAGAGGAGGAAAGGAGAACTCCCCTGGCCGACTTTGTGACCTCAGCCGCTGCGTCTTACACAGGCAGGAGGGGATATAGAGGGAGCGAAGGGAAGGGTGATGCGGAGATATTTACGGTGGGAGAGAGGGTAAAGGGGTAAACGTCTGGGACAGCTGGGAGGAACGGTGGGTAGAGAAGCGAGTGAGGAGACTTCGTGTTGGCGCCTCATCCTTCTGAGTCCGGGGTCCACGGAGCTTGGCGCTGGCGGGGAAGCCTGGCAATTCCGCCTTACTTCGCTCTGTATGACGGAAACCCCTCAGAGGGTAGCTTCCTTTCTAATTTTTGTCATATTCTTTCGCCTCTGAAAGTTCTCATCCCTGGGAGAAAAAAGTCACTCCTGAAATGTTAGCTTCCATGAAGAGGCTAAGGTATTCAGTTAGTCGGTGGTACCTTGGGACCCTGGATAGAAATTAAAATTACCACTGATGTTTGTAAAATATTGTTTATCGTCATACTGTGTGACAGATTATGACTTCAAAAAATTTTTACTGATGGGATCACAGTCTGGGTAGGATGCCGCAGTAAGAATGGGCCAGATGGTTTCATGATGTGATTATTGGTTAGCTTTTGCTTAAGTACTTATTTTATATTAAAAGACGTTTGGTTTGACGTTCTTCCCGTTTTCTTAGATTTTAAACAACCTTAAACTAGTATGACTGGAGTCAATGATTTAGATTAAACTATTTTTGAGTGTTTTGAATCCTGAAAGAAACTTATCAAAATTGTGTGTATATATGGACTTAACTAAAAAATCTACAGTCATAACCACGTGGGATTTAGCAGACACATAAGGGGAAGGAATTAATTTCTGTCTCTTGCTACAGTTCCTTATTAAGAGGGTGGTTCTGGCCTAAGCCACCTACATAGGTTTTTACTGATGATACACAGTGAATGTGTGAAACTCACAAGGAATACATGTTAGGTGATTCAGTTTGTGTAAGATGTATTTCTTTTCCAGAATGTAGACTGTGTGCCATATGGCCAGTACCCTGGGGAAGAAGATTAAAAAAACTGAAGGGGATTGAATATCCTGTGACGCATTTGAAAAAGGCTTAAGGGACTTCGTTACAAGAGCTTATGATTTATGTTCTTTGTTTACTTGGGAACGATCCATGAATTTTTTGAAGTTACAGGAGAAGAATGGCACTTGTTATTTGATGAACTTCATTTACTTCCCTGAGTCACTTCAACTATGGCTTTTTTTCTTTTTAATTATAGCATGATAGTTTGATTTAATAATACCTAATATGTTTAGTTTGTAATTATCTTATTTTTATTTATTTTGCTGATTCTGTGTTTTAGTTTTAAATTTGAGTTTTCACATGGGCGAGATACTTTGTGAATAGAAAAGCGTATCTACTGGAGTCTTCAGGCAACCATTTATTTACAGGTCAGAACCATGTTTTTATGAAATTAAGGGAAAGCAGTGATGAATTCCATAGAAGTCTTACTCTAACAATTAGTTATGTAACTTAAACATCTTAAAATAATAAATTTCACGATTCCTGATCTGAAAATAAAGCTGATTATCCTAAGGCATATGTGACTGTGAAAAATAGTATTATTTATATACGTGTTTTGGATCACAGTGAGTTTTAGTCTATTCTACATCATTCTTGGCACCCTTACTTTTTAAAACAATTTTTAAAAATTTATTTATTTATTTTTGGCTGCGTTGGGTCTTCATTGCTGCGTGTGGGCTTTCTCTAGTTGCGGCGAGCGAGGGCTACTCTTCCTTGTGGTGCGTGGGCTTCTCATTGTCATGGCTTCTCTTGTTGCGGAGCATGGGCTCTGTGCACGCAGGCTTCAGTAGTTGTGGCGCATGGGCTCAGTAGTTGTGGCTCACGGGCTCTAGAGCACAGGCTCAGTAGTTGTGGTGCTTGGGCTTAGCTGCTCCGTGGCATGTGGGATCTTCCTGGACCAGGGCTTGAACCCGTGTCCCCTGCATTGGCAGGCGGATTCTTAACCACTACACCACCAGGGAAGCCCCGGCACCCTTACTTTTAATTGGTAGGTAAGTAGACAAAACAGTTTATGTGATTTAGCCAGTTTTGCAGCTTAGGCAGTGATAAATAAACTCAATCTGAAACAGTGATTTGTTTTCTTCAGGTCACTTCAAAATATTCCTCTCAACCTCTGATTTCCAAATTATTGAGACATTACTTTGAGTCCTTTAAGAAAGTCCATTTCCTATTTTTAGCTTAAAAGAAAGAAGTATCTAGAAGGATACAGTCCAACTAATACATTAGAAATAGTTATAATTATCCAGTTGAATAATTGAGTTGAATAATTAACACTCAGTGTGCCTAAAACTAATTTTGTCTTGAGAGGGAAGGGGAAGTAATATTAAGAACTCTGCAGAGGAAAGGTGGTGACATTTAAATGAGATAGACTTTAGAATTTAAGTCTTGAACTCAGTTATTCAGACACTGATAATTTATTTTAGAGTAAGCATTATCATGGTGCATTTGTTTTTACATTCTCTTGCATTTCATAAGTCGGCAGTTATTTGCTAATTTGCTTCTTGTAGTAAAAGTTAAAATAAACCTTAAGGGTCATCTAGCTCAATCATTTGTCTAAAGTTTCAGTCTCCTTTGAAACAGTCTTGCTGTGATTATCTTCTGAGCTATGTATAAACATTTGATCAACAGGGAATGCAGCTCACTTCAGGGCAAGTTTGAAAATGTAAATTCTGTCTTACATTGTGGAAAAATTTGCCCCTGAGTTTCTAGTTCTTGGTACTAGTCTTACTGTTTGAAATAATGCAAGTCCAATCCTCCTTTACATGGTTACCATTTAAATATTGTAAAGCAGTTGTCATGACTCTCCTTTAGGAGATTTCTCTTCTGTGGGCTAACATTCTGAGGGTTTTCAAGTATTCCTCAGAATACTGGCTTTAAGGCATTTTATTCTCATAACCTGCCTTCTTCCCTTCTCCTTGTCTTTTATTTCCCTGTCTCCTGGTTTACCAACCTCTGAATGTGTTCCAGCTTGTCTTTTGTTCTCTAAACTGTAACAAACTGCATATAGAGCTTCATATGTTATCTGTACCTCAGCCAGGTCTCAGCCTTGGAACCCATTTATGTTTTTGTCCTCATCATTTTTTTTCTAATTGATGTATACTTGATTTACAATGTTGTGTTAGTTTCTGGTGTACAGCAAAGTGATTCATATATTCTTTTTCATATTCTTTTCCATTATAGTTTATCACAGGATATTGAATATAGTTCCCTGTGCTATACAGTAGGACCTTGTTGCTTAACAGTAAGACCTTGTTGTTTATCTGTTTTATATATAGTAGTTTGTATCTGCTAATCCCAAACTCCTAATTTATCCCTCCCCTACCCCCTTTCCCCTTTGGTAACCGAAAGTTTGTTTTGTATGTCTGTGAGTTTGTTTCTGTTTCATAAATAAGTTCATTTGTGTCATATTTTAGGTTCCACGTACAAGTGATCTCATATGGTACTTGTCTTCCTCCTTCTGACTTACTTCACTTAGTATGATAATCTCTAGGTCCATCCATGTTGCTGCAAATGGCATTATTTCATTCTTTTTTATGGCTGAGTAATAATATTCCATTGTGTATATATACACACCACATCTTCTTTATCCATTCATCTGTTGATAGACATTTAGGTTGCTTCCATGTTTTGGTTATTGTAAATAGTGCTGCTGTGAACATTGGGGTGCATGTATCTATTTGAATTATCTCATCCTTTTAACTCATTTTGAACATACTGTGTACTAAAACCTATCAAAACTTTTTCACACATAGTGTTATCTATTCTCTTAGCTAGTGCTTGTACAGCTAGTGGAAAGATGGTCTCCCACATGCTTTCATTATCATTTGGTGGTGAACAGTAGAAGGAAAAAAATTTAAATCTTGCTTTAGTAAAACTGGCACCAGGTTAGGTAGTCTGGTCAAACATTTGGGGAGAATAAAGTGAAGCTAATGGCCACAACAGAGTTTGATGTTTTATGTTTATCAAATCAAACATAATTTCTCTCATTTTGTATCTTAAAAAATGTACCTAGGGCTTCCCTGGTGGTGCAGTGGTTGAGAGTCCGCCTGCCGATGCAGGGGACATGGGTTCGTGCCCCGGTCCGGGAAGATCCCACATGCCGCGGAGCGGCTGGGCCTGTGAGCCATGGCTGCTGGGCCTGCGCGTCCGCAGCCTGTGCTCCGCGGCAGGAGAGGCCACAACAGTGAGAGGCCCGCGTACCGCAAAAAAACAAAACAAAACAAAAGAAATGTACCTAGATTTAATGTGTGCTTGACATCTGTACTTTCTACTTCCAGAAAAGGTTTTAGGCAACCTATTCTTCGTGTAGGAGCAAGAGAAGGCAGGTGTAGAAACAAGGTCCCAGGTGTTTGGGGCCCTGAAGATCATAGTTCTACAGTTATTTTGAAACTGGACCTAAAATTCTAGGTATATTTATAGAACATTGCTCTTTTTGTTTAAGTCAATAGTGGAACGTATGCAGATTATTGCTGTATATTTCTACCTTTGGCTATTTCATGACAATTAGATCCACATAAACAATTTTCCCTCAACCATTTTCTTTTTGAAAAGAAAATATGACATCAAACTGATGCCTTCTCACTTCTTCTAGACCCTTCTCCAGGAGCACATTTATGTTCAGGCCACACTGGAAAATTCCATGCACTTCTGTGTTGCTTCTTCCTCATGCTGTTCTCTTGTCTGGGATAATGATGAACTCTCGTACTCATTATTCAAAACCCATCTCATTTTTCCTTGGTATTTCCAATTTTAAGTGGAGTTAGTTGCTTTTTTATTCTTCTTTCCACAGTCCTTTATAATATACCTTTTCCCTACTTATCTACATTTTCAATTTATGTTTTTTATCTACATTTTAAATGTATGTATTTTGTTTATGTTTGTCTTCTGTATCAGGGCTCAAGAGCATATTTTATAATTTTTATAGGAATATCGTAGGTGTTCAACAAATATTTGTCAAAATTGCAGTACATATTCACACGTGTATATAGTATGCTCACACACATAAAGGCACGTTATAGGTAAAGATTAAAATGCTTCCATCATTTGAAAAGTTATGGACCAAAAAATTAGGACTTGTAACTGACCTCAATTTGCAGATAACTTTAGTTTTTTCATAAAAATGGCTGAATGGTATTTTCATAAAAAGTTTTATATCATTTTCACAAACATTTATTAACTGTCATCTGACATTCTTATTTCTTGTCACTGCCTTCCAGATAGTACTAGGCATCACAGTTTGTTTTTTATGAAAAAGATATATGTTATTTTGAATTGACAACAGTTTGACTTCTCTGGAAATTAGTATTTACTATAACTGAGAGTCAGTTGTTACATAGCTAAAAAAAACTCTCAGATCACAAATTATAATTATGCTATATAAATTACCAGAAGGATTGAGAAACTGAGGATGAGAGTTAATATAATTGTTTTTATTTGAATATGAGAAAATGTGAACGAGTGAGACTAAAAAGCTGATTCATCAGCTTGTACCTGGACAAGGAGTTTTAATGATTGGTAGGGATGTGGAAAATCCTTCTCTAAGCCTCAGATAGTTTTCTTATCCACCTTTTTTAGTCTCCTCGTAAATAGGGTGTCAGGAATTGCGGGGAGGTGGAATGGTTGTTAGGAGTGGTACACCTAGAAAATGTCTGGCCTTTTTAAGTCTCTCTTTTAGGATATGCTGATATGTTTATTCTGAACATTCCATAATTTGTCTTTCTGTGTTTAATTAGCTTACCTTTAACATTAAAGGTAAGCTAATTAAGCATACTCCATACTACCCCTAAAGTGGACATGACGTACACCTTATCTCTTTTAATCTTATAACATTATTCTTTAACAAACAGAAAATGGATGAAAATCAAGAAACTGATTCAAAAGGTAGTGAAGAATATGAAGATGACTTTGAAAAGGACCTGGAATGGTTGATTAATGAAAAAGAAGAAAATGGTGCCAGCGTAATAGAGGTATATATAAATTGCCAACAGAGTTCATAGTAATTATATTAACAAAGCGTTTTGTAGTTCTTGAGGCGTTTCACATATATTATCTCATCTAAACCTCACAAAATTCCTTTGATATACATAGAGCAAGTGTAATTATCCCCATCTTAGAGATGAGAAAATTGAGGTGTGGAGAGTTTAAACATTCTAAGGCATAGGGCTAATTAGTGAGAGAACAGCAATTAAGTTAACACTTAATAAAGCCAAAATTATAATTAAAAATTAAAATTATAATTTACATAATATAAATAATTTATTGCATCAAAAGTAAAATACATTTAATTTCTACTTTATATGAACCTGGGTAAAATCATGGGTTTATTCTTTTAATATACATGAAAAATAAAGCAAATCCTCAAAAACATGGTCTTCAGCTAATATTGGAAACCTTAAGAGTGAATTTTAGGGGAATGAATATATGGAAAAAAGTAAAAGGTCAAAGACTGAGCCATAGGAATATTTGTAGGAAAAAGTGGATCCATTAAACATGATTCCGTACTATTTATCAGACATGTAGAAGGGAAGTCCAGGAAAATGAACCAGTTCCTGGTTCACAGAAGGTTCCTTCTTTCTCTCTTTACATAGATACAGTGTGTATGTGTATCCATATATAATATATCTGTGTGTATATATATATATGCATATGTATTGACACTAATTATATATGTGTATTACAATAGATAATATGTAATTATTATGTATAATTATTGTCAATAAATAGGGAAGTAATAAAGAAAAGGACCAAGATGAGGATAAGAAAAGGTGACTTTAGAGGGACGTTGATCAGAGTAGTTACAACAGAAGCCAGATTTCAGAGAGTTAAGGAAAAGAATATGAGGAAATGAAGGCAGCAGGTTTTACATCACAACTGTCCCTTAGTT
The DNA here is from genome assembly GCF_964270905.1 of Leucopleurus acutus. Taxonomy (NCBI): domain Eukaryota; kingdom Metazoa; phylum Chordata; class Mammalia; order Artiodactyla; family Delphinidae; genus Leucopleurus; species Leucopleurus acutus. The sequence continues at coordinate 67,458,324 of NC_139143.1, forward strand.
CCTTTTTGCTTTCTTATGCAATGGAGAAGACAGATGGGATAGATGATATTTGGAAATGGCAACAGAGTCAAAAGTGAAGACTTTTCCAAGATGACTTTTACATGGCAGTTTTATGCATCTTTAACAAAAAAATAATCAGAATGAGTAGAGGTAGAGATACCCAGAGCAATAATGCTGAACCAAGGTCTCATGACTAGAAGAGTGTGAGAGCCACAGCACAGGGTAATAGAATTAGAGAAGTGATAATGATAATTCATTGTTTTACTTCTTTATTCATTCATTCAACAAAAAGTAATGATCACCTGCCATGTGTCAGAGGCTGTTCTAAGTGCTGAGGATACAGCAGTGGTCAAAACAGTGCTGTAATGAGTCTTGCTCATTCTGGTGGGTTATTACAATCACTTTTTCCTTTGAGGCTGGTAGGAAAGATGGATGACAGAGCTTGAAACAGGGGTGAGGGTCGGGGGATGATTTTACTGTAGTGGGTTTTACAAAGAAGTGAAAGCTAAAGGAGAATTTGGAAACAGATACTATAGAAATGAGCCAGAGAATCAAATACAGCTAAAAAGAAAAATTACAAGGCAGAGGTCTTAGTTGGTCTTAGTTGTTTGGTAGTCATTTTAGGGGGCCAGGTTTATTTACTTATTGGACATCCAGCAGTGTTGTGCAGGTTAGGAAGAGAAGGCTGTTAGAAATGGTGACTGAGCTAGTAAAAGAGGAAGGGAATTTTAAGGGGTTGAAGAGAGCAGAAAAGAGTAGCTCCCATGGAACTCTTTCAGGAGGAGAGAATTGTCTGAGAAAGAGAAAAAATTATATATTTTAGGGGCAAAGTGTTTGGTAGGTGAGGATACATGTTTGGAGGAGAGATGCTAGGTAAGAGACCATTAGTTAGAAACAGATGTGGAGCAGGGTTTTGTGATGTGATAATGCTGGTTTACGGTTCATGTGGAATTACATTTTTTAAAAAAGTAAGGCCAAGTTATATAATGGTGTTTAACATAGATTATTGGAGCCTCTGAAGATAGCTGAGGAAAGAGAATCTGATCCAGAGCTAAAACTTGACCTGATATTTGGGTATAGGTCCTGCAGAAAATAGCAGCAACACTAATCTGAAAAGATTATAGGAACCTCAAAATTATTAGGACTTGACCAAAGGCAGTGACCTTGTAATGGTCCTGGGGAGAAAGATATCTTTTTGAAAAATACAAATATTACAAGGAGAAAACATTTAAAAATATATTCTTCTGAAACTGTAAAGGGAGGAAAATTTTATAGAGGGAGGAATATTAAAATAATATTGTACTATTTGTAGGTACATTTTTATACATTGGCATAAAATTAAAAAAAAATAACCAGTCTAGTACTTAGCAACATCAAGTTCAAATTTAGAGTTAAATTTTTCCTGATGTGCTTTTCCCTTGGGGTGCTCATAAATATGAATTAGAAAATTATGAGTGAAGTATGATCAGGAAGCATGTAAATTTTCCCACTTATAAAATAAATTACATGAGCATGAAAATCCATTTTGGATTGTCTACATATAAATGGACAAAAGAGTCTCAATTTTTACTGAAAATGAATCTCATCTCTGTTTTTCTAGAAGGTTTGTGGGAATGAAGAGAATATTAACCAAGACTTAAAAGAGAATGAAACAGAAATAGAACATTCCAAGCAGCTTTCTGATTCTGACAGATCTTTCAAGGATGAGGTTTCATCAATGAGAAATGACTTCATTTCTGTACCGAGTATTCAACCTTTGGATCCCATATCAGATTCAGACAGTGAAAACTCTTTACAGGAATCCAAACTAGAAAGCCAGCAAGACCTGGAGGAGGAAGAGGATGAGGAAGTAAGGAGATATATTATGGAGAAAATTATACAAGCCAACCAGCTTCTACAAAATCAAGAACCTGTGAATGATAAAAGGGAAAGAAAACTTAAATTCAAAGACAAATTAGTTGATTTGGAAGTTCCTCCTCTGGAAGACACTGATACTTACAAAAATTATCTTGAAAATGAAAGTAATGTCTCTGGAAAACTGTCTCAGTTATGTATTTCCAGTGAATTTGCACAAGAAAATGTGCTCCTGTCGCCTACTGATGGAAATTCTGAAGAAAACAAGGATAGGAAAATACTAGTAGAGAGAGATGGAAAGTTTGAACTTCTGAATTTACAAGACATTGAGAGTCAGGGGTTTTTGCCCCCCATTAATAATGCTAATTATACAGAAAATGAGCCTCAGCAGTTGTCACCCAGATCTCCCAATTTATCTGTCAGTGGAGTCAAGAAAGAAGAGCCAATAGCAAAAATTCATGCTCTGGCTCACTCATCAACAGAAGAGCAACTGGCTTATATCCCTCAGCCACCACCCAACCCCAAGACTCATCCAGGTTCTGCTGCCAACTCAGATCGAAGTAAGGGGAATGGAAAATCTAGTCATAGGACACGGTCTGCAGATGTATCTCCAGTGACCTCAACATACTGTCTCTCTCCTCAACAGAAAGAACTGCAAAAACGACTAGAACAAAAGAGAGAAAAGCTAAAGAGAGAGGTGAGAGCACAAGTGGGCACTATATTGAAAGTAGAATATGTTTTTATGTTTCATAAATGCTGTAGGAATTGAAATGGTTCTTCAAATTATTTGATATATCTACTTGCTTATTTTGTTTTTCTTTTGTTAGATTAAGTGGTTAAGTATTAAGCATCTGTATTTATGGAACAAGTGCCATGATTACCTTGGTCCTTTCTGGTAAGCATCACAAAAGCATAGTAATGAATGACCCGTGTTAGAGCTAGAGGAGACCTCAGTGATGACCTCATCTGATCCTTTCATTTTAAAGGTGAGGCTCAGAGAAGTTAAGTGACTGCTAAAAGTAATCTTGTTATGAGGTAGGTGAAAATCAGATGTCAGATGAAAAAATGAAGGCACAAATTTGTTGGGGTTTAGGAGGCAACAGGTGGGACTGGATTATGTTCTCTGGAGTGTGTGTGTGTGTGTGTGTGTGTGTGTGTGTGTGTGTGTGTGTGTGTGTGTGTGTGTATTTCATATATCTTCCAGGCCTACTGATGGAAGAAATTTTCACATATTGAGGTATGGGGAAGTCATTCTGGCTTATACATGATTTGTCTTGAACTTTATGCTAACTAGAACAGCCTGTCTTATGGCCTGTAAAACATACATTGTACATCTCCTTTCACCATTAAAGAAAACAAAGAATGTGTTTACCAGATTGCTTAGAATGTCCACTTTGAAGATAGGATAAATGCTCCCCCACTTCCCATGACACCAGTGCTAATACTCCTTTGAAGATGAGGTTCCCTACCCAGACACCAAGGTCATACTGACTTACTGTGTACATGTTAATCTGTCTCTTTTGAAACCTTGAAGGGATGTACCCCTCTCACGCTTGATGTTTGTTCTTTGTTCTGACAAGATATAAAACTATGGTCCAAGCATCCAAAATGGCACTGGGTGGCCATTGTGGATGTGGTTTCAGATGTGTTCCTGTATTGCCGAGAACTTGAATTTTCTGAACTGTATCAAACTCAAGTATATCAGCAGACTTTCCAAAATAATATCTGCCAGCTGCAACCTTATGCTCTCAAGGTCTCCCCTTGAGATACCATTTCAGATACCAACCGATCCTTGCTTAACAAGCACCCTTATTTCTTGCCAGCTTCAATCCTGGTTCTTGACAAACAACTTATGTAACTTTGCAGGTTTTGCTAATATATATGCCTCCCCCATTTTGTAGTCCAGTGGAACACAATTCAAGTGCTTCTTGAATTTATGTCTCCTGGGCTATAGTCCTTAGTTTGGCTGGAATAAAACTCTTTTCTATTCCTATTACAGATTATTTTCGTCAACACTACAGTTCCTTGATTTCAGGGGTTTTAGTTTTAGATTAAGAATAGAACCTCATAACCTAAATGAAATGTCTCCAAAATGCCATACAGAATCCAAAATTATTATTTTGGGATTTTTTTTCTTGCTCTTAAATAAAAGTATAATTAAAAATTCTAGGTATTAAAACTGGGGGATTTTCTCTAAATTACCTAAATCAGCGCCCTCGTTCTCTGTTTTACTGGATACCTGATAGCATGAAGCTGAACCATATAAAATGTCTAACTGTAAATACCAAACTGCAACAGAATCACAGTTAATAGAACCTTACAATTAGAAGAAACCTTAAAGATTATTTTACAGGTGAGAAAACTATAGTCGAGATAGTTTAAATAACTTTAATTGAAGTCCCTCAACTTGTCTGTAGCAAAGTCAAAATCCCAGTTTTCTTGTCATTTGTTGAGAAACGGTATATTTTCTACTTATGTAGGAAATTACCATGGAAATTTCTGGCATTTAAATCAAACTCACATTAGCAGAAAAAGATAAAAAAAAAATGAAGTTAGTAAGAACGTGTAACCTATAGCACACTCAGGTAGGAATCTGAAAGGGTGAATACTTAATAAAATTTTTCTTACTTGGGTACTGAACTCTAACAGTCAGACTCAGCTTACTTGGTTCAGGTATATAATAGGTACTTAAAAGGATCTGTTAACTCAGAACTTCATGATAACACAAAAGAATTTGTTGAGAATAACTGAACTATATGTTTGCTGTACACACACATGCATCTATATGTGTATTTGTGTATATACTTCTGTAAAAGTTATGTAGGAGTTTTTATATAATTTCAGTGTCTTTTCACTAATGAATTAATGGTAATCTTTAACTGGTATGACTGACGGATAGTTCTGTTTTTCTTTTGATCCTCTTTTTTAGGTGTCAAACACTCTGTTTTGGGATATACTTTTCTCATGTCAGGATCCTCATAACTAAATTTCCCTTTGCTTATGTACTTGCTGAAGGCATTGTCTTTAAGTGCTAAGACTTTAAAATATTTTTAGTTGGTTTCAGGGGAAGGCTTTCCTTTTTTATGCCCAGCAAAATATTTGCTGGGTTGGGCAGCTATACTCCATCTCTCTACATTAAGTGCATCATTTCACTGTTCTCTTTGGCAACTGTAGTATCTGTGCTTTGGCTGATATCTTCTGTATAATCCAGATGTTCCATCTGGAAAAATAATTGTCTTACAATACTGTCTATATTCATGCAAGGCATCCAAAATCCTTTTGGTAAAAATGAACTTAAATATAAAATTTAATATTTAATAAATTCACATATTATATAATGTAAGCTCCTTTAGGGCTTAGAAAATAGTATACTGGTATTTTAAAAGACATTTTATACTGTTAATTGGATAGAACTTTTCCTTTCCTTCCTATATGTTGTTCAATCAAAAAGAATTAGAAGGGCTTGCTATATTGTCAAAATGTAAGGAAAGAACTCTGAATTCCATTATTTAAAAACAGTTTAAACATGTATTCTATAATTCAGTTTATTTCCATGCTCAAATTTTAGTATTGGAAGAGACTTAAGAGCTTGTTAATACAACTTCATCTTATAGATGAGAATACTGAGTTAAGTGGTTTGCCCAAATTGACATATTATGATGGCAGTATGATTGTTAATCAGACCTCCTAACTTCTAGCTTGGTGCTCTTTCCACTGTGACATGCTGCTTTGTTCCCAGTAACTATTTTATAACTCTTCATAATTGGTTTATACTTAAACCAGTGAGGTACTCTCACTTCTAGTTTAAGTAACTCTCTTTTATAACATTAGTTGAATAATGCAGTTATAAAGTGCATTTTGTTCTCATAGTTAACTAATTATTTATTTTTCTGATAGCAGAAATGTTACTTTATGATTATACAGTAGTTGAAAATATTTTTAAACATTATATAAAAAAAATCTCAAACATATACAAAGGTACAATTAACCCCTGTGTCTCCATTACCCAGATTCAAAAGTCATTGAGACTTTGGCATATTTGTTTCATCTCTTCCTTTTTTTTGGCTGAGGTATTTTTTTAAAATTAATTATTTATTTATTTTTGGCTGTGTTGGGTCTTCGTTGCTGTGCACGGGCTTTCTCTAGTTGCGGCAAGCCGGAGCTACTCTTCGTTGCGGTGCCTGGGCTTCTCATTGCGGAGGCTTCTCTTGTTGCGGAGCATGGGCTCTAGGTGCACGGGCTTCAGTAGTTGCAGCGCGTGGGCTCAGTAGTTGTGGCTCGCGGGCTCAAGAGTGCAGGCTCAGTAGTTGTGGCGCACGGGCTTAGTTGCTCCACGGCATGTGGGATCTTCCCGGACCAGGGATCGAACCCATGTCTCCTGCATTGGCAGGTGGGTTCTTAAGCACTGTGCCACCAGGGAAGTCCCTGGCTGAGGTATTTTTAAAGCAAGTCCTAGACAGCCCATCATTGCTACTTGTGCACTTCAGAAGTGATTGTACATGTGAGAAAGAAAACGATTATAGCATTTTGTTTTGTAACCACAATGCCATGTATCACAATTATCAAATTTAACAAAAATGTAAAAAATTTTAAGACATTTATAGTGCTTCTATAGACCCCATGTAGTGCTTCTAGAGTGTGGTGTTTTTTTTCTCTTTTGCACAGCTGCAATTTGGGGAGTTAAATACCAAGAGTAAACTAGGAAGTGAAGGAGAGATCCAAGGAATTCTTGAACAGCATGTTGTATAATGTAGATCTATGTAATTGTAGACTTTATCTTGACAATTTAATTTATCTGAAAAGTCTTCATTTTTTTCCCTAAGCTAATTAGAGGTCCTGTTTTTTAGGGAGGCCCAATTTACAGATGGAAATTTTTAGGGGCAGGGAATCCTAATTTCAGACCTCAAAATGTATCTCTCTACTTTGATAACACATATATAATTTTATTAATTTTTCATTGATGTGTTTGGATATTCCTTCCACCAGGAAGAACAAAGGAAAATAGAAGAAGAGAAAGAAAAGAAAAAAGAGAATGACATGGTGTTTAAAGCATGGTTGCAAAAGAAGAGAGAGCAGGTCCTAGAAATGAGGAGAATTCAGCGAGCAAAGCAAATTGAAGACATGAACAGTAGAGTAAGTAAAACTCTGTGAAAAACAAGTTCATACAGCTATGAAAGCTGAATTTATTTATAGAAGGGAGGCTATCAGACTAAAAACCTATGGAAGAAGTAGAAAAAGTGGTCCAAGAACTACCCTTGCTAAAGATGCCACATGCAGATGACTTATAATTAAATTCTAAGAAGGCTTGTAAAAATCAAATGATTCCTATTTTATTCAAACATTTATAGCACAGAAAAAGGAAAGCTACCAATTCATTTTTTTAAGATAGTATAACTTTGATATTTAAATAGGAGGACAATGCACACAAAAACCCTATAGACTGGTCTCACTTAAGAGTAGATGTCTAGAAATTTTATGTGAAAACTAACAAAGACATCAAATTATTTAATTTTTTAAAGTTCAAAATATACAAAAAACCCAAGAGAAAGTAAAAAAATCATCTATATCCATACTATTTAAAAAATGTATGTAAAGTAAAAATTGAAAATTCAATTCTAAGCCCTTCTAGGCTCATCCCCTAGTGGTAACCACTTTTAACAGTGTGCCGCAAATCCTTCCAGGTCTTATTCATATTTACATGTTTATCTGCTAAAAATTTATTATATGGTTTGATTTTTTTTCACTCATTCATCAAGGAAATATTTCTAGATCATTACATTTAGATCTCTCTTTTCAAATTAGGTGTATGATATTCTACTCTTCAGAGGTAACTTAATTTATTAAACCATTCCTCATTTGTACATATTTAGATTGGTTCTAATACTGCTCTATTAATTAACAGTGCTGTTGTGAACATGTGCATTCTGTAGGAGAACATCAGTATTCCGTAGGAGAGTTTCTTGGAAATTTATGACTTATTGGATGTCCAGAATGAAAGCTGTGGTTAAACATGCAAAATTAACCTCCTAAAAGGTCGTATCAGTTTATAGTCCCTCCAGCAGTATGGAAGAGTGAATGTTTAACACATCCTGTCTAACATTGTACATAGTTTATTTTCTTAATTTTTCTTCGAATTAATAATATACATTATTATTGTATACGAGCATGTGTGTATTCTGTGAATTTCCTATTTATAGTCCTTTTTTGTTTTATTTTTCTTATTGCATTGTATATTAGAGATTTTAATCCTTTGTCTATTATGTCTGTAAATATGTTTTCCTAGGCTGAAAAAATGATATATTTTTACATTTATTTACATTTATTATGCCATTTGTAGAAATTTTTAGCTTCTAAAATCTTGGGATGGATGGTACCTTTTAAGGTAGTAGACCTGAAACCACAAACTAAAAGAGAAAATATTGAGAAATTTGACTGCAACTGTATAGTAAAATAATACTATGCTATAACCAAGTAGGGTTTATTTTAGGAAGGAAATTATAGACCAATAATAACAAATCTATTAATATATTCAGTACATAATAGGTAGATAAAGGAGAATTTATGGTTATCTTGAAAGATATAGAAAGGGCATTTACTAGTATTTATTATAATTTATTTTTAAGTATTTCTAATAAAATGTGGGTTACAATATAAATACCATCTTAGGAAATACTATAGGCATACCCATTAAAGTCAGAGATAGGTAAGGCTCCCCTCTATAATAATAATTTTATTTTGGGAGTTCAATCCAATTTATTAAGAGAAAGGGAAATGAGGTATAAGTATTAGCAAAGTGGTCTTTTATATTATAAATATACAAAAATTTATAGTCTTTCTGTATTCCAGCAGAAACCTCATAGAAAAATATAAAAGGGGAAGGAATATAGGCATATATAAAAAACTTTGAGCTGAACAGGAATGTGTAAGACCTCTATGGAGCGTCTTTGCAGGGGACCAAAAAGGTGAATTTGGTAAATGAAAATAAATATAATATTCCTAGATGGGGGGAAAATATTATAAATATATGAGTTATTTGCTAAATGAAAACAAATATGATACTCCTATAATATTCCTGGATGAATGAACTAAATATTACAAAGATTTGGATTCCTCCAAATTTATCTTTATATTTAATGTAATATCCATTAAAAGCTGATTAGGACTTTTAAATTGTCATAATTGTTAGTGTTACTATTAATATTTATATTATTAAAGCAAAACTTTTGAATTTTCCAATAAAAAATGGGCAAAGGATATGTATAATAAGTTCAGATAATATGGATAAATATAGCTGTCCATAATATATGAGAGCAAGATACAAATTTGGTAGAGTCAAAGAAATGCCAATTTAAATTTTTTCATGTATTCGATAGATTTTTTTTTAACTGCTTACTATATGACAGGTGCTATTCTAGGCACAGCATGGAAAAAATAGGTTTATTTTTAATTAATTAATTAATTAATTAGTTTGAACTGGGTCTTATTTGCGCCAGGTGGGCTCCTTAGTTGCAGCTTGCCGGCTCCTTAGTTGTGGCATGTGGGCTCCTTAGTTGTGTCTTGCCAGCTCCTTAGTTGAGGCACACGGGCTCATTAGTTGTGGCAGGTGAACTCTTAGTTGCGGCATGCCTGTGGGATCTAGTTCCCTGACCAGGGGTTGAACCCAAGCCCCCTGAATTGGGAGCATGGAGTCTTAACCACTGCACCACCAGGGAAGTCCCAGAAAAATAGGTTTAGTCTATGTTTTATAACGCTCATCTAGTAGGGATTGAAAAAAAAATTTTTAAGTCTCAATGTAAAATAAATTTATAATTATAAATAGTGATGAATGCTATGAAAAAAAGGAGCTGTGAGAGATCATAATGAGGGCAATAAGTGTATCAGGAAAGATTTTTCTGATTAAAGTAGAAGTAGAAATTAGGCCAAGGATTAGAGGAATTTGTTTTAAGCCAGGAGAACATGTGAGAATGCCTGAGACAGGAACTAACTTGGTGAGTTTGAGAGGATCCAGAGAGTGAGCAGGAATCAGATCACGTGGCATGTTGGCGTCTATAAATTTGTATTTAATCCTGTTACGGGAAGCCATTGAGATTATTTAAACAGAGGAGTGATATATTAGATTTGCAGTTCCACAAGATCACTCTGACTGCCATGCTGTGAATGGATTGGAGGGGGCAAGAACAGATATGCGGAGAGCAGTTAGAAAGCATATTAGTTGTCTAGGTGAGAAATGATGGTGACTTGGGATAGAATTATAACAGCAGAGAGAGAAAGAAAGAGAGATGTGAAATGTGATATTTGTTTTAGAGTATTAATTGAAGGAACTTCGTAATTAACTAGATATGTGAGTGAGGAAGAATGAGGTGTGAAGAGAATACACCAGGTTTCTCTTCTGAGCAACTTGGTGGATGGATGATGGTGCCACTCACTGGAGCAGTAGAAAAGATACTGATTGGGGGAAATTATCATTTCAATTGTTGAGTTTGAAGTACCTATAAAACTTTCAGGTAAAGATGTTGAAGACTGACTGAAGAAACGTGTGTAGTATTCAGGACAGAGGTTGGGACTGGAAATATGAATGAGAAGATTAGTGATTTCAAAGATGTGGATGTGGATGTGGCTATTGGAGTGGGTGGCAAGTGCAGTGAAGAAAGGCGTAGAAAATGAAAAAATGAAAAATCTGTGAGGCTGGATGTCGAATGGCTCATTCATTTGGTTATAAGTGTTAATTTGGGATTAGGATGGAGAGGTACATTGAGCCGGTTGTGACCAGAGATTGTTAGAGTAATATAGTCAAATAATATAAATATCAAAGGAGCATGGCTTTACTTAAGAGTAGAGAAGAAGAAGTTCTCTACTCTTCAGGAGTTCTGAAGAAGTGTGAAGGAATAAAGAGTATATTAACTTCTTCACCAGACCTCGGAAGTACTTGAAGGATGGCAAAAAAATGCAGCTTCCATTTGAGAGAGAAAAGCTGTGTCTTACGGGAGAATCAGGATTTGGGTAAGAAAGGAGGTTTAAGGCCAGGGTCCTAGCAATGGTTTGGGAGAATGAGGGTTGTTTGGAAGTCTTTATATTATTGAATGGGAATTATAGAGAAGAAACTAAAAAGATTTTGGAGGGAGTAAAGGAATTCGAGATTGGGTAGGTTAGAAGGATAGCACATTACTGTAGTATTTAAGAGTAAAGAAATTGAGAGGAGCTTACGTTTCAATCACTGACCAAGAAAAACCCCTGTGACAGCACTGCTGATAATTTCCCAGGGGATGACGGACCTTCAGGCCTCATGGCATTCAGCCTAATGTTATATTTTTATTGGGCATTTGTAAAAATAAATGTATACCTTAATTTTCTATTGTGTTCTATTTAGAGATGATAAAACTTTGAATTGTATTCGCTAAAAACATGAGCCACATTGAACATAATTTAAAGTTTTTGGTTAGAAGATATCATGGTTATATATTTCCCTTTGGAATTTTAATTTTTTGCTATATTTTAAGTCTGTCTCAAAAATTAACTTTAGCTAGAAATTATATCATAAACGAATAATATTCTGAAGAACTTCTGTGAACTTTGTCTCTGCTGAAGCCGAGCTATAGTATACTTCGGCAGTTGATTAATTTGGCTTATTAATGCATTGTGATAGTAAGTGTATCTTGCTGGTCACTTCTGTGGGATATTTTGTATAATGTGAGTCATAGTTTCCAGAAGATATCTTTACAATATATAGATTGTAGAATGACCTATTTTACATTGAATTAAAAATGCTTTTAGGTGATAGAATTTTTATTGCCATTTAAGGAAAAATAGCTAAAAATGTCTTTCCATCTTTGTAATGAGCTTTGCTTCTCTTGGTCAGTGTTATATATAAATGATACGTGTGCACTGTATGTATATACAGACATATGCAAGCATATGTATGCATGTCATCACTCTATCTAGGTGAACTCTCCGTGGACACTTGCATACATTTTGTATTCTACATTTGGATGTTGTGTTGTATTAATGTCAGTGGGCTGAAGTTGGTCGATAATGTTGTTTAAATCTTCTATATCCTTACTGTTTTCCCCCTCTTTGTTCTATGAAGCACTGAGAAAGTTATGTTAAACTATCATTGTGTACCTGTCTGTTTCCCTTCTAGTTCCATTGGTTTTTGCTTCATATTTTTAAAAGTTTCATGTGTATGCATTTACGAATTTATGTCTTCCTGATTGAATGACATTTTCACATTATGAGTCCCTCTTATCTTGAAATCTACTTTGTCTGATGTTAATGAAGTCACAGTAACCTTCTTTAACATTTGCATATGTTATAGCTTATTTCATATTTTAATTTCAATTTATCTGTCTTTATATTTGAAGAGTTACTTGTACAAACAGCATATATTTGGATCTTTTAATCCAGAAATTTGTTACTTTTAACAGGAGTTCATTTATATTTAATTATAATTATTGATAAGGGTAGGTTTTAAGTTTACCATCTTGATATTTGTTTTCTATTTGTTCCATTTGTTTTTAACTCCATTATTCATCTTTTTTCTGCCTTCTTACAGAGATTAATCAAGTATTTAAAAAAATATTACATTTTATTTTCTTATTGGCTTTTAGTTATACCTCTGAATTATTTTTGAAATCATTGCTTTAGGGATTATGATATGTATACTCTAAATCTTTATCAGAAATAGATTGTTTTTGAAGTTTTTTTTTAATTTGATATGGAATTTTGGGTTGACAGTTTTTTTTTTTCCTTTCAGCACTTTACAGATGGTGTTCAGTGGTTTTCTTGCATCCATTGTTTCTAATTAGAAGTCAGTTGTAATTCTTATCATTGTCCTTTTGTATGAAATGTTTTTTCTGTGGCTACTTTAAACCTTTTCTGATGTGAATTTCAGCAGTTGAGTAGATGTGTGACTCTCTTTGAATTTGACTAACTTGGGCTTTGCTGAGCTTCTTGTATCTGTAGGTTGATGTTTTATACCAAATTTGGGAAATTTTTGGCCACTATTTTTACAAATATTTTTTTCTGCCCTATTATCTTTCTCTTATTATTCTGGAAATCCAGTTTTACATATGATAGAATACTTGCTGTTATCTCAGATGTTACTAAGGTCATGTTTGTTAAAACATTTTTTCTTTTTTCAGCTTGCATAATTTCTATTGATCTGTCTTCTGTCATTGACATCACTTAGGCAATGTCCAATCTACTGTTAAGCTCATTCAGGGAATTGAGGTTGTTTTTTGTCTTTTAAGTTTCTATTTCTTTGTGTGTGTGTGTGTGTGTGTGTGTGTGTGATCTGTCTTTTTTTTTTTAGTTATATTGAAATATAATTAATAAATAAAATTGTAAGATAAAGTGTACAACATGATTTGATACACATATACATTATTAAAGGGTTCCCCCCATTAAGTTGATTAACATATACATCACCTCCCCCCTTTTTGGAGAAAAGATTTAAGTTCTACTCTCTTGGCAAATTTCACTTGTATAATACAATGTTATCAACTATACTCACCATATTATACATTAGATCCTCAGACTTTTTTCACCTTATAACTGAAAGTTTGTACCCTTTTACCAACTTCTCCCTATTTCTCCCAACCCCCCAGTTCCTCATAACCACCACTCTCCATTTGTCTATGAACTAGACTTTTTTTTAAGTTTCCACATGTAAATGGTGCTATGCAGTATTTGTTTCTGTCTGGCATATTTCACTTATAATAATGCCCTCCAGGTTCAGGTTCATCCATGTTATTGCAAGTTATAGAATTTCCTTCTTTTTTAAGGCTGAATAATATTCGTGTGTGTGCGTGCATGTGTGTGTGTGACATTTCTTGCTCCATTCATTCATCTACAGACACTTAGGTTGTTTTCATACTTTGTCTATTGTGAATAATGATGCAACGAATATGGGAGTGCCGATATCTCTTCTAGATAATTTTTTTTTCCTTTGGATATATACCCACAAGTGTGTTTGCTGGATCATATAATGATTCTATTTTTAATTTATTGAGGAACCTCCACACTGTTTACCATAATGGCTATACCAGATTACATCCCCACCAACCATGCACAAAGGTTCCCTTTTCTCCACATCCTTGCCAGCATTTGTTTTCTCTTGTCTTTTTTGATAATAGCCATCCTAACATGTATGAGATGATATCTCATGGTGGTTTTTGTTTGCATTTTCCTGATGATGAGTGATGTGGAGCATGTTTTCATGTACATGTTGGCCATTTGTATATCTTATTTGGAAAAATGTCCATTTAAGTCCTTTGCCTATTTTATAATTGGGCTTTTTTCTTTTTTTCTATTGAATTATATGAATTCCTTGTATATTTTGGATATAACCCCTTATTGGACATATAGTTTGAAAATATTTTATCTCAGTTAATAGGTTGCCTTTTCATTTTGTTGGAAGTTCCCTTTGCTGATCACAAGCTTTTTAGTTTGATGTAGTCCCATTTAAAAATTATTGCTTATGCTGTCTTTGTTTTGCTATCAAATCCAAAAAGTCATTTCTAAAAACAATGCTAAGGAGCTTATCCTTGATATTTCTTTTTAGGAGTTGTACTGTTTCAGGTCTTACACACAGTCTTTAATCCATATTGAGTTGATTTTTGTGTATGGTGTAAGATAGGTGTTCAGTTTCATTTTTTTGTATGTAGCAATTCAGTTTTACCAATTTCATCTGTTGAAAAGACTGTCCTTTCCTCATTGTTATTTTTGGTTGCTTTGTTGAAAATTAATTACCATATATGCACGCGTTGATTTCGGGCTCTCTGTTCTGCTCCATTGATCTATGTATCTATTCTGCCAGTACTATAGTGTTTGATTACTTTAGCTTTATAATATAGTTTAAATTCAGGAAGTGTGACGCTTCCAGCTTTGTTCTTCTTTCTCAAGATTACATTGGATATTTGGATCTTGTACAAATTTTAGGATTTTTTTCTATTTTTGTGAAAAACTCCACTGGATTTTTTATGGGTATTATAATGAATTTTTAGATTATATGGCCAATTTTTAAATAGTATGGACATTTTAACAGTATTAGTTTTTCGAGTCTGTGAGCATGGAATATCTTTCCATTCATTTGTGTCTTCTTCAATTTCTTTCATCAATGTCTTTTTGTTTTCAGCATATAGATCTTTCACCTCCTTAGTTAAATTTATTTCTAAGTACACATTTCATTCTTTGTGATGCTATTTTATTTATTTATTTATTTATTTATTTTGCGGTACGCGGGCCTCTCACTCTTGTGGTGTCTCCCGTTGAGGAGCACAGGCTCTGGACGTGCAGGCTCAGCGGCCATGGCTCACAGGCTCAGCCACTCTGCGGTATGTGGGATCTTCCTGGACCGCGGCACGAACCCGTGTCCCCTGCATCGGCAGGCGGACTCTCAACCACTGCACCACCAGGGAAGCCCTGTGATGCTATTTTAAAAGGGCTTATTTAATTAATTTTCTTTCAGATAGATTGTTGTTACTGTATAGAAACACAACTGATTTTTTAATATTGATTTTATATCCTGCAACTTTACTGAATTGGTTTATTAGTTCTAACATTTTTAGGGTGGTGAAGTCTTTAGGGTTTCTATATCATATAGAATAATATAATAATATCATGTAATCTGCAAATAGAGCAGTTTTACTTCTTCCTTTCTAATTTGAATGCCTTTTATTTCTTTTTCTTGTCTGATTGCTCCAGATAGGACTTCCAATACTGTGTTGAATAAAAGTGGTGAGAATGGGCATCCTTGTCTTGCTCTTGATATTAGAGGAAAAGCTTTCAGCTTTTCACTATTGTGTTTGATGTTAGCTGTGGACTTGTGATATATAGCCTTTATTATGTTGAGGTATATTCTCTTTATACCCAATTTCTTGAGAGTTTTTATCATGAAAAGATATTTTGTCAAATGCTTTTTTGCATCTATCCAGATAATCATATGATTTTTATCTTTCATTTTGTTAATGTGTATAGCACTGACTGATTTGTAGATTTGAACCATCCTTACATCTCTGGAAAATCCCACCTGATCATGGTGTATGATCCTTTCTAATATACTGCTGAATTAGCTTTTCTAATATTTCACTGAGTATTTTTACATTGCTGTTCATCCAGGACATTGGCCTCTAATTTTGTTTTCATGTAGTATCCTTGTCTGGCTTTGGTATCACATTATGCTGGCCTCATAAGATGGGTTGGAAGTGTTTTCTCCTCTTCTGTTTATTGGAAGAGTTTGAGAAGGATTGGTATTAATTTTTCTGTTGATTTTCTAGAAGCCATCTGGTCTTGGACTTTTGTTTTTGGGAGATTTTTGATTACTGATTCAATTTCATTACTAGTAATCAGTCTATTCACATTTTCTATTTCTTCCTGATTCAGTCTCGGTAGGTTGTATGTTTCTAGGAATTTATTCATTTCTTCTGGGTTTTACAGTTTGTTGGTTTATAGTTGTTCATAATCGTCTTTTATGATCCTTTGTATTTCTGTACTATTAGTTGTAATGTCTCCTTTTTCATTTATAATTTTATTAATTTGAGTCCTCTCTCTTTTGGTAAGTCTAGGTAAATGTTTGTCTAGTTATCTTTTTAAGAAATCAGCTTTTAGTTTCTTTGATCTTTTCTATTGTCTTTTTAGTTTCTGTTGTATTTATTTACACTCTGATCTTTTTTATTTTCTTCCTTCTACTAACTTTTGGCTTCGTTTATATCTCTTTTTCTAATTACACCTCAGGTGTAAAGTTAGGTTGGCTTTTTGATCTCACCTTCTTGGAACTGTCTTTGTTGCATCCCATACGTGTTGGTATGTTGTATTTCCCTTTTCATTTGTGTCAGGCTATTTTTTGACTTCCCATCTGTTTTTTTCCTTTGACCCATTGGTTGCTCAGGAGCCTGTTAATCTCCACATATTTGTGAATTTTCCAGTTTTCTTCTTGTGGTGGATTTTTGCTATTTACTGGACATGCCAAGTATAATCCCTTCTCAGAACCTTTGCCCTGTTACCATTGCTTGAAATACTCTTTTTCCAGATATCCCATAAATGGTTCCCTCACTTTCTATCTATTGATAAATACCATCCTTTCTCCTCACCTCTCCCATTATTACTCTCTCTGACATATCAATCAATCAATCATATATTTTCATCTCCTTATCTTGAACAACACTGCCCTATACAATATTCTGTGATGATGGTAATATTCTATATCTGCAGTGTCCAATAAAGTAGTCACTAGCCATAATGTGACTATTAAGTATTTGAATGTGACTGTCTAATTTTATTTAATTTGAGTAGCTACATGTGACTAGTGACTCTTTATTGTATAGTGCAGGTATGGAATGTATGAGAAAGGGAGGCTTGTTTTTTTTCTTCTTTTTTTTTTTTTGCAGTACATGGGCCTCTCACTGCTGTGGCCTTTTTTTTTTTCTTTGATGCATCCCGGTAGCTATGTGCATGTAGATACTCTGTGTAGTAGATATTCTGTAAATAGCTTTTGAATAAATAGATGAACAATGATACCCATCAATCCTGTTTATCTCTGAATTCTTAACTCTTTTAATCTATAATTGTGGACTGAACACTTTTTAGTCATCTCCAGACATTCCCAAACTTTAGGTGTTCAGCAATGGTCCTGTAGGTCCATGGGACCTCCTCACAAAGTTCTGCATTATACATCAAAGATCCTAAATTGTGTAAATTATATAAATTAGACTGAAGCATACTGGGCAATATGGGTTACAGATAAAGGAAAATGCAAGGTGTAGGAGGTGGTCTTCTCTATCACAGAGTTCATATTTGGTGAAAGTATTAATTGAATGAATCTTTTCCTTTTGTGTTCTAGCCAGGCATCCATGTGAGTCATGCTTTTCCCAAGACTAAAGAGCCCCAAATCTTTCCCTTTGCTCTCTTTATTCTCCCAAAGAAGAGCTCTTTCAGCTATCCCTGAATATAGTATCCATCATGAAGTTTGAAGAACCATACAATAAGCTGCTCCCACTAGCCCATTCTTATGACAAAATCCTCATGGCTGTTATCCTTATGAAAAAGTTCTTATGGTTGAAAATCCTCATTGCCACACTCCATAATAATAATTACAGTTTTGGAGATGGGCTTGGCAGTTAGATGCTCTTAAAACTTAAAAACAAAAGTAGAATTTAAAAGAAAGTTTGAATAACACAAATGTTGGGTCATTGGTTTTCAATTCCAGTGGAGCTTCCATGGAGCTTCCTTCAGGAATTGATACCAAGACCTCAACTCACTCATTCTGCCTATCCCCAACATTTCTTCAGCCATGTTTTATGTGTATGTGCCATTGTGCAAAATTATTTTATTTGTCAAAGGGCTCAACTTTGAAAAGTTTGCAAATCACTGCATCTAGCCCTTCATTTATTGATTACCTCAGTAAGACTTTTGAAAGAAGCCAGAGGGCAGTGAGTTCAATGTTGAATTTTCTGACAAAAGGGTAATCAATGTTGCTGGTTCAAAGGTCATGTATTTGGTTTGGATGCAAGGAGCACAGGTAATGAGATTGGTATTATTATGAAAAATTGGTGAGTAGGACATGTGTTCCTATAGGGTCTTATAGGCAGGGGCTCAAAAAGTAGTTTTGGTTTCTTTAAATTAAGCAAAGCTTGTTTTTGTAAGTAGCAGGAAAACAGAGATCCACAGCAAGCTTTTCGATTATGGCTTAAAAAAAAGCACGAAGAACAGTTGAAAGAAAGAAAGATAGAAGAACTGCGAAAGCAAGAGGAATGCTTATTCTTCTTTAAAGGAACAGAAGGCCGTGAAAGGGCCTTTAAACAGTAAGTCAAAGGCAGGGCATTTTTCCCCCTTCCTCATGGTCATTTTAGAAAGTTATATAGTCAATAAAACTTAAAAAAATTGATCTCATTACATACCTATTCAATTTTAAAGCCACAGTTTTAACAATATGTGAGAAAATTCTTTAACTCCATACTTTGCGTAATACCTATACCATTTTTTCAAGGTAGTTTTCAATACTAAAATTGTTTCTTATGGCACCAGTGTGATAACCTTTGATAGCTTACCATTGATTGGTTGATTGATTTGTTCATTTCTTAGAGAAATAGGCCAGAGATTGGTTACAGCTTCTCCTACACAGTCCTCAGGAAAACTTAATAAAGAGTTGCATTTACCAATAAATATTTTTCTGTAAAGAAAAGCAGTCAGGCTGAGGAGGAAGATCTGTACAGACCAAATGAAAAGGAGATTTGGACACATATTTTGGTAACTTAAGGCAAACCTGGTCTCCCTTCAGTTGCCTGGGTAAGAGTCTGTATTACCCGGTTTATTCTGAGGAAACAGACCTGGCTTCAAAATTTTGCCAGCATACCTTGGGAGAGGGAGTGAATATTGTGTCCAGTTGTTTGAAGCTCACTTCTTTTTTTCTTTTCTATCTTTTTTGCTATCTTTCTCTTTTTTAGTTTCTTTGCCTCTTTCTTTCCTTTCCTTCTTTAAAAAATATACATATCCTTTTATTATAATAGATGCAGTGAATGTGCATTGTGGAAATGGAGGGGAATAAACTCACATTTTCATCACCCAGGAATCACTATTGTTAGCACTGTACTGCATAACTTCTAGATATTTCTCTGTACATATATTTACAGTTTTAAAATATAAATTGAGATCATACTGTATATACTGTTCTGCAATCTGCTTATTTTTGTTAATGAGCTCATCTAATATCCAACCTATAACCATTTTTTTCCCAATCGACCCCTAAATGACTACAGTTAATTTGCTCAAACTGATATCCAATTTCAAAACCACACAACATTAGATTATGAGGTTTCTTAAGTCTCTTTTATACTAATGCAGTTATTTATTTGTCTGGATTTATTTCTGAAAAAATTATATATATACACACACACCACGTACACACTTTCATACCAGAGATGTGAGTATACAGTTAGGTTTTTTTTTTTTTTTTTTTTTTTTTTTGCAGTACGCGGGCCTCTCATTGTTGTGGCCTCTCCCGTTGCGGAGCACAGGCTCTGGACGCGCAGACCCAGCGGCCATGGCTCACGGGCCCAGCCGCTCCGCGGCATGTGGGATCTTCCCGGACCGGGGCACGAACCCATGTCCCCTGCATCGGCAGGCGGACTCTCAACCACTGCGCCACCAGGGAAGCCCTACAGTTATTTTTAATGTTATTTTACCTAAGCAAGTTTTATAGACAAATTTGTTAGAATGTGGACGCTTCCTTCACCCTTTTTGATGTTTCTTATGCTTATGCTTAGGCTTATTTTTCCATTTTAAGGGAGAACTATTTTATGCACTGAAAAGCAAGAGCTCTATAATTTCTCCACCAAGAAGAGCAAGGAGACATTTCTGCATGCTGGTATTCTGCATGCTGCTTAAGTAATGTTGTAGAATACAGTTAGTTGCAAAAAATAAGTTATTTGGTATCTATCAAATACTTATTTGCTTAGAAAATCATATTTTAAAAGGTAGGACCTATGTCATGTAAAATAGTGTGTTTATTACTTAAAAAAGTTTTTTTAGTTGGCAGTTTCCTTATTAGACAAACTTAATTTCAAACATTTGATTCTAAATGTGACTATGCTTCCTTGTATGAGCCTTTGGTATAAGCCTGAAATTTTTCAGTTCATACTAATTTGTGTTATGAACAGAGCTTTTTAATCTAAAGAAATCGAATTTCCTTTGTCTGTAGTAATAACTTTATAGCATGAAGAGTATATTCAGGTTGGTACTCAACAGGTCTGTTCATGTCTTTTTCTACAGATGGCTAAGAAGGAAACGGATAGAAAAACTAGCAGAGCAGCAAGCTGTCAAAGAAAGAACTAGACAGCTCCGACTGGAAGCAAAGCATTCGAAACAGTTACAGTACCACCTATATAATATGTCAGAAGCCAAATCTTTTCGTTTTACTGATCATTACAGCTGAAGGTATCTATTAAATACTTCATTTGGAAGCTGCTGTCCTCAAAATTTTCGATATCATTTCTTATGGCCTGTGTGCTTTGGTCATACTCTAAATTATGGAAATGCTATTTATCTTTTGGTAATGTTGATAGTGAATTTATCTTATTTCTTTTAACACTAGAGCAAAATAAATTTCTTCTCTCATAGCACTGTAATGTGTTATACCACCTCTTAGTCCATGCAAAAAATTGAGCAACAAATAAACTGTACATTCCTTTACTTCTAAATTATTTTAACATGTCTAGCTGGAACGGACACAAAAAAGGGACAGATATCTATTATTAGTTTCTGTTATCATTTTTAAAAAAATGCAATAGAACATTTCATAAGGCAGGAGGAATGACCTCTTAAACAAGCCTGGTTCAAGGCCTGATACAAAGTCCTAATTATGTCAGATTTGAATTTGAATACCTATGGCAAGCTAAACAGTAGGTTAGGCCTACTTCCACGTGTTCTTTAAAAAAAAAAAAAAAGATAGTAACAATTATGTATACTATTTTGGGTATGTTATACAAAATTATCCAGCTCTTATTGAGAGTTTATATAATGTGCCTGTTGTAAATGCTTTGCATTAATAATTTGACCTAATCCTTATAACAACCCTATTAGTCTTGTTTTGCAGATGAGGAAACCAAAGTACAGAGGTGAGCAGTTTGCTCACAGATTCTGAGATCTGAATGATTGCAAAATCCTTTCTGTTAGTTATATTGTAAAGCTTACATACCTTGGTAGACATTTGTGGGTATATAGGACTATACAGGAATCCAGCGTGTGGGAGAACAGTATCCTTGATATGTGTAAGAGCACTTAAGGACTGGAGGACAAAGGCAAACATACAAGTGTGATGGGGAGTGGAGAGTTGCTGTAGGAGTTCTGTTAAAGCTTCAGAAGACAAGGTACTTATCAACTGGGTATTTGTACCTTAATCACTTGACCCTAAATTAGAAAACACAGAGAGCTATTCAATCCTGTCTCAACTTCCTATAGCACTTTGAGCATACACCAGGCAATTTAGCATTTCATTATAACTAGTCTTGTGTTGTTTAAAGTTTATCCTTAATGATAAAAACCAATTTGGCATTTAAATATTCCACAATATTTTTCTTTTACAAAAAAAGCTGTTGGAATTTTTTCATAAGGATTGCAGTGAATCTGTAGATGGCTTTAGGTACTATTGCCATCTTAATGATATTGTCTTCTAATCCATAAACACAGGATGTCTTTTCATTTAGTACAGCAATGTTTTATAGTTTTCAGTGTACAAATCTTTCACCTACTTGGTTAAATTTATTCATAGATATTTACTCTTTTGGATTCTATTGCAAATGGAATTGTTTTCTTAACTTTCTTTATGGGTTGTATACTCAAAACACAAACATAGATGATTTTTGTGCATTGATATTATACCCTGCAACTTTGTTGAATTTGTTTATTAGTGCTAAACTTTTTCAGTCATTTTTTTTTTGCATTTTCTCTATATAGGATAATATCATTTTCAAATAGGGGTAGTTTTACTTCTTCCTATCCAATGGGATGCCTTTTATTTATTTATTTTTGTTGACTGATTACTCTGGCTAACATGTCTAGTATAATGTAGAGTAGTAGTAGTTAAAGTGGGCACCCTTGTCTTTTTTTTCCCCACAGTTTAATTGCTTTATGCATTTATTAGCTAATATTAATGCAGCAGAGGGGACAAAAGCTCACGAACACTCCACATATTTCACAAGACGCATTGCAGGAAACAAAGTGACTAAGAAGGATCAATAGTATCCTAGGGTCTTGCTGGACGCATTTCTGGGGGAGGTGGACCTCTTATTTCTGTTGGAGGGGGGTCTCATTCCTGGAGGGGGCATGCCTATTGGCATCCCTCAAGTAGGGGGGAGCCCAATTGGTGGGCGCATGGGTGATCGTATACCAGGTGGAAGAGCCGTAATTCCTAGAGGTGGGGTTGCTCGACCAACAGGTGTGGGGGCAGTCCCCCATCCTGGTGGATATTGAGTTGAGGCTCCAGCAATGCTGGCAGCAGCAGCAACTGCAGCAGCTGCTACAGTGCCTCTTCCCTGTGGGATCATTACCTGTTGGGATGGCCCCCAAACCCTCGGACAGGGTCTGCTAACCCAGCAGGAGCCTGGGGAATTTGAACACCAGCTGGACCATCTCTGCCAGCTGCCCTGCCAACTCCAGGGCCTCCTGTAGCTCCAGCAAGTGGTACCCGAGCAATGCCAGTACCTTTGGGGGGTGGTCGCTCCACAGTCATGGAAACCAAGTTCTCCCCACACAGCAACACCTGACCCAAAACCCATTTTTCTTCACACTCTGCCTGCTTCGCATTCTTTGGCTTGATCTTCCTGAACTCATCACAATCACAGAGGATCAAGTTCATATTGCTTGTCAAAAGCCTTGAAGGTGCCAGTGAAGATCTGGCCATCTTGCAGGACACATCTCATCCTATAGTCAATGTGCTGCAGCATCTTGCTGCTCTTTCCCACAGTCATGATTGCTGTTCCATCAAGTCCAATACCTACAGGAAAGTTTTGGGATCCTTAAGACCTAAGGGAAGGCTGGTTTTTTTCTCTTGGAATCAGCTACCCAGGTGTTCCAATACTGCTTTAACCACCTCTTGGCGTCTCAGCTAAGAATGCCTATCTCAGTTCCACATGGAATTCCACCGCAGGTACTTGCTGCTGCTGCTGAGACCACCTCGGGTACAGGCGACACTCCTGGTTGCGTAGCGAGGCTGTCCTTCTACGTTTGACTTGGACTTCCACCTCTGGGATGTGCTGTTCCATGGTCCATCTCAAGTGTAAGCGGTCCCTGGCCCTGCTCCATCGTGCCACTGGCCGCTCCTCAGAACAGAATGTCTCCAGTGGCCGTTCCATTCTGCCTGGGCATCCTTGTTTTGTTCTTGATCTTAGGAGGAAAGCTTTTAGTCTTTTAGCAGTAAGTATGATGTTAGCTGTGGGTTTTCCATAAATGCCCTTTATGAAGTTGAGGAAGTTCTATTCTTATTCCTCCCTCTATTTACTCCTTCTATTCCCATTTTTCTGAGTGCTTTTATCATGAAAGTGTGTTGGGTTGTATCAAATGCTCTCTGCGTCAAGTGAAATGATGTGGTTTTTCTTCTTTGTTCTAGTAATGTGATATATTACGTTGGTTGATAGTCTTATATTGAACCACCCTTGCATTCCTGAGACAAATACCACTTGGTGGTATATAATCCCTTTACTATGATATTGTATTTGGTTTGCTAGTATTTTGTGGGGATTTTTTTCATCTGTATTTGTGAGAGATTTTTCCGTAGTATTTTTTTCTTGTGTCTTTGTCTGGCTTTGGTATCAGGGTAATGCTGGCCTCAGAATGAATTAGGAAGTGTTCCCTGTTCCCTCTGCTTTTATTTTCTAGGAAGGGACTGAGGTGGATTGGTATAAATTCTTTAAATAGTTGGTAGAATTCACTAGTGAAACTATCTGGTCCTGGACTTTTCTTTGTTGGGATGTTTTTTGTTTTTTAATATACTTTATTTTTTAGAGCAGTTTTAGGTTCACAGCAAAGTTGAGCAGAAAGTACAGAGTTCCCATATATCCCCTGCTCCCTCCATCCCTAAAACCTTCCCCAGTATCAACATCCCTCACCAAAGTGGTACATTTGTTGCAATCAATGAACCTACATTGACACATCATCACCCAACATCCATAGCTCACGTTAGGATTCACTCTTGGTGTTGGGAGGTTTTTGATTACTGATTTAACCTCTTGTTATAGGCTTGTTCATATTTCCTATTTCTCGAGTCAGTTTTGGTAAATTGTGTTTCTAGGAACTTGTCCATTTCATTCAGATTATTTAATTTGTTGGTGTATAATTGTTCCTTTATTTAAATGAGGTTGGTAATAATGTCCTACTCTCATTTCTGAGTTTAGGTATCTGCATCTTCAGTTTTTCATAGTCAGTCTGGCTACAGGTTTGTCAATTTTGCGGATCTTTTTAAAGAACCAGCTTTTGATTTCCTTGATTCTGTTTTTCCATTTTATCTCCACCCTAACTTCAATTGTTTTCCTTCTGCTAGTTTTGGGTTGTTTGCTCTTCTTTTTCTAGTTCCTTAAGGTGTAATGTTAGGTTGTTGATATATGAACTCTTTTTCTGTTGTTTAGCTCAGTTAACTGTTATCTTTATTATTGACACTCTTAAAGCAACAGTTGCAGAGGTGTGCCACTAGTTTGTGGTTATGAGTGTATGTATATAATTTTTTAAAGTTTTTTTATTGTGGTAAAATATATATTACCTAATTTATGATTTTAACCATTTTTTAAAATGTAAAATCCAGTGTCATTAAGTACATTCATATGTTGTGCAACCATCACCACTATCCATCTCCATAAATTTTCAACAGCCCAAACTGAAACTCTGTACCTAATAAACACAACTCTCCATTCTGCTTTCCCTTAACCCTGGGTAACCACTATTCCACTTTCTGTCTCTATGAATTTGATTATTTCAGGTATGTCAAATAAGTGGAATCATCTAGTGTAGTGTCTTAAAGATTCATCTGTGCTGTAGCATATCAGAATTTACTCCTTCTTAAGGCTGAATAATATTCCATTGCATGTATATACCACATTTTATCTATTCATCCATCAAAGGACATGTGAATTACTACTTTTTGGCTATTGTGAAGAATGCTGCTGCTATGAACATTGGTATACAAATATCCTTTTGAGTCCCTGCTTTCAATTCTTTTGGGTATCTACCTAGAGGTGTAATTGTTGGATCATGTGGCAATTGTGTGTGTAATTGAGGAACTTCCATACTGTCCTCAATAATGGCTGCACCACTTTACATTCCCATCAGCAACGCACAAGGGTTCCAGTTTCTCCACATCTTTGCCAACGCTTGTTATTTTGCTTTACTGGTAATAGCCACCCTAATGGATATGAAGTGATATCAATTTTCATTTCCCTAATGATTAGTGATGTTGAGCATCTTTGGATGTACTTATTGGCCATTCGTATATCTTTTTGTGGAGAAATGTCTATTCCTTTGCCCATTTTTTAACTGGATTGTTTTTTGGTTGTTGAGTCGTAGCCCTTTATTTATTCTGGACATTAGACCCTTAAAAGATACATGATTTGCAAATATTTTTCTCCATTTTGTAGAATGCCTTTTCATTCTGTTCATTATTTCTTTTGCTGTGCAGACGGTTTTAATTTTGATGAGGTTTATCTATTTTTTTCTTTTGTTGCCTGTACTTCTGGTGTCATAGTCAAGAAATCATTGCCAAATCCACTGTCATGGAGCTTTTCCTCTGTTTTTTTTTTTTTTAGAATCTTTATTAGAGTATAATTGCTTTACAATGGTGTGTTAGTTTCTGCTTTGTAACAAAGTGAATCAGTTATACATATACATATGTTCCCATATCTCTTCCCTCTTGTGTCTCCCTCCCTCCCACCCTCCCTATCCTATGTTTTATACTAAGTAAACCTAAAGGAAAGGCTGAAGAATCAGTTGTAAATAGTATAAGCTAGATGAAGACTTGAATTGAAGCACATCATTCTGGGGGAAAGATAAATATTCACACTAAAGAAGGCAGAGAAATTTATTGCCACTTGAAACTATAACTCAGATGAATGAGACCAAAACAAAACAAAACCATTAAGTTGACATTAAAACATGTTGTTATTTGATCATATTTGTCTTTTGAGGATTTCTTTACTGATAGGCACTTCTGCAACCAGTTAGGGTAATTTGGTGTAAACATTTTGTGGACATTTTTAAAGGTATATAAAAGGATGTTTGATGATAGCCGGTCATAAGTAAATAATAATATATATGACATAAAAATTGATGAATTGCATTTTTGAGTTTGAACAATGTTCTAGAAAGATCCTTTTTTTTTTTTTTTTTTTTGCGGTACACGGGCCTCTCACTGCTGCGGCCTCTCCCATTGCAGAGCACAGGCTCCGGACGTGCAGGCTCAGCGGCCATGACTCACGGGCCCAGCCGCTCTGTGGCATGTGGGATCCTCCCGGACCGGGGTACGAACCCACGTCCCCTGCATTGGCAGGCGGACTCTCAACCACTGCACCACCAGGGAAGCCCGAAGATCCTACTTTCTCTGCCATATTTCATAAGTATCAAATTGGATACTCCTGTTGTGCTGCAATTGCCAAAATGAGCTCAATAGTTAGAATGTTTCTTCTGTATATCAAATTGCATCCATTCAAAATATGGAATCCCCTGCACAAAACCAAAATGAGAACATGTTTTGCTCAAGCATTTGTTAATGTGGCTGTAAAATATTTAAAAGTTTCCTAACATATAGCATTTTTTAAAGTAGTCCCTTCACCCACAGTGTTTCCATAAGACTCTTTTGTAGCCCCTAAAAGTCACCAAAAATGGAAAGGACTCCTACCCCACTCCCTCCCTGACCCCTGCCAGCTACTTTTACTTTAGAGTGGAGGTCAGAAAACTTTTTCTGTAAAGGACCAGATGGTAAATATTTTAGGCTTTGCTAGTCATACAAACCCTGTTGTAGCTACTCAATTCTGCTGTTGTAGCACATGAAACCAACTACAGACAACAGTAAATGAATGGGTATGGCTGCATATGACCCAAGGCTGTAGTCTGCCCATCCTTGCTTTAGAGTACAGAAATTAATTTGCTTATGTAAAATATATAGCAAGATTAATAAATTAGAGCCTAAAAGAAAGGTACAGAATCGTTCTTTTAGTCCTTTAGGAAAACCATCCTGTAATGCCTGTATTGTCTATTTTAAATATATCTACACAGTTTCACTTTTTTTCTTACCCTGAGATATTTATTAAGAAAGGGTAATCCAGAGTCCAGTACATGAAACATCTTTGGGGATATATACTATTTAAATAGAAAGTGATAATACTTCTAGCATTAAAAGAACCCCAGCTGCCAAATTATAATGACTCTGTAGTGTGCCTCCAACATACTGACTGTTAAAGGGCAGTAAGTTCTCCCTGGCAGTTACTGCAGCAATTGAAAGTTATATTTTCATATCTTGTATAGGGATGAAATCGTCCAATATTTTTCTTTGTAGCAAGTAAGGTGGTTGGTGAAGACTCAGAAAACGGATTATCAGCTGAGCTCTCTGTACAGGTTACTGGATCCAAAATGTGTAGAACCTAAGGAAAACAAGAGGTGATGTCAGATGTATGCAGTAAGGACTGTAAAAGCCCTTAGTTTTATTAATATATAAAAGTGCTATTTCATTAGTATGAAACTGCCATAAAAAATAACATCTGAATGATGAATTTGATTAGAGAACTTATGCCTTTTCTCAAAAAGCTCTAAATTTGACAATGATGTCAAGTTATTATATTACCTAGGTTACCTATTTTAAAAAATAATGAAATTACTCTTATGCATATTGATGAAAATATATGAAAACATAAAAGAAAATTAGGTTATATCAATTTTACTATAAGTGATGTTGATTTTTATCTTTAACCAAAAAGTATGCACTACCTTTCTCCCTCAGTCCTTCACTGAACTGCCTGGAATTGGGATTCTGCCTTCATTCTACTGAAATGTTATTTCAAAGTTTTTGATCATTTACTTGTAAAATCAATGGTTTTCATTTCTCTTTTTCTAATTTATATGCAGTATTTGATGCTAACGATCATGCTTTTGTTTCTTGGATTCATGGACACCATACTCTCTTAATTCTTCTTCTGCTCTGATTTTTCCTATTCTGTTTCCTTTACTGAGACCCACAACAGGAGGAACTCTTGGGTTGAAAAAAATTCTCCAATTAAGGGCAAGGATAACATGGCTGGCTCATAGCTCCTGTTTCTCATTTTCATATTCTTCCAACCATCATCATATGATGAACATGGGTTATTGGGCAAAGGAGGCAGGTACTGGAATTGGAAAGGAATTGGGAAAAGCAGTAGCGGAAAGAGCTTTCTCTCCTTCTATGTAAGGCTTATTCAAAACAGCTTTCAGAAATGGCTTGAGATGTCTGTTTCCCTAGCTCTCATATTGTCCAGCAGGTTTTTTTCCTTCTAAGTTACCAATGTACCCAAAGAGCTATAGCTAATTTAAAAATGTCCTGGCATCATTTAACAGCTATCATTCTATTTCAGTACCTCTGTTTTTCTACTGGATTACTGCTTTTTCAATTTAGTTTTTGATATCCTTCTATTTTTTACAGAACTTGGTTAGATGCTACTGGACAAACAGAGATAAAGGGCTTATCTTAAAGCTGCTTATAAATTTAGAAGGGAAAATTATAACAGTACCCCAACTCTCTACATAAGTTAATACATTATGTGCCTTTAGAGGGAGGAACAAAATGCCAAAGGAATACAATTAAAGGAGACCAAGATACCAGTATAGATACAAGGTTTCTAGATTTTAGCCTGAAAGTAATAGGGAAGGATTTTAAGCAGGGTGCCTTTCAGAGAGATCACTCTATACACAGTGGGTGGATGAGGGAAGGAGTGGGCACTAAAGCAGACATGGGAAGAACAGAGAAAGGGAGTTTACAGCAATAATCTAGCTAAGAAATGCTGACCTTGAAGCAATGTGGCTAAAAGGTCCAAGAGACACTAAGGAAGTAGGACTGTCAGTTTTGTTCAATGAGACGATAAGGTGGATAAAGGATTGGGAGAAGGGGATGTAAACAAGCCTTGAGGCTACCCACCATTGTATAGTGAAGTAGCAGGGTGTAGGGTTACTTAAGCCAAGGGAAGAGTGTTTCAAGATATCAGGAGTAGTTAATTATACCAAATGCTACTGGCAGCAACCAGGTAGGCAGCAACACCATTTCCCAACAAAAAGAATAGAAAAAGAGAAACGATTTTGGATAAAGCTGATGAGTTTAGTTTCAGGGACTGATTCAGTAAATAGCTGAACACCTACTGTTGTACAAAGGATTATGCCAGACCTTGAGGAAATGCAAGGAACTTACAGTTTGGGAGAGAGATGGAGAATCAAACAATTGCAATTTAACATGATAAAGAGCTATACTAGATATATATATATATATATATATATATATATATATGTACAAAATGGAAGCCTGGAGGAAGGAACATCTAGGTTTGCCTGTGGGATTCAGGGAAGGCTGATTCTTAAAGGCAATATAGTGGTTGGGCAAGAAGAGAGATGTTGGGAGGGCAGTCTAGGCAGAGGGAAAGTATGTACAGAGGCATGAGATACAGTGGCCTATCTGTGGAATGCAAGTGGTTAACACTGCTGGGATGTGAAGTGCAGAGGGTGGACACACCTGGAAAATGATACTAGTGAAGGGGAACTGGAATAATGATTAATGAAAGGCCTTCTCTACAATATGAAATAATTCAGATTCAGTAATGAGGGAGACTGGGAGCCCTCTGAACAGCAGTACCAAGAATGATGGGATTGGCATTTTTGAATAACTCACTGACAGTAGAGGATGGCATGGAGGCAGGTAAAAAGCAAGGTGGGGATATTGGTGAGGAGGCTATTACTAAAGTTTAGCCTGGAGATCAGGTGTTTGAACTTGGGAGAGGGGATAAATTAGAAGGAACTGATAGGACTTGTAAAGGCAACAGGATTAGAGGGATGAAGGATATAATAATAAAAATGATAGCTACTATTTATTGAGAAATTACTGTACCTATACTGGAAACTGCTACAGGCTTTATATGTATTATTTTATGGAATCCCCAAAACTGTTGAGATCACAGTTCATGGAGAGATGTTGAAGATTTTAAAAGTGGAAAAGTTCTGGTAATGACAAGGCCTATGACTGGGACGAGGGTGAACCTGGATGGTTGTAGAACTGTGAGACCACAGTATTTGACAGGTCACCTGCATGAGCCCTCAATTCACACAGGACTGAAGGTACCAGGTCTACACTAATTGCTTCTGTGGAGTCTGGCACATTCCCATCTATATGGGGAAAAAACAAATAACATCTTAGACCAGAAGTAATCAATTATCTACTCTTGATTACTAAATTAAAAGTTCTACACAGTGGTTTTCATATCAAAATGAGCTCAAGAAAAGGATTATCAATGATTCAGTAGCTAAAAAATAGGTCATTTTTAAAAACAACTACAACTACATTTTTTTCTCAAGTGTTTGAGAAAATTAAAGCTCAGAGGAGGAAATAATTTTCTACAAGATCCCTAGCTCATTAGTATGACAATCAAATTTTGATCCCATATTTCCTAACTCCCAATGCCAAGCACTTTCCATTACAACATGTCACCTTTCAATAAGAGGACAGTCTTAGAGGTTCCACAGATCATGAAAGAGAAGTATTTTACCGTTTCAGCCATTCTTTCTGCTGGGGTGCTGCAGAATTCAACTGTTGATGGAAACTTTTTTTGACCATTAGTGCCAACATTTCCCAGAAGATGAGAATTTACTGCTTTTGCCAACTTGTGATTTGTTAACGCTAGTTCTGCTGTGCTGTGAGGTTGCGTGTTAGGGTAGTAAGTTTGCTCTCTTCCCCACTGCAAGGAGACCAAGAGCTCCTCCAACAACCTGCAAAGAACACACATGAGCACTCAATATTAATAAGAGGATAAAATCTAAAAATCAAGACTGATGAATAAATGAGAAACATATTTCTGAAATCATATAGTATCTTTCTCCTCTTTCTCTCAGAGTTCAATAAATCAGGAAGTCTGGTAAAATAAGTCAGAT
The DNA here is from genome assembly GCF_964270905.1 of Leucopleurus acutus. NCBI lineage: Eukaryota > Metazoa > Chordata > Mammalia > Artiodactyla > Delphinidae > Leucopleurus > Leucopleurus acutus. Next base: position 67,489,806 of record NC_139143.1, read on the forward strand.
TACAGAAAGCACTTATTGATTTTATGGTTATCTGGAAATCACTCAACAGACAGTACATTTTTTAGTTCTCATATTTTAGTACAGGTAATAATAGTATACTCATACAGTATTATACAACTACAGATTTGTGCATTTATTGAGATATTCATATGGTATATGTATATGCTAATTTTTTGTGTGAGTTACATTGGTTGATTTCTAAATGATAAAGTAACTTATAATGCTTGGGATAAAACCTACTTGGCCACAATCTATAAACATTTTTATATACTGTTGGATTTGAATCACTAAAATTCTGTTAAGGATTTTTGCATCTGTATTCATTAGGGATATTGGCCTGTAGTTTTCTTGTAGTGCCTCTGTCTGGTTTTGGTGTCAAGATGATGCTGGCCTCATAAAATGAGTTGGAAATTGTTCCCTTCTCTATTTTCTAGAAAAGTTTGTGTAAATTTGGTTTTATTTCCTCCTTAGATATTTGTTAGTATTCACCAATGGATCCATATAGGCCTGGGGTTTCCTTTACTAGAAAGTTTTTGACTACAAAGTAAATTGCTTTAATAGGTTAGGGCTATTCAGGTTATCTGTTCTTGGGTACTCTGGTGGTTTGGGTCTTTTAAAGAGATCGTCCATTTAAGTTGTTGAATTGATTAGCATAGTGTTGTTCATAACATCCCCTTATTATCTTTCCTATGTCTACAGAATCTGTAGTGTACCCCTCTCCTCATCCCTGATACTAGTCATGTGTATCTATTTTTTTCCTGATTATACTGCCTAGAGGTTTTGTAAACTTATCTTTTAAAAGAACCAGTGTTTGGCTTTCTATTTCATTTATTTCTGCTCTCATCTTTTTCTTCCTTCTGCTTAATTTGCTCTTTGTGTTTCTTAAGAAGGAAGCATAGATTATTGACGAGACCTTTTTTCGTTTCTACAATAAGCATTTAAAATTATAAATTTCCCTCTAAACACTGCTTTAGTTGCCTCCCACAAAATCTGATATTTTGATATGTGTTTTCATTCTTCTAATTTCCCCTATGATTTTCTCTTGACCTTTACTTATTTGATTTGTAAGAAATCAACTACATAAAAGTATAAAGTGCATTTAAGGAAGACTATCAATTTTGACAGTTCTGGTGCATATAGACATGAAAGTAAGCTCTAATACTGTAGAACAATCCTCAAAAAGATCTTCTGGGCTTCCCTGGTGGCGCAGTGGTTGAGAGTCTGCCTGCCAATGCAGGGGACATGGGTTCGTGCCCTGGTCCGGGAGGATCCCACATGCCACGGAGTGGCTAGGCCTGTGAGCCATGGCCGCTGAACCTGCGCGTCCAGAGCCTGTGCTCCGCCACGGGAGGGGCCAAAACAGTGAGAGGCCCGCGTACCGCAAAAAAAAAAAAAAAAAAAAAAGATCTCCTTCCAAAGGAAAGACCGGTATGCTTTTTGGCTTCTACCAAAAACCATACAAAACTGCTATAACTATAACCAAAAATTACTTTTAAATCCAGAAATTTCTTCTATTATAGATATAACTAATTCTCTCCCCAATTAAGAATAAAAGAAGCATGTCTTCTGTTTTTTCAGTCTTTCTCCCTCCCCTGGGCATCTGTTTTAAAATGTATATGCTCAATAAGTTATTAAATGTAGAAATACTAAAGAACTATCTCAGTAACAAAAATTGCAGGAGAAAGGAGAAGAGTTCAGAATGTAAACAAGTGCCATACTTCTGCGTAGCTATCATTTCCTGACGAAACTGTTCCCGTTCACTCAGGAGATCTTGTATAGCACTCTGTGCATCACGGTTTTGACGCTGTAAAACCGCTCTGGAGTTGGTTAACTCATCTGCCATAACCCTGGAAAAGATTAAAATCTTACATATAAATTCTCTGACAGTGTTAAGAAGTTAATATACTACCTTTGTGACTGTCATTTTTAAAAACTTACAAAAAAGATTTAATGTTGTCAAATTACTTCTCAGTTTTTAAATCTTCACTAAAAAACATTTAAAATCTTTATGAGCTTAGAACTTATTAAAGGGACTCAATTAAAATATCTGTTTACAAAATGACAAAGGAAACAGTTTTTTAACTTTCCTATATAGTGACTTTGGAATGTACTTCAGTCTTATTCTAGGTTAATCAAGTTTTGGAAAAAAATAACATTATTTAAATGTTTTTTAAATACGGAAAATTTAAGAGAAAAAAATGAGTTATTTTTCTGCCATCAATTACTTCTTTGTCCTTAGAAAAATATTAAATATAGAAAGATTTATAAAAAAGCAAAACTAAGTCCTTCTTCCAGTCCAGCATCCCCATCCTTCTTTTATAATCAGTGATCAATAAAGTAACCAATATATTTTTCTAGAAAAAAATAATTTATGTGTATATCAACAAAAAATTATGTGTAAAAATAACTATATTCATATTATTTACAAAAAAGGGATTATTTAATACAAACTTTTCTATAGTTTGCTTTTTTTCACCTAATAATTTATCTTGGTGATTTTTTTTCATATTAGCACACATAGAGCTAACTCATTCCCTTTTTTAAAAAAAAACAGCTTAATGTTTTCTTCTGATTGGATGTACCAAAATGTATTTAACCAATTCTCTATTGATGGAAATGAAGCAAAATTTTAAAGTATTTTTATTCAGCTGAAAATCTTAAAACTAAAGTCTCAGACCATAGTAACCACTGAATTCCTTAAAATGAAAACAATTCTGACATTAAAAGATTAAATCAACTAAAATATCAATAAAGTTTGGTTTAATTATTATTGCCCTTAACGTGTTACTATCAGCATTGATCAGAATGTTAAAAAAAAGTTATTACAGTAATCTGTAAAATATATGCATGATTTGCTTCTTAAGCTGTTCAATGAGAATTAATTAATATTCATTCTAAGTCAATAAACAGTAAATTCATTTCTCCAAATAGATCCTATAATAGTACAATTAGAAATAGATGTGTGTTAGATGGATAACACCCAGATCCTTTCTCCAGTAACTCAAAGTTGGAAGGAGGGGATAAATAGACAATCATAATATATTAGAGAGCTTCCCAACTACCAGTGTGTCCATGGGCCTGGTGGTTCTAGGGGCCTGGGGTTCTCACCTCTACTGGAGAGTAGCCTCATCCAGTATGCTATGCAGTATGTCATACAGATGTTATCATTTTCTGTTTGTGCATGGTGAGAAAAAGGTTGGGAAGCTCTATTAAGTAGTAAAATGAGCTATAAGAACAGAGCACGAGAGACAAAATATGATGTACGGAGTGGCAATGATATTTGAGTTCTCCAGATAGAAGGTGGGGAAAAATAGTCTTTTAAAAAATTTACATATTTATTAATTGCCTGAGTTTAGTTTTGTTTTGATCTTAAACATTGTAGTAGGAGTGATTTCTACTATAGAAGAGTAACTCAGAATTCTGGAATGAGGGAGGTGCTTTTTGATACCACTTTTCCATTTACGGAGACTGTATGACCATCCAGAGGAGGAAGAGTCCACATCTTAAATAATACATGAGGTACTCTGACAATTTGAATCAGAAAATTTCACACTACAATCTATTTTCTTGCATTAGGGGTCAAAAGTCTGATAGAGCAAAAGCTAGGAAATGAAATACTCTTTAAAATAGAAAATACCTGCTTGCAAGGAATTTACTTCGCCACACATCACACTGTATGGACATCCGTTCTAACTGTTCGGAAAGCTGAGCTGTGTTTCGACCTAGGGCTTCGTTTTCTAAAATAAGCTGATTTTTCTCACGGGCTAGACGTTCAAAGTGATATTGAAGATCATCCCCAACAGAAGCCACCAGCAGCTTTTTTAACTCACGATTGACCTGGAGGAAATCATGACCAATACAACAAGCTCAAAGTGATGCCAGTGACTTTGATGTAGCAAAATGAACAAAAGAGAAACTGTGTTTCATATAGTTTGGGCCTCCATTACTAAAAGTGTGTATCAAAAAGTGATATTAAATATTTAAGTTTCATAATGTATATAACCATGTCTATACCTCTATTAAACTACAGTCCATGTGGTTATAATCTGAGCCTCTTATTATAAGAGTACAAATCATTATCATAAAAATTACAAACTGCCTCCAGTCAACACTTAAAGGCAAAAAATTAGAAAAGTGAACCAATAAATTTTGCTAAAAGATATGACTGAGTGTTTTATAAATCTTTTCCAACATTTAAAAATTGATTTCTTTGTGCCTTAGGATTTTTATTTTTAAGAATTTAAGCAAAAAAGCAATTCACATGTCTATAAGCATGTTCTTCACATTGTTATCAAAAATGCAAAAAATTAAAACATAAATGTCCAATAAAAGGTATTGGTATATGGTGCAGTCATTGAAGAACACTGTTGCTATTAATAATGATACTTTAATAGAATATCCTGTATTAACAACTAAAAAACAACTAAAAAAAGTGAGTTACAAGGCAAAAATATACTCAGTATGTATAATTATGCATTTATAGCCAGATGGTATAATATAGGTAGCACTATTTTCATTATTTTTTCTGTATTTTCTAAAATGTTTACAAATAAATATGTACTAGTTTTGTAATTTGAAATCAGTTATTTAAAAATATATTATTAAATATATTAGAAACATATTTGAATGACAACCACTAACCATGGTGTCACAAAGACTAACATCTAGCAAAAAGATGTATAATCTAACAGAGAGGCAAACTGGGGCTGGTAAGGCCATTACTAAGATGTAAAGATTAAAGAAAGTGAATCAAGCACTATAGATAATTTTCCATTTACAATGAAGACACTGATACTTATACCACCATTCTCTTTATTCTAAGTATTATCTATACATAGAAAAAAATACTTGGAATTTATGGATTCTTAAAGCAAGGATTATTAACTAGTCTTACTTAGTCAATCTCTGGTTTGCAAGTTCGTAACTGTAACCTCCTTTACAACTTGTAGGTGGTCTTGTCCAAAGTACCTCACATTGTCCAAAGTACCTCATACTTCAACCATGTTTAGAGGATAAGTTCCCAACATAAACTACTTCTATTAGAGGCACTAAAGAGAATGAAAAATTTAACGGGAAGTTTTTTAGATAAATGACAAGTTATAATGACATTGCAAGAGGAAGTATTGTTTTCTAACATGCAGGCTCAGAAGGCCCAGGTATAAAGCAAGGTACTCATTAAACCTATTAAGGCTGTTCTTACCTCTGACTGTATTCTGAGCTGGTTTGAAAGACCTTCTTTATCCTGTAGTAACCTCCTTTCAGAGTTCTTGAGCTTTTCCAATATATTCTTTACCTCGGATAGTTCCTTTCTGGGTTCTTCAACTCCCTCTGGCTGGCCAAGGAATTCTCCTTTGTGATGTCCCAGAGACTTAACCTTTGCATTTTTGTTGGGGATATCATGGGTTATAGCGGCTTTGGGAACTAATATTCTTACAGCTTCGACTTCCACTGCTTTTTCAGCGAGAATCTTCCCTAGCTGAAGAACGCCTGGGCTCTCTGATGGAACTGCTTTCTTTCGTGGACTTGGAAGGATGTGATGCTTTATAGGTTGGATTCCAGGAGTAACTTCAATAGATTTAGGTGGTTCCTCAGTTTCCATTCCATCTCCCGCTCCTCGAATTGGGGATGAAGTAAGGACGACTACAGAAGGGAAAACAAAACATAAACTACTTACTGAAAAGAAATGCCAGGAAAATGCTAAGACATGCTTTACCCTACATTCAGAATTCCTGGTACTGAAAAAAAGGGAAAACATTTAGAGTAAAAATTTTCAAAACAATCATGTGTCAACAAAAGATGAACAAAGTCTTACAAGTTCAAACTTTCCTTAAGTAAATGGTTTCTCTCTTGGTAGAAACTGCAAGAGATTTGGAATCAAGGTATTCGGCTTCAACTTCTACTTCCTAGTATAATCCTAAGTAAATAATGTAACCCTCCATGAATCTCTATTTCCTAATCTGCAAAATGGAGATAGTAACAACTATGCTACAGGGTTGTGGTACGAAACAATGTAATAAGATCAAATGCCTGGCACGTTGTAGACACTCAATAATATTAAATATAAAAATAAAATAAGCTATGTATATACGTATTTCAAAGTGTCTACCTCAAAATAGATTGACCTGTTTTTGTGAACTCTTAGCAAAGAATGCTTCACAAGTTATCCAACCAGATTCCTTAATACTCTCTCTCCTAGACCTTTGTTTCCGCTATTTCTTATTCTCTTAAATGGCTTCTTTCGACACTTACTGTGATTCTCACTTATCCCTTTAAGAAGTCAGCTTAAACTCTACTCTGCGTTAAATTTTCCCAACTGTTCTAGTCTACTCTCTGAATGCCTATGCTACTTACCATCTCAAACATTCAGTTTGAATCTGAATCATGAACCATAATTATCATTTATGGGTTTTGTTATATGCTAAATCTCACTTTCCCAATAAGTCTGATAAGCACACTATGGCCAGGCATCATGCCCTAAACAAGTGGAAGAAGCATGGTATTATAGAAATGACATGAACTCTGGGATCAGCCAGATCTGGTTTTGAGTCTCATTTCCACCACTGCTACCTGTACAATCCTGGACAAAATCCTGCAATTATCTGAGCTTCAGTTTCAGCCTCCATAAAATGAATTTAACAATACATCTAGGGTTACCTTATGTCTTAAATGAGAAAATGGTTAAGTAACAAATAAACATTTATAAAAGATTTACCATGTGCCAAACACTATTCTAAATACTTTACACATAACTCATTTATCCTTACAGTTACCCTTTGAGGTAAATATAATTAGCTCTATTTTATAGATGAAGAAAATAAGGCACAAAGAGGTTCAAGAACTTGCCCAAAGTCATACCACACAGTTAGTAAGTAGAAGATGCAGAATGCAATTCTGGGCAGCCTGGTCCCAAAGACTGAGGCCTTAACCACTGCACACACTGCTCCTTCAAGTGTCAAGTGTCTTGCACAGAATTGCAGACATTCAATAAATGGTAGCTCCCATTCCTTTCCTCTGTAACACTTAATACATTGCTGCACACATTTACTAATTTGCTCAATTAAAATAATCTCCCGTCTGGGACTTCCCTGGTGGCGCAGTGGTTAAGAATCTGCCTGCCAATGCAGGGGATATGGGTTTGAGCCCAGGTCCGGGAAGATCCCACATGCTGCGGAGCAACTAAGCCCGTGAGCCACAACTACTGAGCCCACATGCCACAACTACTGAAGCCCACATGCCTAGAGCCCGTGCTCCACAACAAGAGAAGCCACCACAATGAGAAGCCTGCTCACCACAACTAGAGTAAGCCCGTGTGCAGCAATGAAGACCCAATGCAGCCAAAAAAAAAAAAAAAAAAATCTCCTCTCATATAAGCCAAACCTGGCTAGCCATCCTTAGTTTAGATAACCTTTGGAAGGCAGCTATGCTCACCACTATACTACCATTGCTCCAGTCAAATGACAAAAATTTTGTTTCTTTTCTCCTATTTTACCTTACCTCAAATTAAGCAGTGTAAGAAGTTTCACTGAGTCATCTTTCTCCAAGAAAGGGCTAATTTCACTAATTGATTCAAGAAAATAAGTGGTTTAGAGCTTAGAAAGAATGGAGGATCTGCTAGAATGGGAAATGTTGCAAACTTGAGGAAATGGCTGAGATGATACCTAACCTACATGGAGTTCTTGAATTAGTATATTCAGTAACATCCCTATGAGCTACAAGTTAGATTCCTTGCCATTTTACAAGTCCAGCATACATCTGAGAAAATGGAGGCCAAAACCTAGGAATGGTAATAATTAGCTTTTATTCAATTTACTATGTGCCAAGGACATAGTTCTAAGTCCTTCAGATGCATCAATATCATTTAATTTTTACAAGTTTCATGGGGTAAGCACAATAGTACCCATTTTGTAGATAGAAACAGAGGCTGTGAAAGGTTAAATAGCTTGTCCAAATCATCAGTGTCAAACTGGGATTTGAGTCCGAATATGACTCCTGAGCTAAGCTGTTAATTGGTCTGGGAGGCCTTCCACAAACAAAACTATTGCCTCATCAACCTTGAACTTAACTGCCTCTGCTAATAGCCCTATTTGTCAGGTTGCAAAAGCCCACAGAATTTATATAACAGTTATAGTGAACTTAAAAAAATGCAGATCTGATCTGCATCAAACCCTTGAATGGCTTCCTGTCACTCTCAGAATAAAGACCAAGATCCTTACCATGGCCTATACGGCGCTTGGTAATCTGGCCCCCTGCCTATCTCCTGGGTCTCAATTTATGCCATTCACTCCCTCAGATCCTAAGTTCCAGTGTTACTTGCTTTCTTTTAGTGTCTCAATAGGAGCAAATGCCTTCCTCTTCCTCTGCAGACATTTCTTCTTGGAATCTTCTTCCTAACTTCTTCTCCCCTACTCATCCTTCAAATCTCAGTTCAACCTTTCCAAAGGGAAGCCTTTCTCTAATCTTCCATGATTAGGCTAGGTTTTTTGTTTACACGCCCCTAGAGCAAAGACCCTGCCTTTCTCTGTTTACCATTTATCAAAATGGTAAACATTTTTTTCAGTGTAATTAGTTATATACTATTTGTGCCTTCCACTAGGATATAAGTTCCATGAGGGTAGGGACTATGTGTCACTCATTTACCACTATATTCTTAGTAAAGTGCCTTGTACCCAGAACTCTCTATCTGATAAACAATAAATAAATGGAAGCAAGAGGAGGGGAGAAGGATAAGCACATATAACAATGGTGATGATAAACTTTTGAGTTTTACAGGCAACAAACATGCTGCTTGGTGCCTAATATTGGCCAGACATTGTATGAGGTAGTGGGGACCTCTATGCTTAAGACACTTACTATCTAAACTTGAGGAGACAGGACATACATGTAAAAAGATAACATGTGTTACTGGGTCATATATAATAAGTGTGCAATAAGTGGTAGAAACATATTTCTACAGAAATTTGATTTCTACAAAAATGTTAATTGAACAATCATGGACTATTGATCAGTCTTTGGTGAATTCATTACTATCTAGCCAAATCATATATTCATATGATTTGAATATACATTTACAATGTTGTGTTAATTTCTCGTGTACAGCAAAGTGATTCAGTTATATGTATGTATATATTCTTTTTCATATATTTTTCCATTATGGTTTATTACAGGATATTGAATATAGTTCCCTGTGCTATACAGTAGGTCCTTGTTGTTTATCCATTTGATATATAATAGTCTGCATCTGCTAATCCCAAACTCGCAATCCATCCCTCCCAGGTTTCTACTTTTTAATAAGCTTATTTTTCTTCTTCTTCCAAACTTAGTTATATAGATACAGAAACTACAGAGTAGAACAGATTATCATCATACACAGTCACATATCTTCTGGTTTCTATTACTATTTTTTAAAACATTACATTATTAAAAGATATTAAGAAGAAAAAATTACATATATTCTAATCATTCTAAAATAACTTTTCATTACTTCAAATTTCTTCAATATTTTTATATACTTATACTCATAATTAACTTTATAAGCTTAATATATTTTTGTTTTGCTAGTCTTCATATTTTCATTTTATGACTATATTATTCCTTCAAGTTAATATAGCACTATTTAATTAATTACTATTTTATTGCTGGATGTTTAGACTCTAATTTTTTATTATAAAAATGCTTTAGTGAATATTTTTATGCCTACAGGTTTTTTTTCAAATTCTGAATTATTTCTTTTGAATAAATTCCCAAGAATAGAATTAATGTGCCAGGTGAAGATCTGCATTGTCAAACTGCCTCACAAAATAACTCTACTGACGTATCAGTAGATCTATTACTTATGTCTTTATTTAGTTTTATTTTTTGCATGCTCCATATCCATGAGCTAATGCAATGCTTAAAAGTAAATAAGAAAACATTCTAAAGTGTTTAGAATGGCACAGTAAGCGCTCATTAAATGTTACCTCCTATTGCTTTTATTATTATTCTTCAAAAAAATCTAATAACTTTGGATCTTGATTAAGGGGAGAAAAAGCTTAATATCATAAAATATAATTGTGCCTTTTATTCTCTTATGCTAAAGTTTTACAAAGTTATATCGTCAGACTTTAGGACTATTTTTTCATTTATCAGATTTTTGGGGACTTTTTCCTAAGTATGTAGTAATGTACTGGGAATCCTGAGTTATGTTACACAGGAGGTAGAAAGACATCTGAGGTATAATTAAGGTGTTCCATTTAACAAAACGTTTTATATTAAAATAAAATATTTTGTCATTTCTATATTAAATGTTAACTAAGACATACCCTGAGCTTTAGGACTGACTCTACTTTCAAAAAGATGAACAAAGGAATACTTCCGAAAGTGAAATAAAGGTTTGGTACTTAGTTCACGCTGTAGCACATCAGCATGGAGAAGGAGAATTCCCACTGAACTGTTTTAAAAATAAAGGCCTATTCCCATGCTTTTAAATATGGTTTCAAGTTTGTCTAACTCTATCTTGTGCAAATTTAATTTTGTCACTAAGACATCCTGACATTTAAGAAGTAATGTAGAGTCATGAATTAACTACAGATTCACAATAAAAAAACACAACAAAAAGACACACTAGAGCTATGCCATTCAGGCCCACTGAAGCTGAAGAAATCAGGTGTGACATCTGTTAAGATTAAATACGATTTCTAGGCAAGTCGTAACATTTTTGAGTTGGAATTTTAGGTAATGGAGATTCAAGAGCAAATCACAAAATGGTTAATGCTAAATTTAAAAGGCAAAGAAACAATGGTTATTGAACAGAAATCTCTTTTCAAACGAAATTGTCATAAAATTCCAATCAAGAAATTCAATCAATTTGGTTCAAACTCAATTTACACTTCTTTTATTTAAACTGTTCTACTTACTCAAGCACTTGTGAGTCCCAAAGCTGTACCATATCTCACAGGGCAGCTCCCTCTTTGTAACAAGTGTGCTTCTAGCTACTGTGCACGGGCAAGGAGGCAAGGGGGAGTCAGGGCTTTACATTTTCTCGCCCAGTAACTTACTTTCATAATTCTATTTTTTCTGTGACCCACAGAGAAACCTTTATTACATATGCACTAGGCCCAATCCAGGGCACATTCATGAGCAATTACCTTCAGTCAAGTGGGATGACAGTGATCTACGGTACCAGCTCTGTAATTATGAGTAATGTTTAAGTAAAGCAAAACATCAATCCCTTCCCATTCTTTGAAGGGAAACAACAAAATAATTCTTCAATTACTCATCAACATTAACTTCCACCTGTGATCACTTATCAAAGAATTAAAACATATCTAAGGTTTATGGCTCATTCTCACTGCCTTTCCCCCAAATTGGTGAAATGTAGCAAGAGAACAAATAATACTGTTCAGTAGGGGTTGGCAAACTTTTCCCATAAAGGGTCAGATAACATTTTAGGCTTTGTGGACCATGAGGCAAAATTAAGGATACTACTGATATATAGGCATTTATATATGAAGAGAAAAAACAAAATTTTAAAGATGAAATTCAAATTATAATTATTGAGTGAAGTTTTTTTGGGTAATATAGGTTTAATAATGAAAAGAATAGAGTTCTTTTTTACTTGGGATAACACCTGGCTTAAGTGGGATTCAAAGCTCGTGTTCCCTATTATCAGACTGCCTGCAAATATTCTCAGCAGGCCCAAGAGCCATAATTTGCCAACCCTTGCTCTAGAATACTGAGGCAAAAAGAACATTATTTTATAGTCTGTAATGAAACAAACATTTCTCCTTTTTTGATAAAACTGTAAATCTATGGAGACATACTCAGAGTCAGCAGGATGGTATAATAAAACTAGACTAGACTCTGAGTCAAAAACTTCAGTCTCCACTGCCACACATTGTGTGACCTTGGGCAAACCACGTAACCTTACCTCTCCCCCCATCCTACATTGCTTTCAGAATAATGCAAACAGAAGAGTGTTTCAAAATAATTTGTTTCTTTCCTCAACTGTTGAGATCTCCTCAGGGCGGGGACTGCCTCCTAATCTTGGTATCATCAGCTTAATGAAATGGTGCTTGGTGCAGAAAGGTGAGTAAGTGCTTATGGAAGTTCATCAATGTTAACATTAACACACCACCTAGAACATTTCCTTTTAACATCCAATAACTAACTCATTTAAAAACTACTCAATTTTTTTCCTCTACACGAAATCATTAATTACTAACTCATAATCTGACAAACTTTTCAGATCGTATGCAGATTCAGTTATAAAACAGTAAAATTAGGGATCATCACTTGGTAATTTTAAATTAATATTCTATGTCACCAGTATCACCCAATGAAGTTTACTTACCACTAAATTAGAAAAATATGCTTTAGGCAGTGGACTTAAGGCAGGCCCATGTTTACTGACGTGGAATCCAAACGTTCCTTTTGTCACAGGCCCCGCAAATACAAGAGCTTCCTGGTCAAATAAGTGTGGGCAGTGCTGCATACCACATATATCTCTTTGGAGCTGCACAGTGTACATTAGTATATTAAAGGCTCTGAAGGGTCCTGTAGTATAATCTCTCCCTTAATCCAGCATTCCTCTAATTTATCTGTCCATGGAATCCTTTTTCACCTAATAACTATTGTTCCACAGACTTAGAGTTAAAAGTTAGACTATTTTATGGAATTATAAATATTTGAACATCTCAGACCTTCCTATTTGGTCTATTTTCACTAAACTGTCTGACTTTAATCCCTTTACTTTTAATTTCAACCTTGCTTCCCCCAAAAGTTTTGGATTCAAATTCTAATTTTCTAATTGTTCCTATTTATTGCATGTTTCCCTTTCAAAAAACCTTAGCAGCAAGGACACATCCCTCTCATGATGACAGCATTGCTCAAATGTCTGCTGAGAAGAAGTTCTGTCCCTATAAGCCAATCTTGCTTCTTTTCTGAGGCAGTTACAGGAAATGCAGGCAACTGACAAATGTGCACCTTTTCTCAGGCCATGTGATACAAGTAACTGTTCTTCATTAACAGCTAAAATGATATTAAATGAAGGATTAAGACTAACAGCTGAATTACCTACCTCACTGTAAAATTAAGATCAAATGAAGTAATGTATGTGAAAGTGCTTTATAACTCTAATCCTCAGTACAAACAAGTAACAACAAATAAATAATTTCACAGAGGCCTTGCAATAACTAACTTCTAATTACTAATGATAATGTCGTATTTAGTTTTTTGCTTTTTGCCAGGTACCATGCTAACTGCTTTCATAGTAGTTATGATTTAATTGCTCTTATTTCCCATTAATCCCCAGCTTATTACTTTCATTTCAGTTTCTGGTTTGCTTATTCTAATAATATAAAAAGCCTCGGGTGACCTGAAATGCTCTTGCACTCAGCTGAATTAAATTCAATTAAATATTTATTGGCATGATCTTCGCTGTCTAAACACATTTAAACCCCCTTTAAAGAGTTTGCTTTTGGAGATCTGCTTGCTGCAAAACTGGCTTCTAGAAAATAGTTTCCCATCTCTCACTGACAGCTCCAACCTCCACAACTCACTCTACCCAAGAATAACCTGAATCAAGAGGAGCTCACTTTGGGACATGCTAAGACTGTTATCTATGTCTAAGTGAAGATAATCAGTAGACAGTAAGCTACAAGGGTCTGAATCACAAGGAAAGAGATCTGAGCTATAGATAGATTTGGAAGCCATCCTTATAATTACTAAAGCTCTGAGAGTAGAAGAGAAGGAGGGCTGAAAAACATTAATATTTAAAAGATAAACCAGAAGAAGAGGAGAATTAAAAAGAAACTATAACTGGAGCAGTGGTGTCCAACAGAACTTTCTACAATTATAGAAATGTTCTATATCTGCACTTTCTAATACAATACCCACCAGCCACATGTGGCTATTGAGCACTTCAATGTGGCTAATGTGACTGAGAAACTGGATTTTTAATTTTTTTTTTTTTCGGTACGCGGGCCTCTCACTGTTGTGGCCTCTCCCGTCGCAGAGCACAGGCTCCGGACGCGCAGTCTGCGCAGGCTCAGCAGCCATGGCTCACGGGCCCAGCCGCTCCGCCGCATGTGGGATCCTCCCAGACCTGGGCACGAACCGGTGTCCCCTGTGTCGGCAGGCAGACTCTCAACCACTGCGCCACCAGGGAAGCCCTGGATTTTTAATTTTTAAAAATACTAATTTAAGCTCAAATAGCCACATGTGGCTACTGCATTGGACAGTGAAGGGCCATAGAGTAGATGGAAAATAAGAGTAAAGTCATGGAAATCAAGGAAAGAAAGTATTTCAAAATGTGGGCATGATCAATAGTATGAAATGTTATACAAAGGACAAGCAAGGCAGGACTAAAAAGTAACTACTGTAGTTAGCAAATGTTCTGAGTTGAATTGTGTCCCACCCATACCTCAGAATGTGACCTCATTTGGAAATAAAGTCATTGCAGATGTAATTAGTTAAGATGAGATCATACTGGAGTAGTGTGCACCCTAATCCGATATGATTAATGTCCTTATAAAAAGGAGAAATTTGGACACAGAGACATACATGCACAGGGAGAATGCCATGTGAACAAAAAGGCAGAGATCACTGTGATGTGTCTACAAGCCAAGGAATACTAAAAATTGCCAGCAAACCACCAGAAACTAGGCGAGAGGCCTCGAACAGATCCTTCCCTAGTGCCTGCAGAGGGAGCATGGCTCTGCCAACACCTTCATCTCGGACTACTAGACTCTAAAACCATGAGACAATAAATTTCTGTTGTTTAAGCCACCAGTTTATGATACTTCGTTACAGCAGCCCTAACAAACCAATGCAATAAGAAAAAGGTCTTTTATACCTGATAGTTGTTTGTCCATCTACCCAAATCTTTAAAACTGTACATTCTTATTATTTAAATCTTAATCTTCTAGTGGACAGAGAACATAGCTATAAAAATTTGCTTTTACAGTACTGTTTAACAGTAGTAGTCATCTAATAAATACTACCAAATAATGTTACTATTCACCTGTATATCTGTAGTACTGAAATGTAAACACTGCATTAAAAAACAAACATGAAGAGATATGAAATACAAATGATTCCCAAGCACTCTATGGGGTTTGGTTACCTGGCTCAAACAGTCCTTCGTCCTATCATCATAAATTTCATGTTTTAAAAACAATTATCAGCAAAAGAAGAACACTTACCTTTGGTTTCTAAACTTTCAAGAGTAGTCATTTTTTTCACCAATAAAAATGTACCCCAAGACTTCTACTAAAAAACCTAAAAATGTATAAAATGAAAGAATTAAAACAATACCACATAAACACATTCACTAAGTCCCCGTAATTTATACACTGTGATATTCTCCTGCATTTAATAAGGCTGCATTTAGGAGGTGCCCCTTATAGCCCCTTTTCACAAGGTGATATTGTTATGGTTCCCAAATGTCTCAAAAAAATTAGGGGTGGTTTATTTTCAAATTTCTGTTTCAGTGTATACTCTAAATTACCACCAGTATATTCTAAATTATCAGATGTGTGTCCTTAAATTTAGCTCAGAAAGAGTACTATAGTTACTGTAGGGGCTTTTGTATCACCAATATGACGCCAGGAATTTAAAAGTAATTAAAGTAATTATGTTCTCAGTAGACATTATTGACACTATTTTGTTCACTATATATATCAGAGAGGAGCTTCTGTTCAGATGTTTAACAAGTGACAAAAAATTTATGATAATTTGCACTTCTTGGTAATAAAATTAAAATGGCATAGCATATGCTTTCAGAAGTGTATGCATGGCCTTACAGTATAGACTAAGATTCAGTGGAAAACGTGAGAAGGAAGGTGATACTAATGCAGTGATTATGAGTATGATGAACCGGACACTGGATGACAACTGGTTTCACCACAAAAATGATCACTCGGGTACTCGATATAACTTGGCATAGCGTCTCCCACGACTACCTTCCTCAAAAGCCACAAACCCTCCTCCTATTGTTCTGAAAACAGGTCTCCAAAGACCCTTCGAAAGAGCAGTGAGCCCTCGGAAGATGCGCAGCGAAATGTACGAGCACAGCCAATGTCGGCCGGCAAACACCAAGGGAAGGGGGTGAAGGATGGGTCTGGAGTGGGTAACAGGTATGAAGGCGGCAGGATGGAAGCGACAAGCCTGTCAACCTCTGCGGTCCCCAGAAGTCGAATCCCAAGTTCCGTGCCTGTCTGAACAAGCCTTCCTGGAACAACAGGCAACCTTTCCTTACAAAGCGATTGAACACCAAACTTCAACTCAGACCGCCATCCCGTTCCAAAACGCCCTCTTCTTAGTTACACAAGTCCGTTTTTGGACTTACCTCTCAGACTCTTACTCTTCCTATTGCAGGGGGCCTCACTTTACAGGTTCTTCGTCTAGATCTCACTGGGCTAACTTCTCCACACACAACTCTCGCACTCGGAAGCCAATCCACCCAGGCCTTGGTGACATCAAGCTTCTGGTTCACAAATAATCACTTCCGATTACTCAGGGTTTCGTTTCCGGAATACTTTTCCAAAAGAAAAAGGTAAACACACTCTGTGGTGCGTTTAAACTCAAGTAACACAGAACATCTTCTGTAAGACTTCAGTAAGTGAAAACTGGATGAACCCTTATTAAAAAATAAAATGTAGACTATTTGGACCCTAGCCGCGTATTAGTTTGAACTTCCGAGTTATCTGTCGGCCAAACGGAAGTGATGATGCTGGCACGAGGTAGGCGGTGTTCCGTCGCCCCAGGCGACGGAGTGAAAGGGCGGGCCTGTCGGTTGGGTGGGCGGTGCTGAGTTTACTTTTAGCCAATAGGGACGAAGGGGCGGGCAGGGCGGCCCACGCAAAGTACGGCAGTAGGTGGAGCTCTGTTGCCAGAGTAACCCGGCGTTGGTGTTGGTGTTGTATACTTCCTGTCGCAACCATACCTGTTTCCTTGTGCTGAGATCCTGAGGTGATGGTGAGTGCCAGGCGAGGCCAGAACGGCTCCGGGGTCTTCTTTACTCCGCGTCCCAGGTCCTTGGTTGTCTGGGCACTGAGAGGCGTCCGCGTCCCATCAGCCTTCACGTCGTTATCTCTTTCTCCCTTTCCAGGAGCAGTCCCTGCAATTTGCTCTTTCCCTATTTCTTGTAGCACTCTGAATTCCACTTTGGTACTGCTAAGCCTCGAGAGTAATGTGACAGGAAGTTTAGGGGTAAGACACTGAGTCTGTTAGTCTGAGGTGAGAGATTATTTCGAACATTTAAAATGTTTTCATTTTTCATCGTTGCATTTTTGTTTTTCAAGCTCCCAGCTTCACCTTAACGCGCTTCATTTAATAGTATGTTGTGGTGTGTGTATAACTTTCTCATTACTGATCCGAACCTCCCTAGTTCCTGAAATCTTTGCTTTCTTGAGTGGCCGAGTACTGTCCCACACCCTGTCTAAGGGCCATATAGTAATAGCTGTATTTTGCATTAGCTCTCTTCTAGCCAGTTGATTACCTTCTAGGTCTGTGCTTTTTAACAGGAATGCCCCTCAAGATCACTTCTGTAAAATTCACTTGCTAGAGCCTCACCCCCAGAAATTCTGAATAAATAGGAATGGGGCTCCGTATTTGCATTTTGAAAAAGCCTGTAGATAATTCAGTCACGTGTTTGAAAACACCAGGGTTCTAGTTAATTCACTTAATTACCAAATATTTTAAACACTTACAGGTAAAGAACTGGAAGATAGAGAGATGACTATTGTCAGATGAGTATAGCTATGAACTTAACAGAGACCCACCCACCACCCCTTCTCCAGTACTACTCAGCAATCCATTTTATTACTCCAATCTTCTGCTACCCTTTTCCTTCCGAGCCCTTTCCACACCTTCACTTTACAAACCCTGTCCCTTCCCCTCCATTCTAAGCAGATGACAGAGTCTAACAGTCACTTTCTTTAACCTCATGCCCCAACCTATATATTGATCTATATTTTTTACCCATCATTCGGTCTTGTGTTTCTAGTTGATAGAAACAGGTGTTGAAGGATAATGCTTCCATCTTTGCCCTAAATCTTATTCCCTTCCATTCCTTACAAGACTTTTGCTTCAGGTTATAGTTCTTCTTTCCTGTGCTTTCAGCCTCTTCCTCTCCATTTCCTTCTCAGTGTTCAAGTCATACATCTTAAGAAAATGAAATAAAACAAAAGCCCTTCCCCTTCCTGTGTTTATCCAGTCCTCCCATCAATCTATCAGTAAACTGCTGGAAAGCATAGTGCTTCCATTTGTATCAAATTCTGCTCGGTCACTTACGTCCTCAACAGTCTGTTGTCTGAATTCCTCTCTAATGGCTTCATGAAGTCGTTCTTGCTTAAATTTCGAACGGCCTTTTAAGTGCCAAATCCAGTAATTTCTTCTCAAAATTTATTTTATTTAGCCTCTCTGACAACTGAAGCTCATGATTATTCATTCCCTCTTTTTTCCACTGGCTTTGCCTGTTTTTAAAATGTCATTTTCTGGGACTCACTCCTTAATAATTTCACTTCTCAGTCTCTACATTTTCCTTGGTTGATTTCATGCACACACATGAGTTCTACTAATGCCTAAGCATTCATTCTTAAATTTCAGTTTCATCTCAGACCTGTTAAGGCCTAGTTGCTTCCTGGACATCTCTACCTGTTTACCGCAGAGGCCCCTCAAACTTGTACTTACCATATTCAGTCGAAATTATTTGCTCATAGATTTGTCACACTTGCTAAACTGTGAACTGTTAGAGGAATGGGTATTTCTTTTGTTCACTGCTGTTGCTTATATCATGTTAGGCACTCAGATATTTGTGAAATACTGTTTTTTGGTGCCTGTCATTCAGACCCCCCAACAACCCTAAGAGCAGTGAACTCCTCCTCGCACCCTCTGTCCTGGCTCGAGTTGTGTGTGGTGGCTCTTTGAGAAATTGTGTGGTCAATGAAGGCTCTTCTGAGGAAGAGACTTTTGTCTTGAAGTTTGAGTGATAAAGTGCGATGATCTGAGGGAAGGGTTCTAGGCAGCACTAGCAAAAAGATCAAAAGAGCTTTGAGTATTGCAGGCACTGATCTTATGGTTTAATGTGAAAAAAAAATCGCTATTATTGATAGGTTATGTGGTGGTGTGTGGGTGACAGCAGTGGGGTGAGTATGGTGGAGTGTGAGATTCCAGTAGAGAGGTAGGCAAAGGGCAGACCACGTGTATGTACTACAGCAGTGTTTTTGAAACTATAGTTGTGACCCATTATTCGGTCATGAAATTAGTTTGTGGTATGTAGCCAGCATTAAAAAAGAAGACACATGAAATAGACATTACCATATTGCCTATAGTAAGGGTCACTTTCATGAAACTTTTGTTTTAAATTGTATGTATGTTATGTGTACTGGGTTATGACGCAGAATATATTTCTTACTGTGACTCGTGATCCACAAAGTTCAAGGTAAAATGTACTTTGAGCAAGACACACTTTAAATGGCAAAATAGTTGAAATCTCAAGGCATGCAGATTTCTTCTTCCTCCTTTGACCTAGTGACAGTCTTATTGTGTGGCAGGATAAACTCTGAATTTAATGAAAGCCTAAAATTGACTAGAGTTGAATTTTCAGATTTCTTTCTGCATCCAAATCTTTCTCTTATGTCAGTTGCTGTCGGTCCTTTATGAGAAAGAGTAGGCCTTTAGAAAAAGAGAGAAATGGATGTCCTTTCTCCGTGTTCAGTCTGGCCATGGGCAACTGTACTCTATCAAAGCTGATGGTCTCCATAAGCAGCTGAGGATGGAGTTTGTTTGCTCTGCTGGTCATTGCAATTAAATTATCTGCATCTGGTTTGTTACAGTTCTAGCTTCTAGCACCAGAATTGGGTTCTGGCTTCAAATTCTAGCATCACCTGTATCTTGTGAAGCAGAGATAGGCAACCGTAGTTAAGGATGTCTCACATGCATGCTGTTTAAGATAAAGAATATAATAGAGTCATCAATTTATTTACTTTTGTGCGTACAGAGAATAGAGATAATTCCAAGACTCTTCTGATTAATAAAGAGATATGAATGTTATATATCTTCTAAAATAGAGCACTGATTTGAATACTGTTACCCAAGATGAACTGCTAGTATAAGGCCTTTAAAGATGATCAACTATGTTCCACAAGAATTAGACTAAATAAATGTCTCAAAGTTGGTGTTGTTTTAAAACAACCTTCAAAGAGAGTTTCATGATTGCTGAATAAAGAACAGGATTTCATTCCATGAATTTTCAGTTTTCAACTTTATAAAGTTTTTTCTAAATAGGCTGTCTTGCCACGTGCTTCTTTGCCATCCAGAATTCCTTATGTTACTTGAACTGCTAACTTGAAGGAACTAAAGTTTGAAAGCTAGGCAGGATTTTATTTACTACAACTGAATCAGAAAGTATAGAGCCTAAAATAAAAACCTGAAACTTAAAACATTTTCCCCTATATATTTTATTAAGAATGCAGTCTAGAGCTTGTTATATTCTTCTTTAGCAGTTGTATTTGCAAAACTCCATAGCAACTGGTTAATATAATGCTTAATTTTCCTCTTTATCTTTTTTTCTGTCTTTTTTCTGCCTTTTTGTCCCCCATCTTTTCTTTTTTTCCCCTAGATTTATTGAGGTATAATTGACATAACACTGTGTAAGTTTAAGATGTACAATGTGTTAATTTGATGCACTTATCTATTACAAAATGATTGCCTCCATCTCTTAGATAATTACCGTTTCTTCTTTTTTTGGGGGGGTGGTGTACGCGGGCCTCTCACTGTTGTGGCTTCTCCCGTTGCGGAGCACAGGCTCCGGACGCGCAGGCTCAGCGGCCATGGCTCACGGGCCCAGCCGCTCCGCGGCATGTGGGATCTTCCCGGACCAGGGCACGAACGCGTATCCCCTCCATCGACAGGCGGACTCTCAACCACTGTGCCACCAGGGAAGCCCACCGTTTCTTTTTTGTGATGCGAACATTTAAGATCTACTCTCTTCGAAGAGATTGGTGGTTGCCAGAGGCAGAGTGGTGGAGGGGTCAGTGAAAGGGATGAAGGTGGTCAAAAGGTATAAACTTCTGGTTATAAAATAAATGTCATGGGAATATAATGGACAGCATGGTGACAATAGTTAATAATGCTCTATTGCATATTTGAAAGTCACTACGTGAGTAGACCTTAACAGTTCTCATAAGAAGAAATTTTGTAACCATGTATGGTGATGGGTGTTATTTAGACTTATTGTGGTGATCATTTTGCAATATATACTAATACTAAATCATTACGTTGTGCACCTGAAAGTAATATAATGTTACATATGTCAATTGTATATTTTAAAAAAGCCAAAAACAAACAGAAAAAAAAAGAAATCATCTTAGTGGGAACTAAGATTTTGACAAAAAAATTTACTATAAATTTGTTATAAAATGTTCCTAAGGACACTTTTGCTATTTTGTGTACTTAACACAGTGTGAATGATAAATCTTGTTTGCAAGGGGTAGGAACATAGGACCAGGCGGACCAGGTTGAAGTCTCCAGCCTTTGACAGGGGCTGTTTGTAATGGGAGACTACCTAAATGTCTATCAATAGGGAGATGGCTAAGTAAACCATGATGTGTCCATGCTGGGAATATTATGTAGCATTTAAGGAGATTGTTATAGGTCTATATCTACCAACTTAGATAAGAATTTTTTTAGTGAATTTAGTTGCAGAATTGGTTGCAGAATATTTGTAGTTTCCAATGTATGTAAAAAAAAAACCCAGCAAAATGCAAACCCACGTGATAGTACTATGTATTCTCTATGGAAATACTAGGCAAATATATAGACAAGCTGGTAACAGTGGTCACCTCTGTGTTTAGGGGAGAGTTTTGGATTTGGGGAGCTGATCAAAGGGAATTTGAGTCTGAACTGCAGTGGTTTTATTTTTTTATCAAGTGAAGTGAATTCAGGTGTTACCTGTATAACAAAAAATTGAATTAAAAAATGTTGCCACTATTGTATCCTTCTGTTTACATTGTACATTGACCAGCCCCTGATTCAGGGACTGGCCATGAATAATGAAATGTAATAAGAGAATGCTATTAAACATGCTAATATCCTTTTGGAGGAAAAAAATCTATTCTTTTAGCAACTTCAAGTATGTAATACAGCATTGTTAACTATAATAACCGTGCTATATACATTAGATCCCCAGAACTTGTTCATCTTCTAACTGGATGTTTGTATCCTTTGACCAATACCTCCCCATTTCCCCCTTCCCCCAGCTCCTGGTACTCACCATTCTACTCTCTGTTTCTATAAGTCTGGCTTTTTAGATTCCACGTATTAGTGATAACATACAGTATTTGTCTTTCTCTGTCTGATTTATTTCACTTAGTATAATGCCCTCAAGTTGCATCCATGTTGTCACAAAAGGCAGGAAGAGAAGGATTTTGGGTTTCATTCTAAATGCAATAGGATAATGTATCTCATACATTTTTCCTATTCCATCAAAATATTTTATTTTCCTTGGATCTGGACTTATTTAAATGTTAGCCATATTAGTTTGGTTGTTCAGTGCCTATTTTCATCTGTAACATTTATGATCTTGTAAACT
This sequence comes from Leucopleurus acutus, assembly GCF_964270905.1. NCBI lineage: Eukaryota > Metazoa > Chordata > Mammalia > Artiodactyla > Delphinidae > Leucopleurus > Leucopleurus acutus. Next base: position 67,512,376 of record NC_139143.1, read on the forward strand.
TTGGAAAGAAAGTTTTTTTTTGTCCTGCTCTTATATTTGAAGATCAGAGACTAATTTCTCCCCTTATAATTGCCTTTTCATAATTTAATTGCCCTTTACTGGACCTTTTGTTTCCATAATATCTTCTGTAAGATGCGTCAGGCAGAGCCCCCCATTCCAGGTGGGTATGCATCATAGTTTCTACATGGTTATTAGGGATATTATGTGTTCTGCTGTGATTTCACCTGATACCTTTCTTAATGGGTCTATAGCATAAGATTGAAGTCCCTTGTTCTCCAGAAGTATCTCCGACATTTCCTATGAACCTTATATTCATTTTCCTGCAAAAACTATCTAAGCTACTTAACTTCCAAAAGTTGGTATTTTAAGACTTTCTATTAAGTAGATGTGAGAAATTGTTGCTATTAAAATGTACTGCCCAATTCAAGTTTATTTTCTGATGCCAGGCACTTTGTCTAATTAAGTTGTTATTGTTATCTCTCCTGACTCATCCTATGTGCTATTCATTCTTCATGTTGCTTTATTCTTTAAAATGTATTTCTGTAGACATGCATAATGGCTCTAGGGTTTTCTGACATATGTAAATTTAATTCTTTGTTTTCCATAGTTCTGGTACAAGTTAAACATATATATGCTATATGCATTTTATATATTTATGTAATATATAAAATACAGGTAATACATAATGTATCAAAACATAAAATACATACTTCATTTATATATGTAATATTTAACTTACTCTGTTGTAGAGACGTAGTCAGTTTTAGAGATTTGAAAATAGCTAAGTGCAAAAATATAATTGAATGCATCTGTAATATCACTGACTATATACAATCAGTATTAATATTTTAGAATATTATCTCAGTCACACACACACGTGTGTGTGTGTATATATATATATATATATACACACACATGTATATATCTCTTTTAAAATGTGATCCTATTGCATACATTGTTTACAAATTTTTTTTCACTTAATATGTCTTATACATTTTTCCAGATCAGTTTTAAGAACTACGTTATATTCCTTCATTTAATCTGGTTTAACCAATCTATTTATTAATTTGGTCTTTTAACACCATAATAAACGTATTTTTTGCAGACACATTTTTACTCACATCATAATTATTTTCTTAGAATAAATTAGAAATAGAATAACTGAGTGAGAGGCCATGTGCATTTTTAAATCTTTTTGATATGCACTGCCAAATTACCTCCAGAAAGTTTTACCCGTTTGTACACTACTAGCAGTGTGCCATGGTGCCTGTGTCTCCTAATCTCTAACCTGATATTTCTATACATTTAATACATACATGTAACAATGGATTCGAACTCTTTCACTTTCTTTACCCAGTATATTGAGAGAGAAAGATTATAAATCACTAATTTTCTATAGATGAAAAGATTATAAATCACTAATTTTCTATAGATGAATTTTCTGTTAATACTTATCCAAAATATTTCTCTAATTATTTCACATCTTTCATAAACTGTTACAATTGAAAATTTATTGACTGTATATACTGATGAAGATAGGAGTAACCTTTTCTAAACTATTATTCAAAGACAGATTATCCAGTCCTCTCTTGTCTGTTTTGAAGCAGCAGCTGATTGTAGTACGAAGGAACTGGTCTAGAGCTAGAAATCGAAAACTTTCAATCCTTATTGTAGTATTGGTTTCAGCACTTATTTACTGTGTGACATGTAATCTTTCTGGGCTTGTTTTCTCATCCATAAAATCAGAATGATAATTTCTGTTCATATTTTGTGACGATCAAATGAGGTAATGTATGTGAAAATAATTTATAAACTGTAATGTACTATACATATGAAATTTATTATTTTCATATTAACCAAACTACTACCTAATGAGAAGATGGTTGGAGAGAATGGAAGGTGATTAAAATCTAAAACAAGGGCTTCCCTGGTGGCGCAGTGGTTGAGAGTCCGCCTGCCGATGCAGGGGACACGGGTTCGTGCCCCGGTCCGGGAAGATCCCACATGCCGCGGAGCGGCTGGGCTCGTGAGCCATGGCCGCTGAGCCTGCGAGTCCGGAGCCTGTGCTCCGTGACGGGAGAGGCCACAGCAGTGAGAGGCCTGCGTACCGCAAAAAAAAAAGGAAAAAAAAATCTAAAACAAGTTTCAGAAGTAAATATTTGAGGTTAGTGGTGTTACTGTCCAATTTTGTGGATATTTAAAAATTTACTTTTATAGCAGTATATTAAATACCATCTTCCTCAATTTCTATTAGAGATTCATTTTCCTAAGGAAGCAGTAAAAGGTCAGGGAAAAGGGAGGGGATGGGAGATGGCAGGAATAGTCCTCGCGACCAGTTTCAATAACTCTCATGTCCTTTTGGGAGGAGACAGCTAAGCATGTCTGATATGTGTTTAGTAAGTATTAGATCTTGAGATCCATGAATTTCTGCCAAGCTTAAGTGGATTAGCTGGGAGCTAAGTTTTATTTGCTTTTATTACTGGTAGTCTTGAAATTTTATTATTCAATAATTTGATTGTGAAAATATAAAGGAGCCCTTTTTAGGCCTAATCTGTTTCTTGCTACAGAGGCTCAGAAATAGGGCTTTAGAAAAATGGAAAATCCCTCCATCTAGTGGCAGGTACAGGTCTATCATTTATGTTAAACCATCTTGCTCTTTAAGTAGTTTTTTGAATTTTACTATATCTGCCCAAATCTCTGAAAGGTGAATATTTGTATATCTTAGGTATTTGAGTATTTTTCATAATTAAATAATTAAAAATTTTATCTCCAAAGGGAGAATGGATCCTATAATAATATGCTCACTTTCCCCCAGAATATCCATTTAAAATCTAGTAATGGCCTTGAGAATTTATCTTGACTCTCAGTACACACATAGATCGAGGCATGCATCACTAGAACATTTTTAGAAGGAAAATTGAAATACTAAGAAGTGGGGCAGAGCCTCTTGTACTCATCCTTCTGCCCTACTGTTGGGTTCCTGCTACATGCCATAAATCTGAGATACAAAGATGAATAAGACTAGATCTTTCTTTTAAGGAGCTCACAATCTTGGGGGAAGAGGGAAGGCAGGGAAGAGATAAACATGATATATTGTAACATTGTACTACTAACTTAGAGAAATTCAATTTCCTCATTTGTAAAATGAACATAATACTAACTCCCTCATAGGAATAGTGTTATGATTAAAAGAGATAAAGTGCTTAGCTTAATGCTTTATACATTGTAAGCATCCAATAAATGTTAGCTGTTGCTACTACTGTTGTTACTGACAGGTGTTAAGATAGAGACCTGCTGAATGTAGGAACAGAGAGGAGAGACTAATCACTATGTAGGAGTGTTAATTAAAAACAAGATTAGTTAACTTTACACCTTTTTCTGTGTTATTTTTCATTCACTGAGTTTCACATTTTCTTCAACTTTGAATATATATAAATCCCAAATTAAACTTAGCATGCTAATGTCAACATCGATTCCTTAAATTTACTAGAAGGCATTTGGAAACAGTAGGAAAGTGTCACTGTGGTTCATTGTTCAAGCTTCAGCCTACTTAACAAATGTTTTGTTTTTTCTCTTTCTTTTGAACATTTTTGCCTATTGACCCAGATGTCCCTTTGGGTGAGTTGTAGGTGGGCACAAGACACACACATCTGGTGACTATTGGGAAGTACTTGAGGTGTGCATATTAATATGATTTTAAAGCAGATTCTTTTTGGTTTAACCTTTTGAGATATACATCTTTAAAAGTTTACATCTTTTTTTCCCCCAGAATTACATGGACTTCAGCCACAGTTACTATTCCATTTGCCTGAAATGCTTCTTCACTTTTTCCGATGCTTACCTCGTGGGAGAGGCCTTCCTAGGCCACTCAACCTAAAGTAGCACCTCCAGTTACTCTGGTTCCCCTCCCCTTCTTACTTTCTTTTTTCATTTTAGCACCTGACAGAAGCATTGCACAGCTGCAGGTTTAATAATGATAGTGTCTGATATTTACATAATATTTTCCATTTTTTAAGGCATTTAAGATTCTGAACTAATTCATAATGTCCTTTAGAGATAGGAATTGCATGTGAGGAGGAATATCACAATCAGTAGAGAGCAGAGAAGCACCGACATTCAAAGAAGAATAATAATGCTCTGAAAAGGTAGTTGAAAAGAAGGGAAGTTAACTTTCCACTGAATTTCCCTGCTAGTCCCTTTGGTAAAGACCAGGAGTGGAGAACTGTTTTTGATCAAGGGCTGTTTACCACCAGAGAAAATCTAAAATTCTAAGTCTCAGACAGTAGGCTGTTGTATTCTGAGAGGGAACTCTAGATTCATTCAACAATTATTTTTAAGTTCCTATTATATACCAGGCACTGTTCTAGGCATCCAGGATATACAGCAATGACTGACAAAGTCCTACCCTTATGGAGCTAAAATTTCTGGGGGTGGGAAGTCACACAATAAACAAACATGTAATATAGTGTTAATTATTGATAAGTGCTATGGAAAAGTTAGATTATGGGAGAAGAGATTGAAGAAAGTAGAAGGAGGTGGTATTTATTGGATGGTCAGGGAAACCTCTCTAGATTGCTGACATATGAGCAGAAAGCTGAATGAAGTGATACTGTAGAGAGCCTTAATAACCCTAGCAGTGGAGTAGTCCAGGCAGAGGGAATAGCAAGGGCAAAGATTCTGAGGTGGGAGCCTGCTTGCTCTGTGCAGGGACCAGCAAGAAGGCCAGTAAGATTGGAGCAGAGAAGAGTGAGGGAGAGAGTGGCAGAAATGTGCTTGAGAGGTAGCCTGAGGCCAGATCATATAAGCCCTATGTGGTATGAAATCATAAACTCTTCGAGCTGAAGGAGACTTTGGATTTTTGTAAGACCAGTGTTTCTGAAACTGATTTTGGGACCCATTGGTGGATTATGAACTCTAAATTGTGAATAGCAACTAGCTTTTAAAAACAGTGTAAAATATTAGTACATTGCACATTCTAGGATAAGAATTGTTTCATGGAACTTTTTTTCCATTGTGGAGGGTGTATGTGTGTGTATTGGTTCTAGTGGAAATTGTAGTTCTTATTGTAGGTTCTGGTGAAAAGAAAAAAAAAAGGAAAATGTGGGGCTTCCCTGGTGGCGCAGTGGTTGAGGGTCCGCCTGCCGATGCAGGGGACACAGGTTCGTGCCCCGGTCCGGGAAGATCCCACATGCCGCTGGGCCCGTGAGCTATGGACGCCGAGCCTGCACGTCGTCCGGAGCCTGTGCTCCGCAGTGGGAGAGGCCACAACAGTGAGAGGCCCGTGAACCGCAAAAAAAAAAAAAAAAAAAAGGAAAATGTTTGTGAGCCACCAATCTAGTCTTATCCCCAAATTTTATAGATGAGGAAGCTAGGTTGGGAAGTACTCAGAGGCCCACATGTCTTCTCCCTCAGTGAGATGTTCTTGCTGCCACACTGTGCTCATGTCTAGATGCGGTGTGCATCGCTGTATGTAGATGTGACTGACTCCATACTGCTGTAGTTCTAATTTCTTAAATAAGGGAAGGAATTAAAAACTTTATTTAGTCAATACCATATCAGTAAGTACCAACTTCAGTTCTGTTTTATGATCCTTTTTTACACTGTTTGCCTTATTTTCCTTTGCATTCTCTATTTTCTTAAATATCCTTTTATCTCCCTAGGAAAGAAAGCTGTCCAAAGTTTAGAGGTAGAAAGGGAGAGAAAGAAATCCAGGACCAAGAGAGAGGGAGAGGGACAGACATCTAAAATCCAGGAGAGAAAAGAGAGAAACCTCCAAGGCCAGGAGAGAGAAGGAAGTAGCGACGTCTCTGGCCCTGCCTATTCTTCCTACGGTCTCCATGATCCCCTCTGCCTCTTCCCGAAGGCTTAGTCTCCTGGGAATGCAGTGCTGGTGGAGAAGGGGCTCCATCTGCTTTCAAAGACATGCATTGGGAATTTATCTCTGTAATCTGCCTTCTGGCTCTCAGAGTGAGGACTGCGTAATGTGCCGAGGAGAGTGAGCTCCTGGAGAGCAGGATTTATTTGTTGGGGTGGCCAAAAAGTTCATTCGGGATTTTTGTAAGATGTTACGGAAAAACCTGGACAAACTTTTTGGCCAACCCAATATTCTCCTTTGCATTCCCAGGCCTGGCCCATGGAGGCCCTCAGTAACAGTGTGCTTAAAAAACCTTCCTAATTAATACACTGAGCTGTCATGAAACTGTTCTTATCTGTTACAGCTAAATTGTCACTTATACAAACAATAAATCTGTAACATTAAAGGGAAGATTAGGCTCAAAAGAGACTTAATTTTTGAGAATTGCAAAGGTAAATTAATAAAATTTGATGATATTAATCCAAGGGTTAAAAATAAAAGATTCTTTTACACACACACACACACACACACACACACACATACACATACACACATACACATACACACACATACATCAGATTACTCCCTTCCTTTTTTTTAAATGTCATGGGGAAGATATTCTTGAAATAGTTTAACTGGATTTTAAAAATTATTGTTTTAAATTGTTTAAAACCCTGCTATGTAATGTGTTAGATGTTAGAAAGCGAGTGAAGAGAATTCAGTGCATGTTATTCTTCTTTCATCAGAGTTGCTGTTTGAACCTGATAATTTCTTCAGTGGCTAAAAAAAATGCTTTAAACTTACTTGGGACTAGTTGGGGGAAGGATCAGAAAAGAACTGAGATTAGGTCCTTTTTTTATGCAAGGGATTAGAGAGGGATGAAATTGTTGACCTGGCATGTGTTGTCTTTTCAATAAAACATTTCTTAAAGCCCTGATGACTGGAAGGGGATCTATTAAAAACTAAGTTAACTTATTAGCTTATAAATCATAATGGGAGACCTACTTTTTAAATAACTAATATCTATCATTTATTTTATGCCTACTGTAAATTAAGTTCTTTTCATGTAAGGAAAGAGTCTCAGGTTTGAAAGACCCAAGGTTATACTGCTGTTGAGTGGGAGGGCCCTGGTTTGAACCTGGAAGTCTGGGCTCTTTCTAGTCTACTGCAGTTGAGACCAAGGTGTTTAAATTTTAAAAAATATTTTAGGAGTAAATTTCTGCTTGTTCTTTTTTTTTTTTTTTTTGTAGCTATAGAGAAAAGTAAAGACTGTTTACTTCCTTTTGAAAAATCAATTTCTAGAGCATATGAGTGATACAAATTTTCTTCAAGAAGTCATAATTCTTATTTTGATACTCAATTGGGGCCTCTGCAAAATTACCATGATTTAATATATAATTTCAGGGCTCCAATTGAGGGGTGGTATTTGTCACATGGCTGTGTGGCCTGGATATGTTGAAGTCCACACTGAACATTAGGTGGCACTCCTTTATCACTGGACGCATTCTCTCGGGAGCGATATCCTTTATGGATATTATTAGTTGCTCATTAATTTTAATTACATCAATGTGACATACGCATACCATTCATCTAGAAAGAACACAGTATCACAGATTATTTCTCATGAAGACACACACTTTTCCTTTTCATAAATTAGGAAACGGAAGCCTAGGTGATGAAAAGAATGGCCTCCTTTGGGATTAAACTTGAAAATGGTTTTTAAGAATCTGTTACTCCATCAAAATATCCTTTATCTTATTAAAAAAAAAAACCAAAACAGTAAACTACTAAATTAAAATAACCCAGGAGTCACATGAAATAATGTAGGCAAAAACTTTTCCTAAAGATAGGGAAGATTACCCTAATACGTAGCTCTTCTGTTAGACTGTCTGATGATCAGTACTTCTGACACTTGCTGATATAGTCAAGGCTTTTGCCATTTTTACGGAAGTACGTTCATGCTTACAGCACCTTGAATCTGCATCTCAGAAATACTCAGACTCATTCCTTTTCGCATGAGGATAAAGCTAACAGAATCTGTAGCCAACTGTAGTTAATGCTGAATAGTAATAATTGCAGTGTATGAAAAGCTACATGTATATTTAACATCCTCAGCATTCAGTATTTGAATTAGAGGAAAAATGGAACCAGTTGGATTTGCAAAGAGCTACCCTCCTCTGTCTCTGCAACCAGGGCCCTACATGCTGCTGTGCATGTTGCACTGCACATGCACAACTATGAGTGAATTGCAGATACGCTTATTTATTACATATTTTTCTAATAGATGACAGAAAGTGTTGTGAGGAAAGCACAACTTTTTCTGATTTGCACAGAAGTACCAAGTCTGCTAAGGAATAAGCTTCTCAAATTTCGACTCAGTGACACTGGCACTCAGTGCCATTGGCATTTTCCTTAGAGGGAAAAAAGTAGGAGAGGGAGCACAGGAGAGAGAAGGTGATATAAAAATAACATTCTAGGATGCGTCTAAATTGCTAAAAATGTTAGGGTGGGTTTAGGGCCTCCGCAGTGGAGGCAGGATGCCCTCCCACCTTATCTATCCCTCTTCTACCACCTTCAGGTCATATTGGCTTTTTTTTTCTTGAATTCACCAAACTCCATCTCCTCTTTTTTTTTTTTGCGGTACGCGGCCCTCTCAGTGTTGTGGCCTATCCCGTTGCGGAGCACAGGCTCCGGACGCGCAGGCTCAGCGGCCATGGCTCACGGGCCCAGCCGCTGCGCGGCACGTGGGATCTTCCCGGACCGGGGCATGAACCCGTGTCCCCTGCCTCGGGAGACAGACTCTCAACCACTGCGCCACCAGGGAAGCCCCTCCAGGGAAGCCCCTCCATCTCCTCTTTGAAGCTTTATGCTTTTTGTCTCTCTGGAATATTTCTCCCCGCAGAATTCTGCATGAATGGCTTCTCCTTCTCCTGGTTTTACTTCGAATGATATCTCCTCATAGTGGGCTTTGCTATCTATTCTAGTTGAAGGAAGACTCCTAGCTCTCTGTTCCTAATCATTAACACATTTACTTATGCATTGTATTGTCTTTATAACACTTACTATTACAGGAATTATACCATTTTTTTAACATGCTATGAAGAGAAACAGAAGGTTGGTAAACAAGCTCCATGTCAACAGGACATGTCTGTTTTGAATATCCCTATTGTCTGCTGCAGTGCCTGGCAAAGAGAAGGAGCTCAATATTTGTTGAATGAATGGAGGAGTAAATAAATTCAGCTTTTCAGGCATGAATAACATTTAATTTGATAGTGGCCAGTGGATAAGTTCTGCTTTTTAAATTTATTTATTCATTCAACAAATATTTAATAACACCTATTATATGCCATACGTATACCTAGTCCCTTGGGATACAACCATGAATAAAACAGACAATAATTCCTGCCCTAAGAGGTCTTACATTCTATTGAAGGAGATATATAATAAATAATCAACATATTAAGAATAATATACATAATATTTGAAGGTGTTAAATGCTATAGGGAAAAAGTGGTCAGGGTGATGAACATTGGGAGTGCTAGTAATGGTGGTAAGTGTAATTTAAAGGGACATGGCCAGAGTCAGTCTAATAGAGAAGATGATAGTTGAGCAAAGACTTGAGAGTGAGAAAGGATGAGCCATGCAGATGTTGGAGAAAAAGTATTCCAGGAAGTAGGGTAGCCAATGGAGAGGCTCTTAGGTGGAGAATGCCCTGTGTTCAAGTAACAGTGTGGCTCTGGCACAGTAAGCAAGAGTGACAGTTGTGGGAGATGAGATCAGGCAGGTAATGGGAGGCCAGATCTTGCAGGCCATTGAAAGTGGGTTGACTTCATTCTGATAGAGGAAGTTTGAGTCTGCAGATTTTAAGAGGAGGGGTGAGGTGGTTCAACTTACATTTTTACAGTGTCTCTTTGGCTGCTTTTTTGAGGATAGATGTGGCAGGGGGCAGTGGTCAAGAGTGGAAGTAGAGAGACAAGTCATAAGGTATAATCTAGGCGAGAGTATGGCGGCGTGGAGTAGTGTAATTGCAGTGGAGGTAGTGGAGTGATTTGGTGGATATTCTTTGTAGGTAGAGCTAACAGGATTTCCTGATGGCTTAGGTCTGAGGTCTAAGAGAAAGAGTGAGTCAGGGATAGAGTTAAAAGATGACCCTTGGGGCTTCCCTGGTGGTGCAGTGGTTGAGAGTCCGCCTGCCGATGCAGGGGACATGGGTTCGTGCCCCGGTCCGGGAGGATCCAACATGCCACGGAGCGGCTGGGCCCGTGAGCCATGGCCGCTGAGCCTGCGCGTCCGGAGCCTGTGCTCCGCAACGGGAGAGGCCACAGCAGTGAGAGGCCCGCGTACCGCAAAAAAAAAAAAAAAAAAAAAGATACAGTAATCAAGAGAGTGTGGTACTGGTGTAAGGCTAGACATGGAGATTAGTGGAACAGGATTGAAAGTCCAGAAATAAACCTTTTATGGTAAGTTGATTTTCAACAAAAATGCCAGTGCAATTCAATGAAGAAACAGTAGTCGTTTCCACAAATGGTGCTGGGACAATTGGATATCCATATGCAAAAAGATAAGACTCTGAAATGTAATTCAAAGTGGATTATAGACCAAAATGTACAAGCTAAAACTATAAAGCTCTTAGAAGAAAATATAGGAATAAATATATGTGACCTCGGGTTAGGCAAAGCCCTTTTGGATATGACAACATAAGCACAAGTAACTGAAGGTGACCCCCACTCCCCGCTGCCCCCAATGAAAATGATCTGGGACTGGCAGTGTGAGGCAGGAAGTACCTGTATTCCAAAGTATCATTCTGGGTCCTAGCAGGATATAGATATAGTATACTCAATTGGGATAATTGAAAAGTTTACTAAAGAGACTAATTATAGAGGTGTGGGGAGAAGTAAGAGAAGTTAACAAGGGATGGTTCAGTATGAGGGGAGGGGCTAGCAACAGCAGGGAGCCAATACTACCTATAGACCTGTTCCCAGGGCAGAAGGAGAGAGCTAGCAGAGTAGCTGTAATGGACAGATAGATTGACAGGAGCTGTGGCCTTTTGTAGAGAGGAGCAACTGACCAATGTGATCTGGCAGGGAGAAAGGAGAATAAATATCTTGACTTCACTTTTCTTCCTTTGATCTTTAGCCACTGCTTCCTACTGGCTGGACCCATGTGAAAGTCCAAGGACAAGGGAATCTTTTGATGAAGCTCATGCTGGTTGGCTGGCCAAACTCAGAGCAGGTTAAAGAAGAGCATAGTGAAGGTCTAGAGGGACACATCGCAAATGGCTAGCACGTTCACTTCCAGGCCCAGTGGCATAGTGGCTATGGGATAAAGGCATAACAAAATTAGGCTTCGTATACTCGTGACCTTAGCAACAGCCCTTTGGATCAAGAAATTTACAGATACCACTTATATTCTAATCTTCTGTGTTATCAGATGACTTCTAGCCCAATAATGAAGTCAGTTTTCTAATTGAATATTAGGTGAATAGTCTGTAATTGCTTTAATAGTCTCTTGCCATTATAGTTAGACCCAGTATTTCTTTTTTGGTTCAGATCCATTTCTCTTTTCGAATATTGTGGTTCAGATAATTGTTGACAAGTGGTCCCTGATGGATAACTCTTCTCCTGGAGTCACTTACTCTTTCATCAAGTGTATTTTTTTTTTGCGGTACGCGGGCCTGTCACTGTTGTGGCCTCTCCCGTTGCCGGAGCACAGGCTCCGGACGCGCAGGCTCAGCGGCCATGACTCATGGGCCCAGGCGCTCCGTGGCATGTGGGATCTTCCCGGACCGGGGCACGAACCCGCGTCCCCTGCATCAGCAGGCGGACTCTCAACCACTGTGCGACCAGGGAAGCCTCATCAAGTGTATTTTTTAAAATGCTAGTCAGAGAAGCCATACTTATTCAAAAAAGTAAGAAAAAATGTCTTCCTTCTGAATTTTTCTGGAAATAGAAATAGACAAACAAATGGGTGTAGGGTTTTGTTTTTTATCTTGAGGAGTGGATTTTGCCATTTTATTAAAATCTTGTGCTAAACACATTTATTCACTCCTTTAGATCTTTATTTTGGTAGTATATAGTTGACTTTTTTATTAGGGGTCCCAGAACCAGGAAAATCACTTTGGAGCTTCAAAAGAAATAAATGATGTAGTCACTATCCTCCAGAAGCTCAGAATTTGGTTATAGAGAGAATTTATGTTGCACAAACCTGCCAGATGACGACCCAGCGTTCTACTACGGAAACATCAGTCTGCCCATCAGGAAACAAGGGTCTTTGTTAAACTCTGTTACTTAGCAAGTCACAAAACTCTTGCGAAGTTACTTAATTTATTTGAACTTCTGTTTCCTTATCATTAATGTTCCTTTGATCTCTGAAATTCGGTGAAAATTAGATTCCAAGTATACAGAAATATCAGTTGGCTAGGGTTGGTCTGGAAAGACTTTTAACAATAATTGTGTTTTCTTTCAGCCTTGCTTTTCAGAGAGAAGATTTCCTCTAGTAGGCAGTATGTGGCATTGTTTTTTTACATGGCATTTAACGTGGCGTTATTGTAAATTTTTACGGTAGTGATCTGCAGAAATCTGAGAGGAAGAATTTTCAAGGATCTATAGGGCCCGAGCTGAAAAAGTTTCAAAAAGTCCTTTCTTCTCTGAAACTGGATATATGCCTTTTAAAATGATTCTTATTTGATCAGTTTCCTGATTTACACTTATACTATGGAAATGGTTCTTTTCTGGCATTTTTTACTCTGTAATAAAATTAAGCAGGCATTAAATGGAAGGTGCATTCCTAAGCATCATAGTTGGGGAAACACATGCGTTTGTGTTCTGTTTACTGCAGCATTGACTTTTTTTTTCTGTTAAAGACAAACAATGCATTCTACTTCTGAGATATTATCTCAAATGACTTTTTAAAAAGAAAACCTTGGAAATATGTAGAATCCTCACATTGAACATTATCTTTTTCACAAAGGGAGAAGATATTTGGCCTTAAACTGACTTTTTTTTAAAGATAAAAAGGATTACAACATTTTAACTTAATTCTTAAAGAATTTACATGGAAAAGGAAAATTAACTAAATTTAATAATTCGCCTAACTTTTCCTCCTAATGTAATTTGCTTGTCTGACTTTATTAATGAGAAATGCTAAGCTAGAGTTAGCAAATCAGAGTCTCTACATGAGACCCTTTTCACTTGAGCTCTCCTTCTGTTTGCCTTTCAAGGTGAATTTATGAGGAAGCAATAGCCTTCTGAGAACAATCTGGACAGGTTTGAAAATGGTTTTGGCTACACTAAAGTTAAGGTTAATGTTTGACACAATTCAGTGTAAGAGAATACTTGATCCTTGAAGGAAGCCCTGGAGGAAGACTGGTAAAGATTTAGTACAAAACAAGTTATTGCCTAAAGTCTAGTCTGTGGTAATGGGAAAATACAAACCTTTTGGTTGTAGTCTTTTCGTTTCTGTTGTACTTCTCACTGTGGCATCTAAGTAAAGCCTTAGGAATTGCTATGTTTATTTGCCTACTAGTCAGGTAATAAATATTTAATGATCAACGGTATTCTCAGAATGTTTGAGACAGTGAAGTTTGTTCTTTGGAGCCGCTTTTCACAAACCCTTACTGGAAGCAGCTGGCTTGATGTAGCAGGTTCTCATATACTGTTGATTTCTATTATAATGTCATTCAGGGTGAATGGAGGTACATAGAGACTTAGATTAAACTTTAGAAGCCTGTTGAATGGTAAACTTTACCATCTGTATAGTTTACTCCAGAATGCCCTTGAAGTCACACAGAAGCAGGTATTTGGCTTAAAATAGATGGTGACTGACTCTTAAATATGCAACTTCTGAAAATCAGATTTCTGGTTTGTTTAAGACTGTTCTCCATATTGTATTCTATAACTCCATTTCAGTGTGATTTAAGCAAGGAAGCAGTTTAAACAAAAGTGTTTCGTTGCCTATTGTGACGTAGTTTTTTCTGAACTATAGTATTGCAGAGTGCAACATACATTTTTCAGTGCATTGTTAGAATTACAAGTCTGACAAGTATGGCCTGATTTTTAGGCCATTGTTGTTGTGTTGCTTTTTAAGATGTGATTTGTTTCAATAAGCAGTTAAAATGAAAGAGTTTAGTTTTGGGTTCTGGAGATGTAGCAAACAGAGCAGTGTATGTAGGCTGCGTGGTCCTATTTCCCTTAGATCCCCTTTCCACCACTTTGAGGAGAGTGGTTAGGAGCACGGGATCTGGAATCAAACTGCCTGGGTTCACTTGCTTCTAAGCTGGGTAGTCTTGAGTGTGTTTTTAAACCTACCTGAGTCAGTTTTACTATCTGTAAATTACCGGTAATAATCTGTCTCTCTCATACTGTTATTCAGATAAAATACCTAAGTGTTTAGAACTAGGTGCTTAACACATAGCAGGTACCTAATAGAAAGTGCTAGCTCTTGACTATCACTATTATTGTTCTTAGAGTATTAACTTATAATGATTTGTTTATATGTTTGGCTTTTACATTACTGACTTCCTTACAGACCTCCTTAAAACCAGGGATTATTTCTTAGAAATCATTGAATGTACCATCAGAGCTTGGCACAAGAGAAGCAGTTAATGAATATTTTTGGAATGAATAAGTGAGCTCTCATCTGATCATACGTGGTCTGTTTTTTCCCCTCAATTTTTTAAATTGTGATAAATACACATAACATAAAATTTACCATTGTAACCAATTTTAGGTGTACAATTCAGTGGTATTAAATACATTCATAATGTTGTACAACCATCACCACCATCCATCTCCATAATTCTTGTCATCTTGTAACACTGAAACTCTATAACCAGTAAACTATGACTCCCAATTTTCCTCTCCCCCAGCCCTGGCAACCACCATCCTGCTTTCTGTCTCTGTCGTTTTGATTACTCTGAGTACCTTGTGTAAATGGAATCAGGCAGTATTTATCTTTTTTGTGATTGGCTTATTTTACTCAGTATAATGTCTTCAACTTTCATCCATGTTGTGGCATATGTCAGAATTTCCTTCCTTTTTAAAGCCGAATAATATTCCATTGTAAGTGTATACCACATTTTGTTTATCCATTCATCCATTAATGGACACTGGATTGCTTCCACATTTTAGCTATTGTGAATAATGCTGCTCTGAGCATGGGTATATAAATATCTCTTTGAGACCTGCTTTTAATTTTTTTTTTTTTTTTTGCGGTACGCGGGCCTCTCACTGTTGTGGTCTCTCCCGTTGCGGAGCACAGGCTCCGGACGCGCAGGCTCAGCGGCCATGGCTCACGGGCCCAGCCGCTCCGCGGCATGTGGGATCTTCCCGGACTGGGGCACAAACCTGTGTCCCCTGCATTGGCAGGCGGACTCTCAACCACTGCGCCACCAGGGAAGCCCGATACCCTTCGTTTGGGTATATAAATGGTCTGTTTTTAAAGAAAAAAGATAAAACTGTTGACATTGAATTCTTGTAGGAAACAAAGGTAGACAGGAAAGAGAGTATATATATATATATAAATATATATATATATCTAGGCTGTTTTGATCTCACATTCTTACTAGAAAAAGAAATAGAACATCTCTTCCTCCCTCATAAATGAGTGCTCAGTTATAATTTATACACTACTGTATTAATACATTACATACGTTGTAAATAATTCACAATAATAGAAACCTTAATAGGTTAAGAGTTAAAAAAAATAGAAATGTTGAGTTATTTTTCCCCCAGTAGGATCTTAGAGAATATCTGGTGTAGAAACTTAGACACTCTTGGTATAGAAAAAGGTATTTTTATCAGACTTCGATTTATGTCCTGGTTCTGGCACTTAATAAATGTGGTTACTTAACCACTCTGTGCCCCAGGTTCCTATTCTGGAAAATGGGTGCAATCATAACAACCTCCTAGGGTTGTTGTAAGGACTAAGTGCAATAATATAGGCAAATAACTATGGTGCATGCTACATAGTAAGGGCTCAGTAAATGTTAGCAGCTCTAATAATAATACTCATAATAAATTAGAGTTATGTTATTGTTATGTTGATGATGATAATGATGACGTGTTTTGGAAGATATTTTTCCTCTGGGAATTTTTCATGAAGTTGCTAGATTTTATCTATTCTAATACATTTTTTGGGGGACTCTTAAGTCATTAGTTCTTTTCTCTTGCTCAAATTCTGGTCTCATAACTCCAAGTGATTACTGTAATAATTAGAAGCTCTGCCTTCACTTCAAAAATCTGTTGGCCTAAATGTAATCTTATTTTTACCTTGAAAAGATTCCTGCATTCTCCCATTCACTTTGGCTTGAAACTTTGAAAAATCTTTGCTCAATCTCTATTTCTTATTCCCATATCTCTTCCCTTTCTGTCACTGACTTATTACTACTTACTTAAATCTGTCTCTTGTATCCATCACTTCTCTTCATTCTTCCTGTAACCACTTTTTGCCGAGGACCAGCCCCAGCTGGACAGGTTTTACCCAAAGGGGAGACGGAGTCGGCGTGGACAGAGCACAAGACACCTCAAATGATGCAAGGATCTGACAAATTTATTTTCATGATTCCGAAGCACTTATACTATAAAGTAATCTCATTTTCAATCTTAATAACCTTATTCCCATACCAAAAAAATCCCTTACATAAGCCATAAAACAAAAGTAATTTACATTAGCAGATTACATCAGCAGGTTAAACAGGTTAAGTAATCTTCTTGTACCTGTATGTTCTGTTCAATCAGTCAATTATTCAAAGCACAAACTCAAGCACATTATTCTTTTAACAATTCTTGGGGGAGGGCGTTGTACCTTGAATCTGCCACCAAGTTCCTTTGCAAAGTACATACAAAATATAATCTGTGCTTTATATCTATTTTTATACAGAAAACAATTAAACTTATTAAAGGTTGCCAAATAGCCTACTCTATCTAATTTGCTATATCCCATTATAACATAAAACCTCCCCACCACCATACCCAAGTGTTTTCTAACATATCTCTAGCTCCCCAGGAGGGCCATAACTCATTCAATTTGTCTTCTAAAGTAAGCTTTTACCACAAAAATGCTCCTATATATTTCCCTAAACCCAATGCCCTGGCCTGGGAATGGGGATTTCAGGTGTAATCTTTAAGGGAGCCGGGGTAATCACAATCTTTTTTGGTTTTACCCTAAATCAGGGTCTTTTCCTAAACCCTCCACCAAAACTGTAAATAATATATCCCAATACTAATAGCAATCCCATAAAAATCACCTTAAGCAAGAGTAGAGGAGAACAAGGGAACCACGCAGAGGAGAGCTTTGCTTCTCCATATTTGTACCTGACAGTACCAGCTTTGCTTGGCACTATGGGTCTCGTCCGTGCTGAGACTCAAAGGCACTTCCTATATGGCTCCCGGCATTTCCCCCTTTTTTATTTTTTAAAAAGGCAGTATGCAATTTCACTTTGGTTTTATATACACTCCGGAGGGCAGCTTGAATTAATCGGATAATAACTGGAAAAGAAATAAGGAGCAAAATTATAACCACTCCGGCAGCCCCATAATTTATTAAAATATGCCTAAAGGAATTACCCTTAAAATAGCTTTGTAAGTTTTGTAAAAATTCTGCAGCAGCCTTAGAGGGATTCATATCATATTGAGAGGCTGCAATATCATGAATTTGTTTATGTAAATGTTCCAAATCAATTCCTAAATCACTAGAATTCCATACATTCAAAATGTGCATTTGAATTTTTTCCCAGGAGTATTCAGAATGATTTACTTTTAAGGGAGTAACACATATCCAAGAATATTTTTTATGGCATGTTAAAGATAGGCGAATTTTTAAAGCAGTAAGTTCTTGTCCAATATGTAAAACTGCTTCTTCAAGGGCATCAACTTTAGCTTCTAACTTTCTATCTATGGCTTCCTGAGTTGCTAAAGCCAAGGATATATTTTTTGATAAATCATTAGCATATTGTGCTGTTTGTACTTCTTTTACTAAAGCATATGTTGCAACAGAAAAAGAACTCAGTATTCCTATCAAGGCAGAAATTCCCAAAATCAAAGTAGCCACAAATCTTTTTGGTCGCATGAGCTCTCCAACCTGTCTTACAATTTCTGCCCCTATATCTGTATACCAAGATTCATTAAGCGCTACTGGCAGCATAATATAAGCTGGTCTTTTTAACACTATTATGGTTGACACATTCATTTCAGGAACAATGCAAGTGGTCAGTATGCATTGCTGACAGGTAATATAAAACCTCATATTATTTTGTATGATTTGCAATTTTTCACTATCATTAGAAAGCAATAAGGAATACGGAGAAGACACACAGGTTTGAACATAGTACTCTTCCACATGGGTAGTAGCTCTAACTAACATTATTTTATGAGTAGTTAAGGGCAACCTCCATAACTGAGGTTGATAATAAGTTTTATTTTCATGAACAAAGGTATAAATAGGAGCCACCCATCCATGACTATTCCATCTATTTACCTTCAGTGGATGGGGAATATAGGAATCATTCCATGGGTATATCAAGCCTTTATCTAAATATGTTCTATAATCTCCCTCAGGAAAATTAATACTCCAATCTGAAATATAATATTTGGTTCCAGGAATGGTTATTTTATTCTCTTTATTGTACATACAATATATCCATGAAGGATATCCAGTTTTAATATCTATCCAAACCCATTTATCTGTAGCTTTCCCTGCAGCCTCATCACAATCATCATATCTAGGAGGATGAACATCTTTAGCTGGATATTTATTAACGTAAACTTGATTTTGTCCTACAACTTTCCCTAACAATGACCATAGATATCTTGTGGTCTTATCTTTTCCTACTGGTTTTTTAGGGGAGTCTGTCAAGAATCCTGCATCAACTACTGACAAACACCCATTCTTTGTTTGACTATTTTTCATTAACCCTGAACCAAGAAAAAAACAAATTGGAGGAAAGTCGGTCTGACCTGTAAATGAGTAGTTAAAATTGATTACAAATTGTTTATAGCCCTGTACTCCTCGAATGCCATCGGTCAATTCAGGAAATGAGGAGGTTACTGGAATAATGGAATCTGTCCAAGTACATGCATGTAGAATAGGAGGATCTGGAAAGTAAGCCCAATACGTACCGTTGGCACTTACCTGAACTGAAAGCAAGCTAAGCATAGCCACAAAAAAATTAGCAGTCGTCAAAGGCAATCCTTGAGCATTTACAGCATTTTCAGCATTCAGGCAAAGCCTTTTAATTGCCCCCCAGGTTATCGGAGCCGCTTCAGTGGTAGAGACAGCGTACCTTCTCTTTCGTGAACGAGAAGGCAATGAAGACTTTTTCTCCGAAAGTTCTGGAGAAGCTTGTACCTCTTTATCGCAGGATGATACAAGTGACAGTTGTTTCATCTGGGGAACTAACATCGCAGCCACAAGACTATCTGGTTTCACTTTCTGTGGATGTGGTTCCGCCATCTCGGTAGTGAAATTTCTTTTCTGAAAGACGCTTCAATAAATTCCCCACTTCAGGGTGTCTGATTAATCGATCAGGAATCCAAATTGGTGAATCAAAATTCTGGGGAAAAATACAAGCGTATCCTCTGCCACTAGTTAATAATGTATCTGGCCCATTCCATTTTCCTGTTAAAACATCCTTCCATAATACCTTTGGTTTTATATTTTCTTCGTTTATCTCCCAATGTCTCATCATAGGAGTTTTCTCTTTATCATTCATATTTAAATAATTTAATACAAACATAGAATGGTTAAGTAAATGATGAGGAGAAAAATATTTTAAATCTCCATATTGCAATTTATAAATCATGTTTTTTAATACCTGATTGGTTCTTTCAATTATAGCTTGTCCTTGTGGGTTATAAGGAATTCCTGTACTATGGGCTATGCCAAACTGTTGGCATAATTGCTGAAAAGATTTAGAGACATAAGCAGGGCCATTATCAGTTTTTAACTTTCGGGGAATTCCCAAATAACTAAAACAAAACATCAAGTGCTGGCACACATCCTTAAAGGCCTCTCCGGTCCTAGCTGAGGCTACAATTACATGTGAAAAGGTATCCACACAAACATGTACATAGGATAGCTTTCCAAAACTAGGTACATGAGTCACATCCATTTGCCATAAATCATTAGCTCGCAAACCTCGAGGATTTACCCCTTGCTGAGGTACATTAGTTTGTGTAGGGCACACGAAGCAATTTTTTACTATTTCCCTTGCCGCTTCTCTGGTTAGGTTAAATTGATATCTTAAGGCATTAGCATTTTGATGATGCAGCTGATGAGATTTTATTGCTTCTTGTACTTTATTTTCATCTACTATAAAAATTTTAGTCAGGGCATCAGCGGAGGCATTGCCTTCTGCTAAAGGCCCTGGCAATCCAGAATGAGCTCTAATATGGCCTATATAATAAGGCTGTGTTCTTTCCCATATACTATTCTGTAGTCTTTTAAGTAACTTAATTATTGTACTCTTATTCTCAGGAAAGGCCGCTGTTTCTATTGCTGGAAATAATTTAACTATATATAAGGAATCAGTATATAAATTAATCTTTTTATCCCTAGTTAAATTCATCACTTCTATAACTGCCATAATTTCTGATTGCTGTGCTGAGCAATTTTTTGTATCTAATACTTTCTTATCATTATTAATAATATAGGCTGCCCTCCCTGAGGAGGATCCATCAGTAAATACTAATATGGCCTCTTCCAAAGGTTTCATCTTATAATATGTAGGAAAAACCACCATATGTTCCTTAAAAAACTGTAGCAATACACTTTTAGGCAAATGAAATAAAATCTGACCTCCAAATGAGGTCAGGGCTATTCCTAATGAATCTTCTAACAACAGCAAGGCCTCTAATTGATCTTTATTATAAGGTATAATTATGTTATCCATATCTCTTCCAAATAACTCTCTACTTCTCTTTCTACCTTTAATAATTAATAAACTAACCATAAAAGGGTACGAGGCAACAATCTTTTTTGGACTAGCAGCCAAATGTATCCATTCTAATGGTCCATTTTGCCATAATAATCCTGTAGGAATAACTGGAGTCCTTAAAATAATTAAATCCCAAGGTTTAGTATAATCTAGTCTTTTAATAAAAACGTTTTTTAAAGCTTTTTCTATTTTTTCTATTGCTTGTTTTCCTTCTGCTGTTAACTCTCTAGGGGATAAGGGGTTAGAATCTCCTTGTAGTATCAAAAACAAAGGTTTTAATTCCACAGTAGTAATTTTTAACAAAGGCCTTATCCAATTTATATCTCCTAAAAACTTTTGAAAATCATTTAAAGTAACCAAGTGATCAGTTCTTAGCTGAAAAGGTATATGCTGAATGGAAAACTCCTGTATTAATCTGCCCAAATAATTATAAGGAGGCTCAGTTTGAATTTTCTCTGGAGCAACTTTTAATCCATACTCCTGTAAAGCTTCCATCATATCCTGCAATGCCTGATGTAAGTAGGCCTTATCCTTATGGGCCAATACTATATCATCCATATAATGTATTAAATATATCTCTTTATGTTTCTGTCTAATATAACATATGGCTTGATCTACATATTTCTGACATAAGGTAGGGCTATTTTTCATGCCTTGTGGTAAAACTTTCCATTGATACCGTTGATATGGTCTGGTAAAATTAGAAGAGGGCACACTAAATGCAAACCTCTTTCTGTCCTCCTTATGTAAGGGGATCGTGAAAAAGCAATCCTGCAAGTCGATGACTATAATAGCATAATTTTTAGGAATAGCTACTGGAGAGGGAAGTCCAGGCTGTAAAGCTCCCATTGTTTCCATGGTTTTATTTATTGCTCTAAGATCTTGTAGTAGTCTCCATTTTCCTGATTTTTTCTTTATAACAAATATAGGAGTATTCCAAGGACTATTAGAGGGTTCAATATGTCCTGCCAATAATTGCTGTTTTACTAATTCTTCTGCAGTTGCTAATTTCTCAGAAGTCAGGGGCCATTGTTCCACCCACACAGGTTCCTCTGAAAGCCATACTATAGGGTCAGCTGCTTTTAGAACAATGGCCCCCTTTATAAATTTGGATAGCCCACTCCATGTTTATCATTTTTGGGCTCAGCAACCACAGGATATAATCTTCCCTCCTGTTTTTTTCCTAAACCTTTATCAGGGTCATATCCCATTTTTAACATTTGTGAAGAGACCCAGTCATCTGGGCGCCACTTGCCGAGGACCAGCCCCAGCTGGACAGGTTTTACCCAAAGGGGAGACGGAGTCGGCGTGGACAGAGCACAAGACACCTCAAAGGATGCAAGGATCTGACAAATTTATTTTCATGATTCCGAAGCACTTATACTATAAAGTAATCTCATTTTCAATCTTAATAACCTTATTCCCATACCAAAAAAATCCCTTACATAAGCCATAAAACAAAAGTAATTTACATTAGCAGATTACATCAGCAGGTTAAACAGGTTAAGTAATCTTCTTGTACCTGTATGTTCTGTTCAATCAGTCAATTATTCAAAGCACAAACTCAAGCACATTATTCTTTTAACAATTCTTGGGGGAGGGCGTTGTACCTTGAATCTGCCACCAAGTTCCTTTGCAAAGTACGTACAAAATATAATCTGTGCTTTATATCTATTTTTATACAGAAAACAATTAAACTTATTAAAGGTTGCCAAATAGCCTACTCTATCTAATTTGCTATATCCCATTATAACATAAAACCTCCCCACCACCATACCCAAGTGTTTTCTAACATATCTCTAGCTCCCCAGGAGGGCCATAACTCATTCAATTTGTCTTCTAAAGTAAGCTTTTACCACAAAAATGCTCCTATATATTTCCCTAAACCCAATGCCCTGGCCTGGGAATGGGGATTTCAGGTGTAATCTTTAAGGGAGCCGGGGTAATCACAATCTTTTTTGGTTTTACCCTAAATCAGGGTCTTTTCCTAAACCCTCCACCAAAACTGTAAATAATATATCCCAATACTAATAGCAATCCCATAAAAATCACCTTAAGCAAGAGTAGAGGAGAACAAGGGAACCACGCAGAGGAGAGCTTTGCTTCTCCATATTTGTACCTGACAGTACCAGCTTTGCTTGGCACTATGGGTCTCGTCCGTGCTGAGACTCAAAGGCACTTCCTATATGGCTCCCGGCAACTTTTAGTCCCGAATTAAGACATCTGATTTGTCTCCTAATTGGTCTCCCTGATTTAGAATCTTTATGTTCTCATCTGTCCATCCATACATCCAGCCATTATATTGGAAAACATTTATTGAGCACCTACTTTTGCTAGATACTCTTCTAGATACTGGCAATAAGCTTCCTCCCTCAAGAGCACATATCCCTACTAAGATGAATTGAAACATTAACCTCATGATTGTATTTCTCTACTCAGACTGTTCACTAGCTCAATGATTCACTATTTTCATTTTGTTTTTAAAATATAAACATATCACTTGTTGAAATTTTATGTCCTTGTACAGCTGCATCCTCCCAGGTTGCCAATAATACTCATGCTTATTCCCAGCTTTGTGCCCGTGTGGCTTTTGTCATGATGATCATATAGACAGACTGCTCTTCTTCAAACGCCTGTAGTTTTGTGTCACAAAACCTATCTCTGAATTATTTTTGTATTGTTTTCTTGGTGGTCTTTTTTCTTTTCTTTTTTAAGTTGTTTTTGATGTGGACCATTTTTAAAGTCTTTATTGAATTCGTTACAATATTTTTTATGTTTTGGTTTTTTTGGTTGTGAGGCATGTGGGATCTTAGCTCCCCGACCTGGGATTGAACCCACACCCTCTGCATTAGAAGGCAAAGTCTTAACTACTGGACCACCAGGGAAGTCCTTCTTGCTGTTTTTTCATGTGTACTGGTTTTTATTGGCAGTTTAGAATGATTACAAAGCACCTGATGATGAGGATTGTTATTTTGACCTCTGTATATCCCCCTTTCTCCCACCCGGGACCTAGGGCCGAGTCTAGAAGGGTGCTTATTCTATCCCCCTATCAATTCAGTCTGTACAGAGTGTGCTGGAGATCATTCTATGTGAGAGGAACCTACACTGTCAACATATTTTATA
This sequence comes from Leucopleurus acutus, assembly GCF_964270905.1. Taxonomy (NCBI): domain Eukaryota; kingdom Metazoa; phylum Chordata; class Mammalia; order Artiodactyla; family Delphinidae; genus Leucopleurus; species Leucopleurus acutus. The sequence continues at coordinate 67,536,285 of NC_139143.1, forward strand.
GGCCTCTTCTTATATTATTAAAAACAGAAAAACTGATGTTGAACTTTTTAGTAGTACTCAGACAGGAGGAGCAAAGTACAGTGTCTGGTGGTATATCTCTTCTTCCCCTCCCCCATCACTCGTGTTTGTAGGGGTTAAGTGTGGATACCTCAGTGGCCACTGAAAGGGAATGGGCCTCATAGGTGTTGAGAAAGTACTATTTTGTTTGTACAGTGATTAATGAAACTCATGCTTGTTTGAGTGCAAAAATATATGTATATGATTTGACTGATGTACATTTAAAAACTTGTAAATATATCAGTGACAAGCAATGAATAATAACCTAAATTACTAGATATGCAAGGTAACGTTTTATAAGAAGTAGAAGTAAAGTAGTAAGATATAGGAATACGTAAACAATTAATTTTTTGTAATCTTACAGCAGCAGATAAAATGGTCATGTAAAAAACCTGCTCAGATATGTTGAATTAGGTGTTGTGTAAACAGTGTTCAGTAGGAACTGAACGCACACCCCCTGCATTGGAAGGGCAGAGTCTTAACCACTGGACCACCAGGGAAGTCCTGGGAACTGGTCCTTATGTGAGCCTAAGATTGAAGTATTGACCAGTTATTGACTGAATACCGACTTGTAGAAGGCCCTGGGATGTGCACTTTGGGGATATAAAACTGAATGATACCCTCATTTTGTCCTCAGGAACTTACGTTATAGTAGAAACATAAGGTGTGTATATAAACAACTATAAATATGCTTCCAAAGGCTCAGCTAAAATGCAAGGGGATTTCAGAGTGCTGAAAAATGTCTTTCATTTGGGAGGCTCATGGAGATTTTTGTCGAGCAGGTGGAATTTGCATTGTGTCTTGACAAGAAGATATGTGAAGATTTTGAAGGAACTGAGAGAGACTGTTTCAAAAGTTTAGAAGTACCATAAATAAGGAGATATATGGTACATCTCATTGATCTAGGTCTGCAGAGTATTTAAGGGTGTATTTCAGCAGCATTCAGAACTGAAGTGTGATACTTTTTTGGTTTGGTCCCGGAAAAACTAAATAGGCCAGTTATTTACTTACCATTTTAGAGTCTACCTGTACTTATCTTTATTCATCTTCCAGGAAGAGCCAGCCAGTTCTTCCTAGGATGTGATGATGGATAAGAACTAGTTCTCTGATTTTCCCCTCCTCAAATAACAGTTTTTGCTTGGCTGTTGACCCATCCTTGCATAGGTGGTTCCTTAAAAGGAAGAGGAAATTACAACTCTGTAGTTCAGTGGTAAGAAGTGTAGTTAGTTAGAAGGCTCACCATTTTCCTGAGTGGGTGGGCTTTTATTTTGGCAAATCTGTGTGAGACAGATTTTCTTCTCTTTTTTTTTTTTATAGCTTTCACTCAATAAACAGAGGATTCAATAAAAGACAGTTTAGTTTGTGTCAAAATTAAATACTTTGAAATTTGGAAGAGTAGAAAAGAGGATGAAGGTAGAAGGACTAGAGTAAGATGAAAGGTATAAACAGTTTTACATTGCTTAGATATTAAAAATTTCCTTGTATTAAGTAATAAACCAAAGTGCAACAGAGGGTGCTTACTGCTGTCCAATCATGAGGAGAACTAGTATTTTAAAACTTCAGCCAAAATTTCCTAGTTCCTTACAGTTGGCTAAAGTACTTTTAAAAATAGTAATGAGAATATTTTGTTACACTTATATTGATTTATAGAAGACAGCTAAATTGTGAGATCCCATAGGAAATGAGGGAAGCTGCAAAAGTTCAGTCTCAATTCTTGGGCAAGTGGGAAAATGTAATGAGAAATACGCTAACAAGCTTGCAGCAAATTTGATATAGTTTTTAAAGTTTGCCAAGTACTTCATTGCTTGCTGGAAGAGAAAAAACTTATAAGTGGCATTGAGTTATGATCTCATGGGTTCAAATAACTTATACAAATAAATATTTAAACAGTACACATTTTTAACTTGGTGTTTAGCTATTAAACTAGTTCTGTAGAAGTGATTGTTCTTGCTGGCTAGGATATAATTGCTTAATTCCAGTGAAGGGTTGTATTGGCTGTTTCACTGGACTCTGTTTTAGATACTTGATTTCAGAAACACTGCTTCTTTCTTTGCTTCATCTTTCTATGAGGATTTTAAGCAGTTTGACTATGCCACTCAGTCCTGACCCAATAGCATGACAGGCTGTTTCCTTACAACCTCGTTGAACTACAGAGTCATAATTTCCTCTTCCTTTTGAGCTACTACGCTCATGCACGGATGGGTCAATAGCCAGCGTGAATTAAAATACCCCTCAGAAATGATTTCTTCCATCTTTCTGAATATACAATTGTTTCTCTCTGTACTGTCTGTTTTCAATTCAGGCAATTCAGGCACATTTATTTTAGTGACTGATATATTGCTTGGTTCCGGTAGGGAAAATCCTTTTTTTTTTTCTCCTTTTTGAGGGTGGTGAGCCTGAAAGGAAAAAAGAGGATGTGAAGGGAGCAGTGGGTGGTAATACAATGTTTTTCAAAGGTTTTTGGCTTTACTTATAGCTCATAAAATCAGTTTAGTGGGTCTCTATCGATGTTTGAAAAAAAGACTGGAATAAAAAATATCTTAGTAATCTGAAAAAGAATGGATATATATGTATAACTGAATCGCTTTACTATATACCTGAAACTGACACAACGTTGTTAATCAACCATTCTCCAATATAAAATAAAAATTAAAATAAATTTAAAAAATAAAAGAAGAAAAGAAAAAATATCTTAGTACACAGTGCATAGTAAGGATAAATATTGCGTGAAATTTATCAGTAACATATTTACATGTATGTGTATATTGGGTCATAATGTGAAGTTATTACTGTAATAGTCAAAAGTTTGAAAGCTACTATTATAATGGGTTTTTAAATATATAGAAAAAAATATGATAATTGTTCCTAAATTACATATACTTTCTGTAATTTTAAAAAATAACTAATAACTATGCATCTTTTCTCATTTAGATTCTAAGCTCCTTCATCAGTCTTACTCATTCAACTTTGTAAACGTTTTCCACTCCTATCCTCTGTGCCCAATATACTACTTTGTACTTTGATGACTCTCAATTAGTATTTCTCTCTTAACAATGATGCTTTGCATTCTATAGTCGTAAGATATGCAAGCAGCAGCCATTTAAAAATTTCACCTTTGACAATTTCAGAAACTAGATGTACAGTACTGGTTTCAGACATATAATAGATGATTGGTACATAATGTCATTACGTGTTTTTTTTTGGCTGCGTTGGGTCTTCGTTGCTGCATGCGGGCTTTCTCTAGTTGCAGTGAGCGGGGGCTACTCTTTGTTGTGGTGTGCGGGCTTCTCATTGTGGTGGCTTCTCTTGTTGCGGAGCATGGGCTCTGTGCACGCAGGCTTCAGTAGTTGTGGCGCATGGGCTCAGTAGTTGTGGCTTGTGGGCTGTAGAGCGCAGGCTCAGTAGTTGTGGCGCATGGGATTAGTTGCTCTGCGGCATTAGTTGCTCTGTGGGATCTTCCCGGACCAGGGCTCGAACACGTGTCCCCTGCGTTGGCAGGTGGACTCTTAACCACTGCGCCACCAGGGAAGCCCTGTCATGAAGTTTTTTTTTTTTTCGGTACGCGGGTCTCTCACTGTTGTGGCCTCTCCCGTTGCGGAGCACAGGCTCCGGACGCGCAGGCTCAGCCCCCATGGCTCACGGGCCTAGCTGCTCCGCGGCATGTGGGATCTTCCCGGACCGGGGTATGAACCCGTGTCCCCTGCATTGGCAGGCGGACCCTCAACCACTGTGCCACCAGGGAAGCCCCTGTAATTAAGTTTTAAAAGATGCATTTCTTTGAATAACTGAAGTTACTTGGGATAGTCTTCTCCTCAGTTACTGTTTTGGGGCAGAAGAATCCAAAGTATTGTTCTTCAAGATGCATTCCTGAATAACTGTTATTTCTACTACATAGAATTGTATAACTAGCAAAGATACCCTTCAAAATAATGGAGGTGAAATAAAGACATTTCCAGGCAAACATCTGCTATGTTTCTGAATCCACACTACCACATCATACTACTGTTGCCACTGCAGTTTTTTCTCTTCTATTTTTTTCTCTTCCATGAACTGATTTTCATTCCCTAGGAGTCTTGTATTGACCTTGAGTAACTCCTTTTCCTTAATCTCTTACAACACATCTTAAATGCAGTTTCCAGAAACATGTAAGAAGGGCCTCAGTAACCTTGACAGAGTCCCTCTATAACTGTAGAATGTTTCCTGTTCTTTCTTGGATTGAGGCCAAACAGTTTTCATTGTTAGTGATCTCCTCTGATTTATTATTGCAGCCGGCTTTTGTGCTCAAACGTACCTTGTAGACAGGCTACCTTTCTCACTGTCTCTCATCTCTGCTGCTCTTTTGGCTGACCCAAAACTCTTCATTTTGATATTTTTCCTGATTCAGTTCTTTCGGTATCTGGAAATGAGCATTGATTTTTGGCATCAGACAAACTTTTCTTTAAATTCCAGCACTGGCCCTGACTAGCAGTTTGATCTGTGTACCTCTGGACAATTAACTTTAATGTCTCTGAATCTCTTTCTCATGGGTGAAAATTGGGGGAGTACCTCCATGATAAGTTTCTGGTGAGGATTAACCTAGACAGTGTATTACGTACCCCTAATGTACTGTTAGTTTATCTCCCTTTTCCCTCCCTATCTGCTTGAGTCAGTATTTGATTCTAACAGTTGTGAGAGGTAAATAAGATTTGTAAACATTGATTAAAATAGTAGCAGTTTAGAGAACAGTAAAAGAGTCACAAGTACCAGCAATCAGATGTAAACAGTGTATCCCGTTGATTTATGCAAGATTATGATAGTTGGTACCGTAAAAAAACAAAACAAAACAAAACAATAATGGCTCTGCCTTCCTTCCTTCCTTTTCTTCTTTCTTTCTTTTTAAGCATTTTTAAGTGTTCAGTCTTTAAAGGTGGTAACATTTGTGTCAGTATGTATTGGGCTGATACCTTATCTTTCCAATATCCTCTAGAGGCCTTATCAGAATGAAAGGTCCCTGGAAGAATAAAGGACTTGTTAAGGGGGTCTGTTACAATGGAGCAATTTATAATCAAAACTCCTCTTCAGAAACCTTGTAGTTTATTTGTAAAAAGAAATAAAGATAATTTTTTGCTATTATCATGTATTATTCAGAAATAATTCATCTTCACTTAACATGTACACAAACGCATATACACCCATGAACTCATCCTTTACCCCAAGTACTTATGTATGGGGGTACATTTCTAGCCATATTAATATTTTATTTTGTTTCTTCTGCATTTATAATTGATGTGGGATTAGATAATGAGTATGATTTTCAATTTTTCCTGCCTTTCTCCCAGGCTTATTGCTATCAGGAATAAAAATTTACTTGAAAAGTTACCTTAAGTAGACATTTTATTTCACTGTTGAGCCATTAAATGAAGATTTAGATAATTTATTTGAAAATTATTTCCTGTGTTTTATTTTAGATACCAGAGAAGCCTTGGACTGACATGCTTTCTTATAAGTACATATTTCTCTCTTTTAAATAAAATATAGAACATTTCTGCTTTGCTTTGTGGAACTGGAGGCAGATTCTTTAGATTTTACTCCTATTTCATAAGCATTCACATAGCTTCTCAGATTTCTTCTTGGTCCTGGAAACTAGTCACATAATTAATTTTGCATCTTAGAGTAGTTAAATGGTAAGATGTGATACCTGCTCTTTTGAACATATAAGTTGTTTATAAGTATAATGTCCAATATGACTTTAAATATTATATTAGCTATAGAATGTAAGTGCTTTGTTATTATTTTCCATAACATTTCTGTGTTTCCATGCCGAGCCAAAGCACATGGTTTAAGTTTTCACATCTACAATTTGCAGCAGTAATTTCGTGTTGATTAATGTAATCTGTGATTTTTTTCCAGTGATGCTTTTCCTTTGAGAAGTTTGAATTATAATACTAATCATTAATGTGTAATAGATGATGTCATAAAATTTAGAAAGAAAATTGTTGCTCAATTTTGTACTGGTAAAAACAGACCCATAACTTTGAGCTCCCTAAAGGGCAAAAATTTGTACTGACTCTGGCTTACTACATGTCCTTTATAAAAAATTACTTACAGAAATAACTATATATGTTCAGTAGCTATACTTTTCATAATAAATACAATTTTAGTCACATTTGTGGTTTTCTGTTTGCCACAAATTCTTTTTTCCTTCCTACTGATTTTTTCTGCAAAGACCTTTAAAGAACTACTTACTAGGATTTGCTGCAGTGCAGGCTGCAGCATCACGAATCAAAAGAGGCCCTTCTTGTATATCAGAAAAAGGCCAGTAAGGGAGATGAATGTGTGCAGTGCAGCTCGAAAGTCACATGTGGCCCTACAAGCCACCGTCACTGCTATAAGACTTAGGCAACAGAAATCCTAGTGCTTTATATACACTAAGTCATCTAATCCCCACAACTACCCTAGGGGGAAAGTACTATTACTATTCCCATTTTATGGGTGGGGAAACTGAGGCTCAGAGAGGCTCTCTCCTATCTTGTCCATGTCACCCACCCCAGGTCTGTCTGACTCTATAGCCTGTGTTCTTAGCTATCCTGAAGTATTCCCCATCTGACCCCAAAAGAAAATTCTTTGTAGTTTCCTGGATTTTCTTTTCAAGCAGCACAGCTCAGAGCCATGTCATTTGCTATAGGCTACCAGCAAATGAGAGAAGCAAGAGTAGCGGCAGCAGGCTCAATTTGGCACATGCATTGCCAAATACTGATAATGCCAGGTCCAATCAGTATTTGTTGATTGATTACTATAGAGTGATCAGAAATGGAATGGTTCTTTTTTTTTTTAATTGAAGTATAGTTAATTCACAATAACAATACTGTGTTAGTTTCAGGTGTACAGCAAAGAATATATACATGTATTTTTTTCAAATTATTTTTCATTATAGGTTATTACAAGATATTGAGTATTGTTCCCTGTGTTACACAGTAAATCCTTGTTGCTTATCTATTTTATATGTAGTAGTATCTGTTAATCTCCTACTCCTAATTTATCCCTCCCCCAACCCTTTCTCGTTTGGTAACCATAAGTTTGTTTTCTTTATCTGTGAGTCTATTTTGCAAATAGGTTCATTTTCATTATTTTTTAGATTCCACAGATAAGTGATATCATATAGTATTTGTCTTTGTTTGTCTGACTTCACTTAGTATGATAATCTCTAGGTCCATCCATGTTGCTGCAAATGGCAAAATTTCTGGAATGGCTCTTTCTGCCCAGTAATATTGAAGTGTATGAGGCCAAGGTACAATTATACTTGGTGGCACAAGCTTAATAAACTTACTCTTGAACTAAGGGATATTTTTAAAAGCATACGCGCATGTGAAAGATTGTTAGTTTCACGTGATCCATGTAGGGCTGGGCTTTCCTTTTTACATATATATTACCCAAAATGAATGACTAGACATAGAACTTATACTCTTCACAAAAGTTAACTCAAAATGGATTACAGACCTAAATGTAAAATGCAAAGCTATAAACTCCACTGCAAGCACAGAGAAAGCACAGTGGTTAACTTCATCTAGTGTTGGGTCCTGGCCAAATGATGCAATGAAAAGAATTGTTAAGAGCATGATTGACAAGTCAAGGAATCTGTGATGGATAGGGAAGAAAGTGAAGGAAAGAGGCTGGTGGGTTGGGGATGTGTGAAAGGGCTGCTGCGCTGGAAAACCTGATGATATAAAAGAGGGAGAAGTTGAACAAACTAACTGTAAGAACAGGAGGATATGGGCAGTGAAGAGAATGCTTGAATCCCTGAATTTGGTGGTGGAACACCTTCAGGTAATAGCAAGGGTCGGGGTGTGGCTACCTCATCTGTATTAATCCCGTCCTTTCTTCTAGCATTATCTGCAAGTTCATTCATTATCATGCTTTAATCAACGTACATATGGTTTTAAATTTACCTGTTTTACTAATGAACATTATTATTTCTATCGGTTATCACCTATTTTTCAAAAAGGAATTGAAAGAAGGAAAAATGTTTTCAAAATGAATGGAAGAAACTTACCTAAGTAATCAGCCTGTACGTGGTATAAGCCTACTATTTAAAAAAAAAAATGACTGAACTGGGAGATGATTCATACCAGAATGTCATTTGAATGGACAGCAATTTTCATATGCTACATTTTAAAATGACATTTTTCTTTTTTAGAAGGCATTACAAACTAAATTTGGAAAAACAATCTAAGGTTTTTCGACATTTAAAAATGCATTCCATCAAAGGGAAATTAAAAATAAAGGTTGTAAAGTGCTTTACAGCACATTCTGATGACTAGTTATATAACCAGTGTAAAATGGGTTTTGAGTAAGATGAGAGAAAAATTAAATGACCTACTTAACTGAGTCAGTTGTGATATAGTAGAACAGTGAATGCAGAGCCAGGAGTTCTAAGTTTTTAGAAATAAATAAGAGTAATGCAACACAATAGTTTTTTATTTTTCTATTTTTTATTTTTTTGGTCAAAAAAAAGAATTTGTGTGATTGTTTGACTGGCTATTCTCCGTGCTAGATTATAAGGTCTATGAAGGCAAGGGCGATGTTTGTTTCTAATCATCATTGTCATGTCTTGATGTATCCTAGTACCTAGCATAGTACCTAGAACATGGTAAGTGGTCAATCTGTTGAATACACGAATTGGTGGATGGAAATCAGATGATGTATAAAGGTGTGATAGCTTTGCCTTATCCTTTTCATCATGTAAGTAGTGAGGCCTATACTTAAATAATGGTAAGATTGTATGTAGAGATATAAATAGGTTGAAGCAAGTCACTTTGACAGTTGTAAGCATTTTATTAATTCAGAGAATACTGAAATACACGGTTTGAACTGTAGACATGAGATTGAACACACTATCATACAGCCCTTCAAGTGAATGCTCTAAAATCTAAGCTCTAATTTTAAATCCTGTAAGAGCTGGAGATGTTGGAGATGCTCTGAGATTAGAAAGTCATCATTTCACCCTGAAATTCTGATCTTTAATTTTGCTGATTTGCTTCTGATCATTAATCATTCTGATTTATTGACAATGTTAAAAATTCATTGTTTTGTTTACTGTTGAACGTTAGCCAGTGCCTTTTGGTTCTAACAGGAGACCTTTTCAGTTTTCTATGCTGTGTATCAGACCCTTTTACAAATGTGCTCACATTAATTTTTACAACTGTTTGTAATCGGTATGATTTTTCTCATTCTCCAAATGAGGAGACTGAGCATACAGAACTCCAGGACCGTGCTCCAGACACACCACCTGTTTTTATTTTGGCTAATGCTTACATTAACTGAAAGTCAAACCCAAATTTTTATAGAATATATAGAAACTCCCACATACGACTGTGCTTTGTATTAAGAGGCCTGTATAAAACTAATAACATTTTCTTTTAAAAATCTGAATGACTTTCCTTTTTCTTCGTTCTGAAACCATGGTTTCAGATTTGTTCTCAGTGGATTTACCTCTTTCTGTATAATGCAAAAGGATATTCTCCTCTCTGCTTTTGTGTTGGGGATTTGCTCTCTGTTACTTTCTCTGCATTCCACCTCTACTTGAGAATGCATTTTGCTTCAAAGCATCCCTCCCCCAACTCCAATCTACCTTTCTAACTATCTGTTTTATAAGGGGAGGGGAAGAGTAAGTTTCATATAAAATTAAAAAACACGATGTATCTAATTTCTCACCAAAAGTTCTACCATGTAAAACACTTTAAAATGAAGACTTTTTATAGGGAAATTTATTTTTTGTACTGACTATATAAAGTTTAGAAAATACAAAGAAGTAGGAGAAAAATAAATCTTAGCTTTTAATGTTAATTTTCCCATTCTTTTTGTATCATATATCTGATATGTAATTGTTTACACTGAGTTTTAAAGGGCTGTTTTTATGATTTTTATGATTTTATAAACAAATTTACATTGGGAGAACACAGACAATAACAATATAAAGGTGGGAAAAAAACTACAGAATGCTGCCACCCAAATTTAACTGTTTATATCTTAGTGTATTTCCTTAACATTCATGTTATACTCTTTGATTATTTGTTTGTTTTGTTTGATTTTTGTATTTACATTCTGATTTTATTGTATAGTTGGTAGAAGAGAACTCCAAGAGTTCTAGATGATATATGATATGAGGGAGGATCTACTGACAAGTAGTATCTTTGCTGGGTGTTTAATTAGTCCTTACCTAATTAAAGAGAAAAAAAAAACTGGCTTCAGGTCTTCAATATAATTTGAAATTAAACTCTAAAGAAAACTATAAATTAGAAAACAATTTAACCCCTCTTGACATCAAATAATAAAAGTAACACAAGCACCAAACAGGGTCAACCAGGGCAGAAAGGTGTAAATTGAAAAGGACCCTCTCCAGTCCCCCGACCCCCTCATGCACTGTGAGAGAGATGAGTGTGTGCAGTGAACCCCTAAAGTCATCATCACTGGCTTGTCACATTCCTGAGTGTCCTTCCAGAACACTGTTCCCTACCGATACTACGGTATTACGTTGAATAATAAGAATTTGGGTCATCATCCCTCAAGTTCTGGGGACATGAAAATGAATGCTCATTAGGTTTCTCTGTGCTGATCTAGCAAAAGGAATGGAACCACTTTTGTTTAGGATTAATAATACTCTGATTACAGTTTCCCCACTCTGCCTCGGGTTTGGTTATTGTTTACATAACCACTGGCATGTTGTTTCTTACTCTTTGCCATCTTGCAGAACCACTGTGCTTTTTGCTGCTTAACGTCTCTCTCCCCTTGCTGCCCCCAAGCTGCAGCTCATGAAAGCTTCTCTTCCATTTTTTTGGCTCTCTTTTTAGCTTTTTGACTATAGTGTGATTAGGGGAGGAAAAAGTATTCCTCAATCCTCTTAGGGTCCCCGGGTCTGAAATTTAAACTGACAAAGATTAACAGGAGAAAAGCATACATGTTTATTTAATATAAGTTTTTCGTGACATGGGAGCCTTCATAAGGAAATGAGGACCTGAGGAAACAGACCTGAGTATTTTTATGCTGGGTTTGATGAAGACTGGACAGTCTTGGAGGAATATGGTAAGTTAAGGAGTAGGAGGGAAGGGTGGTAAACTAGGAGAAACTCAGAGAGGGCAGTTTGTTGGGAGTTTCTTCGGTGTCCCTTTGCTTTCAAAGGGACAGGGCAGCTCTCACATGAGGGTTTTATGACCTATTTCAGGGAAGAAGGGTTGGGTAAAGGTCAAAGTGACCTTCCTGCTTCTGTTGTTCTCTCAAACTCCTTCGGCTTAAAATATTCAATATGCCAAGGTTTCATATGTTGGGAGTAGTGTGTTTCGAACCTTGTAGTGTGGCTATCTGCTTATAATATTAAAAAAATGAGATGGCACATTGGTGATTATTTACAAAATTGGAACAAAGTGTGCTTGAATGTTTTATTATGTATAAATTATATTTGAAATGTTCAGAAGAAGGAAAATGATTTAGCTTCTTTAAGAAAAAGTCTCATTTTGCTAGAGCATAATCTTTAAATGTTCTGCATAATGGTATTTCTGACAGAAATGGAAATCTCTGTTGTCCCGGTGATCATCCAGGCAGTGACATTCTCATCCGAAGATCTGGCAGAAAACTGGAGGTGGCCCTATGTGTGACTAAAGTGTTAGTTTCTCCCTCTTGAGTTGGCCCTGGAAGCCCAGTATTATGGAAAGATCTGAGTCATAGCAAGTGGAGTTGCAAGTTTTAACTCAGTCGTTAACTAGCTCTGTGACTTTATGCGAGTTATTTATATTTGCTTGCCTCAGTTTCTTTATCCATAAAATGAAGGGTTTGAACACGATGATATTCAGCTTTGAGATCACTGAAAAAAAAAAGGAATGGAGTTCTTTGCTAGATTTGCCTCAACTTAGCTGAAAATAAAATTCTTAAAATTTCACAGGTAACTTTGGGTTAGGTGTGTGGATGTGAATATGTGCTCGTGTGTGTGTGTGTGTGTGTATGTGTAGTGAGGCAACTAGTTGAAAGGCCAGCCTGAATGAGATGTTCAGATGTACCATTGTTTTCTGCCAAGTTCAGATGTACCACTGTTACATCTCTAGACATCTTTTGACTCTAGGAAATAACTAAAGTTTCTACTGCAAATGTTAAGGTTAAATCAAGTTTGAATACAATTTTTACTTGGCATGATAAACCTTTTTTCATAGAGGAAACAATACTTGCTTGAGAGTTACTTTCTTCTATTAAATAGAAATTCTGTTATTATTCATATATAGTTTTTTTAACAATCTCATTGAGGTAAATCAGTTATAGATGAAGGAATGGGCTAATTGTTTGAGAGAGTATGAAATATTTTTTCTTTGTGTGTAGGTGCTGTTGTGAAACTCTATGCCAAAACTTCAAGAGGTCAGACCCAAGAGCTTAAGCATTTTTGAAATCTTGTGGACATAGTTATTGTATCTTTTTCTGTGTGACTATTATTTATCAGATTTATTGAACTGATCTGTAGTGTTGCAAACTCTCCTTTCGACATCGCATTAGGTTGTTTGGTTTCTGATGGAATTTTAAAAGTTAACACAACTCTATTCTTTCCCCTCAAAAGTGTGACCTCTGGTATCTATTTACTTTTTTTCTTTTTTTACAATAAAAAAGTAATTGTTTTTGTTGTTTTTTCTTAGAGGTGATGACTATGTTAGAATATAGTACTCACAGTGAAAATGGTTTCAAAGCAGCAAGTTATTGGCAACACAATATATATATATATGTGTGTGTGTGTGTGTGTGTATATACTTTCTGTAATTTCCTAAATAACATCTGCTTTGTAAAATTTTGTTTGGTATCATAAACTGATGGTATTTTATTTTACTTTACTTTAAAACAGCTTTATTGAAATATAACTCACGTGCCATAATATTCACCAATTAAAGTGTACAATTCAGTGGTTTTTAGCATATTTATCATTACAGACAATTTTAGAACATTTTCATTACCGCAAAAGAGTAATACCATACTCATTAGTAGTCATTCTCATCCCTCCCTCCCTGAAAACCCTGGCAACCACTAACCTACTTTTTGTCTCTAGATTTGTCTGTTCTGAACATTTCATATAAGTGAAATCATATAAATGGTATATGTGATCTTCTGTAACTGGTTTCATTTATTTAGCATAATGTTTTCAAGATTCATCCATATTGTAGCATGAGTCAGTACTCCATTCCTTTTTATTGCCAAATAATATTCCATTTTATGGACATACCACAATTTATCCATTCATCAATTGATGGACATTTGGGTCACTTCCACTTTTTTGACTATAATAAATAGTGCTGCTATGAACATTCATGTACAAGTTTTTGTATGGGTGTATAGTATATTTTCAATGAATAAAGCTGTTATGAAAATTCATGTACAAGTTTTTATATGGGTATATACTATATTTTCACTTCTCTTGGGTATATATCTAGGAGTGGAATTGCTGGGTCATATGTACTCTATGTTTAACATTTTGAGGAACTGTCAAACTGTTTTCCAAAGTAGCTGCATCATTTTACATTTCTACCAGCAACATATGAGAGTTCCATTTTCTCTGCATCCTCACCAACATTTATTATTGCCTGTCTTTTTTATTATAGCCATTCTAGTGTGTGTGAAGTATTATCTCATTGTGGTTTTAATTTCCATTTCCCTAAGAGCTACTGGTATTGAGCATCTTTTCATAGGTTTAATGGCTATTTGTATATCTTCTTGTATCTTCTTTGGAAAAATGTCTACTCAGATCCTTTGCCCATTTTGTAACTGGGTTGTCTTTTATTATTGAGTTGTTAGAGTTCTTAATACATTCTGGATACTAGACCCTCCCTTATCAGATATATGATTTGTAAATATTTTCTCCAGTTCTGTGGGTTGTCACTTTGCTCCCTTGATGGTATCATTTGGAGTCCAAATTATCTATGTTTTTGCTGCTGTTGTTTTGTTTCATTTTTTGTTCACTTGTGCTTTTGATTTCTTGTCTAAGAAATCATTTACTAACCCAAAGTCACAAATGTTTTCTTCTAGCAGTTTTTCTAGCTTAGCTCTTAGTGTTTATGTCTATGATCCATTTGAGTTAATTTTTGTATAAAGTGTGAGGTAGGGATACAGTTTCATGTATTTTTTGGCCTATGGATATCCAGTGGTCCCAGTACTGTTTATGGAAAGACTGTTCTTTCCCCATTGAATGGTCTTGCTGCCCTTGATGAAAATCAGTTGATCATATACGTATGAGCTTATTTCTGGACTCCCTTCTATTAGATTAATCTATATCTATTCTATGCCAGTATTATACTGTCTTGATTACAGTAGCTTTGCAGTGTTTTGAAAATAGAAAATGTGAGGTCTCCAACTTTGTTCTTCTTTTTCAAGACTGCTTTAGCTCTTCTGCGTCTCTTGGGTTTCCATATGGGTGTTATATAGGTTTTAAAATATAGTTTTATATTTAAGGTTTTTTTGGTATTTTATGAGGACAAACCTCACTGACTCTTGATTTCTTAAGATTCTGAAATTGGGATATAATTGAAAAGAGATATTTTGTTAAGTATGTTTGATGTCACAGGGAGTAACCTGATTTCCTTATCCTATTTTGTAATAATCCATACCCTTTCTCCTACATGTTTGTTAAAGGTTACAAAATTGACCCTGTCTAGAATTATTTAACTTTACATAGAGGAGTAGTTAAATAAATCAGTTCATCATTAGTTTAGGCCCACTGAATGCTTTCTTTAACACTGACTTTTGCATCATTTTATGTAAGTAGTGCTGTTTAGTGGGACAAAACATGTGCTTTGCAAAGTCTGAAGAACCAAAGTTTGAGGGCTGACTTACTCATTTCTTTGCTTTGTAACCTTGGACCAGTGTTCAAATTTTCTGAGCTTTACTATCCTTGTCCATGAAATAGTATCCCTATTTCTGTCAACCTACATTGTCTGTTGTGAGAATGAAATGAGATAATGTATGTAAAGAACCTGCTACTTAGTAGCTACTCTAAAAATTATTATTGTCATGCTTAATGGTTATCATTAATTTCTTAAAGTTTGAATGGCACTAATTTAGTAAACATTTTGATAATTGTTTTCCTGTTGTCTGAGCACTAGGAGATAAAGAAAGGTCATTCTAACAGAACAGAGGGCGAAAAATTGAACAAAATGTCTCCAGTTTGTGTGCCTATTAGCTTAAGAGACATTCTCCTCACTGATGTTCATTGGAATTTGAGAAAAGGTCGAGCAACTGATGTAGGAGATACTTTTTTTGCTTCACATAATTTGAAGAATGTTGTCTTCCCCTCACACCCTTTATATTCTTATTGATCTGAATTCAAATTCTACTTATTTTATATCCCACAAGACATTATTGTTATTTTGTATATGCATTATTTATTTAGATTTACCCACATATTTACATTTCCATTGTTTTTCAGTCCTTCTGTTCCTTGAATCATCTTGAATCATTTTCTTTTTTCCTTCAGAACTTCCTTTAGAATTTCTTTTAATGTAGGTGCATTGGCAATAAATTTTCTGTTTTTGCTTGTCTAAAAATATCTTTATTTCACCTTCACCTCTTGAAGGGTAATTTTGCTAGTTATAGAATGCTGTGTTGGCAATTACTTTTCATTCTTGAATTTCTGATTGATTAAAAAATGGATTCTGGCTCTCTGGTGAAATTATTAATCTTGACATATATTTTTCATACCTATCATTGTTATTTTGAAGCCTTTTCAGATAATAACTAGGGTATTCATGGATTTCTTTCTATTGTCTGTTTTT
Organism: Leucopleurus acutus; assembly: GCF_964270905.1. Lineage (NCBI taxonomy): Eukaryota > Metazoa > Chordata > Mammalia > Artiodactyla > Delphinidae > Leucopleurus > Leucopleurus acutus. The sequence goes on from NC_139143.1 coordinate 67,552,109, forward strand.
TTTCTCTTGGTCTTCTTTTTTTGGTATATCTGGTAGTTTGTCTTTGAAAGCTTGACATTGTGTATGAAAAGCCATATTTCCATTTCTGGAGATGCAGGGGGCTGGAATGGAGGAAACATCACTTATCATAATTGAACATTGAGTGAACACAAAACTTGTTTCAAATTTTGTAAGGATCTGTTTACCTTTAGTTTGCCTATGCTCCTGGAGTATAATGCTCCAGGAGTCACAACAGAAAGGCTAGATAGTTTATCAGTGGTCTCCTTTTTGGTGGGTTTGAACTCTCATTTTCCTCCCTCCAGCACTGTGATGCTACTGAAAGCTCCATTGAACAAACACAGCTTTGAGCTCACTTCTCTGTGGTTTCCTTTTCTTCCGGATCTTTGCCCCTCAAGTCTTGTCTGCATTGGTAGGCCCAAATTCCAGTGTTTGTCTACTTATCTCCATGACACTGTCAAAAGCTCTGCTAGCTTCTCTGCCTCTTAGCAGCCTTCCCCTGCCACCTTCTTGGGATTCTGTCTCTTGTCCAGCTTGACTTAAGTCTCAGCACAGGTCCTCAGGTAAAAGCAGTATAAAGAATGCTGTGCTCACCTCAGTGAACGTCCTGTCTTTCTGAATCTTAGATCATCAAATCTGGCTGCCTTAGATGCTCTCCAATGTCATCAAACAGGTATATTTTTTTAACATCACACTTTCCTAGTTGTTCTTGGAAAGTAGCATTGATTTGCTCTAAGCTACGTTGTCAGCCAGAAATAGTACTTCCTCAGTTTGTTTTCTTCGTATTAAAACTGTTTTCTGGATGATGAATCATGAAAAATTCTACTACCTGACTCAGAGTTAAAGAGTGTGATTGGCAGCTTTTGTGGTTAAGGCTGCCTGGATAAATGGAAGTGCCAAGTTTCATTGGTTTTTCATTTGCATCACTTTCTTTGCCCTTTTACCTTCAGTTAGATGTCTCATCATTTCTTCCATTTCATAATTTTACTTTAGTGAAGGCAATATTTCAATGATGTTTTTGAGTGAATGAATATTTTAATATAGATAGTAAAAATTTTAATAAACCACTAATATTTAAATTTTATATTAAAAGGAGAGTATAATACTAGAATGCACAGTGAAACCTAACTTTTAAAAATCTATATTAAAAAATAAAAAAAAGCTGTATTTATAGGGATCAATATGAAAAATAATGAATGAAGAAAGTCTTGTTATAGTATATCTCTTACCTTTGTTTTCTCTTGACTAATAAACATTTAAATGTGTCTTTTGGATGATTGTGGGAAAAATAAAATAGTGTCTTAAAAGCTATCTCAATTATAGCTTATGAGTACAATCATAAATATAACTAGACATAGTACTATTAGAATTTATAAGTGAATTATTAACATAAAAGGAACCCGTCTATATACTATAACCAGAGAATCAGATGCTAAATCCAGAATTAGCTACAAAACCCTTAGATTCCTTTCTTCTTTATGTCCTCATTTGCTTATTATGATGAAAGACCTTTGGGGGCTAAGATATTAATAACATATGATGGGAAATCCTGCCTAATAGTCAAGGAAAGAGGGCCATTCTTTGACTTAACGTTTTCATTGTATGCACCTCACAGATCTTCAACTAGAGGGAGCTGAAGTGATCAAAGGGCCTCAGCTCCTGTGCTCTGGAATCTACTGCTGCTTTTGTGCTTAGGACATGCTTCCCAAGGGCTGCTCCCAGCCCGTGACTGAGAGGAGCAGGGATACTAAAGCAGGCCTGTTCCTGGAAGTCAGAGAACTCTCTGAGGGCTAACTGGCTTGCGCACCGCCCAGTGGTCTTTTTTTTTTTTTTTAACATCTTTATTAGAGTGTAATTGCTTTACAATGATGTGTTAGTTTCTGCTTTATAACAAAGTGAATCAGCTATACATATACATATATCCCCATATCTCCTCCCTCTTGCGTCTCCCTCCCTCCCACCCTCCCTATCCCACCCCTGTAGGTGGTCACAAAGCAACAAGCTGATCTCCCTGTGCCTTGTGGCTGCTTCCTACTAGCTAGCTATTTTACATTTGGTAGTAGTGGTCTTGCTGAACCTTCCTTAGTCTGTAGAGCAGTCCAGAAGGATTCCACCCAGTCTTCCTTCACTCTCTCCTTCACTCAGTGTCAGATTTGTATTGTGGTCTGTCAGCCTTCCCTGGATCCCTCCCTATTTTCTCTTGTAGGAATTTCCTGTACAGAATTTCTCTTACAGAATAGAATTTTTGCATGTTTAATCCTGTCTTGGCATCGTGTCTGTTTCTCCGGGGACCTAGACTAACACATTCTCTCACTGTTTCTATAAAAAAATACTATCATGTGAAATTACTAAGGAGAGTAAAGGTGCTTACTATAATTTGAATGACAACAATATTCTAATACTGCTGGAGTCTTAAATTTAGAACAGTTATGTTCTAAATGTAATTGAGAGCTAGCCACTCAGAATTTTTTTCTCATACTAATTTTCTTTTCTTTTTTTTCTCATACTAGTTTATTGATTATCTGCTTATATGTAAACTTGCTTTCAGAAGGACTGAATTATCACAGTAGTCAGATCAGGAGCTCATGTTCTAAAAAAAATATCAATTTATCCAGGATGATTGGATGGCTGTGAAGTATTAAGCAGTTCATAAGTCATCTTTGAGATATCTAAGGGTGTTTAATAAGAAATTAGAAGGAAATATGTATGAGGGTATGTTGATAACTGGTATACTGTTGAAAAGCAGAATTATTCAATACAATAAGTAATAATAAATTTCTTCATTGCAAATATTTGGTAATTCTTTCAATTTGTATGATTTTTACAAGAGTGCTTATATTTTATATGTTAGTGTTAAAATTCTTCTATCCTTCTTTACAGAATCATAGTGAAAGATTCGTTTTCATTGCAGAGTGGTATGATCCAAATGCTTCACTATTTCGACGTTATGAGCTTTTATTTTACCCAGGGGATGGATCTGTTGAAATGGTAAATGAGCCTTTTTTTGCTTTAAAGTTGGCAAACGGAGTGAAGGTGGGATCCAGAGAGGAATAGGATTGCCTTTTTTATAGTTGCTTTTAAAAATACATTCTTTTCATTTTGGGAAGTTTAAACATTTTGGTATTATAATTCCAATACAAGAAGATAACCTTGTGTCTTTACTTTTAATAGAAATTATTTTTTTGGTTAGAAAACTGAAGTGGGATTATTTATGCTTTGGATTAAGTGATAGTCAATAAGTGGCTATAGATAAAGATTATCATGCTCATAAATGTGTCACCATTGTTGAATGCTGTTATCGCTACAAAAAGTCAAATTGAAGAAGACTGAGTTAAAAGAGTCGTGCTTGTTTCTTTGTGTCCCTTTGTTGAGGACTCCTTTTGCAGGTGGACCTATTTGGTATTGGGATTTTGTGTTGGCAAGAAAGCAGAAATTTGGAATTTTTCTGGGATTTCATAGGCACTAATTTGCTGCAGTGGTTTGGAAATAAATCTTTCTATCCAGGGTTTTTTAAAGTATAAAATTTGTAATTTTTATGTTATTACTAGAATAGACTAGGAAATACAGGTTATGAAAGAAATTATGATTTGTACTTATAGCAAAAATGAAACAGAATGTAACTTATGTTTAATAGAGCAAAATTAATAACTATTTCTAGTTTTATAATAAGGTTAACATTACCTACTGATAATTATTTGTTTTATTGTATTGTTTTTGATTCCAGCATGATGTAAAGAATCATCGCACCTTTTTAAAGCGGACCAAATATGAAGACCTTCACTTGGAAGATTTATTTATAGGCAACAAAGTGAATGTCTTTTCTCGACAACTGGTGCTACTTGACTATGGGGATCAATATACAGCTCGGCAACTGGGCAGTAGGAAAGAAAAGTAAGAAAGCAAGTATATAATCTTTTTAAAATTCTTAGAACATTATGTATGTCTTGATACCAAATTCAAACTTCTTGTTTCTATCTTTTGTTTTTACAGTATAGATATTTTTCAGTGATCCAATTCAGTATTATGACATTTTTAGAATTTTGTGGAGCAGATTCTGTGATTTGCTCTTCACTCAGGGAACAAAGTGATGCTCATAGTCTTAGGCAGTGATTATTTTCCAGAGGAAAAAATGCAAACCTTTTATACACCCTCATCATTCTTCTAACTGGGAACTGAAACTGTAAGTCTTAGTGTACAGCATAAAGATGGTTTATGGGGGGAAGTAGTGATTGCCAGAAGCTCAAAGGAAACTCAGAGGAAAGTAAAGCTATTTCTTGTAGAAGAGTAGGGAAGGCTTTGTGAAGGTATTTGACAGGATCATGAGAGATGGACTGAATTTTTACCCAGTTGGATCAAGTCAGAGGAATGCTGGTCAGAGGATGAGTATGAGTAAAAATACAACAGAATGTTATACACTAGCCAGAGCTCATTGTTCTTCATGACTGGCTTGGTGGTTAAACATTTTTTTTAATTTAAGTAGTAAAATAGACTGATTAGGATGGTAGCAATAGGTATGAAGAGGAAGGAAGGAAAGTGATTAACTGAAGTACGGTAATAGTAGTAATGATAGGCATTAATATCTGCTAGCTATTTTTTTTTTTTTTTTTTTGCGGTATGCGGGCCTCTCACTGTTGTGGCCTCTCCTGTTGCGGAGCGCAGGCTCAGCGGCCATGGCTCACGGGCCGAGCCGCTCCGCGGCATGCGGGATCCTCCCGGACCGGGGCACGAACCCGTGTCCCCTGCATCGGCAGGCGGACTCTCAACCACCGCGCCACCAGGGAAGCCCTGCTAGCTATTTTTATAAAAGGTATTGTGTTAAAATGATTTGTATGCATCATTTATTTAAGCCCTACAACAACCTAATACACAAGCTAATAATATTATTATTAGCTCCATTCTGCAGATGGAGAAGTTGAGGCTTAGTGATGTTAGGTAACTTGCTGAAGGTCACAGAGTAGAGGCAGGATTAAAGCCCAGCGTCTGTCTGAATCAAGAATAGGAGGATTTAATCACAGGAGAATGGATAGGACCTGCAAAATGATTGTCTTCTTTCTGTCTCAGTTCATTTTTATGTCTCCTGTGGCACCTAACACATCTCCTCATACATTACAAGCACCTTGTCTGTGTTAGATGAATGAATCGTTGAATAACAATTTAAAATTTATTATCTACTCTTTCCTTTTCTTCATTTCCTCCCTGTTTTCAAATGATGACCTTTGAGCTAGTTGACAAAGGTGTTTTTGTCTAGATTGTTTGGAATATATATTGTCTATTTTTGAGTTTTATTCACAGACGTAATAGATATCTGATAAATATTGACTGATCGATTGAAGACAGGATATGTGAGTATTTTGAAAAGAAAAAAATATACAAAAACATTGTGATACAAAGAAACTTAATCTGTCTTGGGATCACAACTGCATCTCTAAAGGCCATGGTGGTGATGCCTCAAGCAGTGCATTATTCACAGGGGATGCCCCACATAACTTTGTTGAATGAATGAGCTTATGTTGGTGAAAATAGTCGTTGTGTTTGGAGGCAGAGCTCCCTGCTGGCTGCCTCCCTGCCTTCTTCCCTCCGTCCCATTGCACGTGGCTCTTCCTGTGAAGCGGAGAAGCTGCAGTACGGTGCCTTCTGTGTATCTCTCTGGTCTTCTCTCTTCATTGTTTGTCACAGCTATGTTTGTCATTCTGACTTTCCCTCAGTTTTGATTTAGAGGAGAGACAGAACAAGTTGCAGTTGTAGCTGAAAATTAGGCTAGTCAGAAAACATAATACTAAAATGACATTGTAATTTTCAACCTCTACGTTTATGAGTTTGCAGCTTTCTGAGTCTAGCACGAGCTATATTTGAAATGGAATGTTAATTCTTTGGTCATCTTTCTTGGCTCTGGTTTCTGTGGCTTATATTATATTGTGCTGACTTGGGGGATTCTTTGGATTTGTGGAGTGATTGTTGCAGTAATGAAAAATAGGGATCACTGGTGGAAGTTAAGGCTATATGTATAAAAAGCTCCCCAAACTATTTAATTCTATAGGAAAAAATATCTGTCAAACTATATTTTGAGTTAGATAGGTAGATAACCAAATAATAGCTGGTTATCTACCTAATACCTGAGTCCCCCCATAGTAATATTCTTTCTGTGACTTCTTTACCAGCTCTTTATAATTCTGGAGGTTCTTTGATGCTCAGTGTGTTATTAGTACACAGGTGGTGATGGATCAGTGAGGTGGTGAATGACTCATAAAAAAGGAAAACCAAAGATTCCCAGGACAACTCTGAACTAGGAAAAAAAAAAAAAAGAATGTTAGACAAATAGGAATCTCTTTGTTATGAGATCTACTGATAAAAGTCTATGAGATTAAGGAAACACCAAGCACAGTTCCTTTATTTACAAGTAATAAATATTTATAGCTTAATTTTTGAGCACATGCTATATGCCAACCACTGTGGTAGGCTTCTCAGTTCAAGACTACTTGAAGTTTTCATTTAAACTAGCAAAAATAAGTGAATTAGGGAGACAGGGTTAATAGTATGACCCAATCAAAATAAAATAATAATAGCTGTAACAATTATAATTTATATATATATTAATTGATTTGTCTACAGTGAATGTTGTTGATTCCATTTTACAGAGCACAGCCATAGTCACACAACTACAAAGTAAAGGGAAACAAGTAAATCTTGTTGTGTTTGACTTTAAAACTCATTCTCTTTTTATTAAAACCTCTAATTAATATATTGGTAAATACTATTGAATGAACTGATTTAAAAATAGGAGGAACAGAAGAATGTGAAGACAGATTTTAAATATTTGGGCTTTATAAATATAATTAATTAAAATATGTGCAATATTGTATTTTTACTGACGTCAATTGTTTCACCATTTTCTCTTCTGATTCTCTCCTAACTGCAAGTGGGTTAAATCCAACAACCATTTGGGTGATTTAAATAAACTTCTTCAGAATTCAAGAGTTTTAAAAATATATTGTTTCATTTAAATGACCAAAGAAGTAGGCCTATGGAGAAAGAAATACGTGCATGTCTATCATGGTCCCATGGAAATAGCTTCTATGTAATAATTATAACTTAGCCTAGTTCTCAGTTTTATATAGTGTCAAGGATAATTTATGAACTAATTACATCCCTATTATATTTATCATACTCAACCATTTTCTTTCTGGAGTAAAGCCTGTACTGAGAGGGAGGAGTAAAGCTGATCTTCATGGTGCCCGTCTGCTAATTTTGAGGCACTTATCAAGATAATTCTATATAATTCAATTTAGCTAACAAACTAGCCTCAGCTTCCTGATTCCCATTAACTGTAGAAATCTGACATTCTATTTACATTTCTATTCTCTTTTTCAAAAATCTCTGTATTGAGGTATAATAGACAAACAAAAAGCTATAAATATTTAATACATACAACATGGTGAGTTTGGAGCTAAGTGTATACCCATGAAACCATTACCACAATCAAGGGTATAAATTTATCTATTACCTCCAAAATTTTCCTCCCACCCCCTTATTATTTTTTATATTGAGTTTTCTTTTGTGGTAAGGGAACTTAACGAAAGATCTACTCTCTTAGCTAATTTTAATCTATTCTCCTTATAAAGCTCCTCAAATCAAACGGATAAATGTTATCAGTTGTCTATGAGTCATAGTATTTGACTTAAAAACATATTTTTAAATTTTTTTTCTTTTTTTTTTAGCGTATTCAATTTTAATTTTAGAAGGTAATAAATTGATGCTTTATGGTTTTACTATTCAGATGTAAAGACATCATACAGGCTTTTTGTCATCTCTTGGGTTCAGTTAGTCTCCATTCTCCCTTCCGAATGTTAACTGATGGAGCACTAACGTAGGCGCCAGAGGCAAATCAAAGTAAAGTGCTGGTTTAGGCTGCCTAGTGTAAGCCAGCTCTGAGAACGGTTGAGCTTTATTCCTACTTCTCCACCCCAGCCCTGCCCTCCTTCCCAGTCTGGACCTTGGGGCCCGTCTGAGGGAGAGAGATACCTTTAGAGCAAACCCTGAGAGCATACTTGCCCATCCAGCGTGGGAGACAGAGCACCAGAGAGAGGTAGGTTTCCATGCAGGTGCCGGCCTCTGCCTCCGCTGTGCTAACCAGATGGAAGCAGGAGAAGAACTGTAGGCTGTGTCCTGCATGAGGGCTTGCAGGTCTGAGAGAGAAGAGGCAGGGCCGCATACAACCAGAAACCCTTAAATGTGGCCATATGTGGAGGAGCAAATGAAGGGGGTGGAGAGAGGAAGCGCTCTCCTGGGAATGGAGAAGTCACTTTACCCACGAGGAGCAAAGGTACACATGTTCTCATTGTTCCTGGAGTTTTATCTCTTTAAGCCAGTCGGCCTAACAATTTTAAGTAGACCAAGGCTACTTCTCAGGGGAGGAGACCAGACAATTACTGGTATTAGTTCAGTTCTGTTCTCACCTTTGGGAAACTACTCCCTCAATACCAATTACTGTTACTTTACATATCCTCCTAGGTGGTGGTGAGCAGTTGAGTTTTGGCTGCAAAAAGGCACTGAAATGCATTCAAGTAAGACTTTAGTTCAATTACCAAGGCCTTGCTAAAAATTCACACACCCCCTCCCCCCTCCCCAGCCAGTCTTTAGCTCATCTTTACTTACCTGTGGTCTCATCGTCCAAGATGGCTTACTCATGCAGGCAAAAAACTGAATGTCCAAAACAACAATGAAACTATATAAGTTGGAAGAGAGAACATTGGAGCTAAAGTGTTCTAAAGTCTTTCTAAAGGGTCAAGATATTATACAATTTTAAGAATTTTAAGTTAAATAAGTATGAAAAAGTTTCACAGCTAACCACTAGAAAAATAGTATATAAACTCCAAAACAATAGAGAGTACAGTAGGCAGAATCATGGCTGCTCAAAGATGTCCATGTTCAAATCTCTGGAACCTATGAATGTGTTACTGTATGGTCAGGCCATTCAAGACGGCTGTTCTCTTGCTCTCTGTAGATCTCCTGATTGACTAGGCCCTGCTTCCCTCACATGACTATCCAATTCTCTTAATTGTAAGGGTTAATTAGCCCTTGTTAACTGATGAGCTCACCTGAAATCAATTCCCCCCTGAGTAAATGGTAGCCTCCCTCTGTCCTGAGTAGCCAAGACTGCTGCTACAGCCTGCCTGCAGTCTGCTGCACACCTTGGGGTGTTGCTCCAGGACCTTGCTTCAGACATGTAAGTTCCTCCATCAATTAAACCATCGAGGTCTCTTTTGCTGCTCTCTGGGCTCTTTCTTCTGTCTGGAGGCTGGGCATCTACAAGGCTTACAGGCCTGCGGGTGCAGCCCAACAGTTACCTTACATGGCAAAGAGACTTTGCAGATTTAAGATTACAGGCCTTGAGATGGGGAAATTATTCTGCATCATTCCTGTGGGTGCGACCTAATCACAGGAGTCCATAAAACCAGAGAACCTTTCTGGCTGCAGAGAACCAGAGAGATGCCAGTGTGAGAAGCACCCAGTCTCCATTGCTAGATTTGAAGGTGGAAGGAGACCACAGCCAAGGAATGGGTGGTCTTAGCCATCTTTCTCAAGCATGGATTTGATTGATAATGTATTTTTGGTTGATATCTTTTTGTCATTGCTTTACTTTCAGCCTTGTTAAGTTATATTGTAGATATATCTCTTGTAAACAGCATGCAGCTCTTTAAAAAAAAAAAATCAGTCTGGGGCTTCCCTGGTGGCGCAGTGGTTGAGAGGCCGCCTGCCATTGCAGGGGACACGGGTTTGTGCCCCGGTCCGGGAAGATCCCACATGCCGCGGAGTGGCTGGGCCCGTGAGCCATGGCCGCTGAGCCTGCGCGTCCGGAGCCTGTGCTCCGCGACGGGAGAGGCCGCAACAGTGAGAGGCCCGCGTACTGCAAAAAAAAGAAAATCAGTCTGAAAACCTCTAGATTTTCACTGGTGAGACTAGTACATGTACATTTACATCTGTTGTATTAGTATTTTTGTACATATTTCGACTATTTTACTGCTTTCCTGCTTTTCTAATTTTTTCTTCTTTCCATTCTTTTGTTGGGGTGTTTTTCCTCTCCAGAGTTTTTTTCTCTGTAGTCTTTTATTGAAGACATAACAAATGACCACAGTCAGCTGCTTAAACAATACAAATTTATAATATATCAGAAGTCCAACACAGATTTCGTCAGGTTAAGATCAAGGTGTTGGTAGGGAAGGCTACATTCTTTGTGGAGGCTTTAGGGGAGAATCCATCTCCCTGCCTGTTCCAGCTCTTGAGGCCTCAAGGAAAGAGAAGCCTGGCTGTCTCAACCGACCCACTAGCCAAATGCAGCAGTATGACCCATCCCAGGTGAAACCACTCCCCAGCCAACCTATATGATCTTGAGAAGTTGTTTGTAGTTTTAAGCCACTACATTTTGGGGTGGTTTGTTATGCAGCAGCAGATAACAGCAGCACTATTAATATATTTTCGTGGCCCTTTACTTTCTTTGTGTGCTATCTTCACTTTTAAATAATACATATGATTCCTAAAGCCGATCTTATTTTCCCTCCAAAATGCATTTTAACTATTATCTACTGAACAATTAAGCAGTGAAGACATGACAGAGGAACTTGCTTAGAGTAATTAATCACAGTAATCAACGCTCTGTCTCCTGTAGGCACTTAAAGAGAAAATGAAACTGCATTTTTTTTCATATTGCTTCTTGTTCACTGCCGATGTGTTTTATATTTTCTTTAAGAGTTTTGGTTCTTGAAGATGTTTCCAGAGTTTAGCATAAACAATCATGGGTTAGTTTGGCTTTATAATATTTTAAACAATGTGAGCTAAAAAAATGATGAGTTTTAACTGTATCTTTGAAGCCATATAAAATGCTAGAAGTGACTCACTTGCTTCAAAATAAAAAGTCCGTTTATTACAAGCCCTATCAGACTAAAATGAACAACTTTTGTTATTTAAAAGTTTTAAAAGCCAGCCATAAGTTATATCCAGTTGTAAGTAAGGATATTTGTATCATTATATCCTTAGCTAAGTTTGTCTCATTGGTGAAAAAAGTCTACTTTGAAAAAGCCTACCAGTCTCCTTTTATGGATTCCTTGAGTTAATGCCAAAGTGTCAGAACAATTGAAAATAAAGGGAAAGTGACAGCAATTTTTTTTTTTTTTTTTGTGCGGTACGCGGGCCTCTCACTGTTGCGGCCTCTCCCGTTGTGGAGCACAGGCTCCGGACACACAGGCTCAGCGGCCATGGCTCATGGGCCCAGCCGCTCCGCGGCATGTGGGATCTTCCCGGATCGGGGCACGAACCCATGTCCCCTGCATTGGCAGGCGGACTCTCAACCACTGTGCCACCAGGGAAGCCCAACAGCAATTTTTTATCTTATTTTGTGTGCCAGATAAACTGAATTACTCCAACTAATCTGATTTTACCTTGCGTTTGCAAATGTTAGTCTTGAGGATTTGTGATTATGTTCCCTTTTGCTAATATTAATAGCAACATTATTTGTGGTGTGGTGTGGAAGGAGCACAGACCCAAGAGTCGTGTGAGCTGGGTGTTCCGTCCTGAGGAGGCCACAGACCAGCTGTGTGATCTTTGGAGGGTTACCTCTCTGGGCCTTGTTAGTTTCCTTGTTAGTAAAATGAGGAAATTCAGGTGATCTCCATCTCTAAAAATCCATTAATTCTGTGGCTTCAGAGGGGAGAACGCATAGCTCTGATGTATCCTCTAAGAGGAAAGTGTGATTTTAAAAGTTAGCAGGGTGTTCGCTAGCCATATACATCTTCAGGTAAGAAGATATTTAGTTCTTTTTATATCATTCATGCTATGAATAAAGTGTTAATAGAAGAATTTATATTATTTCCAAATCAGTGCTGAACTGAGTGCATGGCATACACATGTTAAAGTCTAAGAGACTGAAAGTCAAGCTGATATGTTTAATGCAACTCTTTAGAGAATTGTTGTCTTTTATAAAGCATATGCTAAGAAATAGAAATCTTAAACACCTGTGTTTTATAACGTGGACATATTTAAAATGAGTCTTAACTTTTTTTCCCTCTAAACTTTTATTATTTTTCTAGATTGGGTACCTAATTTTTATTTCCTTGTGAAAAAATAGTAAACTTCCATTGTATAAGTTTTTATGAGGCCATTAATACACTTGTATTTATAATTCACTTTGATGTTTGATCTAGGATTTTTAAGGAAATTATCACTGCTTGGGAATTATAAGTAAAAACTGCCAAACTATTTTTATCTTTAAATTTATTCTTTATTTCTTTATAGAACATTAGCCCTGATTAAACCAGATGCAGTATCAAAAGCGGGAGAAATAATTGAAATAATAAGCAAAGCTGGATTTACTCTAACCAAACTCAAAATGATGACACTTTCAAGGTAAATTTTTTGAGCATTTTCAGTTATGTAATGTCTGGTTCCTTTTTTCAAAAAAAAATCATCTATCTTTCATGTCTTTGTTTAAAAACTTCTGGGCTTCCCTGGTGGCGCAGTGGTTGGGAGTCCGCCTGCCGATGCAGGGGACACGGGTTTGTGCCCCGGTCCAGGAGGATCCCACATGCCGTGGAGCGGCTGGGCCCGTGAGCCATGGCTGCTGAGCCTGCGCGTCCGGAGCCTGTGCTCCACAACGGGAGAAAAAACTTCCACAGAATGACAAAGAATAGTATAGTAGGAAATGGAAGACAACAGGTAATCAGATGCATAAAGGATGATTGAACTCTAAGCAAATAGGAGTTGTCAGGTTATACTATTAACTATTTATTAGACATGAACTCTTCATTGTCTTTCATAACCCCATCTGCTTTTATAACACCAGTGTTTCATAGTTGTAATCTCTTCATTTATACAATGTAACACATTGTATAAAAATTATAGAAGAAATGAATATTAGATTATTTCTATTTGACAAGGGAATGTTACTGTTGAGATTTTCAAAAGTCATGTGTTTGGAAATGTTTTATTTCCTTCCAATATATATAACTGGCAGATATACCTATTTACTGCTCTGAAAAGCAAGCCATTCTATCTGACCAGATATTTTCTAAGTTATTTAATGAAAGTAAGACTTAGTGTTGCGGGCTTCCCTGGTGGCGCAGTGGTTGAGAGTCCGCCTGGCAATGCGGGGGACACGGGTTCGTGACCCCGTCCAGGAAGATCCCACATGCCATGGAGCGGCTAGGCCTGTGAGCCATGGCTGCTGAGCCTGCGCGTCTGGAACCTGTGCTCCGCAACGGGAGAGGCCACAACAGTGAGAGGCCCGCGTGCTGCAAAAAAAAAAAGACTTAGTGTTAGGTAGAGACATTCATGTAGCTGTTAGACAGGGCTTGACCCAGCAGTTTTCTTAGGTTACTTCACTGATTTGTGTGTGTTTGTTTGCTTAGGTGTCTTCTCACTGATGTTCCTGGCTCTTTATCCCATGGGACGGTTGCTTTTTTGTCTCTGTGAGAACAGGGACAATGGAGAGCAGTAGATAGTGTAGCTTTGAGAAGTCTGATCCCTAGAAACCTTAACAAAACATCCTCATTTTTACCCCAGTAATGACAATTTGAATTTTTCCCCTATGTAAGATCTCCCAGTTTACATATATTCTAGAAAGGCAGGCCTCTTCTATTTCAGAGCACAGAGTCTAGAGCCAGATTGCTTGTAACTGCACCGCTTAGTAGGTTGTGACTCTGAACAGCTTACTTCTGTGCTTCAGTTTCTTCATCTGCAAAATGGAGGTTATAACATCATCTGTATCATAAAGTTGTTATGAGGGTTATGTGAGTTTAATAAAAGTAAAGTGCTTTGAAAAACCGTGGCACATAGTAGGTGTATATAGGTGTTAGCTATTAGTGGTAGTGGTGTGGTACTAGTGATATCACTATTATTTAGTAGAAGCCGAGGTCATGATCCTTTATGAGCATAGTTATATTTGTCCCATTTCTGTCTTGTATTGAGACATTTGTCCCATTTCCGTCTTGTATTTCTTCTGTATTGAGAATGCTTGCCCTCACAGCAGGCTATGAGACTGAATTCTGGAGAAATGACTTTGAATAGTTTCAGTGAGATTAAAACTTTTTTATGTCTCTATACTTACAGTGTTTGATAATTTGGTGTCAAACTTTCCACAATAAAGTTGCCCAAGAAAACTTAACAGCTTTTTAAATTGTTTATAGCACCTTATACATCTCTATTAATATTACTGTCAAGTCTTGGATTTTACCCAACTTAAAATCTAATAAGTTAGTCTGTTACTCTCTCCGGGATGCTAGCAGAAGACTTGAAACTTCTGAGTCAGAGACAGAGGTCTTGAGTATGGTCAGTAAGCAGCATGAACATCATGTTTCTGTTGGTTCCCTTTGCTTTCATGTCCTGTGGGAATAATATGATATGGGCCCGGGTGGATGTCGTACACACAGTTGATTGCATCACCTGTGAGGAGCATTGAACTTAGGTTACCCACTGTTTCATTAACAAGCAGTAAACAAGCCTTCTGTTTGTACTGAAGAGGCATGACCTCACCCCTCAAAGTTGCTCATTATAAACATAACTCCAAGAAATGGCTAGGATAAACAGTAGCTGGGGCCTTGCATTCTTGGCCTACCCAATAAGACACGTTAGGAGTGTCAGAGACCCATGGAGGAGTATCTCCCAATGCTTAAAACTTTTCTAAACTTATTTGCTCAAATGTCAGTTCCTCCCTCATGACAGTATCTGAAAGGCAGAAGCTGAGTTCCATCTAACTTTGTACTTCTAGTTCTTGGATCAGTGCCTGATTCAAAGCAGGCACTAAGTAAGTATTTCGTAAAAGAATTAATAGATCTTTGTGACAATGGTGAGTTTCTTTATAAAAACACAACAAAACAAAACATGACAAAATAACAGCAAAAAGACTTCTCTAGGTGGTGATGCACTTGTTAATCCTTCTCTCCATCTAAACTTTTTAAGGGAGGAATTAAATAAGAATGATGAGAAAAAAACTCATGAACTCTCATCTTGGTTTCAGTTATAGATTTTCAGTGGAAATAACTATGGGGTCGGTGACATATTAGAAGAAAGCAATAAGATACTTTCAGTAATTAATATTTTTCCTTTCACTGATATTAAACATTATGATTTTTCTTAGTTCAGTTGTGTTAAAGTTTAGAATTGGTCATATTAGTAGTCTTGCTGCTCACTCTTCTAAAATACTCCCCACTTGAGGTTTTTTAGACGCTCAGTTTTACCTCATTTTAGGCTGCAATAGAGAATATCCATATCATTTTTAGGAATTCTTTTCCTTACCCTCTAGAATTTTTTTTTTTTTCTGAAGTTGGTAATAGTAAGGTCATAAGCAATCAGAGATTTGGGTTCAAATCTCCCTTTCCTTCTTCCCTTACCAGCACTTTGACCCGGACAAGTTATGTAATCATGCTGAACTTCATTATTTTCAAATGTAAAATGAAGATGATCATACCTATTTCAATATATTGTTATGAGGAATAATAACATTTAATGTTGGGCATATAATACCCTGTAGAAAAATGAGTTTTCTTCCCCTTCCATTTCTTGGGATGAATTTCATTTTCTATACTTGCATAGTATACTTTCATAATCTTTTCATGGCCAAAGAGAATATTTTAGTACACTTGGTTTGAATAAAAGTATATCCTGATATAGCTTATTAAGTAAATTCATTTTGTAATGGGCCTATAAGATCTTAAAGCATTGCGTACTAAATTACCAAGCCTGAAAGGTTAATCTTTTGTTAGGGGATACTTTAATTTGCTATTTTAAAAAGTTGATGTTGACATATATTTGTCATATACTATGAATTAAGTTTAAAGCCTTTGAGAAAACTGTACAAGTTTGAGACACTTGGTTTGATTAACCGAAAAGTCTAAATAACTTTTAAAATCAGTGTAAAAGTCTGTTATCCTTTCATTGTCTCTATAGTTGTGGGACTATAAATTTAAAAGTAAATCCCGATTGCCCTTAATAAATTCAGATTTCTGAATATCTCCATATTATCCATTTTTTGGGGGGAATGTAAGTTCAAGGATTCGTTTTTAATACATTAAAAACCAATAAGAATACATTGATATGCATAATTTGTCAAGCAGTTTTTAAAAACACAAGTATATAGTCTTTCTTTTAGGGCGATCTAAGGAAGAAAACTATAACTATTAAAGTAAAATTCTAGCCTAACCTCTCAGGTTTAAAGCCCGTAGAAGGAGGTAACAAACTTTGAATTTGAAGATGGCTTTGCATTTTTTGATGTAACTTATTTGAACTTTAAAGAACAAATAATTTTTATTGGTCATATGTTAAACTTTGGCTTTAGAATGTTAAAGATGCTAGTGAAAAGGAAGATTGTAGATTTGAACATGAGTAATAAAGTAAATATTGCCTCTTTTGTTCATTTTAATTTTACATCTTAGCATAGATATCCAAAAATTTGAAAAGAGGGGAGATTTGAGCAGAATATTTGGTGAAAAGTCCTTAACTCACTTACGGATTACATAGAGAATTTCATTATTTTATTAATGTAAGTTAAAATAATTTCCTTACATAATTCTTAACTATTGTCATTTTGATTATAGGAAAGAAGCAACAGATTTTCATATAGATCATCAGTCAAAGCCCTTTTTAAAGTAGGTACTGAAATTGGGGGTCGTGGGATATAATGGAGGATATCGTGGAAAACGAAAGAGTTATAATTTTACAATTCAAAAATTTGTTACATGAGAATAATTTGTCAAAAAGTCCTTAGCAACATCTTGCAACTGCAGAGAGCATTTTTTCTAAGAGTTGTTTTTTTCTCTCCTTTTATTAGTTGAAAATTCTCTTATCATTAAATAAACATATTAAACTTTAATCAGAAGCAAATAAAATGTTTAAATCATAAGGAGCATAGCTTTCTTTTTAGATTTCAGTAGATTAAAAATAGATAATTACATTTTATGTTGAATATCTATTTGTTGTGTTTTAAACTCTTATTTTAGCATTCTCAATGTATATAAAACATTGTTCAAAGAACCTTTGTATGTTAACTAAGTTGTTTGATGTACGTTTTGTTCTTTGAAATATAGCAACATATATGTTAGAAACAAACTATGTTCTAAATATTTGGGTTGTATTTAAAGTTAAGTGAATATTGTGCACCTCATATTGCTATTGACAAAGGAGGAATACTTACTTTTCTAATAAAGAAGGATTAGCCAAGCTGCTGCAATAGAAATGCTATTTGGTGTCCTGTACAGAATAGTGCCTTATTAAAGAAAATTTTTGCATAAGAAAATCATTATGGTATAGATTATTTTAAACGAAGCATTATAAAAATGTTCTCAAACCTTGTGTAGAATAGGCATCTACAATTGTCTCGGAAATTATTCTTTGTTATAGTCTTTGTATGTGTTTATAGTATTACAGCTTCTAGTGTAATGTCTTATATGTCACTAGACCAACTCAATGCTTATTGACTGAAAATTCATTGTCATTCTTTGAATTCTAATAGATCTACACAAAAACAATTAATTCTTACTGCAAATATATTACAATACATCACTCATCACTTTCTCTACTGCGATTTCATTTGACTGCAATGGTAAAACACGTGAAAATAAAAAGATTCTTCTGTACCTTTCAGAGCAATGTAGAAAGCATAGATCAAAAATATGCATTTTAAGTCAATGAAGTAGTCTTAGTTCAATGAAAGATTGATTTTTCTGCTAATAGTAATTGACAACACTAGTGATTTATAGACACTCGGGCCACTGTAAGGCACTCAATTTATGAAAATTTTGTCTTGCCCATGTAAAATTCACTATGTCCAGTAGTTCTGAGATCATGATCATGAGTATGTGTTGAAATACTCAAATTGTAATATATCCTTGTTGTTAAGAGAGGTACCTAGGTTGATAGAAAAATGAAGCAAATCAATCTTTCACCTGTTTCACAGTGAGCTGATCCAGTTTATCACCAGTGGTCCTATAATTGCCATGGAGATTTTAAGAGATGATGCTATATGTGAATGGAAAAGACTTCTTGGACCTGCCAACTCTGGACTGGCACGTACAGATGCTCCTGGAAGCATTAGAGCCCTCTTTGGAACAGATGGCATAAGAAATGCAGCTCATGGCCCTGATTCTTTTGCTTGTGCTGCCAGAGTAAGGTGTTTTTAAACTACTTCAATTCTGTTTTGGTTTTGTTAAATGTTTGATGTCAGAGTAAAGCATTTTGTCACTGCTGACTTAGGGTGGATTTATACAGTGGTGTAGCAGTAGAGAAAACCTTTGACCTTTTGCCTAGGATTAACAGTGTTTCAGTGATACATCTCCTTTGAGAACTGGTAACCTGGTCATGGTCAGGATAAGTTTTCTCCAATTGAAATACTTATTGTCCCATTTTGTTCCAAAGACTTAAGTTACTGAGGCTTATCAGTGTATGACTTATTCATCTAAGAATACCAGTTTATGGAAAGTGAATATTCAAAAAGAAGACATCATTTCATACATTCTTTCTTTGACTCAGACTTGACACCATATATTCAAGCTTAACATCCTTTTCTTTTCCTATATATAGCTAGTGTTTATGAAAAAGTTTTCCTACTCCTTAGTTTAAATCCATATAAATAAGGTATTATTACACTGGGTTTATACTGATGTTGAATTAATGAAGTGCAAGTTAATTCTTAGCATTGTGAGAAGTTTCTTAGCTAATTTAAGATGGTCTTTAGTCTGGTCATATTTTTAATGGAATAATATTAGAGTTTTATGATACAGTTGACCCTTGAACAACGTGGGGGTTAGGGATTCCAAACCACTGCACAGTCGAAAATCTGCCTGTAATTTATAGTACTCCCTCCGCAGCCACATTTCCTCCCTATCCAAGTTTCCTTGGCATCCAATCACAGATCATGTAGTACTGTAGTATTTACTGTTGAAAAAAATCTGCATATAAGTGGACCAGTGAACTGTTCAAACTTGTGTTGTTCAAGGGTCAACTGCTAGTTGATAGATATATTTTCTTCTCCTTTCAACTCTGTCAATAAATCCTTTTGGTCTTTCTTTCAAATTAGACCTTGAGTTTGATCACTGTGGTCTAAATCACTGTTATATTTTATCAACTATTGCAAAAAGCTTCCTAATTCTTCTTTACCTTCTTCTCTTACACTCAATTTATGAAAAATTTACCTTTCCCAAGTAAAATTAACTATGTCCAAGTGATCTTTTAAAAATAAATCAGATTAACAATTCAGCTATTAAACTCTAGTGACTTTTGTCTCTTATAAAATCTAAGTATGATAGCATGCAAAGCTCTACCTGATCTGATCCCTATCAACTTCTATAACATCATCTACAACCAGTCTCTCCCTTAGTCACTCTGTCTCAGGTATTCTGACCGTCTTGCTAATTTTAGAATAGCATATTGCTACCTGGCTTATTTAGTTAACAGCAAAGAATGAGCTGATGAGGTCACAAGTAATCAGGGAGATATCACATGGTTTGAAGACCACGATAGCACAAGACTTTTGTCGTCTTCTCTGAGGAAAGTGGAGAGCTGTTGCAGGGATTTGAACAGAGGACTGACAAGCTTGACTTGCCATTTAAAAAAGATTGCTCTGGCTGCTGCATTGAGAATAGACTGTAGAGGGCAAGAGTAGCAACAGGAGCCCAGTTAAGAGGATGTTGCAAATAATTCAGAGAGGTGATGGCTTGCTTGGACCAGGGTAGTAGCAATGAGTGGAGTGCTTAGATGTATTTAAAAATATAGTTTAGTGGTTGAAGGTCAAATGATCAAAATTTCCTTCTAGATTGAATGTAGAGTATGAGAAAAAGAGAGATGTCTAGGATTACTACAAAGTTCTTGGACTGACCAACTGAAAGGATAACATTGAAATAAACTTTGGTTTATTGAAATAAACTGAAATAAGGAAGGCTATGGCTAGAGTCAGTATGGATGGAAAATAAGAGGTTACACTTTGGACACTGCAAACTTAACATGTATGTTAGTTATCCAAGTAGAGAGATTGAAGAAAAAACTGAATATGTGCGTTTGGGGGAGAGGTCTGGAAACCGCGTGAAACTGGTTGAGATTACCAAGGAGAGTGTAGCTAGAGAAGGAAAGAGAACAGAGTTGGAACCTTTATGCCCTGGTAAAGGGTTAAAGAGGAGAAAGAAGCAAAGGAGGTAAAGGAGGAGGCTTTAGTGAGGTAGAAGGAAAAAATTCAGAGATAGTTGTGTCCTGGAGCCAAGTGAAGAAAATATTCTATGAGGAGAGAATGATCAGTAGTGTCAAATGAAGCAGATGTATCAAGTAAGAAGGGGACTGGGAATTGAAAATTAGATTTTGCAATGCAGAGGTCATTGGTAAACTTGGTACGATCAATGTTGATGGAGAGTTGGAGGCAAAGCCCTGCTTGGAGTGGATTTAAAAGAAAATTGGAGGACAGGAATTCTAGACAGTGAATCTAGACAACTCTTTTGGGGCAGTTTTTGCTGCAGAGATGAGCAGAGAAATGAGGTGGTAGCTATGAGGAAAAGCAGGGTCAAATTTTTTTTTAAGATGAGAATTACAGATGTGCAAAATTAATGATTGGGAAAAGGGGGAAACTTACTGTAGCAATGTCATTGATTAGGTGAGAGGGAAGGGAAATTAGAGACCAGATTGACTGCACAGTGGTGCGTAGGTACTTGTCTTTAGCAGCAAACGGGAAGGCAGAGTATGTGGGTTTTGATGCTGATACTTATTGCCTCAGTTTTCTCAACAGGAAAGTAGGAAGCAAGGCCAAAAACAGCTAAAAGTGAGGATGAGAGAGACGGTATTGGTTGGTTAAAAAAGAGAGGATGTGAAATAATCATCTGAAAGACTAGGCAAAGGAAGAGATTAGGGAAATATGGTATGATTGCTATACTGAATGAATGGCTCACCTGAAGTTCATGGTCATGAACTATGAGTGTGGATGTTCTCCAGCCATGTTCAGTTGCATGAGTGTAGGTGCAGAGTAGGTGAAGGGTTGCTTTAGCCATGGCTGTGGTTTTGTGAAGCAAGTATGATAGGAGGGTGTGGTTGTCAAAGGTATATGCAAGAGTGATTATAGTCCCTGACCTTTGATCTTATTTGTAGACATTTACTATAAATGTAGTATTATGTTCAATTGTTAAATGCCAATCAGATATTGTAAGATATTATAAAAATGATGACATAAATAATTAATGAAAGAAATTATTGGGGGCTGAACTGAAAAGTCATTGATACATTCCTCCTATTTCCCCCATGAGCATCTCACCCCATCCCTTTCTCTGTTTTTGATTTTCACCAGTTCACTTAATAAATTTGAGCACAAATGTACCCATCAGATTTTAGATAACTTAGGCTCTGTATGTATTTATACATTAGACGATTCCACCAAGGAGTTCCATGAGGGCAGGGTTTTTTTTTCTGTTTTGTTTTGATTATTAGAATCTGCCTGCTACATAATAAATGCTCAGTAAATACTTGTCAGGAGAATTCATTCATCCAATAAATTGGTCATTAAGCTCCCTAGCTACTTCCCGTTAGTAAAAAATATTTTTTCAAAGTCTTTTTTTTTAAGAAAAACTTTTGATATAATATAAATAAAATGGGAAAAATGTCAGCATATCACTTTGGTATTTTTCTCGAGATGCTTTA
Source organism: Leucopleurus acutus (assembly GCF_964270905.1). NCBI lineage: Eukaryota > Metazoa > Chordata > Mammalia > Artiodactyla > Delphinidae > Leucopleurus > Leucopleurus acutus. Next base: position 67,573,757 of record NC_139143.1, read on the forward strand.
CCTTACAGATGTTCTTTGCCTTTTACCATAACATGAACCTTGACTCTAAGTCCAGCTATACCGTATCTTTATCGGATAGTGATATAGGTTGTACATTTATTTCAGTAATACGTTGATGCTGAAAATAAGTGGATTTAGAAATGCAAGGGAAGTTTTATACATTAACATGGTAAAGCTAGACTCATCTTAAGTATATATATTTGTGTGTTTTGATGCATGCACATACGTAATGCATGTGCTAAGCTTGGTAGAAAAATTCCTACCTGCAGATACAGTTTGCAGAATGACCTTTCCCCCCGTTTTTTTGTAGTGGAGAACCTTCTACAACTTTAGCTACCATAATCCTTCCTTCAAAGAAGTGTCTTAAGCATATTTGTTTCTATTTTGTGCACTTAAATTTTCTCAGCTATTTCTGACGTTCATCTCAGAAATACCCCATTATTTGTATGAACCCGTTAGGTTATACATATTCTTGATGTTTGTCTTGGGAAGAGTGAGTATTGTGGACGTTATGTTAGCTGACTAGCTATCAAGGAGAAATACTGCAGCTGGAACATGTAGCATACATGAGGAAGCAAGGACCATAGGTATTGACAAAAGATTGAAAAACACTATACAAGCAGTCCCAAATCACCTCTTTTTGACCTTGAATTCCTGTTAGTTACTGTGTAATCTTTTTTTCCTTCTTTCCCAGATTTCACCAAAGCCTAGACTATACTCACTGTTTGCAGTTGCCTTTGACTACACTGAGAGCAGTCATTACAATTTGGCTTCATCCTTTCATTCCACTGAAATCATTTTGGCTAAGATAACTTATGTCCTCTTAATTAAAAAATCCAAGAAAAAATTATCATTTCTTATTTTACTGTATCTACTGTGTTTTACTGCAACATTTAACAGGTTTGCACACTTTCTCCTTTTTGAAATATTCCACAATATTTTAATTCTGTGATATCTCACTATCCTTTTTTGTTTTATATTTAGCAGATCACAATCTATGTCTTATTTTTTTATTTTTTAATTTTTATTATTTTTATTTTACATCTTTATTGGAATATAATTGCTTTACAATGGTGTATTAGTTTCTGCTTTATAACAAAGTGAATCAGTTATACATATACATATATTCCCATATCTCTTCCCTCTTGCATCTCCCTCCCTCCCACCCTCCCTATCCCACCCCTCTAGGTGGTCACAAAGCACTGAGCTGATCTCCCTGTGCTACGCTGCTGCTTCCCACTAGCTATCTATTTTACGTTTGGTAGTATATATATGTCCATGCCACTCTCTCACTTTGCCACAACTTAGCCTTCCCCCTCCCCATATCCTCAAGTCCATTCTCTAGTAGGTCTGTGTCTTTATTGCTGTCTTACCCCTAGGTTCTTCATGACATTTTTTTTTCTTAAATTCCATATATATGTGTTAGCATATGGTATTTGTCTTTCTCTTTCTGACTTAACTTCACTCTGTATGACAGACTCTAGGTCCATCCACCTCATTACAAATAGCTCAATTTCGTTTCTTTTAATGGCTGAGTAATATTCCATTGTATATATGTGCCACATCTTCTTTATCCATTCATCCGATGATGGACACTTAGGTTGTTTCCATCTCCTGGCTATTGTAAATAGAGCTGCAGTGAATATTTTGGTACATGACTCTTTTTGAATTTTGGTTTTCTCAGAGTATATGCCCAGTAGTGGGATTGCTGGGTCATATGGTAGTTCTATTTGCAGTTTTTTAAGGAACCTCCATACCGTTCTCCATAGTGGCTGTACCAATTCACATTCCCACCAGCCGTGCAAGAGTGTTCCCTTTTCTCCACAACCTCTCCAGCATTTATTGTTTCTAGATTTTTTGACAATGGCTATTCTGACTGGTGTGAGTTGATATCTCATTGTAGTTTTGATCTGCATTTCTCTAATGATTAATGATGTTGAACATTCTTTCATGTGTTTGTTGGCAGCCTGTATATCTTCCTTGGAGAAATGTCTGTTTAGGTCTTCTGCCCATTTTGGGATTGAGTTGTTTGTTTTTTTGATATTGAGCTGCATGAGGTGCTTGTAAATTTTGGAGATTAATCCTTTGTCAGTTGCTTCATTTGCAAATATTTTCTCCCATTCTGAGGGTTGTCTTTTGGTCTTGTTTATGGTTTCCTTTGCTGTGCAAAAGCTTTGAAGTTTCATTAGGTCCCATTTGTTTATTTTTGTTTTTATTTCCATTTCTCTAGGAGGTGGGTCAAAACGGATCTTGCTGTGATCTATGTCATAGAGTGTTCTGCCTATGTTTTCCTCTAAGAGTTTGATAGTTTCTGGCCTTACCTTTAGGACTTTAATCCATTTTGAGCTTATTTTTGTGTATGGTGTTAGGGAGTGATCTAATCTCATACTTTTACGTGAACCTGTCCAGTTTTCCCAGCACCACTTATTGAAGAGGCTGTCCTTTCTCCACTGTACATTCCTACCTCCTTTATCAAAGATAAGGTGACCATAAGTGCATGGGTTTATCTCTGGGCTTTCTATCCTGTTCCATTGATCTATCTTTCTGTTTTTATGCCAGTACCATACTGTATTGATTACTGTAGCTTTGTAGTATAGTCTGAAGTCAGGGAGCTTGATTCCTCCAGCTCCGTTTTTCGTTCTCAAGTTTGCTTTGGCTATCTGGGGTCTTTTGTGTTTCCATACAAATTGTGAAATTCTTTGTTCTAGTTCTGTGAAAAATGCCAGTGGTAGTTTGATAGAGATTGCATTGAATCTGTAGATTGCTTCGGGTAGTATAGTCATTTTCACAATGTTGATTCTTCCAATCCAAAAACATGGTATATCTCTCCATCTATTTGTATCAGCTTTAATTTCTTTCATCAGTGTCTTATAATTTTCTGCATACAGCTCTTTTGTCTCCTTATGTAAGTTTATTCCTAGATATTTTATTCTTTTTGTTGCAGTGGTAAATGGGAGTGTTTTCTTGATTTCACTTTCGGATTTTTCATCATTAGTATATAGGAATGCCAGAGATTTCTGTGCATTAATTTTGTATCCTGCTACTTTACCAAATTCATTGATTAGCTCTAGTAGTTTTCTGGTAGCATCTTTAGGATTCTCTATGTATAGTATCATGTCATCTGCAAACAGTGACAGCTTTACTTCTTCTTTTCCAATTTGGATTCCTTTTATTTCCTTTTCTTCTCTGATTGCTGTGGCTAAAACTTCCAAAACTATGTTGAATAAGAGTGGTGAGAGTGGGAAACCTTGTCTTGTTCCTGATCTTAGTGGAAATGCTTTCAGTTTTTCACCATTGAGGACGATGTTGGCTATGGGCTTGTCATATATGGCCTTTATTATGTTGAGGAAAGTTCCCTCTATGCCTACTTTCTGGAGGGTTTTTATCATAAATGGGTGTTGAATTTTGTCGAAAGCTTTCTCTGCATCTACTGAGATGACCATATGGTTTTTCCCCTTCAATTTGTTAATATGGTGTATCACATTGTTTGATTTGTGTATATTGAAGAATCCTTGCATTCCTGGAATAAACCCCAATTGATCATGGCGTATGATCCTTTTAATGTGCTGTTGGATTATGTTTGCTAGTATTTTGTTGAGGATTTTTGCATCTATGTTCATCAGTGATACTGGCCTGTAGTTTTCTTTGTTTGTGACATCCTTGACTGTTTTTGTATCAGGGTGATGGTGGCCTCGTAGAATGAGTTTTGGAGTGTTCCTCCCTCTGCTATATTTTGGAAGAGTTTGAGAAGGTTAGGTGTTAGCTCTTCTCTAAATGTTTGAAAGAATTCGCCTGTGAAGCCATCTGGTCCTGGGCTTTTGTTTGTTGGAAGATTTTAAATCACAGTTTCAATTTCAGTGCTTGTGATTGGTCTGTTCATATTTTCTGTTTCTTCCTGATTCAGTCTTGGCACATTGTGCATTTCTAAGAAGTTGTCCATTTCTTCCAGGTTGTCCATTTTATTGGCATAGATTTGCTTGTAGTAATCTCTCATGATCTTTTGTATTTCCGCAGTGTCAGTTGTTACTTCTCCTTTTTCATTTCTAATTCTATTGATTTGAGTCTTCTCCCTTTTTTTCTTGATGGGTCTGGCTAATGGTTTATCAATTTTGTTTATCTTTTCAAAGAACCAGCTTTTAGTTTTATTGATCTTTGCTATCATTTCCTTCATTCCTTTTTCATTTATTTCTGATCTGATCTTTGTGATTTCTTTCCTTTTTCTAACTTTGGGGTGTTTCTGTTCTTGTTTCTCTAATTGCTTTAGGTGCAAGGTTAGGTTGTATATTCGAGATGTTTAATGTTTCTTAAGGTAGGATTGTATTGCTATAAACTTCCCTCTTAGAACTGCTTTTGCTGCATCCCATAGGTTTTGGGTTGTCGTGTCTCCATTGTCATTTGTTTCTAGGTATTTTTTGATTTCCTCTTTGATTTCTTCAGTGATCACTTAGTTATTAAGTAGTGTATTGTTTAGCCTCCATGTGTTTGTATTTTTTGCAGATGTTTTCCTGTAATTGATATCTAGTCTCATAGCATTTTGGTCGGAAAAAGTACTTGATACAATTTCAATTTTATTAAATTTACCTAGACTTGATTTGTGACCCAAGATATGATCTATCCTGGAGAATTTTCCATGAGCACTAGAGGAAAATGTGTATTCTGTTGTTTTTGGATGGAATGTCCTATAAATATCAATTAAGTCCATCTTGTTTAATGTATCATTTAAAGCTTGTGTTTCCTTATTTATTTTCATTTTGGATGATCTTTCCATTGGTGAAAGTGGGGTGTTAAAGTCCCCTTCTATGAATGTGTTACTGTTGATTTTCCCTTTTATGGCTGTTAGTATTTGCCTTATGTATTGAGGTGCTCCTATGTTGGGTGCATAAATATTTACAGTTGTTATATCTTCTTCTTGGATCGATCCCTTGATCATTATGTAGTGTCCTTCTTTGTCTCTTCTAATAGTCTGTGTTTTAAAGTCTATTTTGTCTGATATGAGAATTGCTACTCCAGCTTTCTTTTGGTTTTCATTCGCATGGAATATCTTTTTCTATCCCCTCACTTTCAGTCTGTATGTGTCTCTAGGTCTGAAGTGGGTCTCATGTAGACAGCATATATATGGGTCTTGTTTTTGTATCCATTCAGCCAGTCTGTGTCTTTTGGTGGGAACATTTAATCCATTTACATTTAAGGTAATTATCGATATGTATGTTCCTATTCCCATTTTAATTGTTTTGGGTTTGTTATTATAGATCTTTTCCTTCTCTTGTGTTTCTTGCCTAGAGGAGATTCTTTAGCATTTGTTGTAAAGCTGGTTTGGTGGTGCTGTACTCTTTCAGCTTTTGCTTGTCTCTAAAGGTTTTAATTTCTCCATCAAATCTGAATGAGATCCTTGCTGGGTAGAGTAATCTTGATTGTAGGTTTTTCTCCTTCATCACTTTAAATATGTCCTGCCAGTCCCTTCTGGCTTGCAGAGTTTCTGCTGAAAGATCAGCTGTTAACCTTATGGGAATTCCCTTGTGTGTTATTTGTTGTTTTTCCCTTGCTGCTTTTAATATGTTTTCTTTGCATTTAATTTTTGGTAGTTTGATTAATATGTGTACTGGCATGTTTCTCCTTGGAGTTATCCTGTGCTTCCTGGTCTTGATTAACTATTTCCTTTCCCATATTAGGGAAGTTTTCAACTATAATCTCTTCAAATATTTTCTCAGTCCCTTTCTTTTGCTCTTCTTCTTCTGGAACCCCTATAATTCGAATGTTGGTGCATTTAATGTTGTCCCAGAGGTCTCTGAGACTGTCCTCAATTCATTTCATTCTTTTTTCTTTATTCTGCTCTGCAGTAGTTATTTCCACTACTTTATCTTCCAGGTTACTTATCCGTTCTTCTGCCTCAGTTATTCTGCTATTGATCCCTTCTAGAGTATTTTTAATTTCATTTATTGTTTTCTTCATCGTTGCTTGTTTCATCTTCAGTTGTTTCAGTTCCTTGTTAAATGTTTCTTGCATTTTTGTCTATTCTATTTCCAAGATTTTGGATCATCTTCACTATCATTATTCTGAATTCTTTTTCAGGTAGACTGCCTATTTCCTCTTCATTTGTTAGGTCTGGTGGGTTTTTATCTTGCTCCTTCATCTGCTGTGTGTTTTTCTGTCTTCTCATTTTGCTTATCTTACTGTTTTTGGGGTCTCCTGTTTGCAGGCTGAAGGTTCGTAGTTCCCGTTGTTTTTGGTGTCTGTCCCCAGTGGCCAAGGTTGGTTCAGTGGGTTGTGCAGGCTTCCTGGTGGAGGGGACTAGTGCCTGTGTTCTGGTGGATGAGGCTGGATCTTGTCTTTCAGGTGGGCAGGTCCACATCTGGTGGTGTGTTTTGGGGTGTCTGTGGACTTATTATGATTTTAGGCAGCCTCTCTGCTAATGGGTGGCGTTGTGTTCCTGTCTTGCTAGTTGTTTGGCATAGGGTGTCCAGCACTGTAGCTTGCTGGTCACTGAGTGAAGCTGGGTGCTGGTGTTGAGATGGAGGTCTCTGGGAGATTTTCGCTGTTTGATATTATGTGGAGCTGGGAGGTGTCTTCTGGACCAGTGTCCTGAAGTTGGCTCTCCCACCTCAGAGGCACAGCACTGACTCCTGGCTGCAGCACCAAGAGCCTGTCATCCACACGGCTCAGAATAAAAGGGAGAAAAAGTAGAAAGAAAGAAAGAAAGAAAGAAAGAGGATAAAGGAAGATAAAATAACGTAAGGTAAAATAAAATAAAGTTATTAAAATAAAACAATAATTATTAAGAAAAAAATTTTTTTAAAAAGTAAGAAAAAAAAATACGGACAGATTGAACCCTAGGACAAATGGTGGAAGCAAAGCTATACAGAGAAAATCTCACACAGAAGCATACACATACACCCTCACAAAAAGAGGAAAAGGGGAAAAAATCATAAATCTTGCTCTCAAAGTCCACCTCCTCAATTTGGGATGATTCGTTGTCTATTCAGGTATTCCACAGATGCAGGGTACATCAAGTTGATTGTGGAGATTTAATCTGCTGCTCCTGAGGCTGCTGGGAGAGATTTCCTTTTCTCTTCTTTGTTCGCACAGCTCCCGGGTTCAGCTTTGGATTTGGACCTGCCTCTGCGTGTAGGTCACCGGAGGGCATCTGCTTAGGACGGGATTAAAGGAGCCGCTGATTCGGGGGCTCTGGTTCACTCAGGCCGGGGGGAGGGAGGGGTATGGAGTGCGGGGCCTGCCTGCGGTGGCAGAGGCCAGCATGACATTGCACCAGCCTGAGGTCCCACGTGCGTTCTCCCGGGGAAGTTGTCCGTGGATTCCGGGACCCTGGCAGTGGCTGGCTGCACAGGCTCCCCGTAAGGGAGGTGGGGATAGTGACCTGTGCTCGCACACAGGCTTCTTGGTGGCGGCAGCAGCAGCCTTAGTGTCTCATGCCCGTCTCTGGGTTCTGTGCTGTTAGCCGCGGCTCGCGTCTGTCTCTGGAGCTTCTTTAAGCACGCCCTTAATCCCCTCTCCTCGTGCACCAGGAAACAAAGAGGGAAGAAAAAGTCTCTTGCCTCTTCGGCAGGTGCAGACTTTTTCCCGGACTCCCTTCCGGCTAGCCGTGGTGCAGTAACCCCTTCAGGCTGTGTTCACGCCACCGGTCCTCTTTCTGCGCTCCAACCGAAACCGAGCCTCAGCTCCCAGCCCCGCCCGCCCCGGCCGGTGAGCAGACAAGCCTCTCGGGCTGGTGAGTGCTGGTCGGCACCGATCCTCTGTGCGCGAATCTCTCCGCTTTGCCCTCTGCACCCCTGTTGCTGCGCTCTCCTCCGCGGCTCTGAAGCTCCCCCCCTCTGCCACCCGCAGTCTCTGCCCGCGAAGGGGCTTCTAGTGAGTGGACACATTTCCTCCTTCACGGCTCCCTCCCACTGGTGCAGGTCCCGTCCCTATTCTTTTGTCTCTTTTTTCTTTTGCCCTACCCAGGTACATGGGGAGTTTCTTGCCTTTTGGGAGGTCTGAGGTCTTCTGCCAGCGTTCAGTAGGTGTGTTGTAGGAGTTGTTCCACGTGTAGATGTATTTCTGATGTATCTGTGGGGAGGAAGGTGATCTCTGCGTCTTACTCTTCTGCCATCTTCCCCCTCCGGCCCCTATGTCTTATTAACTGGCATTTTTTTCCCTTCACCTATCCTTTGGTAGTGTTGGTGTTGTACAGGCTTTGTTCCCTTGTCTACTACTATTATTGCTCTCAGTCTCCTGGTCTCTAATATGAGGTAATAGTTGTAAGTACATCATAGTGTTCTTCTAAGGATTAAGTGAAATTATTTAAGTGCTTGGCATAGTGCCTGGAATATGGTATTTAATAGATGTTGTATATTGATATTATTGTTTCATTTTCATGGTGCTTCCCAAATCTATATGTTATACTGCATATATGAATATATAAAAATCATTAGTATTCTTGATATATGTGAAATAACCAATTAGAAAATATAATTTTAAAAGATTCCCATTTTTTTTCTACTTTTTATTGGAGTATAGTTGCTGTAAAATGTTGTGTTCGTTTCTACTGTAAAGCAAAGTGAATCAGCTATATGTATACATATATCCCTTATGTTTTGGATTTCCTTCTCACTTAGGTCACCACAGAGCATTGAGTAGAGTTCCCTGTGCTATACTAGGTTCTCATTAGTTATCTATTTTATACAGAGTTAAAAAATTTCCATTCAATGGCGAAAAACTATATGACACCTAAGATGAACCTAACAAAAGATGTGGGAGATCTTTTTCAAGAAAACGATAAATTTTATTTTAGGCAGTAAGAAAAGAAATAAATGAACATATATACATGTTCATGTATGGGAAGATTCAGTATCATAAAGATGTCAGTTCTTTCCAAGTTGATCTATGAGTTCAGTGTAATTCTAGTCAAAATCCTAGCAAAGTTTTTCATTGAAACTTAAAAAAATAAACTCAAGTGAAAGAACCAAAACAGGTCCTGAACCAAGATGGTGGAGTAGGATGTGCTCTCACTTCATCTTGTGAGAACACCAGAATCACAACTAGCTGCTGGACAATCATTGAGAACTGGAACTCACCAAAAAAGATACCCCACATCCGAAGACAAAGGAGAAGCCACAGTGAGACAGTAGGAGAGGCGCAATCACAGTAAAATCAAATCCAATAACTGCTGGGTGGGTGACTCACAGACTGGAGAACACTTATACCACAGAAGTCCACCCACTGGAGTGAAGGTTCTGAGCCCCACATCAGGCTTCCCAACCTGGGGGTCTGGCAATGGGAGGAGGAATTCCTAGAGAATCAGACTGTGAAGGTTAGTGGGATTTGATGGCAGGACTTTGACAGGACTGGGGGAAACAGAGACTCCACTCTTGGAGGGCATACACACAGTAGTGAGAACGTCGGGACCCAGGGGAAGGAGCAGTGACCCCAGGGGAGACTGAACCAGACCTACCTGCTAGTGTTGGAGGGTCTCCTGCAGAGGCGGGGGTGTGTGTGTGTGCTGTGGCTCACCATGGGGACAAGGACACTGGCAGCAGAAGTTCTGAGAAGTACTCCTTGGCATGAGCCCTCCCAGAGTCTGCCATTACCCCCACCGAAGAGCCCAGGTAGGTTCCAGTGTTGGGTTGCCTCAGGCCGAACAACCAACAGGGAGGGAACCCAGCCCCACCCATCAGCAGTTAAGCGGATTAAAGTTTTACTGAGCTCTGCCCACCAGAGAAACAGTTAGCTTTACCCACCACCAGTCCCTCCCATCAGGAAACTTGCACAAGCCTGGTATATCTCTCCATCTGTTGATATCATCTTTGATTTCTTTCATGAGTGTCTTATAGTTTTCTGCATAAAGGTCTTTTGTCTCCTTAGGTAGGTTTATTCCTAGGTATTTTATTCTTTTTGTTGCAATGGTAAATGGGAGTGTTTCCTTAATTTCTCTTTTAGATTTTTAGATTTTTCATCATTAGTGTATAGGAATGCCAGAGATTTCTGTGCATTAAGTTTGTATCCTGCTACTTTACCAAATTCATTGATTAGCTCTAGCAGTTTTCTGGTGGCATCTTTAGGATTCTCTATGTATAGTATCATGTCATCTGCAAACAGTGACAGCTTTACTTCTTCTTTTCCAATTTGGATTCCTTTTATTTCCTTTTCTTCTCTGATTGCTGTGGCTAAAACTTCCAAAACTATGTTGAATAAGAGTGGTGAGAGTGGGCAACCTTGTCTTGTTCCTGATCTTAGTGGAAATGCTTTCAGTTTTTCACCATTGAGGACGATGTTGACTATGGGCTTGTCATATATGGCCTTTATTTTGTTGAGGAAAGTTCCCTCTATGCCTACTTTCTGGAGGGCTTTTATCATAAATGGGTGTTGAGTTTTGTTGGAAGCTTTATCTGCATCTCTTGAGATGATCATATTTTTTTTCTCCTTCAATTTGTTAGTATGATTTATCACATCAATTGATTTGCGTATACTGAAGAACCCTTGCATCCTGGGATAAACCCCAGTTGATCATGGTGTATGATCCTTTTAATGTGCTGTTGGATTCTGTTTGCTAGTATTTTGGGGAGGATTTTTGCATCTATGTTCATCAGTGATATTGGCCTGTAGTTTTCTTTGTTTGAGACATTTTGTCTGGTTTTGGTATCAGGGAGATGGTGGCCTCGTAGAATGAGTTTGGGAGTGTTCCTCCCTCTGCTATATTTTGCAAGAGTTTGAGAAGGATAGGTTTTAGTTCTTCTCTAAATGTTTGATAGAATTCACCTGTGAAGCCATCTGGTCCTGGGCTTTAGTTTGTTGGAAGATTTTTAATCACAGTCTCAATTTCAGTGCTTGTGATTGTTTTGTTTATATTTTCTATTTCTTTCTGGGTCAGTCTCAGAAGGTTGTGCTTTTCTAAGAATTCTATTTCTTCCAGGTTTTCCATTTTATTGGCATAGATGTGCTTGTAGTAATCTCTCATGATCCTTTGTATTTCTGCAGTGTCAGTTGTTACTTCTCCTTTTTCATTTCTAATTCTATTGATTTGAGTCTTCTCCCTTTTTTTCTTGATGAGTCTGGCTAATGGTTTATCAATTCTGTTTATCTTCTCAAAGAACCAGCTTTTAGTTTTATTGATCTTTGCTATTGTTTCCTTCATTTCTTTTTCATTTATTTCTGATGTGACCTTTATGATTTCTTTCCTTCTGTTGTCTTTGGGTTTTTCTTGTTCTTCTTTCTCTAATTGCTTTAGGTGTAAAGTGAGGTTGTTTATTTGAGATGTTTCTTGTTTCTTGAGGTATGATTATATTGTTATAAACTTCCGTCTTAGAACTGCTTTTGCTGCATCCCATAGGTTTTGGGTCATTGTGTTTTCATTGTCATTTGTTTCTAGGTTTTTTTTTTTTTTTTTTTTTGTGGTACACGAGCCTCTCACCCTTGTGGCCTCTCCCGTTGCGGAGCGCAGGCTCAGCAGCCATGGCTCACGGGCCTAGCCACTCTGCGGTATGTGGGATCTACCCGGACCGGGGCACGAACCCGTGTCCCCTGCGTTGGCAGGTGGACTCTCAACCACTGCACCACCGGGGAAGCCCTCTAGGTATTTTTTGATTTCCTCTTTGATTTATTCAGTGATCTCTTGGTTATTAAGTAGTGTGTTCTTTAACTTCCATGTGTTTGTATTTTTTACAGATGTTTTCCTGTAATTGATATCTAGTCTCATAGCATTGTGATCAGAAAAGATACTTGATACAATTTCAATTTTCTTAAATTTACCAAGGCTTGATTTGTGACCCAAGATGTGATCTATCCTGGAGAATGTTCCGTGAGCACTTGAGAAGAAAGTGTATTCTGCTGTTTTTGGATGGAATGTCCTATCAGTATCAATTAAGTCCATCTTGTTTAATGTGTCATTTAATGCTTGTGTTTCCATATTTATTTTCATTTTGGATGATCTGTCCATTGGTGAAAGTGGGGTGTTAAAGTCCCCTAGTATGATTGTGTTACTGTCGATTTCCCCTTTTATGGCTGTTAGCATTTGCCTTACGTATTGAGGTGCTCCTATGTTGGGCGCATAAATATTTACAATTGTTATATCTTCTTCTTGGATTGATCCCTTGATCATTATGTAGTTTTCTTCTTTTTCTCTTGTAATAGTCTTAGTCTTCATTTTAAAGTGTATTTTGTCTGATATGAGAATTGCTACTCCAGCTTTCTTTTGATTTCCATTTCCATGGAATATCTTTTTCCATCCCCTCCCTTTCAGTCTGTATGTGTCCCTAGGTCTGAAGTGGGTCTCTTGTAGACAACATATATATGGGTCTTGTTTTTGTACCCATTCAGCCAGTCTTTGTCTTTTGGGAGCATTTAGTCCATTTACATTTAAGGTAGTTATTGATATGTATGTTCCTATTACCATTTTCTTAATTGTTTTGGGTTTGTTATTGTAGGTCTTTTCCTTCTCTTGTGTTTCCTGCCTAGGGAAGTTCCTTTAGCATTTGTTGTAAAGCTGGTTTGTTGGTGCTGAATTCTCTTAGCTTTTGCTTGTCTCTAAAGGTTTTTATTTCGCCGTCAAATCTGGATGAGATCCTTGCTGGGTAGAGCAATCTTGGTTGTAGGTTTTTCCATTTCATCACTTTAAATATGTCCTGCCCCTCCAATCTGGCTTGCAGAGTTTCTGCTGAAAGATCAGCTGTTAACCTTATGGGGATTCCCTTGTATGTTATTTGTTGTTTTTCCCTTGCTGCTGTTAATATTTTTTCTTTGTACTTTTTTTTGATAGTTTGATTAATATGTGTCTTGGCGTGTTTATCCTTGAATTAATCCTGTTGGGACTCTCTGCGCTTCCTGAACCTGATTAACCATTTCCTTTCCTGTATTAGGGAAGTTTTCAACTGTAATCTCTTCAAATATTTTCCCAGTCCCTTTCTTTTTCTCTTCTTCTTCTGGGCCTCCTATAATTCGAGTGTTGGTGCGTTTAATGTTGTCCCAGAGGTCTCTAAGACTGTGCTCAATTCTTTTCATTCTTTTTTCTTTATTCTGCTCTATGGTAGTTATTTCCTGTATTTTATCTTCTAGGTCACTTATCCGTTCTTCTGCCTCAGTTATTCTGCTATTGCTTCCTTCTACAGAATTTTTAATTTCATTTATTGTGTTGTTCATCATTGTTTGTTTGCTCTTTAGTTCTTCTAGGTCCTTGTTAAACGTTTATTGTATTTTCCCCATTCTATTTCCAAGTTTCGGATCATCTTTTTTTATCATTAGTCTGAATGCTTTTTCTGGTAGACTGCCTATTTCCTATTTGTTTGGTCTGCTGGGTTTTTACTTTGCTCCTTCATCTGCTGTGTGTTTCTGTGTCTTCTCATTTTGCTTATCTTACTGTGTTTGGGGGTCTCCTTTTCTCAGGCTGCAGGTTTGTAGTTCTTGTTGTTTTTGGTGTCTTTCCCCATTGGCTAGCGTTAGTTTAGTGGGTTGTATAGGTTTCCTGGTGGAGGGGACTAGTGCCTGTGTTCCGGTGTATGAGGCTGGATTTTGTCTCTCTAGTAGGCAGGACCACATCCGGTGGTGTGTTTTCGGGTGTCTGTGACCTTATTATGATTTTAGCCAGCCTCTCTGCTAATGGGTTGTGTTCTCTGTTGTGTTCCTGTCTTGCTAGTTGTTTGGCATAGGGTATCCAGCCCTGTAGCTTGCTGGTCGTTGAGTGGTGCTGGGTCTTAGCGTTGAGATGGAGGTCTCCAGGAGAGCTTTTGCCATTTGATATTATGTGGAGCCGGCAGGTCTCTGGTGGATCAATGTCCTGAACTCAGCTTTCCCACCTCAGAGGCACAGGCCTGACACCTGGCTGGAGCATTAAGACCCTGTCAGCCACATGGCTCAGAAGAAAAGGGAGAAAAACAGAAAGAAAGAAAGAAAAATAATAATAAAATAAAAGTTATTAAAATAATTATGAAAAATAAAAAAAATAAAAATAATTAGTAAGAATTTAAAAAATTAAATAATTTAAAAAGAAAGCAAAAAGGGCTTCCCTGGTGGCACAGTGGTTGAGAGTCCGTCTGCTGATGCAGGGGACATGGGTTCGTGCCCCGAGCTGGGAAGATCCCACTTGCCGCGGAGTGCTTGGGCCCGTGAACCATGGCTGCTGAGCCTGTGCGTCCGGGGCCTGTGCTCCGCAACGGGAGAGGCCACAGCAGTGAGAGGCCTGCGTACCACAAAGAAAAAAAAAAAGAAAGCAAAAAAAAAAAAGAAAGAGCAGAGCACCCAAAGCAAAAAAGAGATCCACCAATGATAATAAGCACTAAAAACTATACTAAAAAAAAGGACAGACAGAACCCTAGGACAAATGGTAAATGCAAAACTATACAGACATAATCACACAAAGAAGCATATACATGTATACTCACAAAAAGAGAAAAAGGAAAAATGTATATATATCTATATATTAAAAAAAAAAACAGGAAGAGAGCAACCAAATCAATAAACAAATCTACCAATGGTAATAAATTGTAAATACTAAACTAAGATAAGCAGAAAATCAGAAACAAATTAGATGCAGAAAGCAAACCCCATGTTCCACATGTAGATGTATTTCTAGTGTATTTGTGGGTAGGACGGTGATCTCCACGTCTTACTCCTCCGCCATCTTGAAGGTCTCCCCTCTAGCATAGCTTTTTACGTCTGAAAGAAAGGTGATAGAAAAAGTTCAGGACTTCGGAGTCAGTATGACCTGGATTTGAATCATCACTTTGCCACTTGCTAACTTGCAAGGGCTTGTTTCTTAATCTTTCGGAGTGTCTGTGTCCATATAAATTCTACATATGTTAAATAAAATGTTTCTGAATTTCAGTCATTCCAAACTATTTATTGAGAAGCTACTGTGAAAAACGCAAAGTCCTGACTCATGGAGCTTATAGCTTTTCTGATGGGGGGCATGTCAGATAGTAAATAAATAGACCTATAACTCTGATGTCTATTAGTAATTGCTCTGAAGAAAATACAGCAGGGGAAGGATATAGAAAAAGGCCAGGATTGTGTGTGGAGTAGAGGTGTTGAATGTTATTAAATATAGCATATAGAAAGTCCTTATAATATCTGGTTTGAGGAGCGATCAGAAGGAAGTGAGGGAGAAATCCAAGCAAATGTCTAGGGGAAAGAGTGTTCCAGCAAGTAAGGGAACAATACATGCAAAAACTCTGAGGTGAGAGCATATTTGCTACGTTCAAGGAACAGTGAGGAGGTGAGGCCAGTGATGCTGGGGCAGAGATGTGTTTCATGGAAATAGCTGGAGATTAGGTCAGATATAGCCAGGGCCCAGGTCACATAAGGCCTTTTAGGATATCTAGGACTTTGAAATTCATTCTGAATGAGATAGGAGGTCGTGGAGGGTTCTGTGCAGAGGAGTGACATGATCTGTTTTTATTAGTTTCATTCTGACTGCTGTGTTAATAATAGACCAGGCAGGGTAGGGGTACTTGTGGGAAAAGTTGGACTGGGAGATCAGTTAGGAGGTTAGTGCAGGTATTAAAGGGAGAGATGGTGGTGGCATGTCACATGGACCAAGGTGACAGATGTGGAGGTAGGTGGTTGGATTCTGGTTATATTTTAAAGAATTTCCTGATAGATTGGACAGGTAGAGAGGAATCAAGAACCACTGTGTTCTTTGTTTTTGTTATTTATTTTTGGCTTGTGCAATTGAAGGGTAAGGAAAAGGGTGGGACTAAACAGATTTATGGGAGACAGTGGAAATTCGAAATCTGTTTTGGATGTTTTAAATATGAAATGTCTGTAAGTGGTAGATATGAATGTGGAGTTTAGGGAGGAGGTTGGCCTGGAGGTTAAAATGTAGGAGACATCAGGATACAGGTAGCATTTAAAGCCATGGGACTTGAGGGCCTCAACAAGAGAGTGACAATAGGTAGAATAGTGACAATAGATAGTACTAGACCCCTCTCTAGTACTTAGGGGTCTGCCAAAGGGGAGAAAGTCATCAAAGGAGACTGAAAAGGAGCAGTGGGAAGAAAACCAGGTGATGAAAGCATTCCAGGACGTAGGGATCAATTGTGTCAAATGCTGTTGGGTCAGGTAAGGTGAGGTCTGAGAATTATCCAGGGTACTTGGCAACGTGGAGGTGATTAGGGATTTTCATGAATAGCCTTTGTGGAATGAAAGCCTAATTAGTTGTAAGTTTAAGAGGAAATGGAAGAGAAGAAGTAAAGACAGAATAAAGACATCTCTTTTGAGGAGTTTTGTTGCAAAGGAAGCAGAGAAAGGGGAACTGTAGACGGGACACGCCCTTTCCAGTTTGCAGCCCTCTACCCTGCCTTCTTGTCACACCAGGTTTACTTCATTCACTCATTGATTACCTACCAGGACCCTGTAGGTAGCTGAGTTTTCACCTGTACCTTACACGTTCTCCGAGAACATGTAATCAAAGCATCTGGTACAGGACTACAAGTGGTAGTTGCTGTTACTGATCAAGAAGAGTAATAAGCAAAGGCAGCAATACGATAGAAAGATACTTGTCTAAGGAATGGAACATTTTAATTCTAAAGTGTCATTAACCCCAGAATCACTCAAGTATATACGCTACTATTTGAACCTTTCCTCATCTTCCCGAGATCGTTTTTTTTTTTTTTTAATGAACACCAGTGTGGTACACTAACACATCCTACGATCTTTCAATTTTTAAATTCAGTGAAAAGTGAGTATTTACTTTGAGTTATTTGTTTTAGATGCTAAAGGACCTACACGGCTATGCAAGTTAGTTCTTTTCTTCAAATTTATAATTCATGGGGGGCAATTACCAAAATAACCACAACTTTGGAGGAGTACAGTGTACTGATTGGGGTGCATCAAAAGGGGCTCCTGGGGGAGATAATATTTAAAGTGACCCTTTACACATGGGTATGGTTCTTTGGAACAGAGGGCTTTGTAGGGAATAGAAATAATACTAGTAAGAGCTTAGAAGCAGGAAAGCATATGTCTAAATAGTTTACTGATTAGTGTGGCCATCTTTGTGGCTAGTTCAAATTGGTGGGTGGTTATTTTAATGAACTATGTGCAAAGCAAATAGCACAGCCTGAATCTGGTTATAAAATAAGGTTCATGTGATTTGACTTTAGCACTATATGTAGTTAATTAGTTTTAACTGTAGCTCTGATTCTTGAATACTAATCTGTTTCTATAAAGATTTCCTAATTTTTAATTGAATTTTACATATTCTAATGAAAAGTTTAAAATTGGACCTGTGTCTCATAAACTGATGCTTTGGGTAAAATAAGAACTTTGTATTGATTACTTCCAATATTCAAAATATGTTAAGACATTCTCAGCTTTAATCCTGAATGATACATATTGTCATTGCTTTAATACTTCTTTATATGTTCTTTTAAGACTTAAAACAAGGTTCAGTTAGTCTTTGTAAAAAGCATTCTTAGAAAATTTGAAGAAAAGAATTTATGTTGTGAAACTTTAAAAGTAATTGCATAGTTCTTCTCCTCTCACGTAAATATTCTAGGAGTTTGAGAAGAGATTGTAATGGAGCAGGACCCTCTGGGGCCTTCCTGAGGCAGACACTTCCCCCATATCCTCTGCTTTAGCTCCTCTCTGAAGTACCTGGATAATAGTATTCTGTGCACATTTCCTGAGTTGTTTTACAGATTTGTAACAAGATTACATGTGCCAAAGTCATTTCTTTCTGTCTTTAGGAAATGGAGTTATTTTTTCCTTCGAGTGGAGTTTGTGGGCCAACAAACACTGCTAAATTTACCAGCTGTACTACTTGTTGCATTGTTAAGCCCCATGCCATCAGCGAAGGTAAGTGCTGTGTTGAATACAATATAGCCAATACATTTTGCTAATAGGAGCTTATTTTGTTAATGTTTGTTTTTTCTTGATATATTTTATATATAGAAATTAAAGTATAATTTTAATATTTTCATTCATTTTTTTGGAAGGCACATGAATAAAGGTGACATAATATGAGGGCAAAATCTATCTGAATCTGTATCTTTCTCTTTGCATCTGAGCATTTCTAAAAGGTGTTCCTTGGATTGCTGATTATGGTCATGCTCGTCCTGTTACTGGTCTTGATTCCTTGACTTACTCTGCCTCCTCTCCTCCCAACCACATGACTGTGATTCACTTAATTCACTTAAACAGCACTCCTAATCTAGAACAATATCTACCATGTCTGCAGTATGCCCTTTCTGAGAAAACTATAGAAACTTCTTTAGGTTCTCTGTATCTGAAACAAAGTTCTTTGACTGATGTGTGTGTGTGTGTGTGTGTGTGTGTGTGTGAGAGAGAGAGAGAGAGAGAGAGAGAGAGAGAGAGAGAGTTTGTACATTTTTTCTTCATTTTCCTTCATCTGTTTGCTTTAGTCTGCTCAATGTATTTTTGTCAGCCATCCCAAATCCTTTTGGAAATGAGATGGGGTATAATTTAAAAGATCATCCTTAAAAAACTAGAATATACTAAATAATAGATGAATGAATGGATTTTTAAAAATTTCATTTTCTAAATATTATATGGGTTTAAATAATTTTTAGTCTTTAAAGATTAAAACTATATTTCATATACCCATATTTGATATGTAACAGTAGAGGCATATGAGTTAAAGTATAAGAAATTTTTGTTAAATCTAATCAGATGGCAGAATACTTTATTTAAACTTTGACATTTCAGGGCATTTTTTCCTTGTTTCTTTTTAAACCTCAATTTTAGGGATGCTTTAAAACCATTCTGAAATGTGTAGTTAACCCAATTCAGCTTAAACTGTGGTTACAATTAAATATAGTTTGAAGTTTCATGTTGAATTTATTATTAGCTTTACTTGGCCCCCTTTCAATTGCTGGTTTATATTTCTTTTTCTATAATGATCTGATTTCCTGGTATATTTAATTTCACCTGTGGTCTAGAAGAAGAGACTTTTTAAAAAGGAGCTATGAAGAGAGCAGCTGAAATGGAACAGGGAGTGTTACCTTCTGTTGATTGTCCACTCCCCCAAAGAAGACCTGAATGGCTTGTTGATTAAGCAAGACTGAGTTTACTGCCTACTGCAGTAAGGAGATCACACCTGGATGGAGTCTTAGTGGACTTCACAATGGAGAGGTCACGGGCAGATATTGTAGAATTTCAGGTGTGACCTTGAGATATGTAAGGTGGGTCTGTCAATGCGGTGATATGATTGAAATGGGGCAACATTTATGATATGATAGTTTAGAATTAGTAGAAACAGTGAGGCAAGGATTTTAACCAAGTCTTAAAAGTATTTTGTTTGATGAGTGAGTTATTTGCCCAGTTGAGGGAATATTGTGAACTGTTTGAATAGACTATTGTTGAGATAAATGGACTTTGGGGAGGTTCCTGAAGTGAACAATGAAGTTATTTAATGATTTACAGCTTTATCTTTGTGGGTAATAATTTCTTGGCACAAATGATAATGTCATGTGGATGTAGGCGGCCTTAATTCTTAGTCCTTTAGTTAATTTACATGGATGCAGTGATTCACTTCTGACTTCTACGAGAGCTAGAAAAAAAGAGCTTAGTTTGTGGAATAGATGGTGGAAGAAAATAATAGGATATACTAGGATATTTGCAGTCTTTTTACATATGTAGATTGAAATATATTTTGTCATTTGGGGACTCAGGTTTTAAAAGGGAAGAAAAACAAGGTGAATTTTTCTGTTTTTTTTCGAACTTAAAAATTATGCAATGTGTTTGTTTTTGATGTCCTTAGTATTATTTATATGTAGTTAGTTTAATTCCATTGATGAAATGAATTATTTTTCCTCTGAAATCAGGCTGTGTAGGTTTGTATTCTGGCTCCGCTACTTACTAGCCATGAGGATATTGGATAAATTACTTAACCTCTTTGTACCATGTTTCCTCATCTATAAGATGAGAATAATAGTATACCTTCTTCACAAGGTAATTGTAAGGTTTAAATGCACTTAATGTAATGGTTAGATAACTAAATGATTAAATGTAGAGATTAATGTCCTAAGCAGTGCCCAGCACTTACTTAAGTGCTACATAAGTGTTAGACATTATTACTATTATGATTACTGCTCTATTACTACTACCACTACTACTACCAATATCATCATCTTTTAATTTTTAACTAAAGGTGAATGACTCCTTAGAAACAAAGCAATAGTTTAAAATACTAACAAAATCCATCATCCACAGAGAGAAAGAAAATCCCTATTAGTGTGTAAGGAACAAAATATTTTATTTTTCTGAAAGTCTGGGTCTAACTTAAGCCCATGAAGTAGGATCATTGCTTCCATCTAGTCGATTGAGCAGCGATCAGCAATTACATATTCTGATCATCCATTACGGTTGGCACTGGGCAGGAGGTGGTAGCCAAATCTGGGAGAGCTGCTTTTGCACTTGTAATGGCCAAAAAAATTAGCCTTTTGAAGTATTAGAACCCTGAAGTTTTGTTGGAAATTTTCCTTTCTTATAACAGATTTCTGCATTAAACGATTTTACTGCATTGTATGATTTTAGTTTCCTCCTCAGTAAAATGAGTCACGATGGTTTAAAAAGTTTCCTCTCAGCCTTTAAACCCAGATATTCTATTATTCTGTGGAACTGTATTGAAAATTCTTATAAAAGAAAGTTATATTCTGTATCTCAATGTTGTGTTTTGGCTGTAACATTTCTATTTTCACGGAGGCTATTTCAAAGCAATTTTAGATGTTTAAAAGATATATAGAGACAGTTTGGAGGTTGTCTGTTTACATTTAACTAAATAGGAAGCAAATTACTTATTAGAATGTTAGCCAGTTTGTAAATTTAATGCCAGAATGGTCTCTGATACACTAACTGAAACAGGACTAGATCTTCAGCAAGATCATATTTATCAAGTTCCTCACTTTTAAAAATTGAGCTATTCTTACTCAGAACCTCTTTGAGAGTGTTAATTTCCACCCTGAATGGTAGTTTTGATGCTAGGTAGGCCAAGAGCCCTAGAAGAGACAGTCCACCCTGTGGAACCCCCCTGAATTTGGGCGGATTGAATTGGTTAAGTTCCCAGCTTTTTTTGTATTGGATTTCCTTCCAATAATTCAGCTTCTGGGATACTATGGAAGAGCTGTGACATTTTTTGGTGTAGAGAGATTGGATTTACATATGATTTGACTTACATGTAGAATCTAAAAAACAAATAAACAAACAAAAGAGAAACAGACTCATAGATTCAGAGAACAAACTGGTGGTTGCCAGAGGGGAGGGGCATAGGGGTATGGGCAAAATAGGCGAAGGGGATTAAAAGGTACAAATTTATAGCTATAAAATAAATAAGTCAGGAGGTTGTAATGTACATGTAGGGAATATAGTCAGTAATACTGTAACAGCTTTGTATGATGTCGGATGATAACTGGTTTTATTGTGGTGATTATTTCATAAGGTCGAATTGCTGTACACCGGAAACTAATATAGATTGTATGTTAATTATAAATAAAGAGATTGGATTTAACATTGTAAATCTAACTCAATTTCAGTAAAAATTCTTGGAGTGGCTCAGTTTTGCTTAGCATGTCACAGTTTTGGAGTTTTGTGATTGTTTTATTCTATCTGAAGGAGTTGAAGCTAATTTATAACAGATGCACCAAGTACATTGAACTACATATAAGACCCTGATTTTTTATGGAACTTAGCATGCATTTTGAAATGCAAAATTATAGGCAGTAAAAATATCTAATGAATTTGCAAGTTGTGGGAACTTTAAATGAAATCACTGATTTATTGACTTAAAAGGAATCTCAAGAGTTCTGTTAGTTCTACGAAAGAATCCCAATCCAGGAAGGATTACATTTAATGGTCCTAACGAAGTAGTTGCGCATTACGCTACTGAAAAAATTTTTTAGAAATAATGAAAGTTTACCTGTTAATATGTTCCAACGTCCAATAACCCTTAGAGGAAAATGAGAGTCCCTAGGATTGTCAGTTTTAATGACTTGACTGAGGGCAGAGTAGAAGAAGGTCTCAAATCTTGTTAATGAGATTGTTAGAAAGTACTTTTCTTAAGTATAGAACAACAATAAAAAATTTTATTACTAATTGCAGTTCTTATTTATGGAGTGATAAGTACTTTACATGAATTATTTAATTCTTAAAACTGTAAAGGTAGGTACTGTTTGAAACATATGCCACAGAGGAGGAAACCTAGGCAGTGAGATGTTAAGTAACTTGCTCAAAGTCACACAGCTCTTAAGTGGTGCGGTTGAGATTTGCACCAAGTTTGTCTTCGTTTATACCATTCTTCATTCATACATTATCACTTAGACCCTATAAATCCCCATCGTCAAATTTGATTATTAACCCCATTTTACAGATGTGGAATCTAAGAATTAGAAGGGATAGGTAACATCTTGAAATCCAGGGCTATTTGATTCTACAGCTGGAATTATTTGTGCCATTCCATGAATATTGAGGTCAGTTGATTGTGGAAAGGTGTTCTTGATAGGTATGAAGGGTGATTTTAATACCTTAAAAAATCTTAACATACTTATGGTTTAAGATGGGACCTGGAGAAATGACTGCTGTTCTGGACAAGGTAATGGCAGTTAAGAGATGAATAACAAATTATTGAGAATTGTAAATTTAGAATACTTCCTTAGAACTTTTCCAGTTAAATGGGAATAATGCTTTTTATATTTTTAAAGATGTTTAATTTGACTAAAACAGTTCTTGTTTCTTTTATCCTATTTTTATATTTCAAGAATCTCCTTTTCCTAGGTGTAATTTATTTCCATTTGTTTCAGGTTACTCTATCCCTTGCTCCTGCACTCCAGCACCGCTGCCTGCCTTTCAGTTCTCTAATACCCCTTGTTCCTTCTCTCCTGAGGGCCTTTTTACATGCTCTTCCCTTTGCCTGGGATGTGCATCCCCTCCTCCTTCCCCCAGCCCCCAAAATGTAATTTTTCTCAGAGAAACCCCAAGTGACATGTTCTCTTGGCATGCTGTGCTTTTCTTTTATAGCCCTTAGTACGCTTTGCTATTATATATTGTATAATTAGTATGTATGTGCGTGTATATATATAGCTACATTGCATATACATTGCATTATAGCTACAATGCATAATATATATTAATTTTTGAGTGATCGTTGTCTTTTTCCTCTACTAGATTACAAACTGATTACAGGAACAGTATTTGTTTCATTGTCATACTTTAAAAAATATTTTGTACTCCTCATAATTTTTCTTTTAGCCCATGTGTTATTTAGGAGTCTTTAGTGTCTGAACAGTGTCAGAGAATATGGTCTCTATGATGGATATTTCTTTGAAATTTGTTGATGTCCTTTGTGACTTAACTCATGGCTCATTAAAAAAAAATTCCAGTGTGTGTTTGAAAGGAAGGATATTGTTGCATCGTTCTCCCTTTACATGTAAATAGCTATTGATTCAAACCTGTTGTCCGAACTGAATTTTTTTTTTTTTTGTCTGTTTGGATAATCAGCTTCTGAAAAAAACTTTGTTAAATTCTTCCACATTAAAATTATCTATTATTATGAATTTGTCATTTCTCCCTTTAATTTGGACTGCTTTTGCTTTGTATGTCCTGAGGCTTTGTTGTGTGTGATCATCTTTTTGCTCCTTACATTAGTCTTACTTTAGTTCCAGTAATTGTTTTTTGTTGTTTACCTTAAAGGGAGGCATGTCTTTTCCCAATTTTTTTATAAGCCTTTTTCTTATAATCACTATGACTGGATTTTGTTTCATTCCTATTTAAGGAAGTTTTGCTTTTTCAATCCAATCTAGTAGTCTTAGAATAGTTGAATTTAACCCATTGCCATTTATTGTGATAACTGGTTTGGATTTCTTTATCTTTCTTAAAGTTTTTTTTTCATTATTTTCCCCTGCTCTTAAACCCCCACCCCTTTCCACCTTCTGTTGGATGGACAAATTTTTCTTTATTGCCCTCTTTGTCTTTTGTTTATCTGCTAGTTTGAAAGTCCTAGATCAGGGGATCAGCAGACTATAGCCATTGGGCTAAGTCGGGTCATCTGCCTGGTTTCATAAATAAAGTTTTACTGGAACACAGCCATACTCATTTATGTATTATCTATGGCTGCTTTTATTGCTACAGGAGTAGGGTTGAGTAGTTGTGACAGATACAGTAAAACTTCAAAAGAGTAAAACCTAAAGTCTGACCCTTTACAGAAAAAGTTTCCTGACCTCTGTTATAGAGTGTATATTTTTAAATTGGTTCTGCCTAAATTTTAGCATATGTACTTAACTCTAAATTTTATTAATAAAATTTAAACTTGTTCACTCTGTCCAAATTTTTCCAAAGGCGAAGACTTTAGAATGCTTTAAGCAGCCACTGAAATCTTCTTTTCCCATCTTCCAAGTTATTGGTATGAGAATGTCCTTCTTTTTTAACTTTAAATAACTTTATTGATGTATAATTTACGTAACATAAAATGCACACATTCTAATTGTACATTTCTAGCACTGTAATACAGTGTCTAAAACTCTTAGAGTTAAGAAGTCCTTCTTAATGGATAAACTTGGTCCTGGTTGATGTCTCCTTGCAGACATTTAGAGGATGAGTAGTTTTGATTGTTTGAATGTTACTGTGTGAAAGCAGGAGGATTGAATAGATTTATTCCAGGCTTAATTGTGTGCCTTTATGATTATAGTTGTTTTTTTTTTTTAATCAATGACAAAGCAATGAGAAATCACTGTGTCTTTTATTATTGGAAGACAGGGCTTGCTCTTCACACCTGACTGGAATAAAGAAACATCTGTTGCTAGGCAGCCAAAGCACTAGCACCTAGCAACTGTGATGTGTGCATCAGGAATCGCAGGCTCTCTTCAGAGCCTAGTGAAGTGTAGTACAAGCAAAAGATCTATCTATACTCAAATGTCTGAATTAGAAGAAACAAGAATATAGATAAAAGAATGGCAGAGAGTTCAGTGAAAATCCTACAGTACCTGGCAAGGATGATTATAGGATATAATGTTTGGGATGACTGTTATAATTCTATGGCTTGACACTAATTATGTGGCCTTGAAGACATTTCTTGACCTCCTAAAGCTTCATTTTTTTGATCTGCAAAATGGAGGTGACAGAACCTACGTCATAAATAAGTTAATACATGTGATGCCCTTGGAATAATTTGCATAGTAAGTATACAATAAAGTGTTAGCTATTAACAGTAGCAGTTTTAGAGATTATATCACATGACACATTTTTTAAAAACCTGAAGTAGTTGTGTCTTAGTTATCTATTGCTTTATAACAACCATCACCAAACTTAGTTCCTTAAAAATGGTTTCTCACAATTCTGTGTATTACCTGGGCTCAGTTGGGAATTCTCCTGTGGTATACCTGGGGTCACTTGGGTGGCTTCATTCAGCTGGGAGCTGTGCTGGAACTGAAATGTACAAGATAGTTTCTCATCCTTCAGAGACTTTTCCACATGGCATCTCACCATTCAGTAGTCTATCCTAAGCTTCTTTATGGCATGGTTGCTGGCTTCCAAAAGGAGCATTCCAAGACAATCTTCATTGTGCAAGTGCTAATCAAGCCTCTGCTTGCATCATGCCTTAATGTCCCAATGGCTAAGTCTAGTCATGTGGCCAAATCATTATGAGAGGAATTACACAAAGGCATGAATACCAGGGATCATGATTCACTGGGGACCGCCAATGTAGCAGTTTCCCTCAAGTGGTATAAAGCATCCTAAGACCTTAACACGGTAGGAATGTGGTACTCGAACCCAAATCAGTGGTGGTGTGTAATTGTATGCTAGACAGTGCTTCTCAAACTTTAGTGTGCACCAGAACCACTTGGGGGACTTTTAAAATGCATATGTCTGGGCCCTAACTTCAGAACTTAGTTTAGTAAGTCTGGACTAGAGCCCAGAAATAAGCATTTAAATAGTCTCCCCAGGTTGTCCTGATGAACACCTAATGTCCAGTTTGAGAACCATTCATTAGAAATTTTGCGGACAGGGAACACCCTGCATTTCCTCTGGTGATCTGCCTTTATCAGAGGCTGGCCTTAGGAAATTTTATACCAAGTGGAAGATTCCTAGCTTGTTCTCTGTGGCAGGTTAATAGCAACCATGGGGAAGGTTAAGGAAGAGTCACCTTTTGGTTTTCAATTATTCGTATGACTCTACAGGGGTAGTTCCCTGTGCTAGA
Organism: Leucopleurus acutus; assembly: GCF_964270905.1. Classification (NCBI taxonomy): domain Eukaryota; kingdom Metazoa; phylum Chordata; class Mammalia; order Artiodactyla; family Delphinidae; genus Leucopleurus; species Leucopleurus acutus. The sequence continues at coordinate 67,599,882 of NC_139143.1, forward strand.
TTTCAGGTTGGTGAGAATTTCTTGGAGTGATGGAAAATTTGGGTATCCAGGGCACTCTGCTTTACCAAAGTAGCATCTCAAATACTTGTTTATTTCTATTTAGCAGTTGTTCAACAAAAATAACAGAAAAGTTTATCTGTGGCTAGGCAGTCCTTAGATTGACATTTCTCTCTAGTGAGATTAGAATGAAACCCATTTTCATTGAAAGAGTGCTAGAAGAAGTGTAACATTAAGGAAGGTGACTTCTAAGATCTCTCAGAAGTCTTAGTGTAGTTGTAAACTTTAGGACTATAAATGCAACAAACTTAATAAATATCATTCACAAAATTAATTTAAATTTCTTTTATAGTTATTCCATTTTTTGTATTTTGAATCATAAAGTTTATGTTTTGCTAAGTATTTTAAAAAGAAATTTATATAATTAACTTTCAAATCATATTTTATTATACATTTGGAGCATTTATACTTCTAAGTTACTGCACTAAGACTTGTGGGACATCCTGTATGTATATTACTTGAGGGATGATGTTTATTGGCAGGAGGATTATTTTATTTGAAAATAAGTTGGAAACTTCATTTTCCCATTCCTTTTTTCCAACTTTTTTGTATATTAGGATTCAGGAGTCACCTTTCAGGGAATGATGTTATTGAAGCAACTTGACACATTTGCCTTTGAGATATTGATCTGTTGACCTGTTAGATTCTAGATATGCACAGAGTCTTTGGGGAGGAGCAGGATCAATTCAAGGTTAAATGCAGAACTTGGATGACAAAATACCACTCCCCTTGCTTATTTTTCACGTATATGACTGTTAGAGGGCCATGTCATTGTAGATGTCATAACTAATGCTGAGCATAGCTAGAAATGGTCTAGACTTGAGGAAAAACTGTCTCAAAGAGTTTGGAAAGACAGTGTGTCCCCATTCTTCTGCCTTGGAGGAATCTCTGGTACTGGTTTATGTATCTCCTCCTAACTCCTCCTCTGCAAAAATGCCCATGTAATTGCACAATGACAGAAGGAAGACAGGACTTGCTTCCACTAGGCTGTGGTTCTGCTCTTCCAGCTGATTCCTTCCTCCAGCCCAGGAGCTGGACCCATCTCTGTGGAGCTGGGGTCCAGGGATTCAGGCCACATCGTGTTACTTCATCAGGAAATATTTTAAAAATGAAAAGCCACATGATCTCGTGTGGTAAGACTTTGAAAGATGATTCATGTTACATGACGGATTATAAATGCTGAAATTCTGACAATATGATTACAGTTGATTCTTATGAGGAAGAAAAAAGGCACATATCTAATGAAAAGATGGTACCTTACAAAGGTGGAAAGCTTGGGTTTGCAAATGACATGTTAAAAGACGGGAGCAGTAGATAGTTATGAAAAAATGCTGAAGGCACATGATCGCTGTAATTACTTTTTGAGTTGTTTAATAAGTGGTACCGTGCTTTTCTACATATTCGCACATCTTTCCTACTCTAGAAAGTCTGTGGTTCAAAGGTCTTGCTTGTTTTGGTGGTTAGTTCATTTGTAACCTATTACCACCTTACATCGACTATACATCTGTGTACGGTGGCTTGTGTGTGCCAAGTGGGAAGTTATTTCTCCACAGCCATTTTCATGGTGGTCATCATGGAATAGCTTAGTTATCAAAGGACTGGTTTGCAATGTCTCTTCAGGATAATCTTAAGGATGTTTTTTCATTATTGAAGTATAGTTGACTTACAGTGTTGTGTTAGTTTCTGGTGTACAGCAAAGTGGTTCCGTTTTATATATATATATATATATATATATATAAAATTAAGGATTTTAGTTTAAACAGATTGGAGAGAGCTCAGATGTGCTTGAAGTGTATCTTGAGATTTTTGGTATTGATTTATGCCCAGATTCTCTACTCTTTGTTTTTATTCTTTAGAGTATCCTGGATTTGAGGGCAGGCAAACTTTAAGCCAAATCTTACTTACGCATTAGGCTGAGTCAGAAGATGAAATTTCCAGGGGCTTCCCTGGTGGCACAGTGGTTGAGAGTCCGCCTGCCAATGCGGGGGACACGGGTTCGTGCCCCGGTCTGGGAAGATCCCACATGCTGCAGAGTGGCTGGGCCTGTGAGCCATGGCCACTGGGCCTGCGCGTTTGGAGCCTGTGCTCCACAACGGAAGAGGCCACAACAGTGAGAGGCCCGCATACAGCAAAAAAAAAAAAAAAAAAAAAAGAAGTTGAAATTTCCAGTATGAGTTTTATGGTGTTTGGCTTTGTATGATGATAGTTTTCATTTAACCTGACTGCTATTAGTTAATGTGATTCAAAACACATGCCTTAAATTCTTAACAACTATAGCGTGAGGATAAATTGGGTAATATATATAAAACCAATTTGAGATCTTTAGGAAAAGTCATCACTCTAAGATCTTACATTGATATGTAATTAAAGTTGAATGTTTTCTTTAGGAACTGTGTTCTTTAGGCATTGAAAATACCAGAATGCTCCTTTTAAGGAATAGACATCAAAGAGATACAGAGGTGGGTCATGCTGAGTTTTAGCCGGGAATTTGTCTTAGTAACGTTTATTGGAATTTCTCTTGTATTAACAGAAGTAATATGCATTACATAAAATATAGGAATACAGAAAAATGTTTGTTTTAAAAATCACTTCTACCATTCAGAGATTCTGTTTACAATGTGGCATGTTCTTCCTTCTCTGTCAAACAGCTGAACACAACAATATGGATGAATTTCACAATCTTGAAGTTGAACAAAATAAGACATAGAAAGTCAGAAGCCATATGATGCTATTCATAAGTTTAAATATAGGCAAAAGTCAACTATGTTTTTCAAGAATGCATATGTAGGTAGTAAAGAAAAAAGAAATACATGGAAAAGGTTATTCCAAAGTCAGGTAGTCTCTGAGAGGAGAGAGGGTGATGATTGGAGAGGCACACCCAGAGGGCTTCTAGGGTCCTGGCAATGTTCTGATATTTTTTTTTTTTGACCTGAGTGGAGGTTACCATATATGTTCACTTTAATATTATAAAACTGAGCATATCTGTTATATATTTTACCATAAAACATATACATTTTATATTTTACAGTAAATATTTAGAAATTGGGCAAGGCATAGAATAGATAGTACAGTATGTTCTTATTTCCTTAAAAACAAAAAGGCCATATCCATATATTTGTACATATGTTGAATATTTCTAGAAGAATATATAAGAAATTACTGACAGTGATTTCCCCTAAGAAGAAAGACTGAAATTCTGGGATGGGAGGGAGATTTACTTTCACCATATACCCTTTTACTTCCATTTTGCATGTTTTCCAATGAGGAATGCTCTTAAAAATTATGTGAGAGAGGGTAGGGGAAATTAAGGCCAAAAAGTCAAAACTTGAGAATTTAATACCTTTATGACTTCCTTTTTAAGATGATGCAGGTTTGGAGTAGAAGGATTAAGGAAGAATTGGACTGAAAATTAAAATCATAAGCTTTTCAGATAACATTCCCCTTGTTCATGGCCAGGAGAATGGTTATTGTGATATTCTCTTGTCCTCAGAGATCTTGCTCCCAGTCATGGTTCTCGAACTTTAGTGAGCATCCATATCACTGGATCTGGATTGTTAAAATACACATTCCTGGGCTATACCTTCAGAGTGTCTGACTCGGTACGTCTAATAAGTTCCCAGGTCAGGACAATGCTGCTTATGCAGGGATCACATTTGAGAACCACTAGATGGCAAAGCTGCCCCCTACATAAGGACATGCTGGAAAATAGAACAAAAATGGAGGCCCATACCCAGTGCATACAGTATGTACTTCCAGCAGACGAGGAGTAAGAGTTATATAAAATTTGTGGCCCATGTTGTGGCATTACGTCTGTTTTTAAGCCTGTGAGTGACGATGTAGGTCTTGCCAGCTGAGGAAATCAGAGCCATTTAAAATCAACAGAAGAAACCATGTTCTTGTAGTAAGATGTCTAAATTTGTGATCTCCTTAACTGTGACTTTGGGTAACTGGAATAAAGAAAATAAATGTTCATAATTTTGAAACTTGTGCAAAAGACAAGCTTTGAGAATCTTTTTCTTTATATGTCTTTAAAAAAAAGATACAAAACAACAAAACTAATTTTAAGAAAGGGAAAAGATTTGCTTTGTTTTGTTCATGTTAGAGTTTATGGATCCATGGTTTTGATTTACTTTTTCAGTCTTTTTCACTGTGCTTCCCTATAAAACTAACAGATTTCCATTGATGAGTTATAACATGTATAACACTTGTATAATTCATGAAAATCTCCTGCAAACATGAAGTCAACTTCCAGTGGGACTTATGCTTACTCCACCCTCCAGAAGAGGGGCTGGCCTATTTTAAAATTAGGAAGGATCTCCCCCTACCTAGAAGTTGGCAGTATCCTGTACTGTAAAAACGTAACATTGCTTTGTGATTGTGTGATTAACTTGTTTTCCGTGGTAACCTGGCATTAACTTTGGGCTTCTGATGACCTATTTGCCTAATACTAAATTTTCACTTTCTCCCTTGTCATCCTGGTACCCTATTATGTTTTTCCTGGACTGTGCTTGTTTTAAAATTGTGCTCTTATTTCAGCCATGCTAGCTGTTCATGGCTTCCTTTGCTATGCTGAGCCCATCCTTGTCTTCCCAGTAAGGAGGGGTTATTGATGGCCTTTTCCTGGAGATTTTAGATCCTGTGGGTCTTCTCTGTTGCTCCTGCATTGGTGTGGAGCCTGCCTTTACTATTTTCTACTCACTTAATTACGGCATGATGAATTTTAATATACCAAGTTACCATATTGTGGGTACATCTGTAAAGCTATATTGGTTACTCTTTTTATTGCTTTGTAAGGAATTACAGATTGTGGTTGTTAGGACATTGGTAAGGAAAATGTGCATTTTAGATCTGGATGTGTGGTGCAAGTGCAGAATCAGAAATGCTATTAGATGAATTAGGTCTATATTTTATAAGCCTACTTGCTACTGGAATAAATTATGATCAGCTAATGAATTAATTTGAGATCCTTTAAGACTTAAGTGCCTTACTAGCTCTCAGTTTAACAATTCTGCTGAATCCAAACTCTCATCTGCAATTGATTTAATGTGATTCTACAATATTTTTGCTTACTAGCCAGCAAAAAATCATAACAGACATTTGAAGCCAAACTGATCTGTGGGTTTATCTTTTCATCGGATTAAAAATTACTGGAGGATTGTCAGTGAAGTGGTATTGCCTAGTAACATACTGCTGTCTAGGAAACAGAAAGCTTTTCCACCTAGCTTTTATGCCTAAATTGATTTGTTATGCATGTTTGCTAGGATTAGTACTAAATTCCTTCTGTTGAATTCAGTAATGCTTGTGATTTCTTTTGTATTTTGGCATTGAAAATTAAACTCTTAAACTCTTATAATCTCTAGCTTTAACTTGGCTTTACACTAATTACATTTTAATGACACACCAGCCCTATTTTTTAGTTAAAATGTCTTTTATTTCATTAGATTTAAATTTTAAAAGAAATCAGATTTCTCCAATTTGATCTAAATTGGTTATTAATATTAAACACAACATCTGTTTATGTATAGTTCATGCATTCTTGGCTGTATCAAGATTAAAACTTTTCTTTCACAGATCCTACCGAAGTAAAATGCAAGATTTCTTTTTGACACTTCTTAATCCGCCATTTTTATATCTCACCCACCCCTATTTAGTATCAGTATTGTGGAGCGTATCATCCAGGTTGTGATGAGTTGTCTTGTACAACAGACTGGCTGCTTTTTCTTTTTTAATTGGAGTACAGTTGATTTACAATGTTGTGTTAGTTTCAGGTGTACAGCAAAGTGAATCAGCCATACATATACATATATCCACTTTCTTCTAGACTCCATTCCCATATAGGTCACTACAGAGAGCCAAATAAAGTTTCCTGTGTTATACAGTAGGTTCTCATTAGTTATCTTTTATATATAGTGGTGTGTATATGTCAATCCCAGTCTCCCAATTTATGTCTCCCCTCTTTCCCCCTTGATAACCATTAGTTTGTTTTCTACATCTGTGACTCAATTTCTGTTTTGTACATAAGTTCATTTGTACCATTTTTTAAGATTCCACATATAAGTGATATCATATGATATTTGTCTTTCTCTGACTTCTCTGACAATCTCTAGGTCCATCCATGTTGCTGCAAATGGCATTATTTTATTATATATGTACCACATCTTCTTTATCCATTCCTGTGTTGATGGACATAGTCCATGTCTTGGCTATTGTAAATAGTGCTGCAATGAACATTGGGGTGCGTGTATCTTTTTGAATTATGGTTTTCTCCAGGTATATGCCCAGGAGTGGGATTGCTGGATCATATGGTAGCTCTATTTTTAGTTTTTTAAGGAACCTCCATACTGTTCTCCATAGTGGCTGTACCAATTTACATTCCCATCAATATCACCTCTCACCAGTCAGAATGCCATCATCAAAAAATCTACAAACATTAAATGCTGGAGAGGGTGTGGAGAAAAGGGAACCCTCCTACACTGGCTGCTTCTTTAATGTTGAGTTTTGTAAGTTGTTTTGCTCACCAAAATGTCCTTTTCATGGGCACTCATTTCTTTGAATAAGGTCTTGTTTTTGGATGTTTATACCTTATTATTGCAAGGAGTAAGTTTAATATTCATAGTAAAGGTGTTTTTCAGGCTTTTCCACAGTATAAGGGTGGGTTCATTGGCTGCAAGGTTGCTTTCAAGTGTACAGTTTACTGTAGAGTATAGATATTATAATATCAAGGGAAGATATCACAACTCCAGGAAAGACCTTAACATCAGAATAAGTTATTTCTACAGAAAATATTTTTTGGTGGCAAAATTGAAACTACTAGATTATTAAACGTGAAAACCAATTTTGTCATAATTTTGAAGAATATTGTCCATTTACCTTGTTAACAACTTAACTTTGCTCTTAACTATTTTCTCTCTATAAAACAGTTTTCTAGAACTACAAACAAATAGTAAAATGATCAATTGTTTCCTGTCTTTTTTCCTTCAAATTTGTTAAGCTTCAAAATGGTAAGAAGGAAGGAAACCTTAAATTGAAAAATCAATAAGTTGGGTGATGATCTTCTGAACAATCCAAAATTTACTAGATAAAAATTCTATATTCTTCTGTTACTGGTTTTACATTATATATTCAGAAGATCAAAAAATATAAGTAGCACACATAAATAAATGTTTTTTTTGTATATTGTAGGAGAGGCAAACTCTTACCCTCTTAGTTTTTTTGGCTGGGCATGAGAATTAAATTGACATGAGACAGATAGATCAACAGGAGAAAAGCATACAAATTTATGTAATACAAGTTTTTAATACAAGTTTTCCTTCGTAAGGAAATGAAGACCCAAAGAAATAGAGAAAACCTACTTGCTTTTGTATTAGGTTGGAAAAAAAAGAGAGACAATAGTGCCTATTGTGGAGAAGTGACTAAACTATGTGGGGAGATTAAAGGAAGATAAGAATTATTTTAACAAGGTCTGTTTGTATAAAATTCTCTTGATCTCAACTTCTTATCCTTAGTGATGAGAATGTTGCTTTCCTTCTGGCATAGGGAGGACAACTTTCTTATGGGAATTTTATCTCACTTTTAAGAAAAGGAAGGAAGGTCAGTGTTTTTCTTGTATGCGCTGCCTTAAGTCAAAATAGTATACCAGAGCAACATATTTTGGGGTGGTATGTTCTGAACTCTTTAATATACATGAATTATTTAATTGAATGATCTATACAAACCAATTAAATATTTTGCCTATTTTATTGTAATCTAACAATCTCAGATCATCGGGGGCAAGCACAACTGTGTTTAAAATTCAGTTCTGTTACTTACTAGCTATTTGGGCATGTTGTTTTAACCTTTTAGTAGAGAAAGTAAACATCTATAAAATGAATATTATAATAGTACTTTCTTCATAGGGCTGTTCTGAGGATTGCAGGAATAATATGACTAGCATGTACAATACACACGAGAGAGAAGACTAGCTGTTCTTCCTAAATTTGTTCTTCTACAGTGTAGGCTTGTTTCTGATAAGTGACTGTCCTGTCAGAGACTGGATGGCCTTGTACGGCCATGTCACTGGGTTTATTGGAAAGGCTATCTCTCTTTCACTGAATTGCTCTTGTACCTTTATCAAAAATCAGCAGGGCATATTCATTTTTGGTTTTCTCTTCTGCTCCATTGATCTATGTGTGTGCCACTCTGCCACTACTACACAGTCTTGATTACTATAGCTACATAATATGTCAGGAAATTGGGTAGATTGACTTTTCCTACCTTTTTTTGGAAATTGTTTGTTATTCTAGTTCCTTTATTTTTCCTTGTAATATTAAAATAATCTTGTCTAGGGAGTTCCCTGGTGACCTGGTGGTTAGGATTCTGGGCTTTCACTGCAGGGGCCTGGGTTCAGTTCAGGGTCGGGGAACTGAGATCCCACAAGCCATGCAGCACGGCCAAAAAAAAAGAAAAAAGAAAATCTTGTCTGTATTTACAAAATATCTTGCTGGGATTTTGATAGGAATTGTGCCAAACCCATTTATCAATTTGATGACAACTGACATCTGTACTATGTTAATTTCCAAATGATAGACACTATATGACTCTCCATTTATTTAGGTCTTCCATCCAGCATTTTGTAGTTTTCATATACAAGTCCTGTGCAAGTTCTGTTAGATTAACACCTAGTAATTTTTTTCTTTTTGAGCTATTTATAAATGGTATTATACTTTTAATTTCAGTGTCCACTTATTTATTTCTAATATATAGATAATTAATTGATTGTTGTATGTTTATCTTATGTCCTGCAACCTTGCTGAAATCTGTCATTAGTTCTAGAATATTTTTTGTAGTTTATTTTCTTTTTTTAGATAATTATGTCATATGCAAATGAAGAGATTTATATTTCTTCCATTCTGATCTGCTTGCCCCTTCCCTTCCCATTTTCCTTTCCCTTTCCTTCCCCTCTCCCCTCCCATCTCCTCCCCTTTCCTCCCTTCCCTTCCTCTCACCTTCTCTTCTTCTTGCCTTATTGCAGGAGCTTGAACTTCCAGCACTGTATTAAATAAGAGCAATGAGAATGGACATTCTTGTCTTTCATTGTTAGGCATAATGTTAGCTGTAGTGGTTTTATTGTTGTTGTTTTGTTTTTGTTTTTGTAGATGCTCTTTATGAAGTTCAGGAAGTTCCCATCTATTCTAGTTTTCTTCTAAGAGTTTTGATCATGAATGGGTGTTGAATTTTTTTGAATGTTTTTTATGCATCAATTGATATGATTATGTGATTTTTCTTCCTTAGCCTTTTAATATAGCAGATGACATTGGTATATATATTTTTTTAACGACACTTGTTGTCCAAAAGAACTATAGTTCTTTTTATATATTGCTGGGTTCTATTTGCTAATATTTTGTTAAGGACTTTGCATCTGTATTCATGAGGGTTATTGATGTGTGTTTTATTTTTGTACTCTGATTTTGATATTAAGGTAATACTAGTTTTATAAAATGAATTGGAATTATCCAATTTATATAAATTTATATTGCACTTTTTAAACCTAACATTGTATTTTGAATTTTTTCTGCACAATTAGATAATCTATGAAAACATAATTTTAAAGTCTGAATAATAGTCAGTTATAGGAATATACTTTTCTTTATCTTTTTCTTGTTTTATTATTTATAATTAAAATTTTTATTATTAATAATTCTGCAGTTAACATTTTCCTATATAAATCCTTGTGAACACCTAACTTATCCTTAGAATAATTTCAAGAAATTCTTACATCAAATAAAAACATTTTAAAGTTTTTAGTAAATCCCAATTTATCCTCCAGAAAGAGGATAACAATTAAATATTTCCACAGCTGCATGTCTATGAGAATACCTGCTACATTATATTTTTTTGAAAAATAAATTTATTTTTGGCTGCATTGGGTCTTCATTGCTGTGCATGGGCTTTCTCTAGTTGCAGCGAGCGGGGGCTACTCTTTGTTGCAGTGCACGGCGTCTCATTGTGGTGGCTTCTCTTGTTGTGGAGCAGGGGCTCTAGGTGCCCAGGCTTCAGTAGTTGTGGCACGCAGTCTCAGTAGTTGTGGCTTGTGGGCTCCAGAGCGCAGGCTCAGTAGTTGTGGTACATGGGCTTAGTTGCTCTGCGGCATGTGGGATCTTCCCGGACCAGGGCTTGAACCCGTGTCCCCTGCATTGGCAGGCAGATTTTCAACCACTGGACCAAGTCCCTATTTCAAAAATCGATGTAATATATAATATAAAGTGTTATCTTGTCATTTTTCCCCTGGGAGGGGTTTTTACAGGCAAACTTTCTGTTTCAAATTCTGCTTAAAGTTTTACATATTCCTTATGAATCTACAGAAATTGTTTCACTGATGCACACGCTCATCTAAGACAGGGCTCGAGTGCTCTACAAAGTGCACCTCAAATATTTCTAGGGGTTCGTAGTGGGAGAGAGAGGCCTTGTTTTGCCAAGTGCTGTGTAAGGACCCCCTTCTTCCTTCTTTTCTTGCTCTGCTTCCCCTAACTTGTATCGCAATGTTTGCCAGGCACTGCTGGCTTAGACAACAGTGGCTTTCCTTCTCCTGAGAACCGGTGGGTTTGCCAGGCCCTGTTGTGCCTGTAGCTGGGTATTGCCCTGACCCTGTTATCTGCTTCTCATCAGTCATTGCAGCCATCTCATTTGGTGTGACCTGGGCACTAGCATTAGCCTCCTTGTGGTGTACTGGTTACACAATATTCTCTTTGAAACGAGACATATAAAATGCTTGCATTTTAACAGTACGGCTAAAAATTAAATTCGTGCTCATTCTATAAGCAAAGCTATGCATCCTAACTCAGGCTATTGGCTCTAGTACTACTGTACTGCTGCTGTCATTAGCTAATAGTGCTGTTGTATGCCCCTGGCTGTTCTAAGAATTTTGCATATACAGACACATTACATCCTCATAAAACTTCTATGAGGTAGGTATTACCATCTTTTATAGACAAGGAAAGAAACTGAGACCATAGAGAGGTTAGACTGAGATAGGCAAAGGAGAAGTCTCTTCAGACTGGATTATTTACCAGCCCTTACATCTGTGGCCTGGAGAGTATATTGACACACTTGGTCCCTGGCCAGATATCTCATATGTAGTCATTGTTGATGGTCTTCCTCTCTGTGCCACACTGTGGGAGGTTTTACTCCTCTTTGGCAGCTGTAAAGAAAGAGAGAACAACTCATTTTCAGCTCAAGGTTATTATGAGCAATATAATCCTATTTCAACTCGTAAGGGCTGCCTTTCAGTCTAAGTGGCCTTCTTTGCAGGGATGATGATAGGTAACAGAGCCAAATCAAGGCGGATCTGTTAACATTGATTCATTTACCCTGACCAGATACAGGTCAGAGGGAGAAAAAAATGGATTCTCAAAAATATATACTGTACTTCAATTTATGTATTTATTTAAAACTGGAAAAAAATCCATTTTTATTTCCATTTTAAATTCAAGCCAGATTTTCACAGTAACGCTTGGGAGAAGCTTTTCCCAATCCTCAAGACTCTAATAATATGGCTGCATTCATACCTAAAAAAGCCTTAGACATTATATTAGCACCTCATTATACCTGCTTGGGTGACCCAGGGTACCTTATGTGGTACCTGTGCATCCATCCTGGAGCATATAAGCCTGGTGCCCATTTGTTTTCTTCCAAGTGGTGCAAACCATGTTATGTTATGAAAACCTTTACTGTCCTTTTTATCTTATTGATACCAGTGAGTGTTAAAGTACCTGTTTCATTCGATTGCCTTGCAATTTTGTTTCCATTATTTGGTGCAAGTCTATTTTTATTTAAACTGTTAAGTCTGCTATTTCTAAAAATACTGTTTGAACTTCAATGTACCTGAATATTTTATTGTCAGTTACTTTTCTTCCACTCTCCAACCATGATCACTTTATGAACTTTATAGACAGAAAGAGGGATCTTCTAATCCCAGTTTTTGATCATTTGGCTGTTCATAGGATTTTTTTCTGGGATATTTGCTGATTGTAATTCTTTTGTCAGAATCAACACCCATAAGAATACCACAGCTTTCAAAATGTACTGTTTCTTCTTTCTCCACCCTTTCTTCTACAACCTTTCTTTCTCGGGGTACAGTGTGTCACCTCCTATATAAAAAATCCTACATAAAAATGGGGGCTTAATGAGGACACTGTTGGTACAACTGGTTGAAACCCAACTTGAATTCCCTATTTGTCTCATTTTAGGGCTGGAAGAAGAATAGGGGTCGAGCTAGGCTTAGGGAGACTTGTTCAACATCCTTGTTCTCTAAGGCTTTCATATGTGCTTCTCTTGACTATCAATTTCATGCTTGCAGATTAGCTTTTAACAGCACCTTGAGAGAGAGGTTGGGTTTCCAGCAATGCAAGACTCATATACTTAGAAACACACTGGAAAGAACTTTTTTTCCCCCCCCCACCGTTCTAGCTAAAAAAAATTCCAGGGAAGGACTCTGATTGGCTTGTGCCAATTCTAGGCCAATTCCTGGGTGAATTATTTTGCCCAGGGAGCAGAGTGCTATGATTGACCTTGTTTAGGTCTGGTGTCCACCTTTTGACCATTGGCTGAGGCCCATGGTTATAGGGTCACGTAAGAAGATGGCAACTCCCTTTCCAGTCAAATGGTTTAGTTTTCCTAAAAGAGAATGAGGGCTCCTAATTCCAGGAGAAGCAAGAGGTTTTAGAAAGACAAAGTAATAGATGTCTGATATTGATGATTGGATACAGGGTGGCCACTTATTAAAAAGGCTTTAGAGCAATTCAGGTAAAAGGTATCAGGATATGAACTGAGTATGTGGAAGAGTGGAGATGGAGAGGTGATTTGACATTCGAAACATTTAGGTAGCATTCATGGAGTTCTAAGCAAACTATTAAAAAACAAATTAACTATGCAAACGCCAGCCAAATAAAATAAGCCATCCTTTTGAACATGTTTGCTGTGGGGCATGCAATTTTACTTTTTCTTTTACTACTTCATTTACATAGTTATTGTCATTTGTTCAGTCACCTGAACATTTTCTGTCTAGAACAAAGTAAAGGATTATGGTTATTGACACTTTGTCATTTCAAGCTGTTAAACACAGAACAGGTTTCTTAAATGCCTCTCTGTCCTGCCTCTGCACATAACCAACTGAATATAAAAAAAGCAGTATCCTTGACTCAGGTCTGACTGTTCTTGGCACAATGTCAGTGCTGCTTGGACTATAACTTTTATTGGTTTATTTGTGAATAGAATTATTCTGTTCAAATGTTACATCCCACAAGTCATAGTTTAATATGATTATAGATTTAGAATAGATTGTACATTTCTCTTTGTGTTAGTTAATGCATAGGGCTAAATACTACTTTCATATTTAGATCAGGATTCTTTTTTTTTTTTGATCAGGATTCTTATGTAATCATGTAAAATATTTTCTTTATTATAATAAATAAGACCTCTTTTAGGCATCCTTGAGATCAAATCTTGTAAGTACTAAGAATTTATTTGCCTTTTAAAATATGTTGACATTTGGACTGATGGTGCAGAAGCAACAGTGGGTAAAACTGCTGGTGTCTTATAACAAAGCAGGATAGTGGCAGCAGACTGTACTAGTGTGTTTTTTTTTTTTTTTTTGTGGTACGCGGGCCTCTCACTGTTGTGGCCTCTCCCGTTGCGGAGCACAGGCTCTGGATGCGCAGGCTCAGCGGCCATGGCTCACGGGCCCAGCCGCTCCATGGCATGTGGGATCTTCCCAGACCGGGGCACGAACCCGTGTCCCCTGCATCGGCAGGCGGACTCTCAACCACTGCGCCACCAGGGAAGCCCACTAGTGTGTTTTTAACCATCTTGCATTTGCAGAAAAAAAGCCACTTTCACTTAAGAGTGTCCTTGATGAAACAATAACAATTATTAATTTTATTAATTTTTTACCCTCAAGTCAAAATATTTTTAATATTCTGTGTGAAGAAGTGGTAAGTATACATGAAGCACTTTTGATACATACTGAAATATAATGCTATCTTTAGGAAAAGCACATGTACAGTTGTTTGAGTTGTGAGCTGAACTAAATGCCTTTTTCATAGAATACCATTTTTACTTGAAAGAATGACTCACAAACTATGGTCATTCAGATATGGATATTTGGCTGGCATTTTCTTTAAAATAAGCCTATCATTTAAAAGAAAGGACAACTGACAGTAGTTGTTGCCCAAGAAAAAAATCCAAAAGAAGATAAAATTACAAATAAAAATTAGAGTTAGGAACTTGGAAAACTGTATGCACCACCTTGAACTCAACAGCTTTCCAATACTTAGATTATTCTGATGAAGTTGGTGGTATTTAACAAATGGGATTTTTTTTTCTTTTGATGTGGTATAATAGAGTCAGCATTTGGAAGATCTGCATAACTCAGTGAACTAATATTTTCCAAATGATCAATGTGTATGATGTTATAAAATCATGCATGGATAAAAGATTTATACAAGGGCTTCCCTGGTGGCGCAGTGGTTGAGAGTCTGCCTGCCGATGCGGGGGACGTGGGTTCGTGCCCCGGTCCGGGAGGATCCCACATGCCGTGGAGCGGCTGGGCCCGTGAGCCATGGCCGCTGAGCCTGCGCGTCTGGAGCCTGTGCTCTGCAACGGGAGAGGCCACAACAGTGAGAGGCCCGCGTACCGCAAAAAAAAAAAAAAAAAAAAAAAAAGATTTATACAAAGTACAAGATTGACCAGTGGATTTTAATGCAACAGGGTTAAAAAAAAAGGTCGTTGGTAGAAGTTTGAAATTATATGTTGCAGTGAGCTTTTAAGAAACTACCACTTGTCAAGTGAAGAAGAATATATACAATTATATCAAAGGCTATTAAAATACTACACCATCTTCCAACTAAATATACTTTAAGCAAACAACACATAACAGCAGGTTGAAAGTTGAATGCAGCTGCTTTTCATTAAATTAGGCATTAGAGATTTTTAAAAATGTAAAACAATATCTCTCTTCTCACTGATTTTTTTATTGTTTTGGAAAATAGTCATTTTTCTCATAATAATTGTATTTATGTTAAAATGTAAATTTTTTGGTTATATTTAAGTTAATATTTTAAAATTTGCTGTTTAATACAACAAATATTTATCAATATAACCTATTTACATAAAAGTGTTTTAGAGTCTTTAATAATTTCTAAGAGCTAAGGGGTCCATGAGACCAAAATGTTTGGGGAACTTCTGGCCTATAGGGTAAAATTCAAGCCTCCGTCTGTGGCCCAAAAGTCCTTCTATCAGTGGCTTCTACCACCTCTCCTATGATCTCTTCTGTCTCGTTTCCCCTCATCCAAAGAACCATGTTGTTTTACCTCTCTGTACCTTTGCTCAGTGCTCTTTTTGCCATGAATATCCGTTTTCTTTTAGCTCTCTGTCTAAAGTACTGTCTCCCAATGCCTCTTGGGACATTTATCTGTGTAATACTGTTTGCCATAAATTCTACTTTATTTGAAATTAATATAATCATTACAACTTTCTTATACTTATTGTTTGCATGGTATATATTTTTCCATCCATTTACTTTCAGCCTACCTGTGTCTTCATATTTAAACTTGCTTTCTTATAGATACCATATAATTGGATCTTGTTTTATTAATCCATCTAAAATCTCGGCCTTTACTGATCTCATTTATGAGGGCTCCAGCCTCATGACTTGAGCACCTTCCAAAGGCCCCCACCTCCTAATACCATCATATTGGGCTACATATGAAGTTGGTTGGCACACAAAAATTTAAATCATAGCAAGGGGAAAAAGGAGGCAAGCCTTTAACCTGCTACGATTGCAGGTAAATGAAGATTAAATTCTAAGTAAGAGAGATTGTGGTGGGGTAACTGAGACTGAGGGCATAAAGGTAACTGTTCAAAATACTTCAGGGCTTCAGAAGACACTGAGGAAAGACTTAGAAGGTGGACTGATGGTGAGGGTGAGAGGAAAAATGGACCAAGTAGAAAGGAATAAATATATGGAAAAAGATATGAAAAAAGATTGCATATTGGAGGAGGGTGAGTCTATCCAGAGCTGGAATTGAAGCTTACACCAAGGAACCAACCTTTTTCTTCCCTTTTTAAAAGGCTACCTATATCATGAGTATATTCACCTATATGTTTTTCTAATCAATTGCCCTTATTTTTTTTACATTTACCTTGAATTCATTAGGATTAATGTTTGTATGTGGCATGAGGCCAGTATGAACTTTTTCTCTCAAACTGTTAAACCAAAAAATTAAAATTTTTTTTCCCTTCTCTAATTTTAATTACTCCTTTACAATTTTCTGGTATTTTCTAATTGTGCTCTGAAGAACTTTAGAGTTTCTCAGACTTGGATCAGTCAGAGAGCTATGACTGTTTTTTCCTTTGGTTATTTCTTTTATTAACTTTGTAATTCAGTGAACAATATTTGTTAACTACCTACTACATGCTAGACACTTTGCTAGTGTCACTGGAGATAAAATGAGTCCTAAAATGAGCACGGCCCTTGCCTCAGGGGGTTATATTGTCTAGTGAGTTTTACATATCAGGCTTTCATATACACGTTCCTGTTTTTCTATTGAAACTTGCAGAAAGACAGTGAGATTTGGAGACCCACTAATTTTGTAACGTTGAGCAAGTTATTTGTCTTCTCCAAATCTTCATATATTTTCACCTTATGGTGGGATGGTAGCCCCTGTTTTAGTGTATTGCTTTAAGGATTAAGTGGAATAACTTCATATGAAAGGGCTCAGCCCCCAATAATTAATTTACTTTCTTCTTTCCTAACTTTTGTCTATACTTTTCCTATTGATAAAAGACCTGGAATTTTGGTTAACATTCCTGTGTCCTATGCCATCTGAGTGTTTGGTACAGATTACTAATAGGTTATCTAACTTCTCTTTCCTAACACTCTGTTGATATGACTTTCTTTAATATCATCATACCATCTTGCTTAAGCCAAAGGATTTATCTTAGTTCCAAGGTGCTTAATCTCCTTTAATTCTTAACTATCCCTGTATTCTAAGAATTTCCTCCTTCTTTTGATACTAGTGTAATATTTTCCTTCTTTATTCTTTTGCAAGTATCCTTTTACATGTCCCCAACTTTAGATATTTTCTCAAAACTCATTCCTCCCAACTCTTTTTTTGCTTTTGCCCTTCTTTTTGTCAAACAAGTAGTCATCTATTCTCATCACTTCAGCTCTAACCTTCTGTAGCCTCATTATATCTGTCTGTCTATTGGAATACAACCCCATATTGCCAATGTAGTATAGGGAGTTCATTCATTCATTCCTTGATGATTTTTATTGCCGTTAGATATACTGTCTTCTCAAATGCTGATTAGCGTTCTGCTCTAAAATTCTGTTTCTATGTCCAGAATCATTCACTTTTTTCTTAATTTGGTTTCTTAGCTTGTTTTCTTCTTAAAAGTGCTATCATTCTTCTAGTTACTTAGACTCAAAACCTTTATTCCTTCATGTTCACACTCTATGTTCACTTGAGTCTTGTTACTTTAGTCTTGTTACTTTTTGTTTGGAAATATCTTATATTCATTACTTCTTTATTTCTCTACTACTGCCATCCAAGTCTAGTCAGCACAGTAGATGACTTCAACGGCCTTTGCTATTCTTTCTATCCTTTATTCTTTTCTTCAGACCAGCTTGCCCACTATTATTACATTAGTAGTCTTCCTAAAATACTGTATTTATCCTGTATTCTCCTGTTCAACATTTTCAGTGATCCATTTCTTTTGACAGTGTTTCTTTTTTTTGGCAGTGTTTCTTTTGAAGGAAAAATTTTCTCATGGATTCCCAGTGTTGACATTAAAGTATCTTAATTATAATGTAACTTAAATATACAACTAAATATAAACGCTTGCACATAAAATTGTATAACTAAAACAGTTTACAAATTCATTACAAACAAAACTATAAAATGGATAAAATTTAAGTTAACATTAATGTGACAAAAGATGTTTGCTGAAACGTAATCAGTAAGCTCAACATGAATATGGTACTAAGTGCTCTGAGTTTGGCACAGGCCTATTCTACTCTTTTATTTTTTTAATTAATTAGGTTGCACTGGGTCTTAGTTGCAGCAGGTGGGCTCCTTAGTTGCGGCATGCAAACTCTTAGTTGCAGCATGCGTGTGGGATCTGGTTCCCTGACTAGGGATCGAACCCGGGCCCCCTGCATTGGGAGCTTGAAGTCTTAACCACTGCACCACTGGGCCTATTCTACTCTTGAAACTTCTGAGAAACCTTTGTTTCTACAGCATATTATGGTATCATTTGGCCTTCACTTGGTACAAACATATCATTTAAGAAATAGATCTGTCCTTGTCTTTTTTTTCTTTTTTTCATCAGCCAGCTACAATTAAAATAGCCTGTTTGGCAGCAGTAAGATAGTAAATAAAAATGCACATTCGGGCACTGATACTACTTGTTTTTTGGGGGTTATTAGGTGAACATCAAGATGATCCAGAATATGGAGTGAGTGTGTGTGTGTGTGTGTGTGTGTGTGTGTGTGTGTGTGTGTATGAGAGAGAGAGAGAGAGAGAGAGAGAGAATTTTAGTTCACTTGAAAAAAAGAAACTTAGGAGATTTTTATAGAAGACTAATGGAATCTAAAAAATCAGTTCTAGACCTCCAGAGTCTACAAACACCATTATAAATGTTGCTATTCGTGGGATAAAGACCAAATTCCTCATGTTGCTATCTAAGGCCTTTATCAATTTGGATTAAATCTCTTTTCCTTTTTTATCTTTTTCTTTTTTGACTTCTTACTATTCTGTACACATATTCACATTTTTCCCAGAATTATGCCTTGTCTCTTTTTATACCTCTGTCCCTATATAATGCCATCTACCTATAGCCTTTAAGGGCCAGTTCATGCTCTCATATCCCCTTGAAGCTTCTGTTCCCCTCTTCAGTTATAATTTGATATTTCTCCTTCTTTGAACTGCTCCTGTGAACTCCTTCTGTATCTGGTACTTGAACATTTCATTTTTTTTTTTTGGTAATATTACTTTAATTGTTTGATTTTCATATTCTTTACATCATTAGCCCTCAGGGTCCTTACAGGCAATAGTAACTTAAAAGTTTTTTGCATAATCTTCAAGATCATTGTTGGTATTCCTGAAGCACTTTACTAAGTGAATCAAATGGGATTACAGTATTAGGGGTTTATTAGTTTCCCTCAGAAATATGTGATTCCTTCCTATAGAATGTAAGCAAAGTAATTTGATATAGAAAATTTGCATTTCTCTAAAATGCCTTAGAAATTTTATATTTTTTGCACTCATTTGTTCTGTATTTTCAGGACTGCTGGGAAAGATTCTGATGGCTATCCGAGATGCAGGTTTTGAAATTTCAGCTATGCAGATGGTAGGTAGTTTGCAATGGGTCATAACTTACTGAGGAACTGTGTTTTTTTTTGAAGTATGCTTGAAAATTTTTTACACTGAATTTTCTCTGTGTACTTGTGAACTCAGTGCATTAAAAATAAAAGATATATTTGTTGAACTTGATAACCTTATAGTAAAAAATATTTTTGAACTGACTTTACCTATATAATCTCTCACTAAGAGAACTAATATTCTAATGGTACATCTAATTTAAGCTTATAAAGCAGGTTCATGTAATTCCTGGAACTTTAGTTGCAAAATAAATGCAGACTGAAACAATACATTTAGTTCCTCCAAACAAAATATAGAATTAAGCTAAGTAGTTATAATGAATTTTCTGTTGTCTGGATTTGTGACTAAGAAGAGAATCAATTCAGATTTTTCCCAGGACCTTTGCTGGTTTCTGGAGTTTCCCTCAGGATCTTCTTTGGAGTTAGCACATTTCAGCCCCTCTCTTGGCAGTCATACCACTGGATCTCCGGAGCCCACAATCATTCAAAATTGCCCTGCTGGCACATTTCTAGGAAACCCTTCACTGAAGAAACAATATTAATTTCTATAGAGTCCTTCTATATCTTTGTGCTATACTTATCAGTGCATTTGATGATAAATTGGGCACAAATTATTATAGGAATCAAATAATTTACATTTTACAATTGTTTTTGTTTCATTTTTCCTCTTTTTTTTGCATTAATGAGGATTTTTTTAATGATTCCATTTTATTTCCACTATCGATTTATTACTTATACCTCTAAAAATTTTTTTAGTGTTGTTTTAGGGTTTAAAATCATCTTTAATTAGTCTGTCTTTACATTTTACAATTTTTGAAGGCCAGAAAGTTTGCATTATTATGACAGTGAAATGCCAGTTTTGGAAAGAATTTTCTTACCAATATAATTTATTTGCTCTTTTTCTGAAAAGGAACTGCTTTTGATTTCTATGAAGTCTTAGGATCACCCAAAATCAGAGGTCAGGACACTAACTGAGGTTCTGCCTATTTTGTATCCCAGATTGGTGGGAACGTTAATAAGCTGAGAAAAGATCAGAAATATCAGCTAGTTTACAGAGTTATCAGGCACAACTTGGAGACTGATGAGGAAGTTAATAATTGAAGAATCTTAGCCAGGACTATAATGAAATTGTTAGCCAAAACGTTCTCAAAGTATTAGCTTGATGATGTAGTCGCAGGGTTATAGGACCTAAGCCTCCTTAAGTAGTAATCCTTGTGGAAATTTTAGAATTAATCATTGATCTAACTCTAGGCCTACAACCTAGAATAGTGATTGTCCATAGTAGGTGCTCAGTGAAAAAAAATAATTAAAAAAAAAGAATCAATTGAACTTATGGGGGAGGCATGGTAGTTTAGTGGCAATCGTGTTGTGATTTTTGGAATCAGAAAGCTCTATTTCTGAATCATGTGTCTTCTGCTTTCTAGGTATGTGAACTTGGCCAGATTTTAAGCATTCTTATCTTCAGTTTTCTCAGCTAGGCAATGAGAATATTATTTGCCTCAATGGATTATTTCATGGAATAAATGAAATAACCCTACACAATACTTTGTAGAATTTCCAGTACAAGTTACTAAGTATTTAATAAATTATATTTTCTGTTATTATTTTATGGTATTAGTAATATAAGAATTTGTATGAATATCAAATAATATACTGAAATCAAACAAAATTCCCTCCTTGTAATAGTTATGTTGCCTATGAAAATAAATCTTCCTAGTTTGAACTATTGTCTTGGTAGACAGAAACTTCTTAGTGATCTTCAATCCTGGCAACAATAAAGAAGCAAAGTAGGGAGGAAAACAAAATTGGGAAATCTGAGGCTATTTTTTAAAAATTTAAGGTTCTGGTTCTTGAGATGGTAGAACTTAATGAAATTTTATTTCTAAGTTTGAATCCAGCCTGGATAAGAATGACTCATGTAGGTTTACCTTATTAGCATATTCTGACAATTCTTTTTGAAGAGGAGTAGGATTTCCAGATGAATGGTGTCAGTGCTTTATTATGAGCCAGACTAGGGATTTTTCTGAATGCTTGGGAGGAAAAGGGTATTATTTCCAGCCCCCTCTACAAAATTTGAAGAACTTTTCTTTAGTAATATTTCTTTAAAAATTTTTTTTTAAATTTATTTTTATTTATTCATTTATTTTTACATCTTTATTGGAGTATAATTGCTTTACAATGTTGTGTTAGTTTCTGCTGTACAACAAAGCAAATCAGCTATATGTATAAATATATCCCCATATCCCCTCCCTCCCACCCTCCCTATCCCACCCCTCTAGGTCGTCACAAAGTATCGAGCTGATCTCCCTGTGCTTCTTATTTGTGCCACTAATCTATCGATAAACTACATTACATTGTATAGATACATAAGTCGTTTCTGTACCAGGAATGAGGTTTTATTCAGCGAGGTAGAGTGTAGTGGTTGAGAGTATGGTCAGTGAGATCAGACTGCTTAAGATGGAATGCCAAGTACTGAAGGCTACATAACCCCTCTGAGTCTTCACCTCATCTGTAAATGGGGGCTATTAACATTACTTACCTTGTAGGGTGATTTTTACGATTAACTGAGATGATGTACCTACAGGACCTAGAACAATCTTGATATATTTAAGTACTCAAATGTTATAAATAATTTTTTATTTTTAATAAACAATAATTTGTTATTGATGATCTGAACTTTAACACTTTTTCTTCAAAGACTGTTTAATTTGTTCAAGGTTTACATTTTAAAGGAAATATATCCAAGAGATCATAAATGTTGAGTGCTAAGTGTGGCTCATTCTATTGTGTTGGTTGGCTTATGTTTTGTTTTTTTTTTTAAATATAGTTCAACATGGATCGAGTTAATGTTGAAGAGTTTTATGAAATTTATAAAGGAGTCGTGTCTGAGTATAACGTAAGTATCAAAATAAATGTAAAGCATTGGTACTGAAAACAACTTGTATATCTCAAATCTTGTAGATCTCAGTATAATTTATAATCATGAAAGTATTGCTTGAAGTATTCATGATTCTGCCAGTTGCCAACTGATCATACCAGTGACTGAGGCATTTTTTATCCCTCAGAGCCACTGGGTCAGTTTTAAAAATATGATGCTATTTCATTTATGAAACAAAAATATACAGGAATCAAAAAAACACTTCGCTGAGATATTGACACATTTTGATATTATCTATGAACATTATAAAATTCTCAGGGTGGAAGACTGTCCAAAATGCTTTAAAAAGTTGAGAGCAAATAGTTCTTAATGTAACTTCATAGCGGTAGTTAGTGTCTACTTCATGCTACAAATGCAGATAGAATCATCTGACAATGCGATAGAGACTGAAGAAATGGTTAGACTTAAAGGGAGTTGTTTAGAGGGCAGTGAAATTCATTCTTGAAAACAAGACTATATTCAGATAAACTGAATGTTGTTTCTTAAAATAATACATGATAGATATTTAATCAAAGTTAGTTTCTTTCGCCTTTTATCAAATTAGATACGTTTGTGCTGGTGGCCTGCCTCATCCCCCACATTATTTTATAGAGAATTTTGGCTTTTTTTTTTTTGCATAAAGTTCACTATTCCTGACAATGAAACTAGATTCCCTTCTCCTCACTTCTCTATGCCCTTTCCTTTCAACCTACTTTAAGAAATGACCTGAGCCTTTGTCTTATTTAGCCCTACATAGTAAAGACCAATAATGAGATATTATATTTTGCATTCAGCATACTGGTAGTGATCCACCCTTCTTTAGAGGAACCAGAGTGTTCTTTTGCTGTAGGTTATCAAACTTTAATCTTGTTAGCTTCCTGATTTTAGAGTTATGCTCTTTCTTTTCTTAAATGGAAGAAATTTTAAAATGTGTTCTTATCTTTTTTATTAATTTATTTTTAAATTTTTAAAATTTTCATTTTATATTGGAGTATAGTTGATTTACAATGTGGTGTCAGTTTCAGGTATACAGCAAAGTGATTCAGTTATACATATATCTATTCTTGTCCAGATTCTTTTCCCATTCAGGTTATTACAGAATATTGAGTAGAGTTCCCTGAGCTATAAAATAAGTCCTTGTTGGTTATCTATTTTATATATTGTAGTGTGTGTATATGTTAATCCCAAATTCCTAATTTATCTCCCCCCCCCCCGCCGTTTCCCTTTCGGTAACAGTAAGTGTGTTTTCTAAATCTGTGAGTCTGTTTCTGTTTTGTAAGGAAGTTCATTTGTATCATTTTTATAGATTCCACAGATAAGTGATATCATACGATGTTTGTCTTTTTCTGTCTGACTGTGCTACAATTTTTGATGACAATTTGTATGCTTTCAATTAAATTTATTACCTCATCTCAAATTCTTAGGGCTTATGAATTTAGCTATTACCTATTATTTTTATTTTTTTAAACATCTCTGTTGGAGTATAATTGCTTTACAATGGTGTGTTAGTTTCTGCTGTATAACAAAGTGAATCAGCTATATGTATACATATATCCCCATATCCCCTCCCTCTTGAGTCTCCCTCCCACCCTCCCTAGCCAACGACTCTAGGTGGACACAAAGCCCAAGCTGATCTCCCTGTACTTTGCGGCTGCTTTCCACTAGCTATCTATTTTACATTTGGTAGTGTATCTATGTCCATGCCACTTTCTAACTTCGTCCCAGCTTACACTTCTCCCTCCCTGTGTCTTCAAGTCCATTCTCTACATCTGTGTCTTTATTCCTGTCCTGCCCCTACGTTCTTCAGAACCTTTTTTTTTTTAGATTGCATATATATGTGTTATCATATGGTATTTGTTTTTCTCTTTCTGACTGACTGACTTCACTCTATATGACAGTCTCTAGGTCCATCCACCTCACTACAAATAACTAAATTTCGTTTCTTTTTATGGCTGAGTAATACTCCATTGCATATATGTGCCACATCTTCTTTATCCATTCATCTGTCGATGGACACTTAGGTTGCTTCCATGTCCTGGCTATTGTAAATAGAGCTGCAGGGAACACTGTGGTACATGACTCTTTTTAAATTATGGTTTTCTCAGGGTATATGCCCAGTAATGGGATTGCTGGGTTGTATGGTAGTTCTATTTTTAGGTTTTTAAGAACTATACTGTTCTCCATAGTGGCTGTATCAATTTACATTCCCACCAACAGTGCAAGAGAGTTCACTTTTCTCCACATCCTCTCCAGCATTTATTGTTTGTAAATTTTTTGATGATGGCCATTCTGACTGGTGTGAGGTAATAGCTCACTGTAGTTTTGATTTGCATTTCTCTAATGATTAGTGATGCTGAGCATCCTTTCATGTGTTTGTTGGCAGTCTGTATATCTTCTGCCCATTTTTGGATTGGGTTGTTTGTTTTTTTGATGTTGAGCTGCATGAGCTGCTTGTAAATTTGGAGATTAATCCTTTGTCATTGCTTCATTTGCAAATATTTTCTCCCATTCTGAGGGTTGTCTTTTTGTCTTGTTTATGATGTCCTTTGCTGTGCAAAAACTTTTAGGGTTCATTAGGTCCCATTTGTTTAGTTTTGTTTTTATTTCCATTTCTCTAGGAGGTGGGTCAAAAAGAATCTTGCTGTGATTTATGTCAAAGAGTGTTCTGCCTATGTTTTCCTCTAAGAGTTTTACAGTATCTGGCCTTACATTTAGGGCTTTAAGCCATTTTGAGTTTATTTTTGTGTATGGTGTTAGGGAGTGTTCTAATTTCATTCTTTTACATGTAGCTGTCCAGTTTTCCCAGCACCAGTTATTGGAGAGGCTGTCTTTTCTCCATTGTATATTCTTGCCTCCTTTATCAAAAATAAGTGACCATATGTGTGTGGGTTTATCTCTGGGCTTTCTATCCTGTTCCACTGATATATATTTCTGTCTTTGTGCCAGTACCATACTTTCTTGATTAGTGTAGCTTTGTAGTATAATCTGAAGTCAGGGAGCGTGATTCCTCCAGCTCTGCTTTTCTTTCTCAAAATTGCTTTGTCTATTCAGGGTCTTTTGTGTTTCCATACAAATTGTGAAATTTTTTGTTATAGTTCTGTGAAAGATGCCATTGGTAGTTTGATAGGAATTGCAATTGAATCTGTAGATTGCTTTGGGTAGTATAGTCATTTTCACAATGTTGATTCTTCCAATCCAATAACATGGTATATCTCTGCATCTGTTTGTATCATCTTTAATTTCTTTCATCAGTGTCTTATAGTTTTCTGCATACAGATCTTCTGTCTTCTTAGGTAGGTTTATTCCTAGATATTTTATTCTTTTTGTTGTAGTGGTAAATGGGAATGTTTCCTTATTTCTCTTTCAGAGTTTTCATCATTACTGTATAGGAATGCCAGAGATTTCTGTGCATTAATTTTGTATCCTGCTACTTTACCAGATTCATTGATTAGCTCTAGTAGTTTTCTGGTAGCATCTTTAGGATTCTCTATGTATAGTATCATGTCATCTGCAAACAGTAACAGTTTTACTTCTTCCTTTCCGATTTGGATTCCTTTTACTTATTTTTCTTCTCTGATTGCTGTGGCTAAAACTTCCAAAACTATGTAGAATAATAGTGGTGAGAGTGGGCAACCTTGTTGTTCCTGATCTTAGTGGAAATGGTTTCAGTTTTTCACCATTGAGAACGATGTTTGCTGTGGGTTTGTCATATATGGCCTTTAGTATGCTGAGGTAGGTTCCCTCTATGCCTACTTTCTGGAGAGTTTTTATCATAAATGGGTGTTGAATTTTGTCAAAAGCTTTTTCTGTGTCTATTGAGATGATCATATGGTTTTTCTCCTTCAATTTGTTAATACAGTTTATCACATTGATTGATTTGTATATATTGAAGAATCCTTGCTTTCCTGGGATAAACCCCACTTGATCATGGTGTATGATCCTTTCAATATGCTGTTGGTTTCTGTTTCCTAGTATTTTGTTGAGGATTTTTGCATGTGTGTTCATTAGTGATATTGGCCTGTAGTTTTTTTGTTTGTGACATCTTTGTCTGATTTTCGTATCAGGGTGATGGTGGCCTCATAGAATGAGTTTGGCGGTGTTCCTCCCTCCGTTATATTTTGGAAGAGTTTGAGAAGGATAGGTGTTAGCTCTTGTGCAAATGTTAGAATTCACCTGTGAAGCCATCTGGTCCTGGGCTTTTGTTTGTTGGAAGATTTTTAATTTCAATTTCGGTGCTTGAGATTGGTCTGTTTATATTTTCTGTTTCTTCTTGGTTCAGTCTTGGAAGGTTGTACTTTTCTAAGAATTTGTCCATTTCTTCCAGGTTTTCCATTTTATTGGTATATAGTTGTTTTTAGTAAACTCTCATGATCCTTTGTATTTCTGCAGTGTCAGTTGTTAGTTTTCTTTTTTCATTTCTAATTCTATTGATTTGAGTCTTCTCCCTTTTTTCTTGATGAGTCTTGCTAATGGCTTATCAATTTTGTTTATCTTCTCAAAGAACCAGTTTTACGTTTTATTGATCCTTGCTATTGTTTCCTTCATTTCTTTTTCATTTATTTCTGGTCTGATCTTTATCAGTTCTTTCCTTCTGCTAGCTTTGGGTTTTTTTTGTTCTTCTTTCTCTAATTGCTTAAGGTGTAAAGTTAGGTTGTTTATTTGAGGTTTTTCTTTTTCCTCGAGGTAGGATTGTGTTGCTATAAACTTCCCTCTTAGAACTGCTTTTGCTGCTTCACATAGGTTTTGGGTCATCGTGTTTTCATTGTCATATTTTTCTAGGTGTTTTTTGATTTCCTCTTTGATTTCTTCAGTGATCTCTTGGTTATTTAATAGCGTATTGTTTAGCCTCCATCTGTTTGTATGCTTTACATATTTTTTCCTGTAATTGATATCTACTTTCATAGTGTTGTGGTTAGAAAAGATACTTGATACGATTTCAATTTTCTTAAATTTACCAAGTCTTGATGTGTGACCCAAGATATGATCTATCCTGGAGAACATTCCATGAGCACTTGAGTAGAAAGTGTATTCTGTTGTTTTTGGATGGAATGTTCTATAAATATCAATTAAGTCCATCTTGTTTAATGTGTCTTTTAAAGCTTGTGTTTCCTTATTTATTTTCATCTTGGATGATCTGTCCATGGTGAAAGTGGGGTGTTAAAGTCCTCTACTATTATTTTGTTATTGTTGATTTCCCCTTTTATGGCTGTTAGCATTTGCCCTATATATTGAGGTGCTCCTATGTTGGGTATATAAATAGTTAAAATTGTTATATCTTCTTCTTAGATTGATCCCTTGATCATTATGTAGTGTCCTTCTTTGTCTCTTGTAATATTCTTTATTTTAAAGTCTATTTTGTCTGATATGAGAATTGCTACTCCAGCTTTCTTTTGATTACCGTTTGAATGGAATATCTTTTTCCATCCCTTCACTTTCAGTCTGTATGTGTCCCTAGGTCTGAAGTGGGTCTCTTGTAGACAGCCTAGATACAGGTTTTGTTTTTGTATGCTTTCAGCTTTCTGTGTCTTTTGGTTGGAGTATTTAATCTGTTTACATTTAAGGTAATTATTGATATGTATGTTCCTATTACCGTTTTCTTAATTGTTTTGGGTTTGTTATTGTAGGTCTTTTCCTTCTCTTGTGTTTCCTGCCTATAGAAGTTCCTTTAGCATTCGTTGTAAAGCTGGTTTGGTGGTGCTGAATTCTCTTAACTTTTGCTTGTCTATAAAGGTTTTAATTTCCCCATTGAATCTGAATGTGGTCCTTGCTGGGTAGAGTAATCTTTTTTTTTTTAACATCTTTTTTGGAGTATAATTGCTTTACAATGGTGTGTTAGTTTCTGCTTTATAACCAAGTGAATCAGCCATACATATACATATATCCCCATATCTCCTCACTGTTGCATCTCCCTCCCTCCTGGGTAGAGTTAGCTTGGTTGTAGGTTTGTCCCTTTCATCACTTTAAATATGTCCTTCCACACCCATCTGGCTTCCAGAGTTTCTGCTGAAAGATTAGCTGTTAACCTTATGGGGATTTCCTTGTATGTTATTTGTTGCTTTTTTCTTGCTGCTTTTAATATTTTTCCTTTGTATCTAATTTTTGATAGCTTTATAAATAGGTGTCTTGGTGTGTTTCTCCTTGGATTTATCTTGTATGGGACTCTCTGTGCTTCCTGGACTTGATTGACTACTTCCTTTCCCATATTAGGGAATTTTTCAACTATAATCTATTCAAATATTTTCTCAGTCCTTTTTCTCTTCTTCTTCTGGGACCCCTATAATTTGAATTTTGGGGCATTTAATGTTGTCCCAGAGGTCTCTGAGAATGTCCTCAATTCTTTTCATTCTTTTTTCTTTATTCTGCTCTGTGGTAGTTATTTCCACTATTTTATCTTCCAGGTCACTTATCCATTTTCTGCCTCAGTTATTCTGCTTTTGATTCCTTGTAGAGAATTTTTAATTTTATTTATTTCGTTGTTCATCATTGTTTGCTGTTTAGTTCTTCTTGCTTCTAGTTCTTCTTTAACGTTTCTTGTATTTTCTCCATTCTATTTCCATGATTTTTATCATCTTAACTATAATTACTCTGAATTCTTTTTCTGGTAGACTGCCTATTTCATCTTCATTTGTTTGGTCTGGTGGGTTTTTACCTTACTCCTTCATCTGCTATGTGTTTCTCTATCTTCTCATTTTGATTAACTTACCTTGTTTGGGGTCTCCTTTTTGCAGGCTGCAGGTTTGTAGTTCCCGTTGTTTTTGGTGTCTGCCCCCAGTGGCTAAGGTTTGTTCAGTGGGTTGTGTAGGCTTACTTGTGCAGGGGACTGCTGCCTGTGTTCTGGTGGATGAGGCTGGATCTTGCCTTTCTGATGGGAGGGACCACATCTGGTGGTGTGGTTTGGGGTGTCTGTGAGCTTATTATGATTTTAGGCAGCCTATCTGCTAATGTGTGGGGTTGTGTTCTTGTCTTGCTAGTTGTTTGGCATGGGCATCCTGGTCGTAGAGTGGAGCTGGTAATTGAGTGGAGCTGGGTCTTAGTGTTGAAACAGAGATCTCTGGGAAAGCTCTCACCGATTGATATTATGTGGGGCTGGGAGGTCCTTGGGGGACCAGTGCCCTGAAGTCAGCCTCCCACCTCAGAGACTCAGGCCTGACACCCGACCAGAGCACCAAGACCCTGTCAACCAGATGTCTCAGAAGAAAAGGGAGGAAAAAAAAAAGAAAGAAAAACTAAATAAATAAAATAAAATAATTAAAATATATTATTAAAATACAAATATTAAAATGTTATAAAAATCCAAAAGAAAGAAGAGAGCAACCAAACCAATAAACTAATCCACCAATGGTAACAAGCGCTAAAAACTATACTAAAACAAGAAAGAACAAGAAAAAAACGGACAGAATCCTAGGACAAATGGTAAAAGCAAACCTATACGGACAAAATCACACAAGAAGCATACACACACACACTCCCAAAAAGAGAAGAAGGGAGGGAAAAAAAGAAAAAATATATATATAATAGGAAGAGAGCAACCAAATCAATAAACAAATCTACCAGTGATAATAAGCTCTAAGTACTAAACTAAGATAAACATAAAACCAGAAACAAATTGATGCAGAAAGCAACCCCCAAGTCTACAGTTATTCCCGAAGTCTACTGCCTCAGTTTTGGGATGATCCATTGTCTATTCAGGTATTCCAGAGGCGCAGGGTACATCAAGTTGACTGCGGAGATTTAATCTGTTGCTCTTGAGGCTGCTGGGAGAGATTTCCCTTTCTCTTCTTTGTTTGCACAGCTCCTGGGTTCAGCTTTGGCTTTGGCCCCGCCTCTGCGTGTAGGTCGCCCTCTGGCATCTGTTCTTTGCCCAGACAGGATGGGGTTAAAGGAGTGGCTGATTAGGGGGTTCTGGCTCACTCAGGCCAGGGGCAGGGACGGGTACAGAATGCAGGACGAGCCTGCAGCGGAGGAGGCTGGCGTGACGTTTCACCAGCCTGAGGTGCACCATGTGTTTTCTCGGGAAAGTTGTCCCTGGATCACGGGACCCTGGCAGTGGTGGGTTGCACAGGCTCCTGGGAGAGGAGGTGTGGATAGTGACTTGTGCTTGCACACAGGCTTCTTGGTGGCTGCAGCAGCAGCCTTAGCATTTCATGCCCACCTCTGCTGTCTGTGCTGATAGCTGTGGTTCGCACCCTTCTCTGGAGCTCATTTAGGCAGTGATCTGAATCCCCTCTCCTCATGCACCCCGAAACATTTGTCTCTTGCCTCTTAAGCAGTTCCAGACTTTTTCTGGACTCCCTCCCTGCTAGCTGTGGTGAACACACGCCCTTCAGGCTGTGTTCACGCAGCCAACCCCAGTCCTCTCCCTGGGATCTGACCTCTGAAGCTGGAGCCTCATCTCCCAGCCTCCAGCCCCCCCAGCAGGTGAGCAGACAAGCCTCTCAGGCTGTTGAATGCTGGTCGGCACCGATCCTCTGTGTGGGAATCTCTCTGCTTCGCCCTCTGCACCCCTGTTGCTGCGCCGTCCTTTGTGGCTCCGAAGCTTCTCCCCAGCTCACCCCCTATCTCCACCAGTGAAGGGGCTTCCTAGTGTGTGGAAACTTTTCCTCCTTCACAGCTCCCTCCCAGGGGTGCAGGTCCTGTCCCTATTCTTTTGTCTCTGCTTTTTCTTTTGCCCTACCCAGGTGCGAGTTTCTTGCCTTTTGGGAAATCTGAGGTCTTCTGCCAGCATTCAGTAGTTGCTCTGTAGGAGTTGTTCCACGTGGAGATTTTTTTTTTGAAGTATTTTGCAGGGAGGATGGTGATCTCCACGTCTTACTCTTCCGCCATCTTGAAGGTCCCCTCCACCGTTCTTATCTTAACATCATTTATTCAACCAGTGACAGATGTTTTCCATTTCTTAAATCTTCCCTTTTTACATTTTCCTTCTTTTGTGTGTTTGATTGGCTTTTTTAAAAATATGGTTAGAAGCAACTACCTTTATTAATGCACATGATATTATAGTTTTATTGTACATAAGATGAACAGACTCGTGGAGGCATATCTTACAGTAGCCTTGATCCTGAGTTACATTCTCATACAACATCAGGTAGTATTGAATTTGGTAGCAAGTAGTAGTTGAGGACATTAATATTTTATGTACATATCTGAGGTAGGCCATATTTCCCTTTGGTAAAAAACTTGTTTTTAAAAAAAAAGCCTCATCTTTTTCTTTTATTTTTTATTGAGGTAACATTGGTTTATAACATTGTATGTTTCATGTGTACAACATTATATTTCTGTGCTATACTGTGCTTTGAAAATACCATATGTGCAATTTTTTTATATACTATACATTTACTCTTAGAATTTTTTGATCTTGGGATTCTGGAGATAAAGATAAAAACATCACTGAGTGTATTTGTCATTTCCCCTGAGAAACCAGGAATTTGAATGGCAATAGCAATATTATACTTTAATGTCAGGACAGCCCAGAATGATCGATATTGATGTACTTTCTTTGGTTTAATCTTCTCAGTAAGATACTGTCTATAATTACTTAAATTACTTACTATTTAAATCTTGTAATATTAATAAAAGAACCTACTTAGGAGAAGGAACAGAGGGACTGTTTGGAAGGGGAAAAACTACCTTATTTCAGAGTAATTATTAGTCTTGTGAGTAATTTTTAGTAATGGTTATGATTTTTATTCAGCTTAAAATGGCTTATTCCGCTGAAAACAAGTATTTCAGATTATTGGTTTGTAGCAGAATCTTAATGGGAGAATGCACTATATATATGAACCAGAATATATCAATATCCAGGTATCTTTGAGATGTTACTGCATTTATATGATATAAAATTTTATTTATGCTAAGAAATGTTGTCTCCTTGAACATTTTCCCCAAAGGGAAAGAGTGTTTTTATCCCAGTAATATTTTATTGAAGTAAATATATTCTTATGAATGGTATATAGCCTCTGATTCTTTTAAAGTTCTTTTCCCATTTCATGATTCTGACTATTTCATTCAAAGGAAGTTGTATGATGGTCTGTATTCGTATACTAGAAATGCATATGATTGTGATATCTTACATTGGGTAGTTTGGGATAGCAAGAATCAGATAGCAAATCTTGGGTCTCATTTGCTATTGTGATTGTTGTATTTCCTCTTGGGTCTCTTATTTTTCATGACAGTTAATATTTAGGACTCAAGTTTTAAGTTCAAGGAAGAGGTAAGTTTTTAAATGCTGATACTGGATGTCTCTTAATTTTATGAGATTTATTTAATTCTATAAAGTAGGCCATGTAAAAATAATCTTAAGAGGCAACATAGTCTAAAGAAGCAAAAACAGGTGATCTGATTCTTACTCTGACTTTTAGTACAGCACTTTGCCCTCTTTGTCTTCAGATTCTTATAAAAGAAATAAGATATATAAGGTCATATTAGTGGTTTCATCCATTTTATTGTTTGGAACTTAAAGATGTAAGGGTGTGAAATGTAGAATATGTAGTGTGAAATAGTACAGCATCACTGACACTGTTGTACCAGATATTTTTTAATAATTCTACTCTAGTTCTAGGTTTTCCCATGTTACTTGCTTCAAACTGTAAAATTTTCCTGTTTCCCAAAATTCATTGCAACAGCTTACAGCTTCCTGACCTCAGTTTCCTTTGTTGTTGTTTTTTTTTGGCTATGGAGTCAGATGCAAAGTTCAAATCCCAAACACACCCACCAGCTGTGTGACCATGGAAGTTATTTACCTTCTTTAAGCCTTAGTTTACCCATATATAAAATAGAAACAACACTATTACTTTATGAAGTTATTGTGATTAAATGAAATAAACCATGTAAAGCAGTCTCATATACTAAGACTATTGCTTTAGTAAATATTAGCTATTTTTACTACTATTATTGTTATTACTGTAGCTGAGAATCTTTATAGTAGATTCTGTGTTGATCATTTACAGTTAAATTTGCTGTTTCAGCATTTGCAGTCATTAAAAGGTAATAATTCCTATCTTATAGAGTTATCATGATCCAGTTATTTACCACACATGTATTGAGTATCTCCTGTGGGCTGTACAATGTGTTGGCTACCAGGGAGACACAAATGAACAAAAAAAGCACACTACCTGCATTCATGGAGCTTATGTCCTGGTGAGGAGAGATATTAAATCAGACATCCCACTGCAACTGCTTAAGGATGGTAGTCAAAGGGCTATTAAGGAAGGAAACAAGTGCTTTTTTGTTCGACAGTGTTTTGCTTAAGAAAAAACCTAGGTGACTTGAGAATTCTGTTAATTCTTTTAATTAATTAATTCTCTTAATCTGTTAACAGAATTCTCAAGTCCATTTTTTAAGGAACGCTTTTTGCTATTGATGGAGTCCTTTTTTCAACATTTTTCTTTGCATTTTGTGCAGCCCTCTATGTTTATCGTTTTACTGGTATTTGTTATTAATACTGAAAGAGAGACAGGTGAAAGAAAGGTGGACAAAATTTACACTTCTGTTTTTGGAAAACATGCTCATGCCTTCTTCTACCCCTACTGACAACTTGGCTCTTGACATTTATGTGTAGGCAGTACTTCAATTTCATTAGACAGAAAATCCTACTCAACATAATTATCCATAAAAATCAATTTCATATGACCTTTGTGAAATAGTAAAGTGACTTCAGGGGCATACATCTAGGGATTCTAATGAGTAGGGTTCTGTGTACCATATTAATTATGAAGTTCTCTCCCTCCTTTAACTTCTGGCATTTCTAGTAGGCATGATGACTGAGTTTGGATTAATATTTAAATATTCTGTAATAAATTGCCTCCCTTTATTTTACTTTGGCATTATGTATCATAAACCTTCAAAAGTCATTAAAATGGTTTACATGGCCCTCCATGATCTGGCCTCGTCTCTTAACTGCTTTCCTCTGGTCTCACTCAGATCCTGATACCATGGCTCCTTTACTGATCTTCATATACCCCAACTGTACTTTTTCCTCCAGGCTTTATATGTATTTTCACTTCTGCCTGAAGTGTTCCATTCATTGAATGTTTCAGACACTGTGAGAGGCACTTTTCTTTGACCGTGTTTTTCATTAAACCACTTCACATATAGAGTTAAGAACCCTAAAAGAGTATACTTCCATTTCTTCTCTCCTATTCTACATGCTGTTGTCATACATTTTACATCTATATATGTTATAAACTCTGCAATACATTTTTAATATTTTTGCTTTAAATAATCAATTACATTTTTTTCTTTTTTAGTTGCTGTGAAATATGTTTTATATTCACCCACATGTTTACCATTGTTTTGTATAGATCCATATTTTTGTCTGGCATTATTTTTCTTCTGTCTGAAGTACTTCCTTTAACATTTTCTGTGGTATGTGGCTGCTGGTGGTGAATTCTCTCAGATTTTGTTTGTCTGAAAAAGTCTTTTTAATTGAAAGATCAGTGATTTACAATATTATATTAGTTTCAGGTGTACAACACAGTGATTCAATATTTTTATAGATTATATTCCATTTAAAGTTATTAAAAATAATGGCTATATTTCCCTGACAGTATATCCTTGTTGCTTATTTTATGTATGCCAGTTTGTATGTCTTAATCCCATACCCCTGACTTGCCCCTACTCCTTTCCCTCTCCGTACTGGTAACCATTAGTTTGTTCTCTACATCTGTGAGTCTGTTTCTCTTTTGTTATATACATGTGTTTGTTTTATTTTTAAGATTCTGCATATGAATGATAACATATAGAGTATTTGTCTTTCTGTGACTTACTTCACTAAGCCTCTAGGTCCATGCACATTGTTGCCAATGGCAGAATTTCATTCTTTTTTATGACTGGGTAGTATTCCATTGTATGTGTATATACCACATCTTATCCATTCATCTGTTGTTGGATACTTAGATTGCTTCCATATCTTGGCTCTTGTAAATAATGCTGCTATTGGAATGCATGTATGGTTTTGAATTAGTGTTTCCATTTTCTTCAGATATATACCCAGCAGTGGAATTGCTGGATCATATGGTAGTTCTATTCTTAGTTTTTTGAGGGACTTCCGTACTGTTTTCCATAGTGGCTGCACTAATTTACATTCCCACTGAGAGTGTACTTGGATTCCCTTT
Source organism: Leucopleurus acutus (assembly GCF_964270905.1). Lineage (NCBI taxonomy): Eukaryota > Metazoa > Chordata > Mammalia > Artiodactyla > Delphinidae > Leucopleurus > Leucopleurus acutus. The sequence continues at coordinate 67,635,382 of NC_139143.1, forward strand.
TCTCTACATCCTCACCAGTGTTTGTTGTTTGTAGACTTTTTGATAATAGCTATTTTAGCAGATGTGAGGTGATATCTCATTGTGGTTTTGATTTGCATTTCTTTGATGATTAGCAGTGTTGAGCATCTTTTCATGTGCCTGTTGGCCATCTGTAGGTCTTCTTTGGAAAAATGTCTATTCAGTTCTTTAATCGAGTTGTTTGTTTTTTTGATATTGAATTGTATGAGCTTTTTATTTATGTTTTGATATTAACCCCTTATCAGTCATAGCATTTGCAAATATTTTCTCCCATTTAGTAGGTTGTCTTTTCATTTTGTCAATGGTTTCCTTTGCTGTATAAAAACTTTTAAGTTTAATAGGTCCAATATATTTATTTTTCCTTTTATTTCTTTCGCCATAGGAGACAGATCCAAAAAAAATATTGCTACGATTTATGTTAAAGTGCTCTGCCTATGTTTTCTTCTAGAAATTTTTGGTTTCAGGTCTTACACTTAGGCCTTTAATCCATTTTGAGTATATTTTTGTATATGGTATGAGGAAATGTTCTCATTTCACTCTTTTACATGTGGCTGTACAGTTTTCCCAGCACCACTTGTTAAAGGGACTGTCTTTTCTCCATTGTATATTCTTGCCTTCTTTGTTGTGGAGTGACCATAAGTGTGTGGGTTTATTCTGGGCTCTCTATTCTGTTCCCTTGATCTATGTGTCTGTTTTTGTGTCAGTACCATGTTATTTTGACTACCGTAGCTTTGTTGTATAGTCTGAAGTTAGGGAGCATGATACCTCCAGCTTTGTTCTTTTTTTCCTGAAGATTGCTTTGGCAATTCAGGGTCCTTTGTGGTTCCATATAAATTTTAGGATTATTTGTTTGAATTCTGTGCAAAATTTTATGGCTATTTTGAAAGGGATTGCATTAAATCTATAGATTGCTTTGGGTAATATAGCCATTTTAATAATATTAATTTCTGCAGTCTTTCCATTTCTTTGTATTGTCTTTAATTTCCTTCAGCAGTGTTTTATGGTTTTCATAGTATAGGTCTTTCACTTCCAAGACAAGGATGCCCACTCTCCCAACTTTTATTTAACATAGTATTAGAAGTCCTAGTCACAGTAATCAGACAAGAAAAGGAAATACAAGGCATCCAGATTGGAAGGGAAGAAATAAAACTGTCATGATTTGCAGATGATATGGTACTATATAGAGAAAATTCTAAAGTCTCCACGAAAAAAAACTATTAGAATTAATAAGTGAATTCAGTAAAGTTGCAGGATATAAGATTAATATATAGAAATGTGTTGCTTTTCTATACGCTAATAATGAACTATCAGAAAGAGAAAGCAAGAAAACAATCACCATTTAAAGTTGCATCAAATTGGCTTCCCTGGTGGCGCAGTGGTTGAGAATCTGCCTGCTAATGCAGGGGACACGGGTTCGAGCCCTGGTCTGGAGGGACCACATGCCGTGGGGCAACTAGGCCCGTGAGCCACAACTACTGAGCCTGCGCGTCTGGAGCCTGTGCTCCGCAAAAAGAGAGGCCGCAATAGTGAGAGGCCCGTGCACCACGATGAAGAGTGGCCCCCACTTGCCACAACTAGAGAAAGCCCTCGCACAGAAACGAAGACCCAAAGCAAAAATAAATTAATTAATTAATAAACTCCTACCCCCAACATAAAAAAAATAATAAAAAAATAAAGTTGCATCAAAAAGAATAAAATACCTAGGAATAAACTTAACCAAGGAGGTTAAAGACCTATACTCTGAAAAAGTCTTTATTTTTCATTCATTTTGGAAAATATTTTCCAAATGTTTTCTCAACCGGGTATAGAATTCTAGATAGGTTGTTGTTTTTGTTTTTATCCTTATCTTTGTTCTACAGTTATGTTTCTTTTTTTGGATCTTTCTAAGGTTTTTGTTTTTACTGTTTATCACTGGGTTGTTTTATTTGTTGTTGTTGTTGTTTTATAGCCAATTTGATTATGATATGCCCTACTTTATTTTTCTTTCCATTTATTCTCCTTTGATTTTGTTGGATTATGTGAGTTTGTGGGTTTCATCAAATTTGAACTCTTTAGCAATTAATTCTTGAAATATATTTCTGTTCATCACCCTTTCTTCTTTTGGGGCTCCAATTACACAGCTTGTCATTGTCCCACAAGTCTTTTTTTTTTTAGTTTTTAAATTTTTCTTTATTTCTCTTTCTCTCCATGCTTGCTTTTTAATAGTTTCTATTGCATGCCTTCAAATTCATTGATCTTCCACAAAATCTTATCCTGTTTATCCCATAAAGTGTATTTTTAAGTTCAGATGTAATTTTCATCTCTAGAAGTTCTATTGGGATCTTTTTAATATCTTCTGTTTTCTGTGCATTATGTCTATATTTCCTTCTATATTTTGAGCATATAGAATCTATTTATAGTGACTGTTTTAAAGTTCTTCTGTAATTACATCCATCATTTCTGTCATTGCTGGGTCTATTTATTTCCTTCTGGTGATGGTTCATATTTTCTTACTTCTTTGCATGCTTGGTAGTTTTTACTATATGCCGATGTTGTGAAACTTACAGTGTTGCATGGTATTTTTTTATTCCTTTGAAGAATGTTTGACTTTGTTCTGGCACTCAGTCAAGTTACTTGGGATCAATTGGACCCTTCTGAGACTTGCTTTTAAGCTTTTATAGGATAGGTATAGAGCATTCCATATCTAAAGCAAGTTTAGGCCAATTACTATGATGCAGTACCATTCTGAGGACTCTACCTGATGCCCTGTGTATCATATGAGAGCTTTCCACTCTGGCTGTTAGAAGCACAAACTCTTCTTAGCCTTGTGCTATCTTTGTGAATTGTTTCATTTTCTGCTTTCTGGTAGTTCTTTTTTCAGCCTTGGGTAGTATGCTTTATACATACACAGACTCTTAGTCAAAGACTCAAGTGAACTTCTCTGCAAATCCCTGTAGCTTACTCTCCTGTAGCTCTCCCACCTCCTGTAGTATTCTGTCCTGCAAATTCTAGCCTCATTGGTCTCCCTAAACTCCAGTCTTTGTCTCTTCTACTCAGTGAGAATGTTGGGCCCTTTTGTGTTTGCTCTACCTATCCCACTGTCTGGAAGCCTTCAGTCAGTAAGATGGGACTGTTATATAGCTTTTGTTTTCCTCCTCTAGGGGATCATAGTACTGTGCTGTTTGTCATCCAGTGTCTGAAAACTGTTGTTTTATATATATATATTTTTAGTTTCTACATGTTTAATGTGAGAGAATAAATCTGGTGCCTGTTTTTCCTTATTGCTGGAACTCATTATGATTTTTATAAGTTTCTTTGTGGTAAACACTTTGGAATTTATATCTTTAGAAGTGTTCGTTTGACAGTACTGTGTTCAAGGGGAGAGAGCCTTTTAAAAGGAAGATGTACTAGAAGCTAATTTCAAATAGTGAACATGTCAAGTGGTAAAGCATTAAACTAAAAGTGGTAGTGGTAGGAATGGAGAAAAGGGGACATATCTAAAATACATTTTTGCAGGAAAAATGGACAAAATGTGGGAACTGCTTGTCATAGAGGGTACAGGTAGAGAAGATGTCAAACATAACTCTAACATTTTGAGTTCAGTAGAATAGTGGTACAATTAAAAGAGGAGGAGTAAAAGATTATTAAATTCTACTTGTTTGTTAATATTATTTTATATTACATATTATAGGAAATGGTGACAGAAATGTATTCTGGCCCTTGTGTAGCAATGGAGATTCAACAGACTAATCCTACAGTGACATTTCGAGAATTCTGTGGACCTGCTGATCCTGTAAGTTATTGTTTAAAACATAAAGTTTGTTTTATCCATTAACTAAATATCTTAACAGGTTTTTGATGGTTTTAGTTATTTAAAAGAAATAATACAAAATGAATGTAATAGATACAAATTTTTATTCAAAATCGCATTTTACGTCCTTTATTTCTTATACAGTATTGCCACAAAAGTGAATTTTTATTAGCCTCGTGACAATATAGAATGGGCAGAAACACTGTGGCATTTTCTTTTATTGTTTCTTGTTGCTAAATTGTGTAGGTAAGTAAATTTGTTAAGCTCTGTGATAGAAATTGTCTAAAGTATTAATTATCCTTTGACATAGGGAGGCCATAATAAAGCTCTCAATGTGAAGAATATTGATATGGTGGCTTCATACCAGATATGTAAATAAATATGAGCAGTGGGACTTATGTGAAAAGTGATAGTCTCTAGTATGCCTTTCAGTTTGCTTCAGGTTTTCTTCACATGGATATTTGGTGGTAAGGGGAATGGAGACGGGGATGGGACTGAAAAGCAGAAGTAACATTTGAATACATATGCAAAAGCTCCATGCAAATGTTATAAGCTGGGTAGGATTATAGGAAGTATTACCAATTTTAAACACTAGCTATAATTTAAATTTACCCTTTATTTCACTATCACTTGTAAAGTTTATTGATGAAGAACAGCCAGTTCAATTTAATTTAATTCAGACAATTTATTGAGTTCCCTTAAATGTAAGATAAAAAATTAGCAGCACCTATTAAGAAGCCAGCTTGTATGAGAGTGCTGCTAGATTAAGCCCTGTAGGAAAAAACAATACACCTGTTCTCAACAATCAAAAAGCACATACAGGACTTCCCTGGTGGTGCAGTGTTTAAGAATCTGCCTGCCAATACAGGGGACACGGGTTTGAGCCCTGGCCCAGGAAGATCCCACATGCTGTGAAGCACCTAAGCCCGTGTGCACCAACTACTGCGCCTGCGCTCTAGAGCCCATGTGCCACAACTACTGAGCCCATGTGCCAAAACTACTGAAGCCTGCGTGCCTACAGCCTGTGCTCTGCAACAAGAGAAGCCACCACAACGAGAAGTCCGCACACCACAACGAAGAGTAGCTCCTGCTCGCCACTAGAGAAAGGCTGCGCACAGCAACGAAGACCCAATGCAGCCAAAAGTAAATAAATAAAATAAATTTACAAAAAAAAAGCACACACATAAAGATCTTTCCAAACACTTACAGAGCAACATACTAGTAAGGTCTAAAATATTGTTAGTTCAGGTAAAATACAAATGGTGAAGGGTTGTTTATTAAGGGAGCAGTTAGTATGACCTGAAGGTAATTAAAGAATATTTGTAAGAGGAAGAGAGATGTAAACAGGGATTTTAAAGATGAATCAAGGCATGAAGAGAATAGGGAAAGCTGTAAAACTCTATGTACAAAGGTAACAATGAAAGAATTTGAAGATTTACTATGGTATACAGCAGGAATATTTGCTTGGCTTCAATGGGAAATGCATACCTAGGAACACAAGGAAATATGTTTTCTGAGAGGAAACAAGGTAGGGAATACTGGTAGAGATGAGTATGGGATGCATAGCTTTAAAAGCCAGGCTAAAAATTATGGATTCTGTATAATTAGAGTACTGTATAGTAGAAAATAGGAATTCCTTGTATGTAGTTTAATTTTGGATATACTAAATTATTCCTTTGATGAAACTAGAGCAAACTAAATTGGAAGAGATTAAAGGCAGGGGCTATAGAAAAGGAAAGGAGCAGACCTGATGACATTACTAGAGAAAGAGTTGGCAGGACCTACTTTATATCTTTTCAGGGAGAAAGAAGAATAGAAGTAAGTAATATGTGTGATTGTGAAAGAGTGATTATTAAAATGTGATTCTGCTTTAGAGGACATTAGGAGAAAGTGGTGGTGATATCAATTATTTATTAAATATTAATTGTAAGATATTAAGATGGAATATTTTTTGGCTAGATGAATAAGCAGAACTCAGTGTTTGCCGTTTTTAATTTTTGATTTGTGTTTTATGACCAAGAGGGGGTTTTGTTCATTTGTTTTTTAAGATAATTAAAATTATGGGTGACCAGCTGACCAGAGGTAAATTAGAGAGAAACTAAGACAAAAAAAAAGAATGAGATGAGTTTGTTCATTCTTTCATTCATTCAATAAATATTCATTGAACCTGTGCTGGTATTTGTGACTATAAAGAAAGAAGCTTTAAAGAGCTTACATTCTATGAGTGGACACAAATACATAAGTGGTTAGTTTCCACGTTTTGTGGCAACTGTATTGTTGGATGTTTGTATTGGGTACTATGGGAGCCCAGAATCATAGCATTTAGCTTAGTCTGGGGATGGATGATGAGGTCAGGGGAGTCTTCTTGAAGAACATGACATCTGAACTAAATTATGAGGAATGAGTAGATGTTAGCTAAGTGAAGAAGGTGGGGAATGATAGGAGTAAAGTTATGAATGCATAAAACAGCATCACTTTTGGGCTGCAGCAAACTGTTATTACTGTAGCTAAAGTACAGGGCAATGAATGATAGAAATAAGGTCATTGGGGGAAGAGTTGGAAAGTGAGCAGGTGAGTAATCATAGAAGGAAGAGTCCTGACAATAAAAAAATTTGCTGATTCCCTTTCTTTCTAGATATTTATTCAGTGAACATTTATGGAATAAATAGTATAATATGTACAAGACTCACTGCTTGGTCCCATGGCTGGGCTATAACAAAGATGACTAGAACAAGGTATCTTTCCTTAAGGAACTCATAATCTCTTTCAGGGTCCTAAGTCTTGCATCATTAAGCATAGTTGGAATTACTCCACTATATTTTTTTCATTTTAGTTATTTATGAGCCCCTTATTGCATTATATCACTACAAAGTTGTATCACAGGGATTTTAAAATTTGGTACTAGTTTAACATATAAAATGTTAACAGTGGCTGTCTGGGTGGTAGGATTATAATAATGTTCAATTCTACTTTCCTGTATTTTACAAATTTTCTTCAAAGTATTTATATTACGTTTATAATTAGAAAAATACATTTTATTTTATCATAAAACCTGAAAGTAAATGAACTTCTAAATGAGCAGTTGGGGCTGATTCAGGACTGATTTCTCCTCTTTAGTCTCAGGGTCCTGAATTATGTACTGTTCCTAAGTATAGGTACAGGATTTCAAGGGGGACCATATGCTTTTTTAAAATTTAGTTTAATTTGGGGGTGTTTTTATTTTTTTCTTAATTTTATTGAAGTATAGTTGATTTACAATGTTGTCTTAGTTTTAGGTGTACAGCAGAGTGATTCAGTTATACACATATATAAATATCTTTTCTTTTTCAGATTCTTTTCCCTTATAGGAACTAAACAAAATATTGAGTTTAGTTCCCTGTGCACAACCATATGCTTTTGATGGGTATTGATGGGTATTTTCAAGTCAGAAGAAACACCATTAGTAGTTACAGTCAAGCTTTAGGGACAATAAAATGGCTCTTACAGTTTGGTCTCAGACTTTAGTTCATTTTATCCTTTTTCCTCTCTCTTTCTCCCTTTTCTCCCACCTTTCCAGTAAATAGATATTGAATATTTACTACATGCCAGCCACTATGCTAGGTGCTACCAGGTTTATATTAATAAACAAATACAGTCCTTATCTTTGAGGAACTTAATGGTTTAGCTCTAGGAGGCAGAACTGATAATTAAACAGCAATCTCACTTTTAACTGCCAGGTGTGCCAATCTGTTCATGTGTTATATAAAAATAATTTAGAAATTTATTTCTTCACTGCTTAGTAATTCCCACATATAAAGTGAGAGCCTCGGTTACAATACACGTCAATATAATTAGCACTTGGAAGAAAGCCAGGTACATAATGGCCATACAATTAATATTTGATGAATTAATGAATACACTGGCTGTATTTTTACACCTACTTAACAACTGGTACTAATTTATTGTTTGAATGTATTTAATCTACAAAGTGGGTCCTTTTTTTCTTTATACTTTTCTAAGATGTAGAACTACTTTTTAAGTTGATTCAACAGAAGATTCGGCCTAACAGTGATCATTAGATCACTTTGTAACCATACAGTTGACCCTTGAACAATGAGTGGAGGGGCACCAAGCCTCTGAGCAGTCAGAAATCCATGTGTAACTTATAGTCATCCTCCCATATCTGTGGTTCCTCCATATCCATGTTCTGAATCCACAGATTCAACCAACCGCAAGTTGTGTAGTAGTGTAGTATTTACTGTTGAAAAAGATCTGCATATTAGTGGACCTGAGCAGTTCAAACCCTTGTTGTCCAAGGGTCAACTGTATATGTTGTATATTGACATCACTTTCATCATTGATATCTGCTATTGGCAGAGATTCTGCCTCTCTGTGGTCTCATAGCTGCAAGGAAACAGTCATATGTATGAATGGAATTTCTTCCAGTCTGTCCAGAAGTGGTCTCCAAAGAGGGGGAGGTGCACAATACAATACATTGTGTGTGTGGGGTGGGGATTATTAGACTTTCCATTTATATTTATTTACCATATGAAAAATAAGAAAAACTAAATTTGATATAGTTAATGTGTGGACTAATAAGAGTACATGTAAATAATCTATTAAAATAGATACATATTTTGATGTATGTACATATTCTACTCATAAGGGTGCTTGAAAAATGTTGGACGCTACTATATAGAATGGTAAAATTGTCACAACAGATTCCTTTACAATTACAGAAGTATTCACTCACCACACAATCACCTGCAGAAAATACATTCACTTAGGCAGAAAATCAGTTCCAGATTTGCCTCTGGAGGAGATTTTAATTGCACCTGCTGAAGAATTTCACTGTTGAGTAGCTTGGCACTTTTCCTGCTGAGCCATTAGGAACCTGAAAGAGTCACCAAAGAAGTGGTAAATTGTTTGGAAAAATCATGCAGAATATATTTGTTCTTGGACTGGTGAGTATGACAAGCCAAAATAACCTAACATAGGTATGCCGTATTTTATGAAAAATGAGAACACATGAAAAATGTGTTCGTAAAATATTTTATACAAAGGATCTTATTTAAGGGAATCTGAATTATTTTGTCAAGTGAATATCTACCCTCATCTGCTTTTGTACTTTGAAACCTTTACCCCATTGCCAGATTGAATTGAGTCATTTTCATACACAAAAAGTAAAAGTGGCTCTTCAAATTTAATGAAGTTTTTCATTCATTTGATTTTCTAGAGGGATACTTTACCTGCTGTCTAGTGGCCTTCACTGATTTCAGGATCAAAGTAGAAGTATGATATTTTGAAGGGCCGTTCTTTCTTCATGAATGTGCAGAAAGTTGTTGAAACTTGGAAGAGAAATGCTTGGAAGTTGTTGCTTCTGTCTTCTATTGACTTTCTGGTCACATTCCTTTATTCACTGAAGACTTGGAAACCATGATCATAGTCCTTCTCTTCATCCCATTTCTTACCATAACATCCATGTGGAAGATTCACCCAACACCTGGCCTCAGAGCTCAGCTCCCGTCAATTATCTTGTCAGTTTTCTTCCACAGCCATATTCAATGCTTTTTTAAAATATTGAAATATAGTTGGCTTACCCATTATGTTAGTTTCAGAGTACTACGTAGTGATTTGACATTTACATACATTGTGAAATTATCACCATGATAAATCTAGTAACCATCTGTCCCCATGCAAAATAATTATATTTTTGACCATATTCCTTATGCTTATATATATATTCCTTATACTGATCATGATTTATTTATTATATAAATGGAGGTTTGTACCTCTTAATCCTCTTCACCTATTTCACCCAATACCCACCCTTTCTGGCAACCACCAGTTTGCTCTGTGTATCTATTAATCTGTTTCTGTTTTGTTTTGTTTGTTCCATTTGTTTGTTAAGACTCCACATATGAGTGAGATCATGTGGTATTTCTCTTTCTGACTTATTTCACTAGTGTAGTACACACTAGATTTATCCATGTTGTTAGAAATGGCAAGATTTCTTCTTTTCATGATTGAGTAATATTCCATTATGCAGTTGTTGAGCATCTTTTCATGTATCTGTTGTCCATCTGTATGTCTTCTACAGAAAAGCATGTATTCAGATTCTCTGCCATTTTTTTTTTACTTTTTATTGGAGTATAATTGATTTACAATGTGTTAGTTTTAGTTGTACAGCAAAGTGAATCTATTATACAAATACCTATATCCACTCTTTTTTTAGATTCTTTTCCCATATAGCCCATTACAGAGTACTGAATTAGAGTTCCCTACTATACAGTAGGTCCTTATTATAGCAAGCCCCCTACATACAAACCTTCAAGTTGCGAACTTTCAGAGATTAGAACTGCGTTCGCATGTCCAATCATGTAAGTTAGTTCGCGTATCTGGCGTACGTTGTCACATGCGTGCATCCTCTACAAGTGGTTGTGCTTTTGCGTACTTTACTGTACAATACTGTACAGAGTACAGTAGTACAGTATCTTTATTTCAAGCCCAGGATGTCTGGAAGCAAGTGTAAAAGCAGCGGTGATGTAGCTGGTACTGCTAAGAAGTGCCAAGCGATCGTGATGGAATTAGAGGCCCAGAGAAAGGATGGAGAGAGATAGAAGTAAGAAGTAACTGAAGAACTGAAGAGATTCACGGTGCAGGACATGGCAAGGGGATTTTCTTTATTTGAGGAGGCACAGGACCCGAATGTAGAATGGTACACAAAGATTACAGCAGCCATTCAGAATGCAATCCAGTGCTGCCATGTCATCTATGATGAGAAAAAATTAGCTACTACCCAGACATGAAAAAAACTGGATTTATTTTTTTCAAGAGGGTAGATAGAATTGAATACAGCAAGGAACCGGAACCTGAGCCATCAACGTCAGGCATGAGTGAAATTGCAGCTTGCCCGCCATCTCTTATTGCTGACAATCCTTCAGCTCTACCATCTCCCACCTCTTCTCCCTCCTCCAGTCAGTAATGCCAGCCCCTGTATGCCAGCTGTTGTACTGTACTACTGTGCTTTGCAAGGTACTATACTGTAAGATTAAAAATGTTTTGTTTATTTTGTGTGTGTGTTTGTTGTATTATTGTGTGAAAAGTATTATAAACCTATTACAGTACGGTACTGTACAGCCAATTGTGTTAGTTGGGTACCTAGGCTAACTTTGTTGGACTCACGAACAAATTGGACTTACGAATGCACTCTTGGAACTGAACTCGTTTGTATGTAGGGGACTTACTGTAGTTATCTATTTTATATATAGTAGTGTGTATCTGTCAATCCTGACCTTCCAATTTATCCCTCCCCCCATTACCCCCTGGTAACGATAAGTTTATTTCCTACATCTGTAACTCTGTTTTGGTTTTGTAGATAAGTTCATTTGTAGCCTTTTTTTAGATTCCACATAAAAGAGATATCATATGGTATTTGTCTTTCTCTTTCTGACTTACTTCACTATGAGAATCTCTCTCCGTATGAGTGTCCATCCATGTTGCTGCAAATGGCATTATTTTGTTCTATTTTTATGGCTGAGTAATATTCCATTCCTCTGTTGATGAACATTTGGGTTGCTTCCATGTCCTGGCTATTGTGAATAGTGCTGCAGTGAACATTGGGGTGCATGTATCTTTTCGAATATGGTTTTCTCTGGATATATGCCCAGGAGTGAGATTGCTGGGTCATATGGTAGCTCTATTTTCAGTTTTCTAAGGAACCTCCATACTGTTCTCCATAGTGGCTGTACTAGTTTGCATTCCCACCAACGGTGTAGGAGGGTTCCCTTTTCTCCACACCCTCTCTAGCATTTATTGTTTCTAGATTTTTTGATGATGGCCATTCTGACTGGTGTGAGGTGATACCTAACTGGAGTTTTGATTTGCTCAGCGGCCTTGGCTCACGGGCCCAGCTGCTCCGTGGCATGTGGGATCTTCCCGGACCGGGGCATGAACCCGTGTCCCCTGCATCGGCAGGCGGACTCTCAACCACTGCGCCACCAGCGAAGCCCTATCTTCCCATTTTTTGATTGGGTTGCTGGGTTTTTTTGATATTGAGCTGCATGAGCTGCTTGTGTATTTTGGAGATTAATCCCTTGTTGGTTGCTTTGTTTTCAAATAGTTTCTCCCATTCTGAGGGTTGTCTTTTCATTCTGTTTATGGTTTCCTTTGCTGTGCAAAAGCTTTTAAGTTTCATTAGGTCCCATTTGTTTATTTTTGTTTTTATTTTCATACTCTAGGAGGTGGATTGAAAAATATCTTGCTGTGATTTATGTCAAAGAGTATTTTCCGTATGTTTTCCTCTAAAAGTTTTGTAGTATCCAGCCTTACATTTAGGTCTTTAATCCATTTTGAATTTATTTTTGTGTATGGTGTTAATGGTGTGTTCTAATATCATTCTTTTACATGTAGCTGTCTAGTTTTCCCAGCACCACTATTGAAGAGGCTGTCTTTTCTCCATTGTATGTTCTTGCCTCCTTTGTTGTAAATTAAGTGTCCATATATGTGTGGGTTTATCTCTGGGCTTTCTATCCTGTTCCATCGATCTGTATTTCTGGGAGTCCCCCGCCAGCTCCATTTTTCTTTCTCAAGATTGCTTTGGCTATTTGTGGTCTTTTGTGTTTCCATACAAATTGTACAGTTTTTTGTTCTAATTCTGTGAAAAATGCCATTGGTAATTTGATAGGGATTGCATTTAATTTGTAGATTGCTTTGGGTAGCATAGTCATTTTCTCAATATTAATTCTTCCAGTTCAAGAACATGGTATATCTCTCCATCTGTTTGTGTCATCTTTCGTTTCTTTCATCAGTATCTTATAGTTTTCTGGGTACAGGTGTTTTGCCTCCTTAGGTAGATTTATTCCGAGATATTTTATTCTTTTTGATGCAGTGGTAAATGGGATTGTTTCCTTAATCTCTCTTTCTGATCTTTCATTGTTAGTGTATAGGAATGCAGATTTCTGTGTATTAATTTTGCATTTTATTTTGTATTTTATTTCAGTTGTTTGTTTTATTTTATTTCAGTTGTTTTTCGGGTGTTGAGTTGTGTGAGTTCTTTATGTATTTTGGTTTTTACCCCCTTATTGGATGTATCATTTGCAAACATCATCTGCTCAGTAGGCTGCCTTTTCATTTTGTTAATGGTTTTGTTTGCTGTGCAAACGATTTTTTGGCCACATGGCATGCATGGCATGCAGGATCTTAGTTCCCCAACCAGGGATTGAACCCTGCAGTGGAAGCACAGAGTCTTAACCATTGGATGCCAGGGAAGTCCTGCTGTGCAAAAGCTTTTTAGTTTAATGTAGTCCCACTAGTTTATCTTTTGTTGCCTTTGATTTAGCTGTCAGATCCAAAAAATCATTGCCAAGATCGATAGCAAGGAGCTTACTGTCTGTGTCTTCTTCTAGGAGTTTTATGGATTAAGTCTTTAATTCATGTTGCATTAATTTTTGTGTATGGTATAGGATAGTGTCCAGTTTCATTCTTTTGCATGTGGCTGTCCAGTTTTCCCAATATTATTTATTGCAGAAATACTATCTTCTTCCTGTTGTGTATTCTTGGCTCCTTTGTTGTAAATTAACTGACCGTATATGCATGGGTTTATTTCTGTGTTCTCTGTTCTGTTCCATTGATCTGCATGTCTGTTTTTATGCCAATACCATACTATTTTGATTACTATAGTTTTGTACTGTAGTTTGAAATCAGGACGTGTGATGCCACCAGCTTTGTTGTTCTTAAGGTTACTTTGACTACCCGGGGTCCTCTGTGGTTCCCTAAAATTTTAAGATTGTTTGTTCTATTTCTGCGAAAAGTGCTAGCGAAATTTTGATAGGGATTACATTGAATCTGTAGATTGCTTTGGGTAGTATGGACATTTAAGCAATATTCTTCAATCCATGGGCATGTTATATCTTTCCTTTTTTTTTGTCATTTTCAGGTTTTTTTAAATCAATGTCTTATAGTTTTTTGAGTATGAATCTTTTACCTCCTTGGTTAGGTTTATTCCTAGGTATTGTATTACTTTTGATGTGATTGTAAATGGGATTATTTTCTTATTTTCTCTTTCTGATAGTTCACTATTGGTGTATAAAAATGCAACAGATTTCTATATATTGATTTTTTTTATCCTGCAACTTTACTAAATTCATTTTACTAGTTTTTTGGTGGTGTTCAGGATTTTCTATGTATAGTATCATGTCATCTGCAAATAGTGACAGTTTTAATTCTTCCTTTCTAATTTGGATTCCTTTTATTTCTTTTTCTTGCCTTTGCTGTGGCTAGGATTTCCAGTACTCTGTTGAGTAAAAATGGTGAGAGTAGGCATCATATCTTGCTCCCAATCATAGAGGAAATCCTTTCAGATTTTCACTATTGAGTATGATATTTGTTGTAGGTTCGTCATCTATGACACTTATTATGTTGAGGTATGTATTCTCTACACCCACTTTGTTGAGAGTTTTTATGATAAATAGATGTTGAATTTTGTCAGAAACTTTTTCTGCATCTATTGAGATGTTTATATGATTTTTATTCTTTAGTTTATGTGTTGTATCACATTGATTTGCAGATATTGAACCATACTGCATCCTTGAGATAAATGTCGCTTGATCATGGTGTATGATCCTTTTTAATATATTGTTAAATTTGGTTTGCTAATATTTTGTTGAGTATTTTTGCATCTATGTTGATCAGTGATACTGGCCTGTAATTTTTTTTTAATCATCGTGTCTCTTTCTGGTTTTTGTATCAGGGTGATGCTGGCCTCATAGAATGAGTTTGGAAGCATTCATTCCTATTCCTCTTCAATTTTTTGGAAGAATTTGAGAAGGATTGATGTTAATGCTTCTTTAAATATTTGGTAGATTTCACAGGGAAACCATCTGGTCCTAGGATTTTCTTCATTGGGAGAGTTTTGGTTGCTGATTCAACCTCCTCATTATTGGTCTATTCAGATTTTCTATTTCTTCGTAATTCATTCTTCATAGCTTTCATATTTCTAGGAATTTATCCAGTACTTCTAGGTTGTTCGGTTTGTTGTGTATGATTTTACAGTAGTCTCTTATGAGCCTTTATTTCTTTGGTATTAGTTGTAATGTCTCCTCTTTCATTTCTGATTTTGAGTCTTCTCACTTTTTTTTTTTAAGTAGTCTAGCTAAAGGTTTGTCAGTTCTGTTTATCATTTCAAAAAACCAGCTGCTTTTGGTTTCATTTATCTTTTTATTGTTTTTGTGGTCTCTATTTTATTTATTTCTGCTCTGACCTTTGTTATTTTCTTGCTTCTGCTGACTTTGGATTTAGTTAATTTCTACTTCCTTGAGTTCCTTGAGATGAGAAGTTAGGTTGTTCATTTTTAGGTATTTCTTGTCTCTTAATGTAGGCACTTATCACTATGAGTTTCCCTCTTAGATCTATTTTTGCTGCATTCCATAAGCTTTTTTTTTTTTTTTTTTTTGCAGTTATTCAGCAAACATTTATTGAACTTAGAAGTTATACCAGACCCTGATCTGGAGAGCCAGTACAAGAAAATTTTGCCTGGTGTCTAAAGGGAGAGATAGTCACTTACACGAGTAGGATGCAAAGTGCTGAGTGTAGACACTAGAGGGTAGAAGATAATAAAGAACCATAAAAGACATGAACCTACCCATGACTGGAGGTGAAGGGAGTGGGTCAGGGAAATAGATATCACCTAAGGCAAGTCCCACTTTCCAGACTTCCGCCATAAATTTTAATATCTATGTTTCCATATTCATTTGTTTCAAGATATCTTTTGATTTTCCTTTTGATTTCTTCTTTGACCCATTGGTTGTTCAGGAGTGTTTAATTTCTAAGTATTTATGGATTTTCCAGTTTTCCTCCTGTTACTGATTTCTAGTTTCATACCTTTGTGGTCAGAAAAGATATTTGGTATTTCAGCTTTCTTAAATTTTCTAAGGCCTATTTTGTTACCTATTATATGATCTATCCTGGAGAAGTTCCCCTGTGTGTTGAAAAGAATGTGTATTCTGCTTCTGTTGGAGGGAATGTTCTGTATATGTCTCTTAGGTTCATTTGGTCTAAAGTATAGTTCAACTCCAATGTTTTATTATTGACTTACTCTCTGAATGATCTGTCCATTGTTGAAAGTGGAGTATTGATATCCCCTACTATTATTATATTGTCTGTTTCTCCCTTCAGATCTGTTGGTATGTGCTTAATATATTTAGGTGTTTTGATGTTAGGTGTATATATATTTGTGATTATTATATCCCCTTGATAAATTAACCCCTTTATCATTATATAATGATCTGTGTTTTTTGTTACAGTTTTTGGTGTAAAATCTTTTTTTTTCTGAGTAAATATTGCTAGCTCTTCTCTCTTTCACTTCTAATTGCATGAAATATTATTTTCCATCCCTTTACTCTGAGCCTATGTATGTCCTTAAAGTTAAAGTGAGTCTCTGGTAGGCAGAATATAGTTCAATCTTTTTTTTTAATCCATCCAGCCTCTCTATGCCTTTTGTTTTGAGTATTCAATTCATTTACATATAGAGTAATTATTAATAGATAAGGATTTGCTAATGGCATCTTATTGTTTTCTGACTGTTTTGTAGTTCCCGTGTTCCTTTCTCCCTCTTTTGCTGTCTTTATGTGTGTGTTGATGATTTTTCCATAGTGGTGTGCTTTGATTCCCTTCTCTTTGTTTTTTGTGAGTGGACTGTAGGCTTTTGCTTTTTGCTTACCATGAGTATTACATAAACATTTAAATATATGACAGTCTGTTTTACACTAGTAACAACTTAACTTTGATTGCATACAAAAACTCTACCCTTTGACTCTCCCCTTTTATGTTTTTGATGTCTTAGGTTAGTTATTTTTAATATTCTTGTTTATTAACCTTTCTACTACAGTTAACTGGTTAATACACCACCATGTTACAATTTTAGAGCATTCAGAATCTGACTACATACTTACCTTTACCCCATGTGTTGTATATTTTCATATTACTACTTAGCATTCTTTCATTTCAGCCTGAAGAACTCCTTTCAGCATTGTAAGGCAGGTCTAGGGGTGATGAACTCCCTCAGCTTTTGTTTGTCTGGAAAAGTTTTTAGCTCTCCTTTATTTCTGAAGGACAACTTTGCCAGATATTGTATTTATGATTGGCAGGTGTTTTTTTGTTTTTTGTTTTCTTTCTTTTAGCACTTTGAATCACCTCACTCTCTCCTGGCCTATAAGTTTTCTGCTGAGAAATTCATTAATAGCTTTATGGGGGTCCCCTTGTAAGTTACAACCTTTTTTTACTCTTGCTGCTCTTAAGTTTCTCTCTTGGTCTTTGATTTTTGAGTTTTATTATATCTCTTGGACAGGATCTGTTTAGGTTTTGTTTGTTCGGTGATCTATGAGCTTCATGAACTTGGATATCCAAGCCTCTCTAGATTTGGGAAATTCCCAGCCATCCCTTCTTTACTTAAGCTTTCTATCATCATGTTCCTCTCTTTTTCTGAGATTCCAATAATTTGGGAGTTATTGCTTTTGATAATATAGATCATGTAGACTTTTTTCACTCTTTTCATTCTTTTTTGTCCTCCTTTGACTGGATGATTTCCTGGTTTCTCTCTTCTAACTCAAAGATTCTTTCTTCTGCTTGATTCATTCTGAGAGTGATGCTCTCTAGCTCATTTTTCTTTTCATTCATTGTATTCTTCAGCTTCAGAATTTCTGTTTGGTTCTTTTTTTTTTAATTTCTGTCTCTTTGTTAAACTTCTCATTTTGTGTGTGTATTGTTTTCCTGATTTTTTTGAATTGCCTTTCTGTGTTTTTTTTTTTAAAGCTGTACATATTTTAAATTTATTTATTTATTTTAGGCTGTGTTGGGTCTTCGTTACTGCGCATGGGCCTTCTCTAGTTGTGGCAAGCGGGGGCTATTCTTCATTGTGGTGCATGGGCTTCTCATTGCAGTGGCTTCTCTTGTTGCGGAGCACAGGCTCTAGGCATGCAGGCTTCAGTAGCTGTGGCACGCAGCCTCAGTAGTTGTGGCTCACAGGCTCTAGAGTACAGGCTCAGTAGGTCTGGGGCACGGGCTTAGTTGCTCCACAGCTTGTGGGATCTTCCCAGACCAGGGCTCAAACCTGTGTCCCCTGCACTGGCAGGCAGATTCTTAACCACTGTGCCACAGCCTTTCTGTGCTTTATTGTAGCTCATTGAGCTTCCTTAAAACAGGTATTCTGAAGATTTTATCAGGTAAGTAACAGATCTTCATGTCTTGGGATCAGTTACTAGAAGATTATTGTGATCCTTTGGTTGTGTCATGTTTCATTGATTTTTTTTTCACATATCTTGCAGTTTTGTGTTGCTGTCTTCACATTTGAAGTAGAACTCACCTCTTTTCTTCTTTATTAACTACCTTTTGGAGAGAAATATCTTCCATCAGCCCTGCTAGGGATTCCGGGGTTTCTTAGAACTTGTATGGATATACCAGCTTCACACTTCTTGCTCCCTCTTCTGGCAGAATTCTTAAATTTGTATGCCTTCTCTTGATCCTGAAATGCACCAGGCTGGATGCTGACAGCTTGCCTTTTGCTTTTTCAAAGATGACCCTAAAGCTCAAGTTGGTGGTCTCTCCCTGGCTCACAAATTCTTGTTAGCTTTCTGCACAGGCTCGCTAGCCATTTGCCAAAACTTTCTCTCACTGCTGCCGTTGGGAATGCACACAGGGAGCACACGGGGTGAGCACCTCACATGGTGGGTGAGGCATGTGTGAGTACTGGTGGTGCCCCTGGGCTAGTTGAGGTGATCCCCTGGTGAGGCATCCCCAGCAGCTCATGGACAGGCTTCTTGATGGAGTCTGTGACAGAGTTTTTAGGATCCGTGTCCTTTTAGTGCGCTTATCTGCTGCTTTCCCAGCTGTTCCCACTCTCTAGTCATGCAGCTCACAATTCAGTACTTTGAATGTAGTGAGAGAGAAATGGGCTTCTTTGGCATCATCCTGCAGTGCTGCGGAAGCCAGGTGCTCACTCACAGACTTTCACTTTCTCCACTTGGGAGAACTCACAGTCTGAGGCTTGGTCCCCTTAGCTAGAGTCTTTAACTATCTATTTTTTAAGTGAGGGTGTTCTAAAGCAGCGGTCCCCAACTTTTTTGGCACCAGGGACCAGTTGTGTGGAAGACAGTTTTTCCAGGGACTGGGGTGGGGGAGGTGGCTGGTTTAGGGATGATTCAAGCACATTATGTTTATTGTGCACTTTATTTCTATTATTATTACGTTGTAATATATAATGAAATAATTATACAACTCACCATAATGCAGAATCAGTGGGAGCCCTGAGCTTGTTTTCCTGCAACTAGATGGTCCCATCTGGGGGTGATGGGAGGCAGTGACACCTGAAGTGTGTTGTTTATGTCCAGTCTACTCTGTAATCTCATTTTGGTTGCTGTCACTGCAGAAAACCCTGCCTCACAAAGATAGGGTGTTAGAAATGGAAGCAGGCTTTTCAGTGCTTTTGTGCAGTCTCAGGATATTCTGCCTCGACTTTAATCCAGAACGTATGGAGATTTGAAATTGTCTCAAACATACTTTTAAGGCCATCATTTGCCATCTTAAGCAGTTGATCCTCTTCCAGCATGTACAAAGTCGATTCACCAGGCTTATTCACAAATGGGTCGCGGATCCATTCCTTCCCAGTTCGGGGGTCTTTTGTGGTTGGGAAGTAATGCTCAAACTCTTTTGAAAGCTGAGATAGGTGATCATGCACCAGCTGGGAGAGAGAAGGCCCTGGCTCAGTCTCTTTCAAAATCTCTGCTAATGTTTGAAACGTGTCAAAAATCCCAGTGTTCACTAGTCACCCCCATAATGCCGGTTTGGCTTTGAATGCAGCCACCTTATCTGCCGACTTGAACACAGTTGTCATTCTCCCCTGAAGTGACAGATTGAATTCGTTGAGCAGGTTGAATATATCACACAAGTAAGCAAGTTTTGTGACCCATTCTGTGTCACTGAAATGTGCTGCCAGTGGTGACTGTTTTTCTAAAAGAAATCTCTGAAATGGCTCTTGTAACTCAAAAACTCTGGCCAGTGATCTACCTTTAGAAATCCATCTCACTTCTGTGTATAAGAGAAGACGTGTGTGCCCTATGTCCATCTCCTCACAGAGCTGCGCGAACAGATGTGAGTTAAGGACATGTACTTTAATGTGATTGATAATTTTAATCACATCCTGCAAAACGTTGTTTAAGTTCAGGTGACATTTTCAGTTAACCAGCATTTCTCTATGGATGACACAGTGCATAGATTCACATTCAGAAGCCACCTCTGTGACCCGAGTAGTGAAACCAGAAAGCCGTCCAGTCACGGCAGCTGCTCCGCCCATGCATATACCGGCACAAAATGACCAATTCAGTTTTCCTCATATGTAATCATTCAAAGACTTGAATAGTTCTGCAGCTGTGGTGTTGGTTGGAAACAAAAGTGTATATAACATATCCTCATGCACATCCTCCTGAAATATATATCGCACAAAAACAAGCATTGTTGCCTTATTGTGAACATCAGTAGATTCATCAACCTCGATTGCATACCACGGCAACTCATTAATCCTCTCTAACAATTGTGCCTCAATACCCTCTGCTATTTCATCAGTTCAGCTAGTTATGGTGCTAGCTGAAAGAGGAACATGTGCCACCTTTAGAACTGCAGCCTCTCCTAAAAGTTCATGACAAATGTCCTTAGCGGCAGGCAGGATCAACTCTTCACCAATAGTAAAGGGCTTCTTAGCTTTAGCAATGTGGTTAGCCACTAAGAATGATGCTCTCAGTGCAGACACATTTGATGAAGTGGTAGCCTTCAATAATTGCTTCTTTTCTTCCTGTTGACGTATTTTTGTTTTGAAAAACCGCAAAGGCTTGTCTTTTAATGCAGGGTGCTTGGTCTCTATGTGGCGAAGAAGTTTTGAAGGTTTCATGGCTTCGTTGGATAGCCAGTTGCCACATATTATACAAAGTGGGCTTGGAGAATGTGAATCACCTGTTGCAGTGAACCTGTAATTTAAGTAGGACTCTTGGTATTCTCTTTTAAATGCAGCTTTCTTTTTGTTGGCAGTCTTAGAGTCTTCTGCTGTCTCATCATTGGGTCTTTCCCCCTTTCAAAGAAGCTCTCCAGTGACATTTGTTTTTTACTCATTTTGGCTAGGGTTAGCTTGTGGGCTTACCAAAACTGTGACAAGTGCGCAGTACAGGAAAGAGACACAGACAGAAGTGATAAATAAAATAATGGGTGGTCCACACGCAGACTAAAATAAGTGTAGGATTCTGACTTAAAGCCTGCCACCAGATGCAGCTGTACAGTTGAAGTACATCAACTCACTTGCCACTGTAAAGCCTGCCACCAGATGCAGCTTAATTGTCACTCACCACTCACTGATAGGGTTTTGATATGAGTCTGCAAGCAATTGATTTATTATCGTCTCTGGGCAGTCAGACCTCTCTGCTAATGATAATCTGTATTTGCAGCCGCTCCCCAGCGCTAGCATCACTGCCTCAGCTCCACCTTGGATCATCAGGCATTAGATTCTCATAAGGAGCGTGCAACCTAGATCCCTCGCATGCGCAGTTCACAGTAGGGTTTGTGCTCCTATGAGAATCTAATGCCATCGCTGATCTGACAGGAAGCGGAGCTTGGGCGGTAATGTGAGCAATGGGGAGTGGCTGTAAATACAGATGAAGCTTTGCTTGCTTGCTCGCCGCTCACCTCCTGCTGTGCGGCCCAGTTCCTAAGAGGCCATGGACAAGTGCTGCTCTGTGGCCCAGGGGTTGGGGACCCCTGTTCTAAAGGACCTCATCCTTTCATCTGTTCGAAGTCCGTAAGCTCTCGGGTGATAGCATTAATATTTATATATAACAGTACATTTTCTATGAATTACTATGCTGATGACTCTAAATCCATAACTGCAGCCCAGACCTTTCTCCTGTTTCATGTGCTTCTAAAACTCTGTGCATCCTACACATTTCTCCCTCCTCTCACACATTCTCCTATCCTTATGAATGCCAGTAATACCTTCCTACCTGGAAACTGAAGAATCAGCTGAAACTCTCTTTTCTCCTTTATCCCAACATATTTGTTTGTGTCCCAATCCGGTAACAGATACCATTTCATAGCTAAGTATCTGTCTCCTTGTCTCCATCCTCAGTGCTACTTTTTTATTGCTTATACTCACTATTTCTATTATATCTTAAGTTTTCTCCATTTTGCAGTGTCTTATCCTTCATATACTCTTCGACATTCCTGATGCAACACTCTTTCTAAAATATAAATAAGTAACACTTCTCAGTTTAAAACCCTGCCAGTGGGGCTTCCCTGGTGGCGCAGTGGTTGGGGGTCCGCCTGCCGATGCAGGGGACACGGGTTCGTGCCCCGGTCCCGGAAGATCCCACATGCCGCGGAGTGGCTGGGCCCGTGAGCCATGGCCGCTGAGCCTGCGCGTCCGGAGCCTGTGCTCCGTGGCGGGAGAGGCCGCAGCGGTGAGAGGCCCGCGTACCGCAAAAAAAAAAAAAAAACCCTGCCAGTGGCTCCTTATTGCTTACAGTTAAAGTTGACTTTTCCTAGGAGGTTACAGAGTCCTCCATGATATAGTCCTTACTACTTCCAGCCTCATTTCTCGCTGCAATTTTTCCTCTCCTCTGTCCTCCACATTTGCACCCTGAAAAGTATGAAGGAAGTAGATTATATTCTTTGCCTCCTTAGATTCTTTGTCTCCTTCCTTCGTTCTCCACAATCCCAGGATCTTGGGCTTAGGCTTCCTCATTTTCTTAACACAACGACGTCTCTAATCAGCTCTGGCAAATTCAGTCACACTGAGATGCAAATTATTACTCAGAATGAATATATTATCACTTCCTAGGGTTTTTCCTTTTTAAACAGAGTGCATTATTTTTGTCTTAAAAGAAAAACAGTTCTAACTTTGGAGTTGTAGGCCCCAGGAAGGTGACTGAGGAAAGAGAAACTGACTGAAGGGACTTCTTAATTTTCAATCATTCATTCATCCATGAATAATTGAATGCCTATTGTGTGCAGGCAATATTCTAGGTACTTGGGATACACCAGTGAACAAAACAAGTGTGTGTGTGTGTGTGTGTGTGTGTGTATGTTTGTGTGTGTGTATGTGTTTGTATGTGTGTGTGAAACAGCACACGGTCTCCTCACAGAGCAGTGAGCTTACATTCTAGTTGAAGACAGATAATAAATAAATAAAAAATAGAATGCATAGTATTTCTCATGGATAAAAATGAAACAAGGAAAGGGGACTAGAGTTAAGGACGTATAGATAGGATTCTGCTTTAAATTGGAGTCATAAGAGAAGGATGAAAGAAGGAAGAGAAAAGAGCCAGCCATACCCATTTCTGGATGAAGAGCATCATAGGCAGAGGGAACAGGCATTGTGAAGGCTCTGGGAGAGGAGCTTGCTTGAGGTAATCCCAGAACTTGGGGGAATAAGCAAGGTGGGAGATAAGGTCACTGAGAGAGATAAAGACTGGGAAGATCTTGTAGACCCTTGTAATGACTTTAGCTTTTACTCTATATGAGACCATATGTTTTCAAAGGGTTTGAGCAGAGTAGTGACATGATTTGACTTTTAAAAGGATCATTCTGGGGTTTCCCTGGTGGCGCAGTGGTTGAGAGTCTGCCTGCCGATGCAGGGGACGGGGGTTCGTGCCTCGGTCCGGGAGGATCCTACATGCCATGGAGCGGCTGGGCCTGTGAGCCATGGCCACTGAGCCTGCGCGTCCGGAGCCTGTGCTCCGCGACGGGAGAGGCCACAGCAGTGAGAAGCCCGCGTACTGCAAAAAATAATTAAAAAAAAAGATCATTCTGACAATTGTGTTGAGAATAGTCTAAAGGGAAACAAGGGTAGAAGTTGCAATCCAGGACCAAGATGATGTTGACTATGCCCAGGATGGTAGCAGTGGATGTGCTGAGAGGCAGCCAGGTGTTGTTTACCATTGTTTCTTACCTTTTGCTTCTCTTTATCTCTAGTGGATGAATGGATGAAGGTTAAAATTGACGAAAACCTAGAGAAGGGATGTGGAGGAATCCTTAGATCTAAGTGATGGGACTAGAACGGAACAGAATTCTCTTCATTCTTTTCTGGTTTCATCTCAGTCTATTGATGAGACAAGTGGAAGGTGAATCCATATTTCTCCTCTGTCAGTTTAGTGCATAGCAACAATTAGAGAAGACATTTATGCCTGACCAGGGATAGAAGACCTATTTGCAGATTAAAACAGGCCAAGAATTTCTGTTGCTAGTTTTTGGTAAAAATATAAGCAATACTTTTTTTTTTTAAGGTTAATCAACTTAATTATTTTATAAGCATTTTACTGATTTTAGAAAGTATAAAAATGATTTAAAAATACATTTTCAGAAAAGTATTAAGTGACTTAAATGCATTTAAAAGAATAAAGAACATTGAAAGTATTCCAAGTACAATAAGAACGTAGAGTAGTATGCAAAAATACTATGTGAAACTAATTTACTTAATTTGAAGTAATTGTGTGCAGTAATTTACAATACCTATTAAGTGATTCAGTATTTAAAAATAATCCTATTGTGAATTATCATGTTTTTAATGAAGAATTATTTCTCTAACAGAAAAAGAAAACGAAACAGAAACCACTTATCTCAGTGTTGTATACCAGCTAGAGTGACAAACACTGTCTTAGTTTGCCCAGGACTCTCCCAGGTTTAGCACCAAAAGAGCAGAGTCCTGAGAAATCTCTGAATCCCAGGAAAACTGAGATAGATGGTAGATCACTTGAAAAAATTTACCACGTTATTGCACAATATCTCTTAAAAACAAACTGTAACTAAGGTTTAACTATTCGTATTCATTTTAAAAGAATTTTTAAATGGATGTTGTATTAAGTTATAAAAGGTCAGAAGAAATACAGAAAGACAGTTAAAATGCTTCCACTCACCTAGAGAGATGGTCAGTTAGTTTCAGTTTTAAAGGTGAAAATTGGTGAAGTGTTGAACTCAGCTGTATTTACTTTACAAGTTACCCTTTTACTAGAATTTGTTTACATGTAGGGATATTAAGTAGAGGCCCATTTCCTAAAACAAATGGGATTGAAAGCGTAGACTTTGGAACTGAAATGTAAGTAAGTACTTAAAGTTATGACTTATGAAAATCTTTCATGAAGGATGAGAACCAAAATGAAAGGAAAATAAGGAAAAACTGTCTCAGAAGATCTTCCTGACCTTCCTTACATCAAGTTTCTGTAGCTTCTTTATCACTGAAAGTGGATATTGGAACATGTTTCAGAATGGGAGAAATAGAGTAAATATTATCTTGTTCATTTCACCTGTCATTGTTTATTCATAAATTCAAGCATTTACTGAAGAATTGATATGAACCTAGCATCATGCTTATCTCTTGGGGATTCAAAGATGGGTTCTGCACAGTTGGGACCCTCAGGAGTTCACAGTCTAATAGGAGAATCAGACAAATTTCAGTCAGACATGATGAAACCTATCTTAGAGGAAAGTACAGGATGCTAAGGAAATACATAGAAAGAACACACAACTCAGCCAGTGTTGGGTAGAGAGGAGGTGGGATGGGGGCCCAGGGAAGAGACTATTCAGGAGAGACTTCCCAGAGGAAATGATGCCAGGAGGTATAATTTATTTATTTATTTATATTTTTGGCTACATCGGGTCTTCAGTGTGGTGTGCAGGATCTTCATTGTGGCATGAGAGTTTTTTTTGTTGTTGCGGCACGTGGGCTCTTTGTTGCAGCACGTGAGCTTCTCTCAAGTCGTGACATGCAGGTTTTCTCTCTCTAGCTGTGGCACGCGGGCTTCAGAGCATGTTGGTTCTGTAGTTTGTGGGACACATGCCCTCTAGTTGAGGTGTGTGGGCTTTGTTGCCCCACAGCATATGGGATCTTAGTTCCCCGACCAGGGATCGAACCCGCGTCCCCTGCATTGGAAGGTGGATTCTTTACCACTGGACCACCAGGGAAGTCCCTGGAGGTATAATTTAGACAGTAAAATTTGCCTAGGTAAAGAATGAATCCTGTTTATCACAGTAGGGTGAGAGAGCATGGTTTGAGCTGGCTTATAATGGGAGATCAAAGCTCCTACCATCTGCCTTCACTATTACTTCCCTCAGAAAAGTCTGGATCTTGTGCAAGATACTACACCTGTTCTTTTTTACTGTCTTTGAAATCTTGCATTTATTTTACACTTAGAGCACATCTCAATTTAAACTAGCCACATATCAAGTACTTAATAGTCACATGTGGCTAGTGGCTACCATATTGGACAGTGCAAATCTGGGCCATTCCAGTAGACCTTACTTATGAATAAAGAACCTTCTCCCATAGTGTAGCTGAGATTATTGGAGTGCTACACTGGGTAAACAATACAAACAATAAAGTGTTATAATGAATAGTTTTAATTCCTTTGTGCATATTTCTCTCAGGTACTTTAGAGAGAATTAGCCAAAGTCTTAGGTAGGAGTCAGATCTCTTGGCCAGAATATCATTAATCTGTCTTACCCTGAGTTCTCACTGCGTGTTTCACTGGACCATGCAGTTGGGGGTAGGCGAAGGCCAGATTAGAAAAGGCTTTATAAATTATGCTAAAGGGTTGGGATTTAATTCCAGAGGCTGAAGGGTGGGAAAGAGGGAGGAGTTAGTGAGTTTTCAGCAGGGCCATTATGTGATCATTTTTGCATTTTAGAGAAGTTAATATTATGGTAGTGTGGAGGACCCATAATAGGGCAGCTTGATTAGAAGCAAAGAGAAGGTCCTTACTGACCTGAAACAAATAGACTGCCAGATGTTTCTGTAGCAAGGATGGGTTTATTCAGGATCAGCAGAGAATTGCAATTTGGAGTCTGCAACCTTGGTGAGCCATGTGCAAATATGCAAACGGCAAGGGAAAGAGAACACTTTTATAGAGAGGAAAAGGAAAGTGGGAGGGGTATAGTAAAGAGTCCGTGGCTTTTCATTAATTGAATCCTTGCCAGGAAAGAGGAAGAGTCTTTCTGCCTTTTGGGCTCTGCTGTCTTCACAGGGAGTGAGAGCGCCCCCTTCTGGCCTCCCAACTTTATTTGAGGTTTCCATTTGTTTTTATTTTTTTACATCCTATAAAAATGTGGATAAGAAGTGATGAAGGGATAAACTAAGGTAGTAGCAGTGCAGACAGAGAAGAGAGGGCAGGTTAAGAGATATTAAGGAAGGCTATAGAATCCACAGTGCTTGGTATCAATTAAGTGTGGTATAAGAAAAACTATCAAGGATGACTCCTAGCTTTAAAAAAAATTTTATCTTAAGCAACTTGGATTATAAGTAGTACCATTAATTAAACTAGAAAATATAGGAAGGGAAGCCAGTTTGAGATGAAATGTTGAATTTCATTTTGGTGCATACTGACTTTGGAGTGTAGAGAGTAGAGTTTGAAAAGTATCCAACTTAGCATATCGGGAAACCTGATGAAAGTGGTAAAAGTAATTACAGTGGAATAGTGAGGACGAAAGCCAGGCTATAAATGTGTTGAGGAATGAATGAAAGATTTTGAGAAAGCATAGTATATTCAATTTATTCTTATAACAAATATTAATTATTATTTAAGATGCATTGGAATGTATATTGGGAATACACTCATGAATAATATAGTATCTGAACTCAAGCAGTTTTCTGTGGGGGTGGGAGAAGCCACAAATAAACCAACATTTAAAAGACATGAATAGTTAAGATAGTCACCACATGGCTCTGTGAGAGCATACAGAAAGGTCATTGACCTCTAAGGGGTTAGAACCAGTCTTTCAGTGAACTTGTGGTAAAGGGGCAGGGAGAGTGACCGGAGTGCTAGACATAAGAATGAGTTATCTTAACATGTTTTTTTTCTGTTAAAAGGTTATTTAGGGTCCATGTTGCATCCTGTAGAGCACATGTGGAAAACTTTTCCCTCTTCTAGCTGAGTCAAAGACTGAAGAAGGAAAATCATTTCAACCCTGTGTTTGTGGTGCTATCAGGTTTTTTCACAAGTTAGAGATTTGTGAAGGCTGCCAAGGGGCCACAGTTAATAAAGGGCTGCAGTAGAGGAAGGTGCCTCCTCTGAGCCCTGAACACAGGCTGTGGGAGCTACTTCTGTCTACAGATACATTGTCCAGTACAGTAGCCACCAACTAGCCACATGTATCTATTTACATTTAATTACAATTAAATAAAATTTAAAATTTAACTCCTCAGTCACACCACCACATTTCAAGTGCTTAATAACCATATGTGGTTAAGGGCCACCATATTGGATAGCGTAGACTATACAACATATCTGTTGTTACAGAAAGTTCTATTAGACGGCACTGGTGTAGAGAACTTATTTCTGTAAGTCTAAGGAATTTTTAAAATCCAAGGATTATATGCTGTTACCTACTTGACCTTTTTATCCCTCTAGGGTTTTACACTACATCCTATGGTTTTATAAATTATACAATTATTTTTAGCTGTATATTGTTTGTATATTCTTTTCAGCTTACTTTAGCCTGCTATTTTTATTGTTTCATAATTTCTATATTTATAGCTTTTAACCCCTTTTCATGTCTTTTGTATCATTTTCATTTTCATCTCCTGTTGTTGACGCTTTAGCAGCCTGACAGTCTTATAAGTTACTTTTTTTTTTGAATTCTATTTATGTATTTTCTATACAGCAGGTTCTTATTACTTACGTATTTTATACATATTAGTATATATATGTCAATCCCAATCTCCCAGTTCATCCCACCACCACCACCATCACCCACCCCGGTTTCCCCCCTTGGTGTCCATACATTTGATCTCTACATCTGTGTTTCTATTTCTGCCTTGCAAACTGGTTCATCAGTACCATTTTTCTGCATTCCACATATATGCATTAATAAACGATATTTGTTTTTCACTTTCTGACTCACTTCACTCTGTATGGCAGGCTCTGAGAGGTCCATCCACATCTCTACAGATAAACCAATTTCATTCCTTTTTATGGCTGAGTAATATTCCATTGTGTATGTGTACCACATCTTCTTTATCCATTCATCTGTCAATGGGTAGATTTAGGTTGTTTACATGACCTGGCTGTTGTAAATACTGCTGCAATAAACATTGGGATGGATGTGTCTTTTTGAATTATGGTTTTCTCTGGGTATATGCCCAGTAGTGGGTTGTTGGGTCATATGGTAATTCTATTTTTATTTTTTTATTTTTATTTTTCTAACCCTGTAGAGTCGTGTGCATCTCCTTCCCTCCCCAAACAGTGTGTTTTTTTTTAAAACATCTTTATTGGAGTATAATTGCTTTACAATGGTGTGTTAGTTTCTGCTTTATAACAAAGTGAATCAGCTATACATATACATATATCCCCATATCTCCTCCCTCTTGCGTCTCCCTCCCACCCTCGCTATCCCACCCCTCTAGGTGGTCACAAAGCACCGAGCTGATCTCCCTGTGCTATGCGGCTGCTTCCCACTAGCTATTTTACGTTTGGTAGTGTATATATGTCTATGCCACTCTCTCACTTTGTCCCAGCTTACCCTTCCCACTCCCAGTGTCCTCAAGTCCATTCTCTATGCCTGCGTCTTTATTCCTGTCCTGCACCTAGGTTCTTCAGAACCTTTTTTTTTTTCAGATTCCATGTATATGTGTTAGCATACTGTATTTGTTTTTCTTTTCTTACTTACTTCACTCTGTATAACAGACTCTAGGTCCTTCCACCTCATTACAAATAACTCAATTTCATTTCTTTTTATGGCTGAGTAATATTCCATTGTATATATGTGCCACATCTTCTATATCCATTCGTCTGTCGACGGACACTTAGGTTGCTTCCATGTCCTGGCTATTGTACATAGAGCTGCAGTGAACATTGTGGTACATGACTCTTTTTGAAATATGGTTTTCTCAGGGTATATGCCCAGTAGTAGGATTGCTGGGTCGTGTGGTAGTTCTATTTTTAGGTTTTCAAGGAACTTCCATACTGTTCTCCATAGTGGCTGTATTAATTTACATTCCCACCAACAGTGCAAGAGGGTTCCCTTTTCCCCATACCTTCTCCAGCATTTGTTGTTTGTAGATTTTCTGATGATTCCCATTCTAACCGGTGTGAGGTGATAACTCGTGGTAGTTTTGATTTGCATTTCTCTAATAATTAGTGATGTTGAGCAGCTTTTCATGTGCCTCTTGCCCAACTGTATGTCTTCCTTGGTGAAATGTCTATTTAGGTCTTTTACCCATTTTTGAATTGGGTTGTTTTTTTAATATTGAGCTACATGAGCTATTTATATATTTTGGAGATTAATCATTTGTCCGTTGATTCATTTGCAAATATTTTCTCCCATTCTCAGGGTTGTATTTTCGTCTTGTTTATAGTTTCCTTTGCTGTGCAAAAGCTTTTAAGTTTCATTAGGTCCCATTTGTTTATTTTAGTTTTTATTTCCATTACTCTAGGAGGTGGGTCAAAAAAGATCTTGCTGTGATTTATGTCAAAGAGTGTTCTTCCTATGTTTTCTTCAAAGAGTTTTATACTCTCTGGTCTTACATTTAGGTCTCTAATGCATTTTGAGTTTATTTTTGTGTATGGTGTTAGGGAGTGTTCTAATTTCATTCTTTTACATGTAGCTGTCCAGTTTTCCCAGCACCAGTTATTGGAGAGACTGTCTTTTCTCCATAGTATATCCTTGCCTCCTTTGTCATAGATTAGTTAACCTTAGGTGCATGGGTTTATCTCTGGGCATTCTGTCCTGTTCCATTGATCTATATTTCTGTTTTCATTCCAGTACCATATTGTCTTGATTAATGTAGCTTTGTAGTATAGCCTGAAGTCAGGAAGTCTGACTCCTCCAGCTCTGTTTTTTTCCCCTCAAGATTGCTTTGGCTATTCAGGGTCTTTCGTGTCTCCATACAACTTTTAAGATTCTTTGTTCTAGTTCTGTAAAAAATGCCATTGGTAATTTGATAGGGATGGCATTGAATCTGTAGATTGCTTTGGGTAGTATAGTCATTTTCACAATATTGATTCTTCCAGTCCAGGAACATGGTATATCTCTCCATCTGTTTGTATCATCTTTGATTTCTTTCATCATTGTCTTATAGGTTTCTGCATACAGGTCTTTTGTCTCCCTAGGCAGGTTTATTCCTAGGTATTGTATTCTTCTTGTTGCCTTGGTAAATGGGAGTGTTTCCTTAATTTCTCTTTCAGGTTTTTCATCATTAGTGTATAGGAATGCAAGAGATTTCTGTGCATTAATTTTGTATCCTGCAACTTTACCAAATTCATTGATTAGCTCTAGTAGTTTTCTGGTGACATCTTTAGGATTCTCTGTGTATAGTTTCATGTCATCTGCAAACAGTGACAGTTTTACTTCTTCTTTTCCAATTTGTATTCCTTATTTCTTTTTCTTCTCTGATTGCCCTGGCTAGGACTTCCAAAACTATGTTGAGTAATAGTGGTGAGAGTGGACATCCTTGTCTTGTTCCTGATATTAGAGGAAATGGTTTCAGTTTTTCACCATTGAGAATGATGTTTGCTGTGGGTTTGTTGTATATGGCCTTTATTATGTTGAGGTAGGTTCCCTCTATGCCCACTTTCTGGAGAGTCTTTATCATAAATTGGTGTTGAATTTTGTCAAAAACTTTTTCTGCATCTATTGAGATGATCATATGGTTTTTATTCTTCAGTTTGTTAATATGGTGTATCACATTGATTGCTTTGCATATACTGAGGAATTATGCATCCCTGGGATAAATTCCACTTGATCATGGTATATGATCCTTTTAATATGTTGTTGGATTCTGTTTGCTAGTAATTTGTTCAGGATTTCTGCGTCTATTTTCATCAGTGATGTTGGTCTGTAATTTCCTTTTATTGTTGTACCTCTGTCTGGTTTTGGTGTCAGGGTGCTGGTGACCTCATAGAATGAGTTTGGGGGTTCCTTCCTCTACAGTTTTGGAAGAGTTTGAGAAGCATGGGTGTTAGTTCTTCTCTAAATGTTTGATAGAATTCACCTGTGAAACCATCTGGTCCTGGCCTTTTATTTGTTGGAAGACTTTTAATCACAGGTTCAATTTCATTACTTGTGATTGGTCTGTTCATATTTTCTCTTTCTTCCTGGTTCAGTCTTGGAAGGTTATACCTTTCTACGAGTTTGTCCATTTCTTCCAGGTTGTTCATTTTATTGTCATAGAGTTGCTTGTAGTAGTCTCTTATGATGCTTTGTATTTCTGTGGTGTCCATTGTAACTTCTCTTCCTTCATTTCTACTTTTATTGATTTGAGTCCTCTCCCTCTTTTTCTTGATCTGTCTGGCTAAACGTTTATCAATTTTGTTTATCTTCTCAAATGACCAGGTTTTAGTTTTATTTATCTTTGCTATTGTTTTCTTTGTTTCTGTTTCATTTATTTCTGCTCTGATTTTTATGACTTCTTTCCTTCTATTAACTTTGGGCTTTGTTTGTTCTTCTTTCTCTAGTTCCTTTAGGTGTAAGGTTAGATTATGTATTTGAGATTTTTCTTGTTTTTTGAGGTAGGATTGTAGTGCTATAAACTTCCCTCTTAGAACTGTTTTTGCTGCATCCCATAGGTTTTGGGTAGTCGTGTTTTCATTGTTGTTTGTTTCTAGGTATTTTTTTGATTTCCTCTTTTATTTCTTCAGTGATCTCTTGGTTATTTAGTAACGTATCGTTTAGCCTCCATGTGTTTGTGTTTTTTACATTTTTGCCTTGTAATTTATTTCTAATCTCACAGCATTGTGGTAGGAAAAGATGCTTGATATGATTTCAGTTTCTTAAATTTACCGAGGGTTGATTTGTGCCCCAAGCTGTGATCTATCCTGGAGAATGTTCCTTGTGCACTTGGGAAGAAAGTGTAATCTGCTGTTTTCTGATGGAATGTCCTATAAATATCAGTTAAATCTATGTGGTCTATTGTGTCATTTAAAGTGTGTTTCCTTATTAATTTTCTGTCTGATCTGTCCATTGGTGTAATTGAGGTGTTAAAGTCCACACTATTATTGTGTTACTGTCAATTTCCTCTGTTATAGCTGTTAGCATTTGCCTTATGTATTGAGGTGCTCCTATGTTGGGTACATATATATTTATAATTGTTGTATCTTCTTCTTGGATTGATCCCTTGATCATTATGTAGTGTCCTTCCTTGTCTCTTGTAACATTCTTTATTTTAAAGTCTATTTTATCTGACATGAGTACTGCTACTGTAGCTTTCTTTTGATTTCCATTTGCATGGAATATCTTTTTCCATCCCCTCACTTTCAGTCTGTATGTGTCCCTAGGTCTGAAGTGGGTCTCTTGTCGACAGTGTATATATGGGTCTTGTTTTTGTATCCATTCAGCAAGCCTGTGTCTTTTGTTTGGAGCATTTAATCCATTCACATTTAAGGTAGTTATCGATATGTATGTTCCTTTGACCATTTTCTTAATTGTTTTGGGGTGTTTTTGTAGGTCTTTTTCTTCTCTTGTTTTTCCCACTTAGAGAAGGTCCTTTAGCATTTGTTGCAGAGCTAGTTTGGTGGTGCTGAATTCTCTTAGCTTTTGCTTGTCTGTAAAGCTTTTTATTTAAAAAATTTTTTAAATTTATTTTTGCTGCCTTGGGTCTTCATTGCTGTGCATGGGCTTTCTCTGTTTGTGGGGAGCAGGGGCTACTCTTCATTGTGGTGCACGGGCCTCTCATTGCGGTGGCTTCCCTTGTTGCAGAGCACAGGCTCTAGGCACGCGGGCTCACTAGTTGTGGCTTGCGGACTCTACAGCGCAGGCTCAGTAGCTGTCAAGCCCAGGCTTAGTTGCTCCGTGGCATGTGGGATCTTCCTGGACCCCGCCTCAAACCCGTGTCC
Organism: Leucopleurus acutus; assembly: GCF_964270905.1. Lineage (NCBI taxonomy): Eukaryota > Metazoa > Chordata > Mammalia > Artiodactyla > Delphinidae > Leucopleurus > Leucopleurus acutus. The sequence goes on from NC_139143.1 coordinate 67,669,021, forward strand.
CCTGCATTGGCAGGCGGATTCTTAACCACTCTGCCAGCAGGGAAGTCCCTGTAAAGCTTTTGATTTCTCTGTCCAATCTGAATGAGGTCCTTGCTGGGCAGAGTAATCTTGATTGTAGGTTTTTCCCTTTCATCACTTTAAATATGTCCTGCCACTCCATTCTGGCTTGCAGAGTTTCTGCTGAAAGATCAGCTGTTAAACTTACGGGAGTTCTTTGTATGTTATTTGTTGTTTTGCCCTTGTTGCTTTTAATAATTTTTCTTTATCTTTAATTTTTGTCAGTTTTATTACTATGTGTCTTGGCATGTTACTCCTTGGATTTATCCTGCCTGGAATGCTCTGTACTTCCTGGACTTGAGTGTCTATTTCCTTTCCCATGTTAGGGAAGTTTTTGACTATAATCTCTTCAAATATTTTCTCTGGTCTTTTCTCTCTCTCTTCTCCTTCTGGGACTTCTATAATGTGAATGTTGATGTACTTAATGTTGTCCCAGAGGTCTCTTAGGCTGTCTTCATTTCTTTTCATTCTTTTTTCTTTATTCTGTTCCGCAGCAGTGAATTCCACCATTCTGTCTTCCAGGTCACTTATCTGTTCTTCTGCCTTAGTTATTCTGCTATTGATTCCTTCTAGTGTATTTTTCATTTCAGTTATTGGATTGTTCATCTCTGTTTGTTTGTTCTTTAATTCTTCTAAGTGTTTGTTCTTTAATTCTCCTAGGTCTTTGCTAAACATTTCTTGCATCTTCTCGATCTTTGTCTCCCTCCTTTTTCCGAGGTCCTGGATCATTTTCACTCTCATTATTCTGAATTCTTTTTCTGGAAGGTTGCCTACCTCCACTTAATTTAGTTTTTTTTCCTGGTGTTTTATCGTGTTCCTCCACCTGGTACATAGTCCTCTCCCTTTTCATTTTGTCTGTTTTTCTGTGAATGTGGTTTTTGTTCCACAGGCTAAAGGATTGTAGTTCTTCTTGCTTCTCTTAGAAATTACTTTCATTGATACTCCATTTCTTTCTTTGCTGATTCACCTAAGTAAATGTAAAGACTCACAGAATAAAATTCCTTCTTGGGATCAGGAATATTACATGTACTAATAGGTTCCCTCAGTTACTAGAAATATTTTTTCTTTGTATCATATATCAGTCTAGTTCCTTTGTTAGAGAATCTGAAATTATGAGTTTTATTATATTTAAAATCTTTAAGTGAGCAAGCCATTTAAACAGTTGTGACTTTCTAAAGGGGAAAGGTATGGTAGATACTATCCATTGTTTATTAAGCATTTGTATTTGCCTATCCCTGTGCTAAAAACCATCTAATCATTTAATTCTCTCAGCAATCCTATGAGATCATTATGATTTATTCCAATGCACAGATGAGAAAACTCAGGTCCTGAGAGAATGTGAATGTGTGACCTAATGTCATGCAGTTAAGTGACAGACTTGAACTCACAGATTTGAACTTTAATTCCAAAGCCTACGTATTAAGTAGGAGGTTCCTCTTAGGGAAGGACCCACAGACGTAATATCTCTGGTTCAGTCATGTCAAGAAACTTTATGGTATTGAATCTTCTCATATGTTTTTATGAATATAGTTGCCTTAGAACATCCATGGCCAGGTTTCTGAAGTTTTAATAAATCAAGTTGTCCTGCCATCTGCTGATAATCCTGATCAGTATCAAATCACACTGAATTTTGAGTCTTTGTTGTTTTTAGTTATTTTATACTGGTGTTTAAACAAGCAAAATACCTGTGGCAAATGGCTGGGTGTTCCTCCTGTGATATCAACATGATATGAGAGAAGTCTCTAGGCCAAGCATATGACATCTGGATCGTGTTGCTCATATGCTCAGGCCTTTATCCTGGTTGTTCTTTCTGCCTATAATGCTGTTCCCACAGTGAGCCACATGTCAAACTGCCTCACCTTCTTCAAGTCTCCACTCACATGTAACCTTCTCAATCAAACTTACCAGGACCATTCTATTTAACTGTAATATGCCTCTCCCACATAAATTCTTCATTCCCCATTCTACTTCCAGTAGATTAGCATGTGATTAGCATGTGATTATTATTCTTATGGGTAATAAGCTCTAAGGTTCTTTATGTAGCTTTCCTAGGGCTCTGGTCAATATTATCATCTTTTTGGGCTAAGGCCTTAGCCTACCTTTAGAACTAACTTCCTCTTTGCTTCCCAGTTGTGTTCCTACTTTCTAAAGCTCAAAATATGGTGCTAAGCTAGTATTCCTCAAATTTGAAAAAAATGAGTCATCTCTTTCTTTGTTCCAGTTTGACATTAATCCTATCACTTCTTTATACCACCTCTGTATGTTAACATGGACCTGGAGAAAGTTAGGAAGACTTCTTTCTCTGCAAATAAAATAATCCTAAGAAGAAAGCCTTACCTAATGCCCAGGGGTCTTCTTTCCTAGTCAAAAGACTCTTTGACGTTCTTAAGATAATTTAACTTGGACCTCTTTTCATTTTTTGAAATGGTAGAAAAATCACATAAAAGCTTTGTGTTTTTCCAAATGAATAGAGGAGCCAAGGGAGTTGGAGGAGCCACTGCAGGTTCCATAGTCATGTTTTCAAACCAGGTTATCCCCTTCTTCACCAGGCTCAGGCTCAGAGAACACCTTGGAAAAGGATCTGCCAATCTTTTTAAAAGGAATAATGATGGAGAACAATATTGAGGCTTTTTTTCTAGGGCTTCTGCCCAATTTAATTCTAATCTCACATATAAGCTCTTCTTCAAACCACTTGCTTCTAGCATATTTCCTAAGTTTCATCTTGGAGAGCCCTTTTTCACCCAAATCCTCTATGCTTGGTTTGTCTCACAGCTATCAAAACCTAATGAGGACTAAGGTTCTCTTATCTCATAATTCACTTTTGAAATTCTCAGATGATAAGTAGGACTGCTTATACAGATCTTCGAGCGATACACTACCAGAAAGTAGCTTACTGCTATGGATGTCTGTGTGCTCGTACCACCAGTCAATGTGTATTACAAAGGGAGTGAGTGTATAGCATTGGGAAATTTGGACAGTCTTTTAACTGGAGATTAGTTAACAGAGTTTCCACTGTGTGTATACATATATTTTCTTTCAAGGAGACTTTACCATTTTTATGAGATGATTCTATTGGCAAACAACTGAAATCATTTAAACTCGGACCTCTGTCTGACCAGGATGGGTCTCTCTTGGCTAGGTCTAAGCAGTCATCTAAATCACTTTGGACAATCAACCAGGGAAATTTCTTCGGTACTCATTCTCTGTTAGATATATTTAAAGATTCGTTGGTTATAATTCCATACTTGAGGAAGACAAGACAATGGGGAACAATTCACAGAAGAGATGCCTATTTCATATAACACATGCTTAGTCTTATTAATCAGGGAAATGCATATTAAAACAGAATAATAGAATTTTCTTAAACTGGTGAGTTTGACAAAATATAAAATGATACATAAGATCCAGCATTGGCAACCATGTGGTAGAAAAGGCAATCTAGGTTGTAGTACTATGATTGAGATGTTCTTTCATTTTTCTACAGTTGATTCTTATTATTCACAATAGTTACAGTCTGTAAAGTCATTATGAACACTGAATTAGTGAATACTGAAATATTGCCTTGTGGAGAAGTACAGGGTTAGGTTTCCATGAGCTTCTAGATGCATTTTTGTCAAGCAGTCAACACATAACCTTGTTTTTTGTGTTTTTCTGTTTACTGACACCTTATTTAACATGTATTGTTGATTCAGTAACATTGAACTCACAGCCAACAGCACCGTAACTCATTCTCGAATGATGCTTGTAATGCACATGTGTTTTCTCTGTAAGGCACATCACAGTCTTCTTGCACTTAGGAGCACTAGACAGCACTTAAGTCCTATGCTTAGGGGCCACTGTAAATAGTGAAATCAGCAAAAAGTACAAAAATGCAAAAAGTGTGGCACTAAATAGCCTGCAGAAAGGATACTTGCTTATAGTATGAGAGCTAAAACAAGAAGGCATACTGTTGCTTTGTTCAGCCTTAGCTGGGAACTTTCATGGCAGGTGATTCAAATTTTTGCCACTCTCTGCATGTCCGTGAATGACAATGAAAGTGCTCCAAGTATTAATTTGGAGTTACATATTTTAGTGAGTAAGTGAATTTGCAAATATGGAATCCATGAATAATAAGGATTGACTGTATTTTTTACATTTTTAAAATAGTAAGCTCGAATGACTTTCATAAAAGTAGAGAATATAATTAGCAATGCCTGATTAATAAAATATCCTGGCTAAAGAAAATAATTTTTCATGAAGAGTATAGATAGTGTTTAATATAATTAGCTCAAAGTACAAAATACATAGTAGAAAATTCTTACATTTCAGAATAACTATTGTTTTGGATTTCTTTTGTTTTGGTGTCAAATAACACTCAGCTCAAAAACTTGGCGAAGATCGTAACTCTCTTTGTGATTATAAAAATATGAGGACTTGCCTAGTGGCGCAGTAGTTAAGAATCTGCCTGCCAGTGCAGGGGACATGGGCTCGATCTCTGGTCTGGGAAGATCCCACATGCCGTGGAGCAACTAAGCCTGTGCATCACAACTACTGAGCCTGCACACTAGAGCCCACGGGCCACAACTACTGAAGCCCACACACCACAACTACTGAAGCGTGTGCACCTAGAGCCCGTGCTCCGCAACAAGAGAAGCCACCGCAATGAGAAACCCGCGCACCACAATCAAGAGTAGGCCCCACTCACCGCAACCAGAGAAAGCCCACGTGCAGCAACGAAGACCCAATGCAGCCAAAAATAAGTTAATTAAATAAATAGATTTATTTTTTAAAAAAGATGAAACAATGTGATCTAATGAGAGAGTAATAGAAAAGCAGTTGACATTAAACTACTGAAATAAAACAATATTTTATAATACTTTTCAATGACAAAATAAAGCTTTATTCAAATATATTAGTATTACTGGTTCAAGCAGTATTTTCCTGAAAAGGCAGGAGATGTAATTCAAATTTACAAGGAAGATGTTTAAAATTATTACATATCTTCTTCTGGTAATGTGTAGATTTTTCAACTAAGTTAACATGAAATATTTTCTCCTCTTTTTTTTTGTTTTTGTTCCAGCCATTAAGTGTCAGAACTGGGATCCAAACGTTTGAACTGGGATTCAGAGTTCATGCTTTTAACCATTTTATCAATATTATACAAGTCTTATTACTTGTCTGCGAGACCCTGTCACATTACCAAGGCATTAAACATGTACAAATCAAATGACTTTTGAAAATTAGACACAGAAGTACTTTCTTCTCTATAAAGTTTTAAAACGAGAGATTGTGTAATCCTTTTTCTGAGTGATTTAGCTGTAAGCTGACCCAAAAGCCACAAAATAAATGACAGTGTTTGCCTTATTTCACATATATCATAGTTACTTATATTACGAATAGATGCCCAAAACCCAAGAAAACAGTAAAAAGTTGGATTAAAGACAAAAGGAACTTTATACTATCTCACTTTAACTCCTAGCTATTACATATTGTATATTCAGAAATAAAATAATGTTTTCCCCTGTAAAACCATTTAAACACCATTTTTCTACTTTTATGATGAATAGTGTTTATGGTTAATTCTTTTCCAAAAGTTTCTTTTTAATATATCCAAATGTTTCTCTAGCATCTGCATTGTAAGTCCACCAAACATGATTGGGCTAGCTTAGCTGGTGAGAACTGTTCAGTGTCTGATTCTCTAGGGGTATCACACTGTCCTTTGATCATGAAACCTCTTCCGCCCACTCCCCTTTTTTCCCCCCATTTTATTTGTGATTATAACTGGGAAAGTCTGTTATTCTATAATAACATTACAATTCTTGTTTTGGCACATTACATTTAGAGTACACTCTTTTATTCTGACAGAAAAAAAATATAGTGATATTGAGAATGATATTTTTATTTATTTATTTTTGCGGTACGCGGGCCTCTCACTGTTATGGCCTCTCCCATTGCTGAGTACGGGCTCCGGACGCGCAGGCTCAGCGGCCATGGCTCACCAGCTCAGCCGCTCTGCGGCATGTGGGATCTTCCCGGACTGGGGCACGAACCCGTGTCCCCTGCATCAGCAGGCAGACTCTCAACCACTGCGCCACTAGGGAAGCCCGAGAATGATATTTTTAGAAGAGTTAATATCTAAAATATATAAAGAACTCATACAATTCAATAGCAAAAAAAAATCTGATTAAAAAAATGGGCAGAGGATCTGAAGACATTTTTCCAGAGAAGACATGCAGATGACCAGCAGGTATGTGAAAAGGTACTCTGCATCACTAATTATCACTAATTATCAGAGAAATGCAAATTAAAACCGTAATGAGATATCACCTCACACCTGTCAGAATGGCTACTATCAAAAAGACAAGAAATAACAAGTGTTGACAAGGATGTGGAGAAAAGGGAACCCTTGTGCACGTTGGTGGGAATGTAAATTGGTGTAGCCACTATGAAAAACAGTATGGATGGTCCTCCCTATGATCCAGCAATTCCACTTCTAGGTATATATCCAAAGGAAATGACACTAACTTGAAAACATATTTGCATCCCCATATTTATTGCAGAATCAATGGCCAAGACATGGAAACAACCTAAGTGTCCTTTGATGGATTAATAGATAATGAAAATGTGGTATGTAGACACAGTGGAATATTATTATTCAGGCAAAGAAAAAATAAAAGGAAGGAAATCCTGCCATTTGTGACAAAATGGATCAATCTTGAGGGCATTAGGCTAAGTGAAATGAGTCACACAGAAAAAGACATATACCATATAATCTCATTTCTATGTGGAATCTAAAAAAAAAATCATACAAAGAATAGTGTTTTACAGATATACATCTCTATCTCTCTGTCTGTCTATCTTCTAGTGGCATGGAGAATATAGGAAAGTAACCTTTGTGAATAAAACTTCTAGAGATTGACTATGGTGTAGACTTAGGGTATACTAGAAATAAATCTCCCTTTAAGAGATTTTTACCTACATTTTTGGTAGATTGGGATTTACTTTGTTTCATTCAACTAAAATTATTGAGTACATTGTGTGTGGGGGTGGTATTCAGCAGTAGGATGATAGATGTTAGCTCTGTCAATGTGGAATTGATAGTCTAATGAGGAATATGGCTGTTAAACAAATGATTATATGAATATGTATGTATTAGAACTACATTAAGTGCTATAACAGAGTGTTATCATTGTGCAAGAGCTTATAACAGAAGTCTGTAGCTTAGTTGAAGTGGAGAGATTCCTGAAACATTCTCATTTATTCCAAATTTGAAGGATAGAGAACAGCCATGTGTGGAGACCCTAAATCTGGGGAGAACCTAGCATATTCTAGGAATTCAGAGAAGTCCAGTTTGGCTCTACTTATAGTACAAAGAGGAGGGTAGCCTAGGGTGTGACTGAAGAGATAGTTTAGGCAGGTTATGAAGGCCACATTAACTAGTTTGTGTTTATTCAAGTACAGTGGGAAGTTCTATGGAAAAGTTTCAACGAGGGGTCAATATGATTAAATTTGTATTTTAAAATATCACTCTACCATGTGGAAAATTGGTTGGAGCAGGGTAAAATAATTCTGACTAGAGATTATGAGACCCTGGGCTTATAACCATCATTGGATGGTGACAGTGGGAGGTTTTGAAATATACTATTGGAAAGGAGAGCTTGCAGAACTTGGGTATGAAGAGTTAGGTAGTTTATCTACTATAGATAAACAAATTGGTGGTAGAAGGGACTCATATTTTATTTATTTTTTAATTTTTATTTTATATTGGTGTATAGTTGCTTAACAATGTTGTGTTAGTTTCAGGTGTACAGCAAAGTACAAAGATTCAGTTATAAATATATATTTTAGAAGAGATACAAAATTCAAAGATTCAGTTATACATATGTATTTTAGAAGAGATACAAAAACAGTGATTAAAACACCAAAGCCTATTTAACTATTCATTATTTAAATACTCTTCCTGAGCTATCAGTTTAAATTTTAGGTACACATAAATAGCTTCTACTTTCAAAAGTAGGAGATAGGAATAGAGAAAAAGCATTCAATCTTGAGTTTAAACTATGTTTCTTAGACATCTATCAGCTTTTAATAAATTTGGAATCCCTTGGTAAAGTTCTTGAGTGTGTCCGTTTTTTTGTTTTTGTTTTTTTTAAATAAATTTATTTATTTTATTTATTTAGTTTTTGGCTGTATTGGGTCTTTGTTGCTGCACGCAGGCTCTCTCTAGTTGCTGTGAGCAGGGCTACAATCATTGCAGTGCACAGGCATCTCATTGCAGTGTCTTCTCGTTGCAGAGCATGGGCTCTAGAGTGCAGGCTCAGTAGTTGTGGTGCACGTGCTCAGTTGCTCCGTGGCATGTGGGATCTTTCCTGGACCAGGGCTCGAACTGCATTGGCAGGTGGATTCTTAACCACTGTGCCACCAGGGAAGCCCCTGTTTTGTTCTTAAAGAAAGTAGTCTGGCAGTAATGGGCCCTTATTCAGCTCCTTCAATGTTAATTCTAATTTTGAAGATTTTTTTTGGAACTCGGGTTTGGTAAAAAGAAAAATGCTACATATCATCCTGCTGTAACCAGCAGATGTTGCTTGCTTGTTAGTTCTGCTTTGGGGAATCAGAAGTAGGTGGAATTAGTTGATTAGGATCCAAAAACAGATAGACTATGAAAAAACATTCTTTAAAACCTTGTGGAGTTGAAAGCCAAATACTAATAATATTTTTTTTCCTAAACCTGTAACTCTGTGGATATATATTTACTAATTTATTATCTCCTATAAATGTGATCCAAGCCATTAAAGATTACATTTATAAACTATTTGAGATTGGTCCCAGTTTTGGCCTTTAAGCCTTCCTATTAATTACCATAATTTATTGCTAGTAAATGTGACACTTACTGAGATGTCACAATTAATCTTGCATGGAATGCAAATGAGATGCTGATTAAATCATTAATGACGTAGTCTTTCTAATTTCAAAGCTGTGGAAATGATTAGAATAGAAATGTGCCTTCCTTTTCTTAACTGAGATTTCACTATTATTTTAGATTAAATATAACTGTGCATGTTGACTTTTACTGATAATAGCCACTGACCTTTGTTATCCTCTCCTACTGTTAACCTTACTTTGTCAGGCTTCTGAGGGTTCCTTACAAGAATTTGGCTCAAAGCATTTCTTTTTATCTCTCTGATTTATTCATTCAGTCAACCCACCCATCAACCACCAAACAACATTTACAAACCATCTAGGTGTCTAGAATTCTTAGGCATTGACAATGAGCAGATGAAAACACATTTTCCCTGAGCCAAAGGAACTTATGTCCTAGTGGAAGGAAGTCTCAGCACAATCAATAATTGCAATAAAGTCTTATAATTGCCATGATAGACATATGTATCAAATGGAAAAAAGTTTGTGATCAAATAAGATTGAGAAATACTGAAACACTAATTTGAAAAGATATACGCACCCCATTTTCATAGCAGCATTATTTACAATTGGCAAGATATGGAAGCAACCTTAAGTGCCCATCAATAGATGAATGGATGTGGGCTATATATACAATCGAATATTAGCCGTAAAAAAGAATGAAATATTGTCATTTGCGACAACATGGTGGACCTTGAGGGTCTTATGCTAAGTGAAGTCAGACAGAGAAAGACAAATACTGTATGATTTCACTCATATGTGGAATCTAAAAAACAAAACAAATGAACACATACAACAAAACAGAAACAGTCATAGATACAGAGAACAAACAGGTGGTTGCCAAAGGGGAGAGCAGGTTTGGGGGAGGACAGAAATAGGTGAGGGAGATTAAGAGGTACAGACTTCTAGTTACAAAATAAATGAGTCATGGGTATGAAATGTGCAGTGTGAGGAATAAAGTCAATAATTATGTAATATTTTTGTATGGTGACAGATGGTAACTAGACTTATTACAGTGATCATTTTGAAATGTATGGAAGTATTGAATCTCTATGTTGTATACCAACAACTAATATAGTGTTGTAGGTCAATTATATTTCAAAAACAAACTCATAGGCCTTCCTGGTGGTGCAGTGGTTAAGAATCCGCCTGCCAGTGCAGGGGACACGGGTTCAAGCTCTGGTCTGGGAAGATCCCACATGCCGCAGAGCAACTAAGCCGTGTGCCACAACTACTGAGCCTGAGCTCTAGAGGCCGCAAGCCACAACTACTGAGCCCATGTGCCACAACTTCTGAAGCCCGTGCTCTGCAACAAGAGAAGCCACCGCAATGAGATGCCGCACGCTGCAACAAAGAGTAAGAGCCCCCGCTCGCCGCAACTAGAGAAAGCCCACGCAAAGCAGTGAAGACCCAATACAGCCAAAAATAAATAAATTAAATAAATAAATTTATTTTTTTAAAAAACTCATAGAAAGAGATAAGATTTGTGATTATGAGAGGCAGCAGGTAGGGGATGAAGGATAGTAGGGTGAAGGTAGTCAAAAGGTACAGTTATAAGATAAATAAGTACTAGGAATGTTAATGTACAACATGATAAACATAACTAACACTGATGTAAGTTCTATATCAAAGTTAAGAGTGTGAATCCTAAGAGTTCTCCTCACAAGGAAAAAAAAAAATTTCCTGTTTTTAAAATTTTGTATTTATATGAGATGATGGATATTCACTAAACTTATTGTGGTTATCGTTTCCAGATATATGTAAGGCAAATCATTACACCGTACACCTTAAACTTGTACAGTGCTATCTGTTAGTTATATCCCAATAAAACTGGAAGAAAAAATTGATAAATTTCCAACAACTGAAAAGACAAGCAAAAAGATTAGGAAATACTGGGTTAAATGACGTTAAGCAAATCTGTCTAGTACAGGACTCTAGAACATTTTGAATGCTAACATAAATTGTGAATCTCCAGAAAGGGCATCTGGCATGAAGTATATTCCAACTTTGTTGCCAAAAGTAAGAGATGACAATCAGGATAAGAAGAAATTGCAGACCATATAATTCTTGCTAAGCTGCCTGCAGGGACCATGAAGAGAACATAAAGAATTTTGAAACATAGCTTTTCCTTTTTAGGGAAGAGAGAAAGGTAAACAGGGCTACATAAATCTAAATTTCAAAATTTCTCTTCTTTCTTTCCCGCTTACTCATCCCAGCACACTCCCTTCCCCGTGCTATGGATTTTTACACTGATTTTGAGTCTCCCATGCTTCTGTGCTTTTGAATTTCTCAAGAGTGTTAAAAAGTAACCATTTGTACTGTTGTTGAAACTCATTCATCCTGATATTCTAACAATCACAAATTCTTGTATTCTCTAAGTATTGAATGAAAAGGATTATCTACAGTTAAAGGAATTTGGAAAAATAGTTTTTGTTTTGCTTTTGTTTTCTCCTCCCCCCCTCCCCCAAGTTTCAGGTGCTGAGAGGACAGAAGGGTACTTAGCTTTTATTTTATTTTATCATTTTTAAATTTATTTTATTGAAGTACAGTTGATTTACAATGTTATGTTAATTTCTGCTGTACAGCAGAGTGATTCAGTTATATATGTATATACATTCTTTTTCACATTCTTTTCCATTATGGTTTATCACAGGATATTGAATATAGTTCTTTGTGCTACACAGTAGGACCTTGTTGTTTATCCATTCTGTATATAATAGTTTTCATCTGCTAACCCCAAACTGCCAATCCATTCTTCCCCTACTCCCCCTCCCCCTTGGCAACCACAAGTCTGTTCTCTATGTCTGTGAGTCTGGTTCTGTTTTGTAGATAAGTTTATTGGTGTCATATTTTAGATTCCACATGTAAGTGATATCATATGGTATTTGTATTTCTCTTTCTGACTTACTTCACTTAGTATGATAATCTTTGGGTCCATCCATGTTGCTGCAAATGGCATTGTTCTATTCTTTTTTATAGCTGAGTAGTATTGCATTGTGTGTATGGAGGGGCTTAGTTTTGATCCTCTCCTTCCCCTTTGAATGTAGCCTGAGACTGAACCTAGAGCAGGGATTCTTATCCTGTTGTCTACAGACCCCTAAAGTTTTGGGGAATAGAATTCAGGAGTCTGTGACCTTGGATGTGAAAAAAAAATCATGTACTTATTTTCACCGATCTCTGAATGAAAGTTAGAATTCCTGTGAATACAAGCAATAAACTACTGTAATGGCTATACCTTGACTTTGCAATCATTAGAAATTACAAACATTTTTGTATCACATTACAATTGTAGAGATCATAGAATATCATTTACAACCATTGCTAGTTTAAAAGTATTGGAGCTGTTAGAAGAGCTGCTAGATCTTAATAAAGATGCACATTATGTTTTTATATTAGCATTTAAAAACTATTTTGATAATTATATTTCAAAATAATGTTTCCTTTGTAATCTTGTGTGTTTTATGCATTTAAAAGCATTGCTCTGAGAAAGGTTTTTAGACTTCATCAGGCTGCCAAAAGAGGACCCAAGCATAAGACAAAATGAAGGCCAGAGGAAGATACACAGGGTCAAATAAAGATAAACAAGGAGCCCTGGAGTTAGAAGACAGAGTAGTACCCAAGGCAGCTTCTTCTATTTTATTCCTTTTTCCAGCATGAATCCTCCCCATCCTTGCCACTCTAAGCTTCTGAGAACTTACAAGACTTGTATCCCATACTTATTGTTCATTCTCTTAACACCTGCTCCAACTTCTATACAGATATTTGGATGAATTCACTCATTCATTCAACAAATATTTGGGGGGTACCTATTATGTACTGAGTAGACTATGAAGATATAGCAATAAACAAAACAAGCAATGAACCTTGTCCTCACAGACATTACGTTCCGATGGAGGGAGATATACCACGAACAGAATAAATAAGTAAAATGTTTAGTATGGCCAATGATGGTAAGTGCTGTAGGGGGGAATCAATCAGGGAAGGAAATAGGGTTCTCCCGGAAGGGGAGGAATTTGCAGCTTTTAAAGGGAGTGGACAAGGAAGGCTGTAACATTGGATACAGACTTGAAGGAGGTAAGGGTAAGAGTCATTTAGCAGTCTAGGTCAAGGGAACATCAAGTCCCAAAGTTGCAGAGTGCCTGGTATGTTGGAAAAAGCCAGGAGCCCAGTGTGGCTGGAGCAGAGTGACCACGGGGAGAACAGCAGGAGGTGAGGTCAAGTTGGTAAGGGATGGGAAGAAATACCCAGGTTGGAGCATTGCATACCACTGAAAGGACTTTGGCTTTTACTCTGAGTGAAAGAGAGGCCATTGACGAGTTTGAGCAAAGGACCAACACGATCTGACGTGTTTTAGCACTATCTCTAGTTTCTACGTGGAGAACAGATGAAACAGTACAAGAACAGAAAAAAAAATAGAAAAATCTTGAGATTTTCTCCACTTCCTGACTATTTTAGACAATAACCTTCTACCTAGTCTCCTTGCTTTCAGAATTACCTCCCTCCAATTCAGTAACCACACAGCTACCTGAGTAATTTTTTTAAATGTAAATCTCATCACGTCATTCCCCTTCTTAAAACCATTCTTTTGCTTCCAGTGTTTACTGCATAGTTAAAAACTCCTCAGCAAGAATGACAAGGCCATACACTATCTTTCCCCTTTTCTAGCTATGTAGTTGCACTTACTGTGTCTCTGTTTTAAAATGTAGGTTTTATTATTATTCAGACATGGTGAAGTCCGCAGATCAGGAGACGATTGCTGTTGAAAGGTATTTACAGTTCTCAAGTGGAAGGGGTGTGCTGTCCCACACAGAGCCACAGGGAAAAGCACTGGGGTTAGTCAGGAAGCAGAAGGAGTGGGGTGGCAGTGGGGTACGTGGGCAAGAGCCTTTATTGTGGCTTCTGCGGAAGGATAGGCAGGACAGGGTAAGCAGGCTTTGTATTGACTGGTTTTAATAATTTTAGTGGGACCTAGGGTGTAGGCGGCTGTTCTGAGTTGTCTGGTACCTGGCCCTGGGGTGATAAGGGCAGAGGAAAACTGGCCTGGGGTATAAATGTGATAGAGGAGGTGAGGTTGTGTGTGGGGCTCTGGATTGGTTGTTCTTTCCAGGGTCAGTAAAGCCCCAGATGTCAGAACATCACAATAAAGAGACATGCTTAATACAGTCTCCCACTCTCACTGGCTGTGCTCCAATTAATCCTAAATGACTTGCAATTTCTGACCATTCCATGCTAAAGTTCCGTACCATCTTCCTGGGAAAGAAAATTTCTCTCAATGATTTTCTTGGTGAAGGCTTCCCTGACCTTTCCAACAGACTCATAAGGCCCTGCCATGTTTATTCAGTGTTGCTTATCACATTATATTGTAATTATTAGTTTACATGTGTTGCTTAAGACCACCTACCCTCCCAGTCAGACTGTGAGCCCCTTGAGAGCTAGAACTGTTGTATTCCTCTTTGACTTTCTGGAGTGTGTAACCTAGCACATAGTTGACATTTAATATATATTTGTTGACTGAAATGAAAAATGACTAAATGAATAAGTGAATGAATGAATGAGTTCTAAATCAGTCTTAACTGTAGAAAGGCATCATTAATGAGATTTCTTTATTTTGTAAGAGTTAGGCAAAAGTCCTCAAATCCTCAGGTTTTATTACGTCCATGAAATTGTCATCAAACCAAATGATTTATGCTATTCCTTCCTACTGTAAAATTTTGATATTTTTGCTGAACTTTTGGTGAATTATACCTTTCCCTTTCCCTTTACATGGCTTAGAAGTATAATTTACAGTTTTAAAAGTTGAAACTCTAGAAAATGTGGTACATGATTTTTATTTGTATGTATAATATACAAGAAGTATATCAAGGTTGTTAAGAACTTGGGTTCTGTTATCTGAGTTCACATCCCACCTACACCAATTGCTCTTGGTCCAAGTAGGAAACCTCTCAAAATTTTAATTTCTTCATCTGTGAAATTGGGATAATAATGATATCTACTGCTTGGGATTATTATTGTAAAGAATAAATGAGATTATTCATGTAAACTCCCTAGCATAGTGAACGTGTAATTGATATTAGCTAGCATTATTACTGTCATTGGTGTAATGGAGATTATTATGATAATCACTACTCAATCATATACTGCACCCTTACAGTATGATACTGGCCAAGGTCTAAAGGGTGCAGTGGCATTATTTTTGAGAAATGTGGAAGAAAAAAGTATACATTTAGCTTTAAGTATTTCGCTTTAACCATTTTTAAGTATTATTATCTGTCACATTTTGCATAATCAAAACAAAGACAATGAAAGAATATCTTTTTTTTTTCACGCGGGCCTCTCACTGCTGTGGCCTCTCCCGTTGCGGAGCACAGGCTCCGGACGCACAGCCTCAGCGGCCATGGCTCACGGGCCCAGCCGCTCCGCGGCATGTGGGATCCTCCCGGACCGGGGCACGAACCCGTGTCCCCTGCATTGGCAGGCGGACTCCCAACCACTGCGCCACCAGGGAAGCCTGAGAACATCTTTTTAAAGAAATAATTATCTTGATAGGCTGTCTGGTAAATTAATTCTTTCAGAGAGGTTGAAAAAAGGGGGTGAGGGGAAGAGAAAGAAAATCTCGTGAAGTTTGTAAAAAAACTGAGTAAGTTATATACATTTGCTTTTTAAATAGCACTATAGAGATATAAATCACATACCAATACAATTTACCTGTTTTAAAATGTACGGTCTAATAGTTTTTAGTATATTTACACATATGTGCAACCATTATCACAGTCTGTTTTAGAACATTTAGAATATCACCTCAAACAAAACCCCATACCTTATGCTATTTCCTTCCTACCCCACAGCCCTGTGCAGCCACTGATCTGCTCCCCACCTCTGTAAATTTCCCTGCTCTGGACATTTCATATGAATGGAATCATTTAATACATGATCTATTGTGACTGGCTTCTTTCTCATAGCATAACGTTTTCAAGGTTCATCCATGTTGTACCATGTATTCAGTACTTTCTTTTTATGGCTGAATAGCATTCATTTTATAGATATACCACATTTTGTTTATCCGTTTGTCAGTTGATGGACATTTGTGTTGTTTCCTTTCCTTGGTCTTTATGAATAATGCTACTGTAAATGCTGTGTACAGGTTTGTGGGGATGTATGTTTTCAGTTCTCTTGGGTGTATGCCTGAGATGAGTATTGCTGGATCATATAGTAACCCTATGTTTAATTGAAGATCGGCCAGACAAGTTTTCCAAAGCTACTGCACCATTTGACATTACCACTAGCAGTATATGAAAGTCTTGGTTTCTCCACATCCGCACTGATACTTGTTACCTGACTTTTTTGTTTTTCCCCAAACCTATTTGCTTTTATTTTCATTTCAACAGAAGCAAATTTAAAGCCGAATTATTATACAGAATTGGTTGTTGAGGAGAGAGTGCTGAAAATCTATAGGGGAGTACAGACTTCTACCATTACATACCCCATTCTTATGATTAGCTGTTCATACAGAAACGTCTCACTGGTTAAGTAGTTCCAAGATCCAAAAATATTACCAGGTAAACATTTTGAGGAAATGTAAAATTTCTATATACAAAGTTTCAATCTAGAATATTACTGATTTTTTTACAAGCTATTTGTGTGTGTGTGTGTTTCTAAAATAAAAACCTTTATTTACCACAAACTTTCATTGTTTCCAAATAAAATTTTCATGTTTATTTTATGTTTTCCTTCTCCATCTTTTTTTCTCCCTTCACTCCCCTTTCCTTCCAATAGTCAGGTCTCATTTCATCTCACCTTTTATTTTTTTTTCTTATTAGTCATCAATTTTATACACAACAGTGTATACATGTCAATACCAATCGCCCAATTCATCCCACCACCCCCCACACCCCCCCGTGGCTTTCACTGCTTACTGACCATATGTTTGTTCTCTACATCTGTATCTAAACTTCTGTCCTGAAAACCGGTTCATCTGTACCATTTCTATAGGTTCCACATATATCCGTTAATATACGATATTTGTTTTTCTCTTTCTGACTTACTTCATTCTGTATGACAGTCTCTAGATCCATCCACGTCTCAACAAATGACCCAGTTTCGTTCCTTTTTATGGCTGAGTAATATTCCATTGTATATATGTACCACAACTTCTTTATCCATTCGTCTGTCAATGGGCATTTAGGTTGCTTCCATGTCCTGGCTATTGTAAATAGTGCTGCAGTGAACATTGGGGTGCATGTGTCTTTTTGAATTATGGTTTTCTCTGAGTACATGCCCAGTAGTGGGATTGCTGGATCATATGGTAATTCTATTTTTAGTTTTTTAAGGAAACTCCATACTGTTCGCCATAGTGGCTGTATCAATTTATATTCCCACCAACAGTGCAAGAGGGTTCCCTTTTCTCCACACCCTCTCCAGGATTTGTTGTTTGTAGATTTTCTGATGATGCCCATTCTAACTGGTGTGAGGTGATACCTCATTGTAGTTTTGATTCGCATTTCTCTAATAATTAGTGATGTTGAGCAGCTTTTCATGTACTTCTTGCCCATCTGTATGTCTTCTTTGGAGAAATGTCTATTTAGGACTTCCACCCATTTTTGGATTGGGTTGTTTGTTTATTTAATATGGAGCTGCATGAACTCTTTATATATTTTGGAGATTAATCCTTTCTCCATTGAGTCATTTGCAATATTTTCTCCCATTCTCAGGGTTGTCTTTTTGTCTTGTTTTTAGTTTCCTTTGCTGTGCAAAAGCTTTTAAGTTTCATTAGGTCCCATTTGTTTATTTTTGTTTTTATTTCCATTTCTTTAGGAGGTGGGTCAAAAAGGATCTTGCTGTGATTTATGTCATAGAGTGTTCGTCCTATGTTTTCCTCTAAGAGTTTTATAGTGTCTGGTCTTACATTTAGGTCTCTAATCCATTTTGAGTGTATTTTTATGTATGGTGTTAGGGAGTGTTCTAATTTCATTCTTTTACATGTAGCTGTCCAGTTTTCCCAGCAGCGCTTATTGAAGAGACTGTCTTTTCTCCATTGTGTATCCTTCCCTACTTTGTCATAGATTAGTTGGCCTTAGGTGCGTGGGTTTCTCTCTGGGCTATCTATCTTCTTCCACTGATCTATGTTTCTGTTTTTGTGCCAGTACCATACTGTCTTTATTACTGTAGATTTGTAGTATAGTCTGAAGGAGTCTGACTCCTCCAGCTCGGTTTTTTTCCCTCAAGACTGCTTTGGTTATACAGGGTCTTTTCTGTCTCCATACAAATTTTAAGATTTTTTGTTTTAGTTCTGTAAAAAATGCCATCGGTAATTTGATAGGGATTGCATTGAATCTGTAGATTGCTTTGGGTAGTATAGACATTTTCATAATATTGACTCTTCCCATCCAAGAACATCTTATATTTCTCTATCTGTTGGTATCATCTTTAATTTCTTTCATCAGTGTCTTATAGGTTTCTGCATACAGGTCTTTTGTCTCCCTAGGTAGGTTTATTCCAAGGTATTTTATTCTTTTTGTTGCAGTGGTAAATGAGAGTGTTTCCTTAATTTCTCTTTCAGATTTTTCATCGTTAGCATATAGGAATGCAAGAGATTTCTGTGCATTAATTTTGTATCCTGCAACATTACCAAATTTATTGATTAGCTCTAGTAGTTTTCTGGTGACATCTTTAGGATTCTCTATGTATAGTATCCTGTCATCTGCAAACAGTGACAGTTTTACTTCTTTTCCAATTTGAATTCCTTTTATTTCTTTTTCTTTTCTGATTGCTGTGGTTAGGACTTCCAAAACTATGTTGAATAATAGTGGCGAGAGTGGACATCCTTGTCTTGTTCCTGATCTTAGAGGAAATGCTTTCAGTTTTTCACCATTGAGAATGACGTTTGCTGTGGGTTTGTTGTATATGGCCTTTATTATGTTGAGGTAGGTTCCCTCTATGCCCACTTTCTGGAGAGTTTTTATCATAAATGGGTGTTGAATTTTGTCAAAAGCTTTTTCTGCATCTATTGAGATGATCATATGGTTTCTCTTCTTCAATTTGTTAATATGGTATATCACATTGATTGATTTGCGTATATTGAAGAATCCTTGCATCCCTGGGATAAATCCCACTTGATCATGGTGTATGATCCCTTTAATGTGTTGCTGAATTCTGTTTGCTAGTATTTTGTTCAGGATTTCTGTATCTATATTCATCAGTGATATTGTTCTGTAATTTTCACTTTTGTAGTATCTTTGTCTGGTTTTGGTATCAGGGTGATGGTGGCCTCATAGAATGAGTTTGGGAGTGTTCCTTCATCTGAAATTTTTTGGAAGAGTTTGAGAAGGATGGGTGTTAGCTCTCCTCTAAATGTTTGATAGAATTCACCTGTGAAGCCATCTGGTCCTGGACTTTTGTTTGTTGGAAGATTTTTAATCACAGTTTCAATTTCATTACTTGTGATTGGTCTGTTCATATTTTCCATTTCTTCCTGGTTCAGTCTTGGAAGGTTATACCTAAGAATTTGTCCATTTCTTCCAGGTTGTCCATTTTATTGGCATAGAGATGCTTGTAGTAGTCTCTTAGGATGCCTTGTATTTCTGTGGTGTCTGTTGTTAACTTCTCCTTTTTCATTTCTAATTTTTTGATTTGAGTCCTCTCCCTCTTTTTCTTCATGAGTCTGGCTAATGGTTTATCAATTTTGTTTATCTTCTCAAAGAACCAGCTTTTAGTTTTATTTACCTTTGCTATTGTTTTCTTTGTTTCTATTTCATTTATTTCTGCTCTGATCTTTATGATTTCTTTCCTTCTGCTAACTTGGGTTTTGTTTGTTCTTCTTTCTCTAGTTCCTTTAGGTGTAAGGTAAGATTGTTTACTTGAGATTTTTCTTGTTTCTTGAGGTAGGCTTGTATAGCTATAAACTTCCCTCTTAGAACTGCTTTTGCTGCATCCCATAGGTTTTGGATTGTAGTGTTTTCATTGTCATTTGTCTCTAGGTGTTTTTTGATTTCCTCTTTGATTTCTTCAGTGATCTCTTGGTTATTTAGTAACGTATTGTTTAGCCTCCATGTGTTTGTGGTTTTTACGTTTTTTTCCCTGTAATTGATTTCTAATCTCATAGCATTGTGGTCAGAAAAGATGCTTGATATGATTTCAGTTTTCTTAAATTTACTGAGGCTTGATTTGTGACCCAAGATGTGATGTATCCTGGAGAATGTTCTGTGCGCACTTGAGAAGAAAGTGTAATCTTCTGTTTTTGGATGGAATGTCCTATAAATATCAATTAAATCTGTCTGGTTTCTTGTGTCATTTACAGCTTCTCTTTCCTTATTTATTTTCATTTTGGATGATCTGTCCATGGGTGTAAGTGAGGTGTTAAAAGTCCCCCACTATTATTGTGTTACTCTCGGTTTCCTCTTTTATAGCTGTTATCACTTGCCTTATGTATTGAGGTGTTCCTATGTTGGGTGCATATATATTTATCAATGTTATATCTTCTTCTTGGATTGATCCCTGATCACTTTTTAGTGTCCTTCCTTGTCTCTTGTAACAGTCTTTAAAGTCTATTTTATCTGATATGAGTATTGCTACTCCAGCTTTCTTTTAATTTCCATTTGAATTGAATATATTTTTCCATCCCCTCACTTTCAGTTTGTATGTGTCCTTAGGTCTGAAGTGGGTCTCTTGTAGACAGCATATATATGGGTCTTGTTTTTGTATCCATTTAGCAAGCCTTTGTCTTTTGATTGGAGCATTTAATCCATTCACATTTACAGTAATTATATATATGTATGTTCCTGTGACCATTTTCTTAATTGTTTAGTGTTTGTTTTTGTAGGTCCTTTTCTTCTCTTGTGTTTCCCACTTAGAGAAGTTCCTTTAGCATTTGTTGTAGAGCTGGTTTGGTGGTGCTGAATTTTGTTAGCTTTTGCTTGTCTGTAAAGCTTTTGATTTCTCCATCGAATCTGAATGAGATTCTTGCCAGGTAGAGTAATCTTGGTTGTAGGTTCTTCCCTTTCATCACTTTAAGTATATCATGCCACTCCCTTCTGGCTTGTAGAGTTTCTGCTGAGAAATCAGCTGTTAACCTTATGGGAGTTCCCTTGTATGTTATTTGTCATTTTTCCCTTGCTGCTTTCAATAATTTTTCTTTGTCTTTAATTTTTGCCAGTTTGATTACTATGTGTCTTGATGTGTTTCTCCTTAGGTTTATCCTTTATGGGACTCTCTACGCTTCCTGGACCTGGGTGGCTATTTCCTTTCCCAGGTTAGGGAAGTTTTCGACTGTAATTCCTTCAAATATTTTCTCGGGTCCTTTCTCTCTCTCTTCTCCTTCTGAGACCCCTATAATGCGAATGTTGTTGCTTTTAATGTTGTCCCAGAGGTCTCTTAGGCTGTCTTCATTTCCTTTCATCGTTTTTTCTTTATTCTGTTCCGCAGCAGTGAATTCCACCATTCTGTCTTCCAGGTCACTTTTCTGTTTTTCTGCCTCAGTTATTCTGCTGTTAATTCCTTCTAGTGTATTTTTCATTTTAGTTATTGGATTGTTCATCTCTGTTTGTTTGTTCTTTAATTCCTCTAGGTGTTTGTTAAACATTTCTTGCATCTTCTCGATCTTTGCCTGCATTCTTTTTCCAAGGTCCTGGATCATCTTCACTATTATTATTCTGAATTCTTTTTCTGAAAGGTTGCCTGTCTCCACTTCATTTGGTTGTTTTTCTGGGTTTTTTATCTTGTTCCTTCATATGGTATATAGCCCTCTGCCTTTTCATCTTGTCTATCTTTCTGTGAATGTGGTTTTTGTTCCACAGACTGCAGGATTGTAGTTCTTCTTGCTTCTGCTGTCTGCCATCTGGCCTGTTACCTGGCTTTTTTTTTTTTTTTTTTTTGCGGTACACAGGCCTCTCACTGTTGTGGCCTCTCCCGTTGCGGAGCACAGACTCCAGACGCACAGGCCCAGCAGCCATGGCTCATGGGCTCAACCACTTCGCCGCATGTGGGATCCTCCTGGACCGGGGCACGAACCCATGTCCTCTGCCTGCATTAGCAGGCGGACTCTCAACCACTGCGCCACCAGGGAAACCCCTGTTACCTGACTTTTTGATGTTAACCATCCCAGTGGTTTTGATTTGCATTTCCCTGTTGAGTAATGATGTCAAGCATCTTTTCTTGTACTACTGTCCATTTGTGTATCTTCCTTGGAGGAATTATCTATTTAGTTCTTTTGCCTATTTTTTAACTGGTGCATCTGTCTTTTTATTACTGAGCTGTAAGAGCTCTCTGTATATTCTTGATATGAGTCTCTTATCTGGTATGCAATTTGCAAATATTGATATTGTTTTTCCCATTCTCTGGGTTGTCCTTTTATTTTCTTGATGGTGTCCTTTGAAGCTTAAAAACAGGTTTTCAATTTTAACAAAGTCTAATTTATATATTTTTTTCTTTTGATGCTTGTGCTTTTTGTGTTGTATTTAAAAATCATTTTCCACAACCAAGGTCATGAAGGTTTTACCCCTATGTTGTCTTCTAAAAGTTTTATAGTTTTAGTTTTTACTTTTAGGTCTTAATCTATTTTTAGTTAATATTTGTACTTGGTGTGAGATAAGGATTAAGCTTCATTCTTTTGCATGTGGTTATTCCGTTGTTGTAGAATCATTTGTTGAAAAGACTGTTGTTTCCCCATTGGATGGTTTTGGCACTCTTGTTGGAAATCAGTTGACAGTAGATGTATCGGTTTATGTCTGTGCTCTCTCATTGATTTATATGTCTGTCCTTGTTCCAGACATACATTTGATTTGATTTTAAGATATTTTATTGTTTTATTTTTTTGTCTTGTCTTTCTTTTAAAGAATGTTGACATCCAAGAAGATATATAAGATTTGTTTGTCTGTTTTTTACAGTTTTTGAATAATGTACAATTTTATAGTCATGATGATGGAGTTAACCAGACCTGAGAAGTAATGATTCATTCAAAATTGTATAGTTAAATATAAATAAGAATACAAATTCCAGGTATTGCATAAACCTGGAGTTTTTCTGAGTATTAATCATAGTTTTTATTTTGAGAAGTAATATATTTTTCCAAAGTTCTTTTTCAATTTTTAAAGCAATTAAATACACATTACTTCACTTGGTCCTAAAAATGGTGAGATATAAGTACTGTTATTTACTGATATTACTGTCTTTTCCTTTTTACCTATGAGGAAACTGCATTGAAATATGCAGTGACCTGTCCAGGGTCACTCACTAAGTTCAAGCCATTTCTGTACTCTGACCACTTTACCAGGCTGCTTCCATACGGTTAGATTAGGGACTGGAATTTTATTATATTAAAAGCTCTTTGTAAAGTAAGAGGGCTACATCCTGAGATCTTGACTCTCCAGTTCTTGCACCACTTTAGCAAATAACTTGCTCCATACGGATGTGCTCAGTCACTAGTAGAAAATGACAAAGCCACCTTTCATGTCAGAGGCTGAGCAGCTCCCTTGATAAGTGATTTGCTCCCATTCACAAGCCTCTGCAGTGTTTTATTGCATGTCACACACCTTCAATATTTTAAGTACTTGAAACCACAAATGTTTAATCTCTGAATTCCAAGCCTTTTGTTAATTATGGAAGTGTCCTAATAATTTACCAAATGGCTGTTTCTTTCTAAAAACAATTCTTAATTACCTGCTTTCATTCATTCAGGCATTTACCAAGTACTTTTTATATGTCAGGCAATATTAGGCCAGGGGATACTGCACTTAAAAAAAAAAAAAATCCCTGCCTTCACAGAGTTTTTGTTCTAATGGGAAGACAGACAACAAAAGATAAGTAAAATAAGACAACAGGAAGATGGGGAGCAGTTTAAGGACAGCTTCTGAAGACTGACAGTGAACATGGCCTTAATGAGTACTGTTGCTACAAGGTCAAAATAAATGGTTCTGCTTTACTTATTTTTAATTAATTATTTTAACTGAAGTATAGTTGATTTACAATATTAGTTTCAGCTATACAACACAGTGATTCAATATTTTTATAGTTGTACTCCATTTAAAGTTATTATAAAATACTGGCTATATTCCATGTGCTGTACAATATATCTTTGTAGCTTATTTATTTATTTTATTATTTTTTTTTTTTGCGGTATGCGGGCCTCTCACTGTTGTGGCCTCTCCCGTTGCAGAGCACAGGCTCCAGATGCGCAGGCTCAGCGGCCATGGCTCACGGGCCCAGCCGCTCCGCGGCATGTGGGATCTTCCCGGACTGGGGCATGAACCCGTGTCCCCTGTGTCAGCAGGCAGACTCTCAACCACTGCGCCACCAGGGAAGCCCTGTAGCTTATTTATTTTATACATAGTAGTGTGTAGCTCTTAATCCTCTACCCCTGTCTTTTCCCTCCCCACTTCCCTCTCTTCACTGGTAACCACTAGTTTGTTCTTGTATCTGTGAGTCTGTTTGTGTTTTGGTATATTCATTAGTTTGTTTTATTTTTTGTATTCCACGTATAAGTAAAAACATATAGTATTTGTCTCTGTCTGACTTACCTCACTGAGCATAATACCCTCCAGATCCATCCATGTTGTTGCAAATGGCAAAATTTCATTCTTTTTTATGGTTAATATTCCATTGTGTGTGTGTGTGTGTGTATGTGTGTGTGTGTGTGTGTGTGTGTGTGTATATATATATATATATATATATATATATATATATATATATACACACACACACCACATCTTTATCCATTCGTCTGTTGATGGACACTTAGGTTGCTTCCATATTTTGACTATTGTAACTAATCCTGCTATGAACATTGCAGTGTATATATCTTTTTTTTTTTTTTTTTTGCGGTACATGGGCCTCTCACTGTTGTGGCCTCTCCCGCTGCGGAGCACAGGCTCTGGACGCACAGGCTCAGCGGCCATGGCTCACGGGCCCAGCCGCCCCGCGGCATGTGGGATCCTCCCGGACCGGGGCACGAACCCATGTCCCCTGCATCGGCAGGCGGACTCTCAACCACTGCGCCAACAGGGAAGCCCCATATATATTTTTAATTAGTGTTTTCATTTTCTTCAGATTGACAAAAGAGAAGTTAAGAATAACATGAAAAGTGGAATATATTTGTTAGAATATTTCAAGGTAAAATTCTTACAGCAAATATAGCTTATTTAAGCCTTTGGATAACAACAATACCAAAATGCCATCCATGTATCAAACACAATTTGCTTACAGAAATCCATATTGGTTCTTTGTTACATCAGTTATTTGTGCTTAGTAGCACTTGTACTTGTACGTAAAAGAGGTCTAACCTGCCCCAACCCCCCTGCCCTTTACAGTTGCAACACCCTGACATTCTCAATTGCTTATCTTGCCCTATTTTGTTTTACTTTTTTCTGTAACAAGTGTTAGCTTCTAAACATACGTTATCATTTACCTATTGAACACATGTATTTTTTGTTTTCTCCCACTAGCATATAAACTCCAGGAAGGAAGGGGTTTTTTATTTTCTTACCAATATATCAGGAAGAGTATCTGGCATATAGTAGGTACTCATTGTACTTTTTTTTTTCGAAAGATGAATATTAATTCTATTAATTACATTTCCATTTTCTATTGCTTAACTACGTATTTTATGTACTATTTATTGTGGCTGCTTTATCCAGTCATTGCTATATGACATTAGCTTTATGACATTCCAGTTCATTTCGATAGCACATCATGAAACTGTCACCCATAAAATTTTAACTGTTTTGAAGACTCTTGCCTATGTATCCTTTTGGGTTTGGCACTTTTTCTGGCTCTCCTAGTATTTTGAATTTTGATTTCCCTGCAAGGTTTTTGGCTTTTCCTGCTCCTCTGGCCCTAGCATCTTCTATCATGGAGAAGTACTGTGTCCTCTTCTCTACTTCCCCCCCACCCCAGCTTCTTGTTTTTTATTCCATAATTGCCACCTTGGTCCCCACAGGGATTGGAAAATTTTGGTAGCTATCTTCTTTCTTCCATAATGGGCCTTTATCCTTTCCTTCTTTCTTTCCTTCCTGTAATTTTGGCATTTGACTTGTTTTCATTTCCCTCTTCACATATCAGCACTTTTTTCCAGTACGTTTTTCTGAATGATTCTCACAAGGAATTTTCCCTTTTAGTCTCGTTTTCCTCTCATTTATTTTCCTTTTGATTTCAAAAAATATTCCTCCCTAGGGATTCTTTTATCTCCCTTTGGCTGCTTTAACTGTTTTCTACCAGACAATATTTTTTCCATTAAGATCTCTTAGCTTAACATTTTACCTCTTTTTTTCTTTCCGTTTTCGTATTCATAGAGGAGATCGCTTGTTTTGAAGGTCTTCAAAAATAGTCGTATTACAATCAGACACATCCCCATCACAGTTAGAAGGAGGGGCTAGTTTCCCCAAAGCAGCAGTGCACACTGGGGAATGGGGCACAGCCACCAGCTGGAGCTGCTAGCATTCTAAAATCCCAGGAGGCCACAGCAACATGTGCCAGGCCTTATCTCCCTAATGCACATGTGCTACTTGTCAGTTTCAAATGTCAGCGCTAGTGGTACAACTTAAAGACAGTAGTCTTTGTGTTGAGATGGAAGGAAGATATTTTTAAACCTTCTTGAGTCTCTGGGGAATTACCATTTTTGGACACGTAAGAGCCTGCCACCTTACCAGTTTCTCAATAGGTGAAAGCCACTGACACTAGTGCCAAGTTTGAGCCCAGGATCAGTTACAGTTGGCATGAATAGTACTGAGCCATGGTGTTCTCAGGATGTTGTTAGTAAAGCATTTTATTTATATCTCAGTGAGACAGTCCTACCACTTGCAAGGCCCAAAAGAGGGATTTTAGGGGCCCTTAAAAAACCCATGAAAGTAAGTGCCACCCTTTCTCCTTTGTATATTGATTTTTGATTGGTGACACTAGATAGCAACACAGTAATCATTGCTCCTCTGTAGTAAGTACAAGTATGACCTTTTTGAAAGAAATTAAAATAAATGAAAATATTAACTCAAAGTACATATAATTTAGGAATTGACTACGTATATCATAAAAGGATTCTGTACTTTGCAGTAGAACCCTTTCAGTAGTGCTTCAAAAAGAGGTTTCCCTACATTTTAAGTAAAACTCAAATTTTTTTTAAGACATTTAATGTAAAAAGTAAAATATATATGGGTTTAAAAAACTTGTTCTCACTCATAGAAGGTTGTACATTTCAGAATAAACCAATGTGATCTCTCAAGATTCCTCACTCCTTTATCTTCTGAAGCTTTGCTACCTGATTGGTATGCTATTTTCAAGCATATTTTGCTGTAAGTTACTCAGACTTAATAGTTTCTCTCTTTGCGGGACACTTTGTCCTCTCTAAAACATCCATTAGACATTTTGTCCACACAAAAAGGTCCCTGATATTTGTAGAACCGTATGGTCCTGTCTAAAATGTCCATAAGGAATTTGATCCATGCCAAAAGGTCCTGTCCAGAACCATTTGGCATGAACCAGATATGCTCATGGACATTCTGGATAGAACCAAATTTCAAGGACCTTTTTGATGTGGACCAAATGTCTTATGAAGTAAATGTCTTACCGATATTTTGTACAAGACCAAGTGCCTGCTAACTGTTTCTCTCCTGACCCTACTCAATCCTCAGAGCTCTAGTTATGTCATAGTTACAAAACTTCTAGAGAGTAGATTTACCCAAAGTTGGGTTGCGTATACCATATTCACTTTTTCCTTCTTTTCCAAGTATTCTTTTTCCTTTAAGACACCACAAACTGCCCCAACCTTGAGTGACTTTTGCCTTCCTTTGAACTCCTATATCACTCATTGTCTACACTTGTTATCTGGCAGTTGGCATATGCTCCTTGTATAATTTTCTTTTATGAATGTTCCTCACTTCCTGGTCTAGATACTAATTAGAGGACCTGTGTTACACCTTTTTGTCATCTCCAGTACCCCCCAAAATACTCTAACACAGTATTTCTCCAACTTTCATGAACATAGGAAACCCCTTGGGATCTTGTTGAACTGTAGGTTGTGATTCAGTCAGTGTAGGGTGGGGCCTGAAATTCTCTGTTTATGACATTCTCAAGTGATGTGGTACAGTTGGTCTACAGAGGACACTTCAAGTGCCAAGTCTTTAACAGACTTTCAACAAATGTCTGTCAATGATGTTATTTGTTTCATGAAAGGACAAAAGATATAAATTTTGTTAAATGCTTCATTTGCCTGCAATATTAAAACAGCACTAAGATGTAAACATAGATTTAAGTCAATTTCTGTGAATAATTGAAGGTGTGAGATGTCTTTTTTTTTCTTTTTTCTAATTTCTCTACCTGATCAATGGGAATGGAGTTTAGCTTACCTATTTTAACAGATACCAGACTGGTTGAGATTGTATGTGAATACCTTCTACTTCTGGCTTCACTTAATTTAGGCTTAAAAGCAAAGGCCTTTATAACACATTTTCAGTCATCTGAGTTATCCAGTCTTTTTCTAACTTTTGCTCTTACTTGAGATATCTAGCTTTGAGGAGCAGATGCACTTTTCCTGGTAGACTCAAATCCTATGGGTATCACATTTCAGGGTCAAGAATTATGCATAAACTTACTCTAAACTTTATAAAAATTTTTCCTTCCTATTTTTGATGGAATTCAAAAGGGGACCATTAAGAATTATCAACAAGGGCTTCCCTGGTGGCGCAGTGGTTGAGAGTCTGCCTGCTGATGCAGGGGACGCGGGTTTGTGCCCCGGTCTGGGAAGATCCCACATGCCGCGGAGCGGCTGGGCCCGTGCGCCATGGCCGCTGAGCCTGCGCGTCCGGAGCCTGTGCTCCACAACGGGAGAGGCCGCAACAGTGAGAGGCCTGCGTACTGCAAAAAAAAAAAAGAATTATCAACAAGCAATGACTGAGTCCCCAGGCTATAATGGCAACCAAGAAACTCATGTTCATTACCACAGAGTCCATTGTTGATTTCCCTTGTTTCCCCAAATAGAGAACACGCTAATCTAGGAGATTATGTGCACTTCAAACTTTGATTGCCAATATTAAAGTATCCAGATAGGACTCATTTTTCTGGTTATTTTGGTAGAAATAGTCACTTGCTTCCTTCCTGTGAAATGTAAGTGCCAGATGTTATTTGGTGTGAGTCTTCCTGGCCTATACTTTTTTATATTGCCTCTCTCCCCAGGCCCCAAATCTACTTCAATGTAATTCCTCACAAGTGAAATCAGGCACACTAAAACCGAAGACACCTCTGTTCTGCAACTAGTGAAATGAATCATTTTTAATGGAATTTTTATCATTTTTTTCTGAATTACTGAAGTAGTTCATGTTTATTACCCCCACCCCAAAAAAACCGCACAAAAATAAGGACAATTATGTAAAAGAACCAAGAGCCAACTATAAAAAAATTTAAAAACTACTGTTGTTTCTCTACTTTCCAGAAATAAACACATTTTGGCCTCAAACCATTTTTATGCATATTATAAAAAGTTACAATCATACAATACTTACAATTATGTAGCTTCCTTATTTAATTAAAATATAAGTTGTGATCTTTTCTAATGTCGTTAAATATACTTCCATAACCTGGTTATTAAGACTTCCATAATATTCCAGCATATGGATTAGTTAACCATTCCCCTACTGTTGATTTATTATGTCAAGGGCATTGCAGAGATCAGATTTATAAATAAATGTTTGCACAGGTTTTTATTATTACCTTAGAATAAATTCCTACAGGTGAAATTACTAGGTCAGAAGATAAAAGGTATTTATTCATTAACAACTTTCGTCCTTTCTAAAACCACAGTAGTAGCTTAATAGACTTTGACTTAAATGATTACATGGTTTCCTTTGTAGAGTATTTTCTTTGAATAGCAGGGCTTATGTTGGTTCCTGAAGTGCGTCAATATACACGAGAGTTATGTAATATTTAGAACACTAATTAACCTGAGGAGATAGTAAACAGTAGGCATTACAGTGAGCAGCATTCATCTATTTGACTTACCAGCATACAGTGCCTAGTTCTGTTATGGTCTTGTCACATTTGAGTCTTTGGGTTGTACAAACAATACGCAAAACAACTTAAACATGAATTTTAACTAAGAATGAATGGCTGTGTGCCAAAGCAATAATTTGTCTTTGAAGTTTTTTCCCCCTTATGCAGAGAATTCTATTTGGTAAACACACTGTATATACTATTTGTTGCCTTTCAAAACCAGCTTTTTATCATGTTTTAAAAGCAGAATCAAATATATAAATGATTATATTTTGAAAATGGCTGAGTTACATGAGCTGATGTACCACAGAACTGATTTAAATATAGGACTCCTTTTTTTTTTTTTTTTTTTTTTTTTTTGCGGTATGCTGGTCTCTCACTGCTGTGGCCTCTCCCGTTGCGGAGCACAGGCTCCAGATGCACAGGCTCAGCAGCCATGGCTCACGGGCCCAGCCACTCCACGGCACGTGGGATCTTCCCGGACCGGGGCACGAACCCGTGTCCCCTGCATTGGCAGGCAGACGCTCAACCACTGCGCCACCAGGGAAGCCCCAGGACTCCTTTTGATACAGCTTGTTGAATAAATAAAGCAAATGGTCATACAAATATTTTATGAGTTTAGTTTTATAAAAGTAAATAAATCTTTCAAAAAGTGAGATATTTAGCACATGAATGGAAGTTTTGTGATTTTTAAACATTCATTGTTTGGGTGCCTGCAACAAGAATGCCTGCAGTTACATATCAATATAATAGTTGCAATTATGTAGAAAGAGATATTTTATTATAAGTTAGCACTATCTTTTAAAAAGCATACAACATTGGCATTAATACATTTATTTATTTATTTATTTTAAATTTCCTTTTTTCCAGTTATGATTTAAGGTAGTTTAGGAGCATTTATGCAAGATGATAAGGTAAATTAAAATAAGTGAGGAAATGAGACTACACATGATAAAATGCATGCCACGAAATCCTGTCCTTTTGTTACAGGGCGCCACAATGTGGCTCTTAGTTTTTAGACGTCCAGGCAATCAAATTATATATGACTGGCCGTGTCCATGAGATAAACTAGTTTCTTAAAAAAAAAAATCCTAACTTTTCCTGATACCTAGGAGGAAGTTCCTTCATGGATCCCAGAAGAAGGCACTATGTGATCTAGCACTCACTGTCTTCCATGGCAGCAAGTTTCCTAGTCTGTTCCTTATAAGAAGCTGATGGTATCACCCAGTGGGCAACAACTGTATGAGAAATCAGCGTGATTTCTATTCCTATACTGTAGGATGTGGTGCAGTATAGGGACAGAGTTCTAAAAGGAAGGATATGTTGTTTGTATTTTCTTGAAGTGATCTCTATACATTTTCTTCTTTAAGTATTTTGGTAATACTGAGTGGCACCAAGTTCAAGGTTAACCTCCCTGGAAAATAACTGGAATGTGGTTATTCTCTGTCCTCGGGCAAGTACAGACGGGTGTGCTTCACCTCTTAGCCAAGCCAGGTGCACTTCTTTTGGAGTTTAAGGAGAATAACCTGGACATTCACTTGAATGGAGGTAAGCACATAATGAGACAGGCCCAGGAAGTACCCACAGGCAGGGCCTGGATTTATTTCCCGTCATTTGTTGCATAGAAACTATTGGAAGAATCAAGTCACCAAAGCTCTGTAGCATGAAGCATGACTGTATAGTTTTAGTCTGGAATGTTTTTTTAAAAAACACGTGTGATCAAATACTTATCCTTGCCTGAGATAGAACACACACATTCAAACAAAACAGAACAAAACCTCTAAGTACCCATAGAACATTTGTCCTTGAATCTTGTTTTATTCCAGTGTACTCTTCAAGATGAACTTGTTACAAAATGTACCTTTAGGTCTTTGAATGAATTCACTCACCACATAGGGTGTGGAATCAATAAAACCTCTGAAATAAGTAAGAAATATATTGCACATATCCAAACCCACAGAGCAATAAAGTATTCAGATCCCCGTTCTGTGGGTTCTCATGAAGCTCCTCGAAAAAGAACTGCAAAATGATGTCTAGAGCCTGGGGTCCTGTTTGTGGTGACATTTTGTTATTTGTACAAGTCCCAGGTTTCACTTTGAACCCGGTAAAGTGTCTTCTAAAAGCAATAGCTGGAGACATGGTCACAGCTCTTCCCTCGTGCAATAGAAATATTCTAATTTTATTGAGATTCTCCAGTGTAAATTCTGGTTGGTCTCCTATCTGTATTGCCCAGGCTTCATCTTCACACCTTTAGAAATTCAGTTTGTTGGTGTATTTTTTGCATATTTTTAGAAATACTTTTATTTCATAATTCGTGGAATATGGTTTTTGATTACTTAAATGAAATTCGTAGAGAAGATTCAAACCAACTCTTTACTATTATGGCAAATATGTATGTCCTCTTTTATATCCTGGGTCCATGCACAAATATTTGCTTCTCTTTCATTAGCCTTTTTCATTTCTAAATATTTTCTAAAGCATACATTATACAGATATGCATGAAGTGATGAGACTAAAAGAGGGCCTCAGGGCAAAGTTGAAGCACCTTGAATTACCACGCCTTATAACTTTGAACTTATTTTGTATGGAGTGGGGAGCTATCAAAGGTGTTTGAGCCAGGGAAGAATCTGTCACGCTATGAGGGGTTTTATAGTGGTATGTTGGAGTCATTTGCACGAACTTGCAAAGATACAGTTTTAGCATCACTTCCCAACTTCATGTTCCATCCCAGTGGGCATATTTACACCATGGAAATGGGCAAATAATACAAATCAGTTTGTTTTTTGATAGCTGGTGGTTAAACAATTCTTGACACATCACTAGTTGTTTATTTACCTGTCTGACTTCCTTTAAGGCTGTGATCTCTTAGAGTAAAAATGTCTTATTAATCTTTATTTCCTTACTTTAGCACCAGTACTTCACATATTATAGGTATAAATAAATAATCGTTGACTAAATGGAGGGGCAGATTAACAAATGAGATTAGCAAATTAGGTAGTGACCAATTGGTTGTGGGTAATGATGAAATTGTTAGAAATAGCTCTAAATTATCTAACCTGAACATTTGGAAAGATAGTGATGCCACTAGGAACGAAAGAAGTGAAATGGCATTAGCGTTGTCTGGGATGGGGGTTGGGGAATTAGTGAAAGATAATTGTTTTGGGACATGGGTTTGAGTGCTAGCAGAAGACCAAGGTTGCAGATGACCAGCATTTATTCCAATTACTATCCAATGACAGTTTTGAAATTATTTTTTATGGTGTTTTCTAAAATACTCACCTCTACAGACTAAAGTTCAAATTTATTTGTTTAAAAAAAAGATTGCTTCATTCCAGAGTATAAGACAAAATAAAATTTCTATAATGCATTCTTAATATTGCTTTGGCAGAGAAAAGAGAATGAGGAATTTTTTTTTCTTTTTAACAATGTAAATTTTGTATTTCAAGATGATAGTTTACAGTAATCCTGGGAAGAGAAAATGAATTTGGGGGGAGGATGAAGTTATCTTTTAGAATATAACTCCTGAAGAAAAAATTTTCTTTCTAAAAAAGCTATTATAGTTAAAGACTAAAGATGAGAAAGAAACGTCTTTGTACAATAAAGACTTGGGGAAGGAAAACAAGATACTTCTGAGGGCAACAACTTGAATCTGAATTATCTAGATAAAGGGATAGTCTGATTTTGAAATATTCTCATTAATAGAATAATTCAGTGTATTCTGTACACAAATGAGTGGTTTTAAAATATATAACCAAGTAAATGTTGATATTGCAACTATGGTAAACAGAGTTCATTGTTTCATTTTTAAATGAGGATCTTGCCTCAAGATCATACTTAAGAATGTGAGTTATTGCATTATAGAGCAGTGGAGGAGTACATATCTTAAAAATAAGTAATGGAGAAGTTAAATATAAAATGAAAGATCATTTACTCTAATGTGAACTCTAATGTTTACAGTGAGTTGGTCTTTTCTACGCTATGTATATTCACCATAAGATTCAATAGTTCTTCAGGGAATTAGGCATGTCTTTATATCCCCACTGGAAAAGTCACTTATAAGCTTGCACTTATAAATCTAATGCCACGCTGGTGGATTGCTCCCATCTCATTTTATATTCACCACATGGTGTTTCGTATCTGTGATAAAATAGTAATATTATCCTCAATCAAGGTCACAGACCAAGTCACTATCAGAGCTTTGGGATCAGTGCTTATGGTTTTTGATTCCATTCTCAGGTGTGCCCTAGTTGGAAAAAATCTGATATACAAAACTATCAGTTCACAAAATAGATAAATTAAGGGTGATTACTTGCATTTCAAAAGGATCTGCTTCAGGGTTCCTTAAAATAGGCACTTCTGAAGAGTGTAATTTAGCCAAAGGGAGCTGCACTATGGGTAACCAAGAGGCCTAATTTCACTGCCTATCATTAACCAGGTTAATGAAGTGTATAAATTTGAGCAAGTTAGTGATTTCATTCATTTATTCTCTCTTGCACTAAATCATTACTACTATTACTCAGTGATTCTTTTTTTTTTTTTAATATTTACTTATTTATTTGACTGCGCTGGGTCTTAGTTGCGGCATGCAGGATCTTTTAGTTGAGGCATGTGGGGTCTTAGTTGCGGCACGCGGGATCTAGTTCCCTGACCAGGGCTTGACCATGGGCCCCCTGCGTTGGGAGTGTGGAGTCTTAACCACTGGACCACCAGGGAGGTCCCTACTCAGTGATTCTTTTGTGAGCATTCTCTGTGTGTTGGATATGAAAAGGTCATAGTCCTTGTCCTTAAGGAGTTTACAGATTACAATAGTAAAACAGATATGTGAACAAATAAGTGGCATTTTTGGCGGTAGAGGCAAGCTGGCTTGTTAGGAGACCACTATGGTGTTCTCATCACAAGATGAGAGGGTGAACTGTGGCGGTTGGGGTAGACTAGGAAAGTTAAGAAAAGGATGCTTTGTTAAAGAAATAAATCCATGTGATTGACATGGATTGGCTATGGGGCCCAAGGGGGAGAGAGAGGGGGGTCTTAGGATGACTCCCACACTTTTGGCCTAGATAACTTCGTTGAGTGGTGGTGCTACTCATGAAGAGAAGGAATTTAGGAGGAGGAGGATTTGTGGGGGGGAGGAAGATAATGAGATTAGTTTTGGACAAATTGAGTATAAGAGTCCTGTGGGATAACCAGGTGATGTTGGTTAGACAGTTGTATATTCCAGTTTGGAATTTAGAAAAGAGGACTGGGCTGAACTTAGGGATTAAAGAGTCCTCTGAAAAGACATGATTAGTAGTGAACAGATTGCCCAGGGAGAGCCAAAAGTTAAGAAGAGAGCAAAGAGAGAACTCTTGGCGGGAGGAATGTGTAAATAAAGGAGGCTGAGGAGGAGCAGTCAGGAGGAGAACCTGGGCTGTGGTGTCATGTGGGCTGAGTAAAGGGAGAGATTCAGGAATAACGGAATGGTCCACAGTGCTAAAAGCTGGAGAGAAGTCGCGAATGCAGAGATTCTATGACCAATTAGATTATTGGTGTCCTTTGCCAAAGCAGTTTAGGTAGAGTTGTGGGGCACAAGTTTAAAGAGTAAATGGGCATAGAGATTATTAAGACTTCTAAAAAGGGAAGGGAAGAGATGGGGGAGTAATTAAAGCTCTGTGTGTGTGTGTGTGTGTGTGTGTGTGTGTGTGTGTGTGTGTGTGTGTTTATGTGTGTGTGTGTGTGTGATGGGAGAGACTTGAGCATTTATATAGGAGGCAGGAAAGAAGCTATTGGAAAGAGAAATGTTGAAATTGTAATGGAGCAAATTTCCTGACTTAAGAGTGGCCAAGGAGGGTTAATTATTAAAAGGAAAAGAAATACTTCTTCTTTTGACACTGAATAGGAGAGGAGAGGATAAAATATATACATATATATGTGTGTGTTTGTGTGTGTATATATATATATATAAAACTGTGGGTATAGGAATTTTAAGGAGATGATTCTTGATAATCTCAATTTTCTCTGTGAAGCAGGAAACAAAGTTGTCTGCTGAGTGAAACGATGTAGCTAAGGATACAGGCTTGAGGATAATGGTGTACATTTGTAATGTTAGCTGTGGAGGAAAAGTGGGCAACAGACATGATTAATTGATAGGTAGATAGATAGATAAGATTAAATTATAGCCTAGGATGGCAGTGTGAGTAGCATGGCTAGATTGCCCTAAAGGTTATGGTCCTGTGTAGACTAAGGTCTCCTTTAGGTCAGAAAGGTTAATACTATAGATATTAGCAGTCTTGGCTCAGCTTTTAAGTAGAATGTTGCTTAGAAGTTACCCTGGGTCAAAAAAGAGAGCTACCGGTCTCTAGGTCTCCATTATCCAACATGATGGCCACTAGGCACTTACCTCTCTCAAGCACTTGAAACATGACTGGTTCAAATTGAGATGTGTTTTACAGGTGATATACACCCAGGACTTTGAAGATGTAGTATGAAATACTGTAAAACAGCTCATTAACAATTTTTATATTAATTACTCATTGGAATGATAATATTTTGGATATATAGGGTTAAATAAATTATTAAAATTAATTTCACTTGTTTGTTTTTAATGTGGCTCCTGTTATATTTCTGTTGGACTGAGCTGCTCTTGGTAATTACAGGAGGCAGTTAGATGGTTTCGGAAGTGCTACTAACCTCAGTCTGGAATCTTAGCTGCTCATAGCGACTCTAAAGGGGATTATAGCACACCTGGGGCAGTTTAGGAAATTAGCCTTTTGAAAAGAGTTTGCCCAAAGTGGTTGGATCTTTGACTACACCCTTTCTTTAGTGCTGGATAGGAGATCTAAGACTGTCCATAGAACCCGGTTATCCATATGTACAAAAGGTGAAAACCATCTGCATTGTCAGCCCAATAGGGAGTTGTGAGATTCATAGGAAATACTACCTGCTTTTTAAAATGAAAAGATTATGTGAGTGCCTCATGGTTAGCTATAGTTTTAAGTTTATTTTTTAACAATATGAAGATGAGTTTATCTACTGCTGTGTGCCTCCAAGTTGGCCAGACAGCACTAGACATTTTATGGGCATTACCTCGCTTAACTCAGTCTAGTAGGCTGAACCTAAGCCTTTAAGACACCAAGATATTTCCACTAACTGTTGAGATTTATGTTGCTTCTGGGATCAGTAATCTTAAATTTTATAAACTCTCTGTCCTATTTTATAAATTGAAGTGTACCCATACTAAGATGCTACTTCTGATGGTACTTTTATAACTTTGCTGCTATATAAGAGATTTCAGCAAGAAGACAGATTATTATAGGTGACTTTTGAGAGAGCAGTTTCAAGAGAGTGGTGGTGAAAGCCAGATGGCAAGAAGGTACTTACTAAGTAGCAGCAGGGATTGTCCTTTTGCGTAGAGATGAGGAAGAGAGATGGAACCTCAAAGTATCACTGAAATTTCAGAGCAGGAAACAAACCAGCCTAGGGATTTTTTAAAAAGGGATTTAATAAAGGGAAGAAGTTTACAAACTCATTAGGAGGGCTGCAAGGCCTGAGTCAGGAGCTGCTGTTGGAGTTGTTGATTTTAAGGGCATTTCTGCCTCTAGAAGCCAGAAGTTGCTGCTGCTACCGCCTCCACTGCTGCCACCATCACTGACTTTCATTCCCAAGAATCTGGTGACTCAGGCACTGAGTTTGGCTACCACAGCTGCCTCCAAACACTCGTCTCCTACCTTGTCTGACTGTGGCACCATCAGCAGAAAGATGGCCTCTGCTCAGTTCTGCCTTCCAGACCTCACTGGTGGAACATAATTTGCATCAAGAACGCTAGGCAAAAGGGTGTCTGGAGAATGTAGTTTTTCCAACTAGAAGGCAGACAGAATGAAGGGTTGAGAGAGCCACGCTGCAGAATCTACCACAGCTGATTTACGTTGCTTATTCTGAACATTTGTAAAGAACATAAACTTCTTGAGAAGAGGGAGAAGAATTTCTGAGCCAGAATATTGAAAGGGAATAATATGTGTTTTCATGCTTGAAGTAGGGAGGAGCTTGGTGGCTTTGAAAAATTGGAAGAGGTTGTTGTGACTAGACCATTTCAGGTGAGGGTGGAGAGGTAAGCAGAGATGAGATCATGCAAGATTGTATAGCTTAGGTTAAAATTTTTGGATTTTCTCTTAAGGAGGAAAGCATCAGAGGGTGTAAGGTAGGAAAATGGTATAACTCAACTTATGTTTTATAAAGGCTACCCTGACTATTTTGTGGAGAATGTACTTATCAAAAGCAGTGGAATCTAGGAGACTAGATAAACCAGGAAGGAACCAATAGTCTATGTACGAGAATATGGTGGCAGAGTGAAGATAGAAAGTAGACTGATAGGGCTTCCCTGGTGGCGCAGTGGTTGAGAGTCCGCCTGCCCGATGCAGGGGACACGGGTTCGTGCCCCGGTCTGGGAAGATCCCACATGCCGCGGAGCGGCTGGGCCCGTGAGCCATGGCCGCTGAGCCTGCACGTCCGGAGCCTGTGCTCCACAATGGGAGAGGCCACAATAGTGAGAGGCCTGCGTACCGCAAAAATAAAATAAAATAAAATAAAAATAATAATAAAAAAGTAAAGTAGACTGATATGGGCCATATGTCAGCATTTGTAATGACAGGATATGGCAAGGAATTGGGTGTTAGAGATGCCAGGAATGGGTCCCAGCTATTTCATTATTTTATTCCTTTAGAGGGGTTTCTGAGTATTGAGCTATACATTTCTTTAGGAGAGTAGAGAAAGATTGAGCGGCAGTTATTTTATCAGGGTGTGGTAGACTGT
Source organism: Leucopleurus acutus (assembly GCF_964270905.1). NCBI lineage: Eukaryota > Metazoa > Chordata > Mammalia > Artiodactyla > Delphinidae > Leucopleurus > Leucopleurus acutus. Next base: position 67,707,721 of record NC_139143.1, read on the forward strand.
GCAGGACACTTTTTTTGTAGGGGGGAGACTGAGAACGCCTCTCAAGTTTCTCAGTAGTTATGTGTCTATACAGGCATACCTTGTTTTATCGTGCTTCACTTTATTGCGCTTCACTAACATTGTGGGGGGGGTTTTTTGTTTGTTTGTTTTAACAAACCGAAGGTTTGTGGCAACTCTGCCACAAGCAAGTCTAACAGCACCATTTTTCCAATAGCATTTGCTCACTTCTTGTCTCTCTGTTACATTTTGGCAATTCTCTCAATATTTCATATGTTTCATTACTGTTACATTAGTTACAGTGATCTGTAACCAGTGATCTTTGATGTTACTATTACAGCTTGCTGAAGACTCAGATGGTGGCTAGCATTTTTGGCAATAGATTATTTTTTAATTAAGGTATGTTCATTTTTTTAGACATAACGCTATTGCACACTTAATAGACTACAGTATATTGCAAACATAACTTTTATATCCACTGGGAAATCAAAAAATTCATGTGACTCGCTTTATTGTGATACTCATTCTATTGTGGTGGTCTGGAATCAAACCCACAATATCTCCCGGTAATGCCTGTACTTCAAAGGTTAAATCTCCTGTGATGCAGTGTTTGGGAAAAACAGAAAAGCACTAGGAAAATGTTTACCAAAAAGGAATTTCATTTTCCTCTATACTAATGTTTATGTTCTCAGACTTTACTTACATAAGCAAGTCCTTGTGGTTTTTGCCAAAATACGAAGTAATTCACATGAAGAGCAAGCAAAAAGATTTGCCCAACAATTTGAAAAGAGGAGAACCAGGGGGTCATCATTTTACATTTAAAAATAATACCTCTGTCAAATGAGAGTTTATTTCAGCCAGAGCCTATTATTGACTGCAGGAGCAAACAGCTCGTTAAGAGGCAGTGATTACTATGGCATGCGGTCTGCTGAAACCTAGTGGGAAAGATAGGATTGAATTGTCTAAATGTTTCACCTGAAATTACATTTGATTATGACCCTCTTCAGGTTCTATACATTTACATTACAGCTAATTCCTACTTAATTAAAGGTGAGATGTGAAGCTTGTCAGAGTTCACAAGCCAGGTTTTAATGATTCCTCATATAAATAATTCATGTGGTCTCCAGAGCTAACAAGATAAGAGTATTTACTGTGAATTCTTCAGTAGCTCATTCAATGAGACTAACACAGAAGTAGTTGAGTTCAATTTTGTAGTTCCTCTTTCTGAATCCTATGCGTAGGTTCTAGAAGGATCCTTAGACTTACAGAAAGTAGACGTTGGATCTCTTCTCTCATTTCCTTTCCTACTTGCAATTCCTTCCAGCGTTTCATTATCTTCTTTTAGTTGTGAATTAGCTTGATATTGCTCTTCTCCCAGGAATATAAAACTGTAACTGCATTAGTTAATACAAAGTTGCATGTAACTGGGAAAAATGGTTGGAGGATAAGCTTTGGTAAAATATTTTTGGAGTACCAGAGGAGTCAAGAAGAGGACTAAGCATGTATTTTTTAATATTATAGCAGTCTGCCAAGGGGTACCAGTAATGGCTAGAAACATGGATGTTTACTGTTTTAATTATAGTGGTTGCTTCATTGGCCTTTGATATTAAATTCTGTTGCCCTTGTTGCCTGTAAAATGAAGGCAATGATTGTAACATGATTTTTTGTTTTGTTTCCCAGCTCCTTTAGGATTGCTGAGACTGGAGCCGAGCTACTTCCTCTGTTAAGATTTATCCACTTATCTATATCACTGCTAACATGGTTATCCTATAGATTAGGCAAGACTTTTTTTCCTTTTACTTAGAATTTTCCCAAAATTAGGCTAATGACCAGGTGTGATTCTGTACCATGTGTCACTCCTTATATAAATATATTCTAAGGTTGATCACAAAGTTGTCTTTCTTCAAATTTCCATAATCAGTAAATTTTACAAATCTCTTCCAAATTTAATTCATTTCTTAAATGGAAGGTCATTTTCATTCTTGCATATCTCTCCTGTATCATGGAGAACTGAAACAGAATAGCTTTCCAGGGAAGCAGTTTGTTTTCTTCGTCCAGTCATATTTTATCGGTCTCATAGACCTATTATTCAGTAAACAACAATATTCTTTATAATGCACATGGTAATAGAATAGCTATATAAACTTTCTCTTCTTTGTTTTCAGTATCCTGCTAATTACCATTCTACTTAGTGCATTTTTTTCCTCCGTGTCTTAGATTTAGAGGTCATTCTCTAAGCCAGATTTCTTCCTCCCCCTACAGGATTACCCGAGCGGAATTTTTAGTACTTAAAATGAGCTGTTCAATAACCAAGCATTTGACTTGACGGAACTGAGAAGGCAAGGTGGTAGTGGGGGATGGGTATGCCAGGAATTTGGTAGAGTTTGAAAGTCTTCTGACCTTTTAAGTACAAATAAATATTGCTCTTTAAAGAGTCTTATTTTCTCAGCATAACCCCTCACTTATTAATATTGTGGTAACTTAAAAAGTATCATATTAAATTTAAATTGCATTTTTGGTACTTTTGTCGCTTTTATTTACCCGGTACTCCTCTCTGCTTCATTATGGGAGTGGGACTGTGCATAGTAGGATGACTTTCACTGTACAATGCAAGGAGCCAGAGCAGCATGGACCTACTGGGAATAATTAGGGAAAATCTGCCAGGAAAGGAAGCGGGGAGATGATCCATGGAGGATTTTTCTAGGCTTTAAACATTTCAGTATTTTTTACTTATATAGACATATTTGATATTTTACAATTGTCAAAACCAAAATAAATGTATTACCTTTTTAAAGAAGATGATCCAAAATGAAAGCCTAAATTTTAACAACAGATGTAAGAAAATACTTGTTGTTCTATTCTTTATCATTATCATTTACCTAAACAAAATACATTATACACGTAAAACTACTTCATATTTTCTGAGGTTTGTTTATAGATTAGTATTATCAAATCTAAATGTCTTATTACTTGATTATTTAAACTTTTACCTTTATTCTAAAACTATCATTAATATTCTTGAAAAATGTATATTTATTAAAAGATACATGACTATTTGGTTGGATCATCTTTGACTATATCAAAATATACCGTTTTTTATCTCTTTAAGAACTCTCATCTTAGTTTCCTTTTAACTCTAAGGCTACATTAATAAAACTCATAGCCATTATCTATTGATTGTTTACCATATGACAGACACTGCTCTAAATACTTTTACTTACTATAATTCTCACAAAAACATCATAGTTAAGTCTAGCTAAGTCCTATTTTTATCCCTGTTTTGCAAATGAAAACCTTACAACAGGCAGAAAGGTTAAGCAACGTGGCATGACCACACAACTAGTAAGTGACAGAGGCCAAATTCAAATCCACATTGCCTTCCTTCACAGCCCTTATTCTTCATTCTGCTCCATCCTGGCTCCTTAAATAGAAGTTTGCCATTTTATGTCAGTCAAAAAATATTTAGCAAACATTTATTGTGCGCTCATAGTAAGGCATAGAATATTAAGGAATTTTTATATTGTGTTAAAGGGTTGAGAGTCTAATGGAAACTTACTGAAATAGGCACACAGAAAGACTATATGAATTGCAAGTCAGGGGTTACAATAGGAGCATAAATTCCTATAGGAGCAGTGGGAAATGAAGGAGTACTCTGGAAGGAATTCAATTTTTAGACACAAAATGATAGCAGCTAATGTGAATTGAAGGTAACTTACTGAGTTTGGGGAAATGGAAATGTCAGTAAGATGAGTTTTCATCAGTGTGGCAGATAACCATGTGTGCCCATCATTCCCTGCCTTTCCAATCCTTAGAAATCATGGGAGATATATTTTATTTTATCTTGTTTTATTTTAAAGAGTAAATCTCCAGCCACTCTGGAAAACAAGAAAGAGTGCCTACCATTAGCAGACCATTAACTTTGAAAGGCAAAAAGCAGGTAGGATTGGACTGTTAAAGAGAAGCATATTCTAAAGCATGCAGGAGAGGATTGCTCAGAAGGGGCAGGGGGTCTGGCTGCACATCAGCCACAGTGGATGCAATGCTAAGGAGGGACCTGGAGCCGTCAGCAGGGTGTTGAGTGAGGAGACTGCATAAAGAGCAGCAGAATAAATCAGCCCTTTCCCCTTTGCTTGCTTATGCCGAGTAGAGGACAGCTGATGCTGTTAACTACAGCCCAAGGCCGTGAACGTGGGGCTTTAGCTAGAGGCAATGTGGTGGGTAGGTAGCTAGTGACACCCAGGAAAAAATGGGACGCCCCACTTCCTTAAGAAAAACAACCAGCATACCCTGCCTGTCAGTATGTCCCTGACCTCTATGACAGGTAAACAGAAAATTCCAAACAAAGATAAAGAGCCAGGAATTACCAACCATTTGAAGGTAACCCATACCATAAAGAAGACACCAAACACAACAAAGGGAATCAGTACCTAAGGAAAGCAAGTTAATAGAGCTAACAAAAGTCTTTAAAATAATACAGTCAGTAGCCCCAGAAAGAGAATACTGGATCCATAAAAATAATTATAGATATGAAAAACTTAAAATATAATTTTTGAAATATTAAAAATATTCAGTAAATGAGTAGAATTGTACAGTGGACCTAAAAACAAATTAAAAACAAAAGCTTAAAAACAAATTAGTGAGGTGACAGATCAAATGGAGGAATTCTCCCAGAATATAACACAAAAAGACAAGTAGATGGAAAGCATAAAAGAAAAGAGAGAGGGAATATAGAACCAGAAGTTTCAATATCTATTACATAGAAACAGTGAAAGGAAAGAAGAAATAAAATGGAGGAGAGAAAACAATAAAAGAAATAACAGACTGAAGGTGTGTATCTTCAAATAGGATTGGACTGTTGAGTACAGAGAGGAATGACCAGTAAATGACCAATGCCTAGATAGAGAGATAATACAAAACCTTGCAGAAAAAATTAGTTACCTAAAAAGAATGGTAATCAGATTGCAATAGTCTGCAATGCCGTATTTGTCATATATGCTATATATACTGAATGTATCACATATGCATGTGCATGTGTGCATGTCTGTGTGTGTATGTTTGTATGTATGTAATTAGTAGATGCTGTGGAGGGCCACTTAGACTCCCCTCTGCCCTTCACGACTGCAGTGCCCATTTCCCAGCTCTGGAAGTGTTGGCTGCTGACTGTAATACAATAAGTCCCTCTCCAGACATTTCTCTCTGCCAAAGAAAGTCATCTGCCCAAGGACATGCCCCCTTCCCTGGAATGGCATATGTCCAGTGACTTGTCAATTTAGAGAGATAAAGGTCTGACCCCTTTGCTTCAACTGAGGAAAACTCTGAAGCTCCAGAGCTTCTTGTAGGATGATCTGGGGCAACTGTTGTAACTGCATTGAACTTCAACTTCTCTCTCTGCCTAATCCTGTTTTCCTCACTTCCCCACAGTAAACTTCCCTGAAGCCACTCCCCAACGAACTTCCTGCATGCAAATCTCCACCTCAGAGTTGGTTTCCCGGAGAAATGCAACCTGTGACAACATTCTTTTCCACTACCCATGAGACATTCACTATAATTGACTATGTATTAGGATGCAAAGAAAATCTCAACAAATTCCTTCAAAAGAAGAACAAAGAGACTGCCTTCTCTGACCACAGTACAACACCCACCCACCGCCTACACACACACATGAACATCTTTTGAGTTCAAGTGCTGTGCGTGTAGCAGACACCTACAAGAAAATATTTTAATGAACATGGTGATTTCCAAATAAAAGTGGGTAGAGAATAAGTTCTTATGAAGCAGTTTAATCAAAGTGAGTCACTTTAAAGTTTTCCCCCCATCTGAAACAATAAGGAAAGGAAAATAAGTACTCACCTTTCATTCACCTCTCATAATTTTACAAAGTACATCTTTTTTCACAGAATGGCAGCTTACCACCACGTAAGTAGAGTAGATGTTTAATATTGGGTACTTCATTCCCAGGAAAATTATGGAGAACAGAATGAAAGTAATGAATATGAAATAAAATATAAGGTCATCCTTATTTCTTAGTTTATCAAAATGTTTTTTCTTAAACTTGATACACTTATAACTGACATTTGATAGAAACCTTGGAAGTAAGACTCAATAAATAAACCCATGCCTTTAAAATTGCTTCAGTGACGGAATCACGGGTGTGAACGCTGCTCAGCATCCTTGCACCATACGCTACACCTGTCATAATTTTTGGTGATTTCCATATTCATACGGGTAATCCATTCCATACGTTACCTTTCCATCTGTTGTCCTCCTTTCTTGTAACCTTCTTGCCCTCCACCTGACCTCAGCCATGGTTATATCTTAAAACCGGTCATTATAAATATCTATAACCCCCTCTCTGTGCACCTCCAGTAATTCCAATTTCAGGTATCCTATCTCTTGACTTTCCAGCTCACTTCTTATAACACACCGATTTCCATAATCATCCCATCCCACTAGGAGCTCTAATCCATTGACCTACCTTTTCATTGTCTCTAACCCCCCCTCCACCCCCCAGGGCCTCACTTACTTTCATCCTCAATTAAAATTTCTTTTGTCTATCATTATCATTGTTTCCTTACATACAGTTTCAGCCCCCTTACCCCTCTCTTACTTTGTTGTTTTCTCTTGGTAAAACCCCAACCCCTCAGGGCTTCCCTGGTGGCAGTGGTTGAGAGGCCCGAGTACTGCAAAAAAAAAAAAAAAAAAAAAAAAAGAACCCCAACCCTCATTAAATTCAGCCTTCTACCTAACCTTTGCCTGCACCCATGACTGGAGAGCACTCAGGCGTCCTGAACGATCTCCCTTTACCTTCATGATCATTAACCTCAAGAGGGCCCTCAGTGCTGCCGAGCAGTCACATTCATTTTTCTAGTCCATTCACGCTTCTCCTCTCTTAAAATGTCTTGTACCTCCTTTTCTGTCCTCAGATCCCCCAAACCTCTTCCCCATCCTTCCTCTCAGCTGGTGACAATCTTGCTGACTTTTTCACTGGAAAATAGAATGAGTCAAAAACATAAAGTCTAGAGGGAACTTTAGAGATGTTCTATATCTTGTTTAAGATGGTGGTTGCTGAGTATATACATTTGTCTAAATTCATGGGGCAGTGCAGTTAAAACCTATGCATGCTATCATATGTAAGTCACATCTCAATAAAAGCTAAAAATAGAGAAAGAACTTCCATAAGTTCCAGCCACTGCATAAACCCACATAGCTATAACTGGGCCCATGTACTGTCTTGATGCTCAGGGTGAATGTTCCACACTCTTAGATATAAGGCCAACTCCTCTACTTTGTCACTTGCTTCCATCACTCCAGCAATTCTCTCTTCTCCTTTCTGTTTCATCAGTTTTTCCCTTTGTTCGATGATTCCTATCAGCCTGGAAAGGTATTATTATTTCTCCCACTTTAAAACAGCATCCCCTCCCCCTCAAAAAAAGAAAACCCTCTCTTTTTTTAAATATCTTTATTGGAATATAATTGCTTTACAATGTTGTTAGTTTCTGTTGTACAACAAAGTGAATCAGCTATATGTATACATATGTCCCCATATCTCCTCCCTCTTGAGCCTCCCTCCCACCCTCCCTATCCCACCCCTCCAGGCGGTCACAAAGCACCGAGCTGATCTCCCTGTGCTATACGGCTGCTTCCCACTAGCTATCTGTTTTACATTTGGTAGTGTATATATGTCAAAAAAAAGCACATGTCAACAAAAAAGCATATGTCAACAAAAAAGCATATGTCAACAAAAAGCACAAATGCTACTGTCTCACCTTGTCCCAGCTTCCCTGTCCTCCCCTGTGTCCTCAAGTCCATGCTCTACATCTGCGTCTTTCTTCCTGCCCTGCCACTAGGTTCATCAGTACCATTTTTTTATATTCCATATATGTGCATTAGCATACGGTATTTGTTTTTCTCTTTCTGACTTACTTCACTCTGTATGACAGACTCTAGGTCCATCCACCTCACTACAAATAACTCAGTTTCGTTCCATTTTATGGCTGAGTAATATTCCATTGTATATATGTGCCACATCTTCTTTATCCATTCATCTGTCGATGGGCACTTAGGTTGCTTCCATGTCCTGGCTATTGTAAATAGAGCTGCAGTGAACATTGTGGTACGTGACTCTTTTTGAATTATGGTTTTCTCAGGGTATATGCCCGGTAGTGGAATTCCTGGGTCATATGGTAGTTCTATTTTTAGTTTTTTAAGGAACCTCCATACTGTTCCCTTTCTCCACACCCTCTCCAACATTTAATGAAAAACCCTCTCTTGATTCTACTTCCCTCTCCAGTTACTGCTCCATTTTTCTCCTCCCCTTTGCAGTAAAATTCCTCAACGTAGTTGCCTGTATTCACTTGTGCCCATTCTTCCTCTCTGATTCTCTCTTGAAACCACAATAATAAGTCTTTAGCTTTTCTCCACTCCTCAGAAACTGCTCTCGTCAAGGATATCAGTGACTCCACGTGGTCTAGTGGCCAGTTCTCCGTCTTTAACCCTGTGACTTTTTTTTTTTTTAATTTATTTTCTTTTTGGCTACATTGGGTCTTGCTGCGGGCAGGCTTTCTCTAGTTGCAGCGAGTGGGGGCTGTTCTTCTTCGTTGAGGTGTGTGGGCTTCTCATTGCTGTGACTTCTCTTGTTGTGGAGCACGGGCTCTAGGCACGCAGGCTCAGTAGTTGTGGTTCACAGGCTCTAGAGTACAGGCTCAGTAGTTGTAGCACACGGGCTTCGGTGCTCTGTGGTATGAGGGATCTTCCCATACCAGGGATTGAACCTGTGTCCCCTGCATTGGAAGGCGGATTCCTAACCACTGTGCCACCAGGGAAGTCCTAACCCTATATGACTTAACATTTGACACTGTTGATAACTCTCTGTCCTTGACATTTTTCTTCACTGTCTTCTAGGAAAGGATGCTGCTGCATTTCTTCTTACCAAGCTGGCCGTTCCTTCTCAGTCTTCTTTGTTCATCTCTCCTCATCTCCTTGACTTTTTAATGACATGGTGTCCCTGTGCTTCCTCTCCTTTGTTTATACTCACTGCCTTCATGATCTCATCTAACCTGTAACTTTACATACCATACATATGCTATTGACCCCCAAATTGTTATTTGCAGTGTGGAACACTCCTCTGAACTCTAGTCTCAGCCAATCATGTATTTGACACCTTCACTTGGATGTCTAATGGAACCCAAACTTAATGCATTCAAAACCAAAATCTGGGGGACTTGCGTTACCAGGTGAAGACTTATTATAAAGTTATAATAATTAAGACAGCATAGATGTAAAAATAGACAAAAAGTCCAATGGAATCAAATAGTAAAGCAAGAAACAGACCCATACATCCAGGGAAACCTTTCATATAACAGAGCTATCAATCTCATTGGAGATTGCGGGGGAAAGAGAGAAATAACTCAAAAAATGGTGCTAGGGCAATTAAATAGCCATATGGGGAAAATGAAAATGGACATCTTCCTCACATGATAGCCAAAGTCAGTTCTAGATGGATCAAGAACTTAGTGTGGAAGGCAAAACTTTGAAGATTTTAGAAGACAATAGAGATGAGTATCATTATGCACTTGGAGTAGGGAATAATTCCTTAAGAAACAAAAAGCACAAATCGTAAATTGATAAATTTAATTTCATTAAATTTTAGTATTTCTGGTCATCAGAAAACATAAAGAAAACTCAAAGACAAGCTACATATTGGGAAAAGATATTTGCATCATATATAACTGACAAAAATTTAGAATTCAGAAGGTATTAAGAATAACAAAAGGAAAAAGAATAACCCAATAGAAAAATGGAAAAAAGTCAAGAATAGGCATTTTACAGAAAAGGATATATATGAAAAGACACTCAATTTCTTTAGTTATCAAGGAAATTCGTACTAACACAATGAGATACCATCTCACGCTTGCCTAATGGCAAAAGTAAAAAGTCAGCCACTATCAAATGCTGGCTTTGGTATGGACAGTGGGAATTCTTGTGCATTGATGGTTGAGGGCAAATTGTTACAGCCATTTATGAAAATAGTGACAGTACTTAGCAAAACTGAATATGTATGTGCCCCCAAGATTACAGAAAAACTCTTGCACATGTGCACCATGTACAAGAATGCTTGTAGCAGAATTGTTTGTGATCGTGTGTGTGTGTGTGAGTGTGAGCGTGAGCGTGTGTGAGGAGAGAGAGGTGGGAGGACAGAGAGGTGGGGAGAGAGAGAGAAGAAATTAATTGAATGTCAATCATCAGGAAAATGGATAAAGTATGCTCTATCATACATTGGAATATATATGATAATAAAAACAAATGAATTACAGTTACACATATTTACATGGACAAATATGAAAAACTGCCTTGAAAACTAAGTAAAACAAGGGAATATTTAAGTAAAATTGATATTAATGGTAACCTCTGGATGGAGATAGGGATGGGATGGAATGAAGATAGAGCACACCGGGACCTTGAAAGTTATTGTAATATTATTGTAATTCAGCTTAATAGTGGGCACACAGGTATTTGTTTCATTATTATTTTTAAATATGTGTAGTAAATGCCTTTTTTGTATGTATATTTCAAAATCAAAATAGGATTTTAGAAAATTTTTAACTTAGAAAAACAGACTATTAAGTAGGTCATTGATACTCCCACATCTTCAATTTTTTTTTTTTTTCCTGTACGCGGGCCTCTCACTGTTGTGGCCTCTCCCGTTGCGGAGCACAGGCTCCGGATGCACAGGCTCAGCGGCCATGGCTCACGGTCCCAGCCGCTCCGCGGCATGTGGGATCTTCCCGGACCGGGGCACGAACCCGTGTCCCCTGCATCGGCAGGCGGACTCTCAACCACTGTGCCACCAGGGAAGCCCACATCTTCAATTTTTTTTAACCTCTTGTTTCTTTTACCCAAAATTTTATGAGTTATTTGTAACCATTTTTTTCCCTTAAATGTAAGATAACACTAAACTGATACAACTGTAACATTTTAAAAAGTCTTTTGCAATCAGTGCCATCAAACTAGTTCATTTTAAATTAAATTGTTAGGATCTCTCTTGTCTTTATAAAATACAAGTCTTTCACAATAATGAGCTGGGTTCATATTTATGTGATTCCCATAATCTGTTGATAAAAAGAGATATAATTATTATTGCCCTCGACATAGATTACAGTGGACTTTACATTGGGCCAGAGAAAAAGCTTTATGAGTGAACTGAGAATTTTCATTGCTCAGTTTTCATGCATTCATCCTGTTTCCAGGAAAAATCATTACCAACAATGTATACATGTACATGTAATGAATAATTAATGAACGTATTTCGTACAGCTGGTGTTTTTTTTTTAAATTGACACTACATGGCTGACTTTAATCTATATGTGAATGTGTATTTATTTAATAGGAAATTGCCCGGCATTTACGCCCTGGAACCCTCCGAGCAATCTTTGGTAAAACTAAGATCCAGAATGCCGTCCACTGCGCTGATCTACCAGAGGATGGCCTATTAGAGGTAAGATGAAGAAGGGTAAGCATCCTATTTATATTTCAAACTCATAGATAATCTCAGCAGGTCTAGTGTGTAAGGAACCTTTTAATACTCTTGGAGTACAATGTTCTTTGGCCATCGGATAACTTCAGACTGCAACTTTAAAAGACCAAATTGTAGGATGCTGTAGTAATGGGGCAGTCTTCAAAGAACTAAGGTATTTTTCTGGTTGGCATATAGTATGGTTTAAAAACTTAAAAAGTAAAAAGCTATAGCATTGATTAAATAATGTGAAATTTATTTAAAAATCAGGTAAAAACACCATTACCTTAGGTTTCTAGTCATGATTTATCAATGAAATTGTGCAATGTGATAGCATTAAAAGTAATAGCTACCATTTTAACTTAGAAAAACAAAGACTGTTTTGACTTTTTATATACCAGGTTCTATAATAATTATGATAAATGCTTTGTATAAATTATGTTTTTAATCTCCACAGCAACTCTGATAGGTTGGCATTATCATGTCTGTTTTATCAGAAAAATGAAATTGAGACTCAGAGAGGTTATATAACATCCTCAAATCAAACAGTTAATAAAGGACGAGGCCATATTTTGATTTCTCGTCTGTGTAATTAACATAACATAAGAAACAATGAAAAGAATTATAAGAAGATATAAGTGAAAAATTGATGTGGTTTGGGATTAAGAAAGTCACTTCACAGCCAAGGGAAGGAGGCCTTAAAGAAAAGATTGGTATTTTTAACTTCTTATAGTTTTGTGTCAGGAGGAGCTAAATGAAATTAAAAGACAACTGATAAATTTAAGTGATTAAAGCATGAATGACAAAAATGATTGATATCCTTAATACATATTTATTTTAGTGAGTAATATGTTTTATATCAAATCTATCAGTCGTTTTTTTGTGTGTGTGTGTCTTTAAAGCCTTTCCCAATATTTCATTTCATTATCTTGCACTGAAATATTCAACTAGCCTGGAAAGCCTGGAATTAATTTGCTGAATGGTGTGAGGTATGGGTCCAGTCAGCTGTCACAACATTGCTTATTAAATCCTTTTATTCTTTCATTGTTATTTCTCATTTATTGAATACTTATATACACCTGTGCCTGTTTCGAACTTTCAGTTTTATTCTATTGGTCTGTGCCAGCAAAATACTATTTTTATTATTGCACTTTATACTTTTAAAAAGTTTTCTTGGTTATTCTCTTAAATTTATTCCTCCAAATGAACTTTACATGAGTTTACCAAGTTCTTTAACGTAGCGGTCCCCAGCCTTTTTGGCGCCAGGGACCAGTTTAGTAGAAGACAATTTTCCAATGGACTGTGGGGGGAGGGGGAGGATGATTCAGGCTGTAGGCCGAGTGATGGGGGGCAATGGTTCAGGCGGTAATGCGAGCTGTGAGTAGTGATGGGGAGTGGCAGATGAAGCTTTGCAGCTTGACCGCTGCTCCCCTCCTGCTGTGCTGCCCGGTCCCTAACAGGCCTCGGACAGGTACCGGTCCGTGGGCCAGGGGTTGGGGACCCCTGCTTTAACCCACCCCCACAAGATGCCATTGGAACCTTGACTGACATTACAGTATGTTTATAAATTAATGTGGGTGTGACATAACTATAATAATAGTTCTCCAGCTGTGTATGTGGTATGCCTCTTCTTTTATGCCTCTTTTTTTATATGGGTCTTAGACATATAGCCTATTAAATTTATTTCTATGAGTTTTTGTTTTAGTTGCTATAAAGAGTGACTTCGCTACCTCCATTAAGATTTTCTGTCATAATCCAAGATGTTAATCTGCTAAAATCTTATCCAAACTGCACCGTAGTATGAAATGTAGACATGCATACTTCTGAAACATAAAACTGTAACAAATTTTATTTTTATTACACAAAGGATTAAATATTTACTTTATACTTTAACTTATTTTATAAATATTCCCTTTACCTTCTGATAACTTAGGACCTATAGGTGAGGCTTGAATTCAGACTGTTGTTCAGGGAAATTGAAAAATTATTAACCGTGAATTTTATGCCCATTAAAAAATGTTACTGAAGGTATGCTTGTGATTTTGCTCATACAATTTGAAATAGATATTACTGCCTGCAGTTTACAGAGCCATTTTCTAAATGATTAAAATCTTTCTAACCAAACTACACAGGAGATTTAATTGCAAATTAATGCCTGTGTGGTTCAGAGAATTAATCAAAAACGGAAGTTAGAGCTCCAGCAGCCTCCTTTCACCTTGCTGATGATTCATACTTGATGTGCCCTGGAATAAGTCACTTTCCATGCCTCCCTTCTCTTATCAATAAAATGGAATTAAGAGTGCTGATACTATCAAGGGATGTTCTGTTAGTTAGGGGTGAACTATTTGCAGATTATCACTTAGCTTTAAATGGTAAAATTTTATTAAAACAAAACAAAACATTATGAGGCCCAAAGAATTATCTGCTCATAGGTTTTTAAAGTGAAATTTAAAGTGACACAAAGACAAGCTCTCTGATCAGGGAAGCACTTTGTACTTAGATCTACTATTCATTAAAGGAACATCCTTTAGATGTAGAGTGACCATGAAATGTATCGCCCAATCTAGAATTAATCAGCCAGGATGTTAGGCCAAAAGGTATAAACAAGAACTGTCATCAGCACACTGGTGTCATGGGTTCCCTAATTATATGGCAAGAAGGGAAAAAAGGGAGCAACCTACTTCTCCTTTTTCTCATGTGATGTTTACTGACCTAGGTTTTTTGTGTCATATGTGTACAGCTCAGAAAGTATGGTTTCCATTTATATTTTGTCACCATCCATGATTTTATTTACTTACTCTTAACAGCAAACAGTTACAGAGTGTGTTTTACTTGCTAACATTGTGATAGGATTTCAAAATCAAGCAAGATATTTCCTCTGTCCTCAATGAGCTCAGAAAGTTTTAGAGGTCAAGGATCTTAGCATGAATATTGAAATCTGATTTCATTACATGCTGCTGTTGTGACACAGCCACTTTTGTGGTTATAGGGAAAAATGACAGCATCTGTATAGTATGAGACATTCTAAGATGTTATTTTGCTGGTAACATGCACTGAGACTCTATTGGTAGTAATTATGAAGATCTTAAATTTGTGCTTTAGAGAAAGCATTAGTGGAAAAAATGTTTAGCTTAACTTGTAATAAAGAAATACTCGTTTTCCACTAATGGAAAAGAATTTTTAAAGTATCAGTGCCCACTTCTGGTAAGGTTACAGTAAAATAGATACCCTCGTATTGCTGGTGACAGCTATGTGACAGCAGGTATTGAAAGCCATGGGGTTTTTCCATACACATTGTCCCAGAATTCTACTTCTTAGAATCTCTCCAAAGGAGCAGGAATAGAAGCAGGACTACTAAATGGAAAGTTTTCTGCACAGATGTTCACTTAAGAAATATTTGTGGTAATTAAAATTGGAGATAGGGTGCATGTCTAAAGATATATCTGATGTTCTTTCCTCTGATTAGGCTTCCATGACACCCGTAGTCTGCATCGGAGGCTCATCTGTGTGTTTTCATAGCGCTTTGCTTTCCTCTAATACAGTAGTGTAGTCAAGAGTCAACATAGATCTGTACTCCAGGGTGAGTGACTTATTTCATTGTGCCTAGGATTCCTCATTCTGTAAAAGGAAGATGATAGCAGTGCCTGACCTTTCAGGTGGCATAGTGTCTAGCACACAGTAATTGCTGAACAAATGATAACAATTATATTATTATTATTATTACAGCACATTTTGTTGGCTTGTAGATATTTCCCCATGAGACTTAGTGCTCATAGGGAAGAGATTCTGTCTTGCCTGGCCTATAAAAACTTTAATAAGTCATTTTTGAAGGAAAAGACAGAAGAGTTTGGTTAAATAAATTGTAGTTCATGTACTCAGTACCAAAGTATGTAACCTTTTTTCTTTAAGGTTGATAAATGAAGACTCTGTAGCAGTGGTTTCTAGCCTTGGTTGCATGTTAGAATCACCTGAACAGTTTTTAAAATACTGATGTCCAGACCCACCTTTAAAGATCCTAATTTTTTTAAAAAAGTAATTTCAAGCTTAGTATACAAAACTTTTTAAAAATAAATGTCTGGTATTAAGTTGCCAACATAATGTCCCATTTTTCTGAGTACTTTAGTGTGTATTTTTAACATACAGGGACATTTTCCTACATAACCACATCACAAGCATCTAAATTAGGAAATTAATGTTGATACATTACCACTATCGAATCTTCAAACTCCATTCAAGTTTTGCCAGTCAGTAACCAAGGGATCTTTGTAGCAAAAGGGTTCAGGTCAGAATCATGCATTGCATTTGGTTTTCCCCTTACTTTCTTACAATCTAGAGCAGTTCCTCAGATTTCCCTTGACTTTTGTGACCCTGACACCTTTGAAGATAATAAGTAGAGATTCTAATTCAATTGAGTCATTCATTCCTTTGCTCATCAGAAACTTTTCTAGATGGCTTGCATCTACAGTTCAAACAAGATACTGACATATTTATTTTATTGTATGGCATATACTCTTTATGCAAAGGCATTTGTTGGCTTTCCGTTGTCCATGAAAATGTGTGATGCCTTTTTGATGCTGTGACTCCGCATTGTGTCTTCCTCCCCTCTATCCCCTTCAGCATTAGCCCCCCTCTCACCCATGTCACTGATGATACTTCTGAGGGTCAGTTTTACTTTCTTCTTGCTTTCTTTATCTCTCCCAAAGCTTTATTGAAAAAATATATATATTCCTCTGCCTTTCATTTTACTTCTGTAGTCTGTTCCCAGGACTGTCTTTCTCTGATTATCTTCAACACTTTACATGTACTGTAATTGAAATTCTCAAAGTTGCCTAATAGGTATATGGTAGAAAATTCAAGTGTGTTTGAATTTTGAATTCTGTACACCAAAATGATACATTGGTCATTCATCCAGATTCATCAGTCATTCATCCAGATATTTACATTTTTTTAAAACTAAAAACAGCACTGGGGACATAGCAATAAACAGGGTATGCATAGCTCTTGGCTTTACGGAGCTCACCTTCTAGGAGATAATAATCATAGTAATTGTTTTCTAGAATGATGAAAATATGGGTCTTTCCTCTGTTTTTCTTTTCCAAATGTTCTATAACTTGGTTATATCACTTCTGTGGTTGTAAAATAAAAATTTAAGAAATATATAAAATATTTAATTGTATGTATGACTAGTCAATCAAAACAAGTCTGAATTTGGATATGTAATTATTTCTGCATTGATTCTTGTTCTGGTACACTCTAGAAAAAAAAGAATCAAGCATTTACCAGAAATAAACATAGGTGTATAGTTTATAAGATGATTGGACAGGGCTGGATTTCTTGGCTGTGGTTAGTGTAGGCCTCTGAACACTAATACTCATAATTTATCTTTAGTTTTAGTTTCTGTGTTGAATGAAGAGTTATGATTTTTACTAGTACATTGTCCAAGAGGGAACAACTTGTACAAGGACAAGAGCAAATAGCTTTCTCTTAGAGATCTAAAAATAGTTTAGTAAGGCAGGGGCTTTGAACTTGACATGGAAAATGACAAGAGATAAGGGTTGAAAAACCAGCAAGGGCCCTGTAAAGTCATATTAAGACGTCTGAACTTTATCCAGAGGGCAATAGAAACGTTTTACACAGGGGATTAGCACAATCATCCCTATGTTATAGGCGTCACTCTGGCTGCAGTGTGGAGAGCAAATCAAAGCGGGGTTGGGAGGGAGACAGACCAGGGAGAAGGCTATTAAGATAATTCAGGGAAAGATTCTGGTAGTCTGAACGGCTATGACAGTTTGGATAGCCAGAAGCAGGAAGTGTCAAAAGACTTTTAGGGGGGTAGACGTGACAGCCCCAGAGACTGACTGGATGTGAAGGATTAACACATCCAAGGAGAAGGAGACTAGATTAACTCCTATCTCCAAGTGAAGATGGTGGTACAGAGACTACCATCCTTGTGATGCTAAAATTTCTGGAAACCAAAGTTTTTTCATAAGCTTGAGGGCAAAGCCTAACCTGATCCTCCCTCGGTATCCACAGGGGATTGTTTCCAGGATACCAAAATCTCTGGATGCTCAAGTCCCTTATGTCAAATGGCATAGTATAATCCCCCCTTTGTACCCGTGAATGCAGAACCCACATATATAATTTTTATATAACTCATTTAATGTGACTGTTCACACTGCTGAAGAAATATTAATGTATTAAATAGTGGGGGCACTTCCCAGATTCTTTGTATAATATATCCCAGGATGGTTGTGAGAACTACAGTTATCACCTCTGTGTTCCAGGCTTGAAAAAGGGGAAGAGCAGGGGACAAAAGGTGGAAAATGCCAGCTCAGCCAGCACCCTCCTCCCCACCCACTTTAAAAAGCTTTTCCAGAAGCCCCAGCCAACAACTTCTGCTTATGATTTAGTTGCTGGAATTTCATTCTACAAGCACCCCCTCCTTCAAGGGAAGCCGGTAAATGGAGTTCTGTTAGTTGAGAATCATTAGTACCTCCAGCGAAATCAAGTTTCTGCTAGAACGCAGAAAGGCAGGACGAGCACTGGAGAGGTGAGGAGCAGTATCTGCCGTAGGAGGTCAACAGGGTAACGGGTATTTAGCCAGGGACCGGCTTTCTGGTAGAGTTGGCCCCTGCCCTTCCCTAGTATGGTCGTTCTCAAGCTCCTCCCCTGATGAGCAGCATCTGCATCACCTGAGAACTTGGTGGGAATGAAATTCTCTGGCCCCACCATAGAGCTATGGACTCAGAAATTCTGGGGATCGAGCCCAGGAATCTGTATTTTGATTCTGATGCCCCTAATGTTTGAGAACCACTGCCCTAGTGCAGTGGTTCCCAGCTGATGGCACGCGTCAGTATCACCTGTGGAATTTTTTAAACTA
Source organism: Leucopleurus acutus (assembly GCF_964270905.1). NCBI lineage: Eukaryota > Metazoa > Chordata > Mammalia > Artiodactyla > Delphinidae > Leucopleurus > Leucopleurus acutus. The sequence continues at coordinate 67,726,110 of NC_139143.1, forward strand.
CATGAGCCTGGAGCTCCATCATAGAAAGTTCTGGGTTAAGTAGGTCTTGGATGAGCTTCCTGTATCTGTAGTTTTTAATGTTGCAGGTGATTTTGATATAGCTAACAATTAAACTACCATTTGGAAACCACTGCCCTTCAGACTTTTTGGAAAAAGTTGGTCATGATTCTGCTTTTGAGGGAAACCTAGACCCTGTGGGCAAGCCAGCAAAGGGATTATTTTGCTTGGAAGATTCAGTGAGAATTGGAAATAGGAACAACCTCTGAAATTTGAGGGGATCTGTAGCCTCTGTCAATGGATTCAGCTGCAGCCAAAGGTTATTACACTCCCAAGGGAGTCCCAGTCTCTGATCTTTGGCTTCCCAGGAAGAAGGCAGCCATGACTTGGTTGAGGACCTGGGTTTCTTGGGGAAAGGCTCAATGTTGAGGCTGCCAAAATGCCCCTCCAGGAGTAACTAGAGGCCTGGGGTACATGTGTGTGTACATGTGAGTGTTGATTCATGCTAAGGCTGACAAGGACAGAGGCCCTGGGTCTCTCACAGCTGAAAACAGTTCTCAGATCCTTCACATCTGCACCCGCAAATTAGCTTGGGCATGTGGTTCACAGCTGTGCCAGGAACTAAGTCATGTCTTTCCACCCTGCTGGTTGTGTAAGTACCTTGAGGGCCTGGACCTCTCATAGATTTTTGTCTCTCTAGCTCCTTCCTTCCATATTGCAGGCTTTTAGTCAATGTCTGTTGAGTCAGTGCAGGGGGGAACCGGGAGAAGGTATCATGAACGGGGTCAGTGCATCTTCATCCCCCTTTCTCTCTTCATATGGCTAAAAAGTCACAGCCTGATGAGGGTGAGCCCTACTTTCAAGGGCCACACCCACTATTCCCTCCACTTACCAGTTGTCAGAAAAGTCTACTGCTGCCAGCGTCTTTTATTGCTGACTGTGTATGCAAGTCAAACCTGATACATGTGCATGTGGAAAGCTGATGGTTTGCATAGAATTTTCTTCCTTCTCAAACATAATATTTCAAAGTCTCTACATTAACCTTAAAAACATCCTGAAAATATAAGAAGCATTAGGCTATCAAATTATAATTCTTTACAGTCCAGTTAGTATTTCATCAGAATTGGTTATTTTCTTGGATAAAAGAATCTGTAAGGCACAATTTCACGTTCCCTCCTGTATTCTGCCATATGTGGAGCTCATGTTCCTTGCTAGATTACTTCAGTTACTTTCACCCCAGACAGTCCTCACACTATCTCAGTAATAAATGGATCTCCAATATTTCCCTCATTTAGCATAGGTAGGAGTTTAATTTTTTATTCAAGACAGCAGGTCTCTATTAATAAAGTGCTGGAATAATTTATCCTAAACAGTCATAATACCTGTTTACTTCATGGAAATTTCTATAGACATTAATACTATAATAACCATGCAATCATTATAATGACTGAAACGACATTGCACAAAGGGAGTTCACAGGTCCACAGGTCTTTCAGTTCCTCAAATACAGCCTCAGCTCCAACTTTCTTTAGATTGACTGACTTCTCATTCTGAAGAATAATTAGCCTAATCACCTAAGGTCTGTATTTAGCATTATTTTTCCCACTTTGAATAGGCACTTATGAAGTCATTCACTGTAGACTCTAGGAAATAAATCTAGATTAATTCCTTTGGAAATATTGATTAATTAATAACTATGGAAAATCCATACAAAATAAATAAGATGAAGAATCACTGGACATTACAGGGGCATTTAAAAATCTCCAGGTATTTTGTCTCAGCACTTTTTCATCTTCCCTACCTAGTTGGAAGGTTGAGTGGTTCTCAAACTTTAGCAGCAGCGGAATCCAGTAGAGCGCTTTTTAAACACACAGATTGCTGGTCTCCACTCCAAAGTTTCTGATTCAGTAGATCTAAATTGCATTTCTAAAGAGTTTCCAGTTAACACTGATGCCATGGGTCCAGAGCCCCACACTTTGAGAACCATTGCCTTAGGCCAAAAGTCACTGCACACGCGTACTCTGTTAGGTCAAGTTGTTGTCTTGGTTAATTGTTCTCAGACATGGAATTTCAAAGACTAGGGACATTTCCAAAACTAAACCAAGCAATGAGCAACAGTAACAAAGCCCACATTGGGGATAGGCATAACAATCAACTTTAAAAAGTTGACCAAATGAGAATATTTAAAATAATTGTTTCTGGGAATTCCCTGGTGGTCCAGTGGTTGGGACTGCACACTTCCACTGCAGGGGGCACAGGTTGCATCCCTGGCCAGGGAACTAAGATCCCATAAGCTGTGTGGCGTGGCCAAAAAAAAAAAAAATTGTTTCCCATCATCACTACCATTTTGTTTTGAAAGGACATTTAATTGCCAACATCATTTAATTGCACAATAATGGCCTGTCTCTTCAACTGGATAAATTTAGCTTTACTCAAAGCTCACTTTATTGCTATGACACACCAAGGGCACGATAGTAGAAGCAGTCTGCTACAGGTACAGACAAAATGTGGTTGCATTTTCTGTAGGTACTTTTAAAACAATAGTAGAATCCACTAAAAGTTTGTCTGCTTTTTATCTACCCTGTACAGGCAGTTCCAATGTCAGTAAGAAAATACTGTCCCCTCCTCAGAGTGGACTACTCCTGCCAGCCCTTGGTTCATCACTGCTTTAGTGCCCTGATTTCTCCCATTTTGCTAGAGAGCAGTGAAATGTCATCCCGGCCCCATCCCATAGCACCTGCAGAGTGGTGACAGGAGCCACTGGGCTAAGTTACATGTGATTATGGAGCCTTTGGATTCCTTATTTTACTCAAACCCGATATGAAAAACATGTATCATGTTTCTTAGGTCAAAGAGGAATATAATTATTTGAGATTTCTTTCGTACTGAGTGATGATTCTATGCATATTAAAGAAAACTGTACAAAATTTAAAAACACATGTAAAAACAAAAAGCCTTTCTAATTTGTTGGAGAGGTAGAGTCTTCTAACACTTATACTACGTAGGCTCAAATATGATGATATAGGTGTGAATATAAAAAAAAAACTTTAAGTATGACTAGCAAAGGGAGAATAATCTAATTCAAAGTAGAAAGCCAGAGATTTTTCTTATAACTTTGAGTCCTTAAACATCATATGAAGAATTAAAAAATAAATTTCTCTTCTTAATCCATGACTCATTTTTAAGTTAACTGAAACACATGTGCGTACATTTTATTTCGTTCATTCACTGATGATAATGTGCGATCATTTGATTAGGTATTATTTTGAGGACACAAGTATTATATAGTCCCAGCCTTTAAGGAGTTGAAGCGTTGGTGATATCGTGGTTAGCATAGCTGCCTTCCAAGGAATTGAAAATTTAGCTAGGAAAACAAGATAAATACACATATACAGTTAAATTGTAATATAAAATTAAACATCAGCATAAGAGAATGTGGTCAGGCAGTGAGGGTATGATGAAATGTCAGGAACAGACAGTAAGTATGGTGAGAGTATAATGGAGAGCAGTGTGACGGTGGCTGAAGGGATCAGGGGAATTTCATTAATGAAATTGCACTTGAGAAGGGTCTTGAATAAGGCAGATTTTTATATGCAGAGAGGAAGAGGGAACGGCAGGCTAGTTATGGGAGAACAATGAGCTACCCAAATCTAGTTAAAGTGGAGGGCTCCTGTAGTAGATTAGGGAAGATAAATTTGGAAATGTAAATTAGGGCTAGATTATGGAGATTTCTGAAGGCTTTTTTTTCTGATGGCAATAATGAACATTAGGATTATGGTGATAAAAATAGTAACTGCAGTTTACTGAGCAATATATACCAGGCAGTATGCTAAATGTCTTAACTGCATTACCTAAAAACCTTATTGGGTAGTTTTTATTATCCCCTCTTTACATGTAAGGAGAGTGATGCTCCCATAGGTGAAATGACTTGGCCCAGCATCACACCACAAATAAGTGGCCGAGAGCTGAAATTTAAACCTGTTTGTCTGAGTCCAGAACCAATACTCGGTCCAGAAAACTGGGTCAGCAATGGCAAAAAGGTTTCAATTCAAGTACCAACCCTTGATTTATTATAAGATTGCAAGACCACAACTAAAGAGAAAAAGATATGCCATCATGGAATACTAACATCTGCCATAAATGGAGGATGGGAGTTTGTTGGTATGTATGACACACAGTGGCTACTTAGGCTCTACAAAACTGGAAGCAATCAAAGGTTTCTGAATAGGGCAATGACCTGACAAAGTGGAGTTTCCAAAGCTTTAACCAGGCAGCAGAGTTTAAGTGAATAGATAATAGGAGTAATAGAAGCATATGCTTTAATCATCCAGTATAGCAGTCTAAAATATTTATTTATTATTATTTTTTTAATTGAAGTATAGTTGATTTACAGTGTTGTGTTAGTTTCAGGTGTACAGTACACACATATACATATATATGTTCTTTTTCAGATTATTTTTCCTTATAAGTTATTACAAAATATTGAGTATAGTTCCCTGTGCTATACAGTAAGTCCTTGTTGTTTATTTTGTACATAGTAGTGTGTATATGTTAATCCCAAATTCCTATTTATCCTTCCCCTACTCTTTCCCCTTTGGTAACCGTAAGTTTGTTTTCTATGTCTGTGGGTCTATATCTGTTTTGTAAATAAATTCTTTTTTTTTTTTTTTTTTTTAGATTCCACGTATAAGTGATATCATATGATATTTGTCTTTCTCTGACTGACTTCACTTAGTATGATAATCTCTGGGTCCATCCATGTTGCTGCAAATGGCATTATTTCATTCTTTTTTATGGCTGAGTAATATTACATTGTGTATATATACCGCATCTTCTTTATTCATCTGTTGATGGACATTTAGGTTGCTTCCATGTCTTGGCTATTGTAAATAGTGCTGCAGTGAACATTGAGATGCATGTATCTTTTCAAATTAGAGTTTTCTCCAGATATATGTCCAGGAGTGGGATTGCAGCTCTATGGTAGCTCTATTTTTAGTTTTTTAAGGAACCTCCGTACTGTTCTCCATAGTGGCTGCACCAATTTACATTCCCACCAATAGTGTAAGAGGGTTCCTTTTTTCCTACACCCTCTTCAACATTTATTATTTGTAGACTTTTTCATGTGGCCATTCTGACTGGAGTGAGGTGATACCTTACTCTATTTATGCTTTGCATTTCTGTAATAATTAGCGATGTTGAGCATTTTTTCATGTGCCTGTTGGCTATCTGTGTGTGTCTTTTTGGAGAAATGTCTGTTTAGATCTTCTGTCCATTTTTTGATTGGGTTGTTTAGTTCTTGTTTTGTTTTGTTTTGTTTTGTTTTGTTTTTTGCAGTATGCGGGCCTCTCTTTGTTGTGGCCTCTCCCGTTGCGGAGCACAGGCTCCGGACGCGCAGGCTCAGCGGCCATGGCCCACGAGCCCAGCCGCTCTGCGGCATGTGGGATCTTCCCGGAGCGGGGCATGAACCCGTGTCCCCTGCATCGGCAGGCGGACTCTCAACCACTGCGCCACCAGGGAAGCCCTGGGTTTTTTTAATATTGATCGGTATGAGCTTTTTGTGTAATTTGGAAATTAATCCCTTGTCAGTTAGTGGTCTAAAATATTTAGAAATATTCTTCTACTTCAAGTAATCATTTCTGCTTTACAGGGTACAATTCTTTGAATAATATCTGTCTCCTCCACTAAATGCTATGCTTAATGAGAACAGTGACCTTGCATTTTTTTGGTCATTGCTTACTTTCCCAGTGCTTAGGCACTCAATGCATCTTTCTTAAATCTAGTAATGTTGAAAGTAATGATAATAATATTAAGCATTCACTTTCTGCCAGGTACCATGCTAAGTGTTCTCAGTACAGTGAGTACATCTGGCGCCAGACTACCTGGGTTTAAATTCAGCTCTGCCACTTACTAGCTGTTTAAGGAAGTTGCTTAAAATCTTGTGGCTCAACTCCCTCACATTTAAGATGAACATAGTAATACTTATCTCCAAGGGTAGTTACAAGACATAAATTAGTTGAGATATGTAAATCAATAAGAATAGGAAGTATTCAATAAATATTATTAGTTAATATTATATTTATCATTATCATAATCTTCACCATTACATTTGGCTATTGGAAAATAAATATATCAGAGTCAACAGGAAGACTATAAGTTTTGTTATGCTGTGCCCATTAAGTGTAAGTACTGTTAGGCTCTTTCACAAACAATATCCCAGTTAAATTAAAACTATAAGAGGGAATTTCCTGGCAGTCCAGTGGTTAGGACTCGGCGCTTTCACTGCCAGAGCCCGGTTCGATCCCTAGTCTGGGAACCAAGATCCTGCAAACCGTGTGGCAGCGCAGCCGAAAAAAAAAAGCTAAACCTCTAGGTATAATTTCACTGTCAGAAACCACTTAATTCCATTTTTACCAAATACAAAGCACATACAGATCTGGTTTCAAATAATACATTTTAAAGTATAAATAAAAGAAGGCTTTCATTTTTAGTGTAGCTCTTTATGACTGAGTATCAGATTGTATTCCTTTGCAAGCAATCCAAAGGTCAGTACCCAGGTGCTAGCTAGCCTCAGTGCCATAGCAGCTAAACTTGGTCCTCTTGTTTTTTTGTTTTCCAACCTCTTGTCCCATTGTAGACGACTCTGTCGTCTACCACCTGGCAGTAGAATGAAACTCATGGATGATTCCTTTTTTAGCTGAGGTTTGAGAGGCCAAAGCTAGATAAGCCAATAGCGATGGAGTGAGAATACACACTTTATCTAGACAAGCAAAACTTCCCTTTGCCGACTCTGTTAAAAGCACAACATTGTAAATCAGCTATACTCCAATAAAAATTTTAAAAAATTAAAATGTCCTTCCATTCCCACTGAGTGGTGCTTGTCTCTAGTTTGTAGCCCTTCACCGTGATGATCTTCAGTTATGTTGACATATGAATTTGAATGAGTATGATCAATTCTTGGTCATTTACCAGAATGGAGAAATGAAGAGGTTAGCAAGGGCACTTGAAATCCAGAGAGAGATCAGCAACCGTTTGTCTATTAAGTGCAGCCTGTTCACCATGTGACATTTAACTTTTTTGGTAATAAATATCCAAGTGGAATATTTGCTCTTTTGCTCTTAAATTTGTTATTTTTAGCCATCTTCTTATAGAGCACAAATATACTTGTTGTGGGCTTAAAATAAATATTTTACGATCAAATGAACGTGATGAAGAATTATGAAGGGACCCAAATAAGTCACAAACTAGAAGTTAAAAGACTGACTCATCCCAGAATTATATAATCTAGATTTGATAAGGTTACATTATCATCAAGTATAATCCTCTAGTGATAGACATGTGTACCTAAAATAGTAACCTCTCTGAATTAAATATTATTTAAAACTAATAAATATGCTCTCTGCTACTCTTATTTCCAGTAATCCTAGAGTCAAAAGAACTTCCAGAATAGCATTGGCATGGTGTCTGCTTTGTGTACAGGCATCCTGTAAAAGAAAAAAGGTACCAAACCCAGCACTCATAAGGGTTTCATGGCTCTGATCCTGATCTCAAGTAAGGGAAACAAAGTGCCCTTTTTAACTGGAGGTATTTGTGTCTTCACTAGCACACCTGATATTGCATTCACATTAGTACCTCCAAAGGCTGCCTGGTCGCCTCATTTCCCTGACTCTGAAAGAATGAGGAGGAAGGTATAACCATCCACTCATTGTCCTTTGCTCTCTGCAGTTTGACCCTGAACTCTTGTCTTCGGTCTGCGTGATCCTTCATTTTTTTAGCCAGTGACTAAGCATGATCTGAGTTAATGAGTAACTCTCAGGTGACTAATTGAAGGTCCTTAGAGAGGGCCTAGCAAGGAGCCTAAAGCATTGTTGACCTAATCAAATTCATCCTCTTTTTCATTCATAAAATATTACTACTACTCCCACTTTGGTGTCAGAGGAAAAGTTGCTAAACCCACTACTGTTCTTTGCCCATTAGACAGTTATGGACATTTCTGTTTTAACAAGAGAGAGAACAGAGGAATAATCGAACAGAAGGAAAATATTCCTCCTAATGTTTTCCAGAACAAATGTATTGAGATTCTAAAGGTTATAGAAAGCTTCTAAAGAAACCTGAAAGGGCTTTAATCTTCAAAGGTCAAATACCTCCGCTATCACATAAATACTAATGTTGTGTAAGCAATTTCCTGTGATAATTCTGTAACTTTCTGTGAAAGAATGACAATGGTAGCTATTTCCTGTTCTCCTTTAACCTGAACATTCCTTTACCGACAAAGGTAGCAGCTAGACAACATCTTGAAAGTATCTTGTTCACAACAAAGTCGCACATTCTTTTCTTGCTGCATGTACAGATGAAATCCAAACTACTATAGTTACTTTTTAAAAAACTCTTATATTGGACAAATCTTTATGTCATAATGAGTTAAGAACTCAGTACAATCATGTTTGTAGCTAATTTTAAAAGATACCTATGTTATAAAATTTATTTGTATTAACTCCTTTGTGTCATTTGCTTATTAATTTTGTATTTTTATGTATTTCTATGGTGTCAGTATTAACTAGCTTCAGGGGGTACTTACTATGTGCCAAGCATTGTTCTAAGTGTGTTACGTGCATTAACTTGTGTATCTCTCAATGACGTAAATGTTACTACCTCATTTGCAGATGAGTAACTGAAGCACAGAAGGGTTAAGCAACTTTCCCAAAGTCATACAGCTAGAACATAGCAGAATTGAGATTGAATCCAGGCAGTCTGGGTCCAGAATTTCCACTTTCTAACTTCACCACCTTTATATTACAAACTTAAATGTAATGAGTATTACTTCTATGGAGTTCGCGATGGAATGATGGGTGAGAGCAGAAAATTAAGCTTGGGGGAAGAATATTTGGCCTCCATCAATAATTAGGATAATTGGATATTTACTTATGTTTTATCTTCATTAACTTATATTTTTATTCATGAACTTGTCCCCCCTAAGTTTTAGATGAAAAATTAAAATTACTTATTCCTCAAAAAACGCACAACCAGCAGGCTGCTTACATTGTCACCAGGGCTTTGGCAGAACTCTTGGTGAATTCATATGTGATTATTGATAAGCACATTCATTTTTGCTTAATTTATACAGAATGCCTATGTAGGTGCCCCCAAATCGTTGCAGCATCCAAATTTCTATCTCATAATGTAGGAATAGGCTAGGAAGTCTGCCTTAGAAAATATGGCTGATTCTTTGAAAAAAACCACAGATTTGTTTATTATTTGAGACAAATGTGCAGCACTGGGTGATTTTTCTCCCAATAGTATCAAATACTGTCTCTCTCTGCTTCCTTTCTCCCTTTTCTCCCTGTCTCGACCATACTCTCATAATTCACCACATTTTACGTTTTGCGCTGTGTACCCACAACTGTGCTGGACACCATTTTTGTTTCTAAGGGTTTTAAAATGTTCTTTCTTCCTACATAATTCAATTTGCTGTTGTTGTTGTTGTTTTTAAATTCAGCATAAATGACAGCTCCCATCTTTGTTGTAAGCCCACTCTTGTTTGGTGTTTTTCTATCTTTGTTACTGCTCCTGGCATTTTGTATACAAAACATAGTCTGATGTTGAGCATTCTTTCATGTGTTTGTTGGCAATCTGTATATCTTCTTTGGAGAAGTGTCTATTTAGGTCTGCCCATTTTGCCCATCAACAGATGAATGGATAAAGAAGATGTGGCACATATATACAATGGAATATTACTCAGCCATAAAAAGAAACAAAATTGAGTTACTTGTAGTGAGGTGGATGGACCTAGAGTCTGTCATACAGAGTGAAGTAAGTCAGAAAGAGAAAAACAAATACTGTATGCTAACACATATATATGGAATCTAAGGAAAAAAAAAAAGAGTCATGAAGAACCTAGGGGTAAGATGGAAATAAAGACACAGACCTACTAGAGAATGGACTTGAGGATATGGGGTGGGGGAAGGGTAAGCTGTGACAAAGTGAGAGAGTGGCATGGACATATATACACTACCAAATGTAAAACAGATAGCTAGTGGGAAGCAGCCGCATAGCACAGGGAGATCAGCTTGCTGCTTTGTGACCGCCTGGAGGGGTGGGATAGGGAGGGTGGGAGGGAGGGAGACGCAAGAGGGAAGAGATATGGGAACATATATATATGTATAACTGATTCACTTTGTTATAAAGCAGAAACTAACACACCATTGTAAAGCAATTATACTCCAATAAAGATGTAAAAAAAAAGAAAAAAAATAGTCTGCTCCATCAGTGATATCTCTCATTCTCCCAGCAGTTTGAGTGGGGTGGGGGCTGGAATGAGGCTGAGAGAGGAAATCAGCATATCACCTCTAAGCAGGGATGAGGGGGTGTTAAGAGATCGTTATTCTCTGAATCCTCTGATAATGCTTCCATCCCTTGCCTCCACCCCCCCAACCCCATGCTGCAATATCTGACATATGACAGCCTGTGAATCTGGCATAAGAGAGGAGTTCTAGAGCCAGTGAAACAGAAATGTGTGAATTGGCCATCTCATTGGACCCTTCCCAATCACATTCTGCATTATGCTCATAGTCTATTGTGTCATGAATGGTCATCCTTCCAGTGATAACTACTGGTCCCCTTTGGTATCAGCTGTAGAATTACAGATACCTTATCTGTTGGGTAAATGAATAACAACTGCAGGTTTAAAACAGCAAAACTAATTTCTTTGCTTGGAATATCAGTGTACATAACTTTCTGTGCAAAGTTCTCCTTTTTGCTTGTTATACATTAACTTTTTGTTACCGTACAGTCACCATCTGAGAGCTGAAATCTGCAGCTTACTATTCATGGGGCAATGAGAATTGTAAAACATTGTACAGCAGTAGCACGCAGCATGGTACTAAACCCTTCCATGAGGGCGTCGTAATGATACATTTTCTGAGTATTACCTTCAAACTATTTTAATAAAGAATCCATTGTTCTATTAGTTGTATGATGATTTTCTGTAATGGACACCCATACAGACACTGATATCTTAGACTAGATATTTTTTTAACAGTAAAATAACTTTGTTATGCGTCTTTTGTGTTAATAGCCTTTGACGATGATTATACATTGTAGATGTTCAATTTATTTATTAGTATTACGGTTTGTCCTCTCAATTGAGGGATATTATCTATGGGTTCTCTTAGCTCTTCTACTATTGTTCTTCAGCAGTTCAGATTAACATACATTTATTGAAGATCTGTTTGTGTCACTCACTCTTCCAAACACTGGGGTGTGGGGAGTTGGGGGGTTTAAGACGTGGTCCCTACACTCAAAGAATTTAATTCTCCAGGAAAGACTATAATTTTGACATTAGGAAGTAAATGCTAGGAGGCTGATCTCTACCAGGTGTCATGGTAAAGAGGTACCCATTTCCCAGCATGGGAGTCAGGTGAGGCTCCTGGAAGATACAAGCTTCGTTCCAAGTATTGGAGGATATGTTAAAAAGAAAAAGTGAGAATGGAATTCCAGGAAGGGAAATGGTATATATTCTGGGAAACCACACGGACTGTGATATATTAGAGTTTAAAATAATATTAGAGAATGGCAGGCGAACTTGGAAAGGTATCAAAGGATCAAATCAAATCAAGTCAAAAGGATCAAGAAAAAGTAATTTTATGCCATATTTAGGCACTTGAAATTTATTCATAGGGTTAGTCCATGGACTAACTGCCTGAGATTGTTCGCAAAATGTTGTGAATGTATCCATTTTCTTGAAAAAAGTGTCCAAAGCTTTTAAGTATTCCACGATCCAAAAATTAAGAATATTTGCACTGAAAGCTTTTAAGTGAATGACCATACTGTTCATTAATTAGAATAAAGCATCACCATATCCATATTTCACATCATAAGAAATTTGATGTACAGAACTATGTCAGTTCAAAGATTAGAGTTGCCAGGAAGACTCCTACATATAGCCCAAACAAAACCATAAATTTATCCATTAAACAAATATTTAATTGAAACATACTCTTAAGTCATTTGTCCTGGCATCATGGAAAATTTTCCAGCCTTCTCCAGTGAGAGTGTCAGATCTTGGTAACAATTATTCATAAATGACCTATGACACAGCAGTAGGCACTGAGGAGACAGTAAAAGCAAAAGAGTTGCTGGCCCTTTTCAGAGCTTAGAGTCTAATGAGGAAAGCAGACGTTAATCAGATAATCGCAAAAGGAAATGAGCGAGTTCAAAACGTCATCAGTGCCCTGTAGTAAAAGAAAGGGTGAGATGTGGTAGGGGAACCTGATATAGAAGGGAGATTAGGGAAGGTTTTCTTGAGGAAATAACACTTGAACTGAGATCTATCGAAATGAGTTAAGTGTCAGCTAGGGAAGAAAGTAAAAGGGACCCCAGAGTCTAAAGCTCTGATGCAGGAAAGTGCTTGGGCCGTTTTAGGAAAGGAAAAAAGGGATATAAAGTGCAGTGGGGAGAATAGTGTGGGATGACCCTGGAGAAATAGAGGTTGGGACATGCAGGGCCTAGTGGGCTATTTTATTATGATAAAGAACATGAGTCTTTATCCTAAGAACAATGAGAGGGAAAGTGGGGACTGACGTGATCAGATCTGTATTTTTTAAGAGAGCTCCCTGGTTGCTGTGTAGAAAATGAACTGAAGTGGGGACAAGTTGGGGAAAAATTATTAAATAATATATGAGTGTAACAGCTGATAATATACATCGATACCATATACTTTAACTTACAGGTTGTTGTAAAGTCACTTTAGTTTCTCCACATGGAAACTGATGAGGCTGAACGGGTGGTTCTCTAAGCTCAGACTTCTCCACAAGTGAGCTGAGAAATTGATCTTTGGAGGCCTAAGAGCAGTTTCTTCAATCCTGAACTGCTTCCAGCTGTGGCTTCAGTATGTCACACAAGAATTAGCATTTTCTCTGTGTGCCGTGAGGTGACAAAGATTGAGAGTCCCGCTCTAAACCCCTTTTGTGCACTAACATTTCATGATTCTGGGTTTTGAGGAACTCAGATTCCAATCTAACCCCCTTGTTTTTCACCAGTGAGGAGAGTGTGGCCTAAAGAAGGAAGTGGCTTACCTGAGACTGCATAGCTCGGTGTATAGAACATTAGTCTCCTAACCAGGAATGCTGGGTTTTTCTAATATGCACACTGTCTTCATATTCATTGTGATCAGGTAATTGGTTATTATTATAATTATCAAGATTGCAGGTGTTTTTTTCTTTCCTTAGTTATAAATATATATATATATATAAAATATATTTTATATTTTTTTCAATGACTGGTAAAAATTTATTACTCTGAGATATCAAACATCATTTTACTAAAACTGGAAGCTTGAAAACTTCGGAGAAGTGACTTCCCAGGAGAACACACTTCTTATTTTATTCTGACTAAGCTGAAACTATTACAAGACCAGCATTTCTATTTCTAAGTCAGTCCAAAGTCTGTAAGCATACAGAAATGATGAGTAGAAAGAGAAATTAGCTGAGCTTTCAATAGCTTTTTACTTGATTTGAACTTGCATTCAAAGGTGAATCAAAAGTTTAAAGTTGAATTTGAATCTAAAGTATGAGGCAGGCTGAGGAGTATAGAGCTTCTGAGCACAGGCTCTGGAGTCGAGTAACCTGAGTTCAAACCTCTAACTTCTCCACCTACCAACTTTGGGACTTAGGAAAAATTACCTTTCTCAGACTCATTTTCCCCATTTGCAGAATGGAAATAATGACATTTCACAGTAAGCATTGAATGAGACAATATATAAAAAGGACTGTTTCATCAGAGTTCAGTATAGAAAACAGAAAGTAGGTGTTTCAGTAAGAAAGGGGTTTAATACAGGGGAAATCAATGGAAGGAAGGGGATGCCACAGGGCCACTGATTTCACACCACACTACTATGCGGAGGTCAGGCAGCTGCTCTTGACGCCACCTCGGCCACAACTGCTGACATAACTGCAGTCTCACAGCCGTGAACCTGATGACAAGACACTGGAAGGCTGAGTCCAGCCACTACAAACACTTATCTTTCTGACTTGCTTGCCAGTATTCAGAGCAGTAAGAAGATGGCCTTTGTCTTGCCTCTCTCTTCCAAATTTCACATGGATGCATCTGATTCGTGGAGCCTAATTTGTAATAAGAGCTTTAGCTGCAGAGGAGTGTGGGAAATGTAGTTTGTAGCTTTCTAGCTACCAAACAGAAGGAGGATGAAATAGAAATTGAGAGACCCAATCTAAGTATCTGCCACAACGGTAGAGCCCAGGGTGTGGCATACAGCAGATGCCCAATAAATGATAGTTACTGTTGGTTTTGTTGCTGTTGGTATATTAGTAGCAGGAGTACAGGTATCACTAAATCTCAATACATAGTTTACTTGTAAACTTTTATTAACCTTAAGATGTTGATTTGCTTCTATTCTTAGGGGGTGCACCAAGGATACAATTAAATATGAATCTTCATCTATGTTGTCAGCCCATTATTTATAAGATCCCTTTTTCTCCCGGTCAAGATGGCAGTACCTAATAAAGCAAATTTCTATGTATTGTCTGATTCAGTTAACGTAATCACTGAATTAAAACAATAGGACTCAATTCAGTTAACTGTTCTGTGACAGGATGTGCCTTGCTGCATTCAAGTGTAAACAGCTGATTGATCTTATTTGGTGCCTAGACACAAACTCAATCTTCTTTCCTATAATAAACTGTCAATGATACAATCATTTTGAAATTATTGTTTTCTAATACTAATGAAAAGATATAATTGTATCAGTAGTGCCATGCTTTCGCCACCATTATTTTCATTATTCCCCTGTTATTTATTTATTTTCCCTACTCATTTCCTTCTATTCTGATAAGCCTTTGGCACCCAGAAACCCTAATAACAAAACGTCTGTGTCGCTCTTTCCATCGTCATTTTAGGATGAGAACAAACCCACAGAATGGTAGGACAGTTACAGACTTGCCTGGTTTTTCTGACGCAAGGACACCTGTTTTCCAAATGCGCCTTTTCACCTAGATATGCTTAGATTGTACTCTGTTTTTGCTTAAGGAAGGGAAGATTTAATCAGAAGTGACTTACAGGAATAGCACTTACAGCACTTTTGCAACTAACTGAACATACCTGGAAGAGTAGTTTAGGCATCTGACCTGTTTTTTGAAAGTCAAGCAAAGGGTAATGTAACATGCCTTTCCTCCTACATTTAGTTTGTGGCATAAATTTTTCTTAAACTATTTTTATTTCATTCTCTATTTTATGTTTTCCAACCAATCACATTTAGAAAGAAGGATGCTTATCTTCAGAATCAGTATAAGAAATTGAAATTTAAATGTTTAGAGTCAGTAAAATTGAAAACACCTTTTATTCCTTCATTTATTTATTTAAGAAATATTTCTCGGATACCTGCTTAATTACATTTAAAATCCAAAAAACTTTCTACATTGTATTATTTCTTTGCATCATACGTTAAGGACTTTAAATGTAATTCCTTCGCTAAAATATATATATATTTACCTTTAGACGTATCACTAGGGAATGACTATATAAGCTATAGTCCATTACCTCATGGAGCTAACATTCTAAGAAGATGAAACAATTACACATACATGACAATTGGCAAAACAGTATTGTATATAACTTAGTAGATTAAGTGCTGCTAAATAATGAGTTAATGATCTAGCATTATGAACATTATGCTTTTTGTTTTTGTTGTTTTCTTGTTTAATAAACTCTATTTTCTAGAGCAGCTTTAGGATCACAGCACAATGAAGGGGAAGGTACAGGGATTTCTGAAATACCCGCTCCCCTGACACGTGCATTGCCTCCCCATTGTCAATAGCCTTGACCCAGAGTGGTACATTTATTACAACTGATGAACTCACACTGACACATTATTATCACCCGAAGTCTGTAGTTTACATTAGAGTTCACCAAAGTTTACACCTTTGGTGCTGTACATTCTATGGTTTGGACAAATGTATAATGACACATAGCCACCATTATGGTATCATACAGAGTAGTTTCACTGCCTTAAAAATCCTCTGTGCTATTTGTATTCATCTCTCCTCCTCCCCAGCCCCCCTGGCAATCACTGGTCTTTTTACTGTCTCCATAGTTTTATCTTTTCCAGAATGTCATATATTTGTAAGCATACCGTGTATAGCCTTTTCAGATTGGCTTCTTTTACTTAGTAATAAGCATTTAAGGTTCCTCTGTATCTTTTCATGGCTTGATAGATCATTTCCTTTTAGTACTGAGTAGTATTCCATTTTCTGGATGTACCATAGTTAATACATCCATTCACCTAGTGAAGAACATCTTGGTTTCTTCCAAATTTTGGCATTTATGAATAAAACGCTACAGACATCTGTGTGCAGGCTTTTGTGTGGATATAAGTTTTCAACTTCTTTGGGTAAATACCAAAGAGTGCGATTGCTGGATCATTTGGTAAGAGTATGCTTTATCAAACTCTCTTCTAAAGTGGGTGTATCATGGACACCAAGGGGGGAAAGCGGGGGTGGGGGTGGGGGTGGTGATGGGATAAATTGGGAGATTGGGATTGACATGTATATACTAATATGTATAAAATGGATAACTAATAAGAACCTGCTAGCTGCATGTAAAAGAATGAAATTAGAACATGCCCTAACACCGTACACAAAAATAAACTCCAAATGGATTAAAGACCTAAATGTAAGGCCAGGCACTATAAAACTCTTAGAGGAAAACATAGGCAGAACACTCTGTGATATAAATCACAGCAAGATCCTTTTTGACCCACCTCCTAGAGAAATGGAAATAAAAACAAAAATAAACAAATGGGACCTAATGAAACTTAAAAGCTTTTGCACAGCAAGGGAAACCATAAACAAGATGAAAAGACAACCCTCAGAATGGGAGAAAATATTTGCAAACGAAGCAACTGACAAAGGATTAATCTCCAATATATACAAGCAGCTCATGCAGCTCAATATCAAAAACAACCAAGCAACCCAATCCAAAAATGGGCAGAAGACGTAAACAGACACTTCTCCAAAGAAGATATACAGACTGCCAACAAGCACATGAAAGGATGCTCAGCATCACTAATCATTAGAGAAATGCAAATCAAAACCACAGTGAGGTATCTCTATCACTTCACACTGGTCAGAATGGCCATCATGAAAAAGCTACGAACAATAAATGCTGGAGAGGGTGTGGAGAAAAGGGAACCCTCCTGCACTGTTGGTGGAAATGTAAATTGATACAGCCACTATGGAGAACAGTATGGAGGTTCCTTAAAAAACTAAAAATAGAACTACCATACGACCCAGCAATCCCACTACTGGGCATATACCCTGAGAAAACCATAATTCAAAAGGAGACATGTACCACAATGTTCACTGCCACACTGTTCACAATAGCCAGGACATAGAAGCAATCCAAGTGTCCATCGACAGATGAATGGATAAAGAAGATGTGGCACATATATACAATGGAATATTACTCAGCCATAAAAAGAAACGAAATTGAGTTATTTGTAGTGAGGTGGATGGACCTAGAGTCTGTCGTACAGAGTGAAGTAAGTCAGAAGGAGAATAACAAATACCGTATGCTAACACATGTATATGGAATCTAAAAAAAAAAAAAGAAAAATGGTTCTGAAGAACCTAGGTACAGGACAGGAATAAAGACGCAGACATAGAAAATGGACTTGAGGACATGGGGAGGGGGAAGGGTAAGCTGAGAAGAAGTGAGAGAGAGGCATTGACATATATACACTACCAAATGTAAAATAGCTAGCTAGTGGGAAGCAGCCACATAGCACAGGGAGATCAAAGCTTGGTGCTTTGTGACCACCTAGAAGGGTGGGGTAGGGAGGGTGGGAGGGAGAGGCAAGAGCGAGGGGATATGAGAATATAGGTATATGTATATAGCTGATTCACTTTGTTATACAGCAGAAACGAACAACAATGTAAAGCAATTATACTTCAACAAAAATGTAAAAAAAAATTTTTTTAAATGCTTTGGTATTTAAGTAAAAATAAAAGACACATTTTTCATTTTCACCAAGAACTTTATTAAACAACATATTCACCCTTTTGTTCCACTACCTCTACCATTTTTCAGACAACTTCATAATTTCATCTTCCCAAAACTTTTTATCTTTTTGAGTGAAGAACTGTTCCAGGTGCCGTTTACAGTCTTCCAGGGAATTGAAATTTTTTCCATTAAGAGAATTTTGTAAAGACCAAAATAAATGGAAATCTGAAGGTGCAATGTCTGGGGAATACGGCAGGTGAATCAGAACTTCCCAGCTAAGCTGTAACAGTTTTTGCCTGGTCATCAAAGAAACATGCGGTCTTGTGTTATCCTGATGGAAGATTACGCATTTTCTGTTGACTAATTCTGGACACTTTTCGCCGAGTGCTGCTTTCAGTTGGTCTATCTGGGAGCATTACTTGTTGGAATTAATCGTTTGGTTTTCTGGAAGGAGCTCATAATAGACGACTCCCTTCCAATCCCACCATATACACAACATCACCTTCTTTGGATGAAGACCAGCCTTTGGTGTGGTTGGTGGTGGTTCATTTCACTTGCCCCATGATCTCTTCCATTCCACATTACTGTACAGTATCCACTTTTCATTGCCCATCAAAATTTGTTTTAAAAAGGTAACATTTTCATTACGTTTCAGTAGAGAATCACATATGGTCAAGAAGGTTTTTTTGTTTAACTTATGTGGAACCCAAACATCAAAGTGATTAACAAACCAACCTGGTGCAAAGGATTTTCAATGCTTGATTTGTATATTTTGAGTATGTTGGCTATCTCCCTCGTGGTATAACGTTGATTGTTCTCAATTAATGTCTCGATTTGATCGTTATCAAGTTCAGCTGGTCTACCCAACTGTGGAGCATTGTCCAGCGAGAAATCTCCAGCACGAAACTTCTCATACCACTTTTGACGTGTTAGATCAGTCACAGCACCTTCTCCATACACTGCACAAACCTTTTTTTGCGTTTTGGTTATGTTCTCACCTTTCTTGAAATAACAAAGCATAATATGCTGAAAATGTTGCTTTTTTCTTCCATCTTCAATATTAAAATGGCTACACAAAAATTCACCAATTTTGGTAAGTCTTTTTTTAAGTGCACGCTGATGTGACAGCTGTCACATAGTCTAACAAAATTGTTTCAAATGAAGTTAAAGACAACTAAGTGCTACTAGAGCCATCTTATGGAAAAAAAACAAGCGAAGCTTTTAGCCAACCCAGTAGAAGTTAGCTTCATTACTTAAGGGCTGTACCACAAAATACCACTGAGCATTGATAACAGCATTATAATTTCAGGTCAACAATATTTTAAATGAAACCTACTTAAGAAATTTTTATTTGTAGTCTACACCTTTCCAGTGCCATCCAAATGAGGATAGTTTGTTTGTTTGTTTGTTTGTTTATTGGCTGCATTGGGTTTTTGTTGCTGTGCGTGGGCTTTCTCTAGTTTGCGGTGAGTGGGGGCTACTCTTCATTGTGATGCATGTGCTTCTCATTGCGGTGGCTTCTCTTGTGGGGGAACCCCAGGCTCTAGGCATGCACGCTTTGGTAATTGCAGCACTCAGGCTCAGTAGTTGCAGCATGCAGGCCCTAGAGTGCCTGGGCTTCAGTAGTTGTGGTGCACTGGCTCTAGGGCATGCAGGTTTCAGTAGTTGTGGTGCATGGGCTCAGTAGTTGTGGCTCGCGGGCTCTAGAGCACAGGCTCAGTAGTTGTGGTGCATGGGCTTAGTTGCTCCGCACCATGTGGGATCTTCCCAGACCAGGGATCAAACCCATGTCCCCCGCACCGGCAGGTGGGTTCTTAACCACTGCACCAACCAGGGTAGTCCCAAGGATACAATTTTTAAAAGAAAGATATAAATAATTTATAAGCTAAAGGAAATGAAGCAAAGAATTTATTTTCTATTCATAGTAGTATAAATAGGGATTTTCACTCGTCCTTTGGAAATGATAGAAAATCAAGTGATAAGCATTTTACAACTAGAGATTTTATGACTAATTTCATTCCACTGAGGTGAATACATATTAGTTTTTCTCATTCAAGTATACGATATTTTAGTCATTCAGTAACTGTCACACTGGCCTGTGGGGCATTTTTTTCCTAACATATTCAGAGGTTAGATTCAGATTTCCCCAACTTAAAAATGTTGTTTTACATTTAAATTAATAAATATAGGCAAAAACAAAAGGGAATAATAACCTAGGCAAGTAAAGAGCAATATTTTTGATTTATTATTTTGTATATTAGTTTCCAAATTAGAAGCAAGGCCGAGTTCCACAGTGTCACTGAAGGACTCAGAAAGTTCCCTCCACTACTAATTAAGCTGACAAATAAGAGAATCATTAAATTAGTTAATCATAAAATTATAAAACCGCATGGATTAGTAACTTTTATGAATTAGTAACTTTTATGAATATTTTATGGCTCTAACAGCCATCAGGACTAATTTGAAAGAGTATATGTTTAATGTCAGCTTCATTGTCCTTAAACCTTTAGTTCACAATTAGCACTAAATTTTAAACTGGAAATTAAGTTTCTATATGATCTGAAGAACATCAGTTTTAAAAGGAAGTAAAAGAAGTTACAGTAAAATCTTAGATTTTTGTGGCTTGGTTTTGTTAATTAAAAGCTCTATTCTCATAGTCTCCCATAATTTCAAGTTTCAATATAATGCCCCTTGTTCACTAAAAGAAGTTATTTTAGGAGGCGGAGTCAAGATGGTGGTGTGGAAAGGCACGGAGTTAGCGTCTCCCCACAACTAGGGTACCTGCTGGCCGCTGGTCAGGGACTCTGATGCCCAAAGAGACGGGAGGAACCCCAAAGTGAACTGGTAGGACATAGGGGGACTGAGGGGGATGGAGAAGTGGAGGCCAGACAGGATTGGCACCCCTGAGGCCAGGGAGATCAGGAGAGGCAGGCGGGGGTGGCGGGGACTCTCCAGGAAGAGCAGAAGAGGACTGGAGGGTGATCACCTGTCCAACTTGGGCCAGGGAGCCTGCTGAGCTCCAAAGCCGGTGCCCCTCCTTCAAAGCCCCATCCAGGCTGCGTGGGTCCTGGAGGCATAGGAGGGAGGCTGGGGAGATCAGGAGAGGCAGGCGGGAGGGGCCCTCTGGAAGAGGAGAAGAGGAGCAGAGGGCGATTGCCCCGCCCACTCGGGCTTGGGGAGCCTGCTAAGCTCCCAGGCCAATCCCCTGCTCTCCAGAGTCCCCTCTATGTCGCAAGGGTCCTTGGGGCCATAGGAAGGAGGCCAAGGGGAGAACAGGTGAGGCAGGAGGGAGGGGCCCTCCCAGACTGGAGGAGCAGTAGAGGAAAGGAGGACCTTTGACCCACCCACTCGAGCCCAGGAAGCCTGCTGGGCTCCCAGGTGAGATCCCCTGCCCTCTAAGACCAGGGGTGGGGGGCACGCCTGGACCCCTTCTCTTCCTTGAGCCTAAGCCACAGCCCCCAGGGCCTTTTCCAGCCCTGTGGGTCCTGAGCATTGGCCCCGCCCACTACCCAAACCTTGCCCTTGCTTAGGCTCCGCCCTCCACAGCCAAGGCCTCCCCCCCCCCCCATTTTTCTTTTCCATCCTCCTCGTTTTTACTATTGTGGTACTGATATACCTTCCGGTTGTTGATTTATCTATTATAGTTGAAAACTTCCCTAACATGGGAAAGGAAATAGTCACCCAAGTCCAGGAAGCACAGAGACTTCCATACAGAATAAACCCTAGGAAAAATAAACCAAGACACATATTAATCAAACTAACAAAAATTAATTCAAAGAAAAAATATTAAAAGCAGCAAGGGAAAAACAAAAAATAACATACAAAGGAATCCCCATAAGGTTATCAGCTGATTTTTCAGTGGAAACACTGCAGGCCAGAAGGGAGTGGCAGGATATACATGAAGTGATGAAAGAGAAAAACCTACAACCAAGATTACTGTACCCAGCAAGGATCTCATTCAGATTCGATGGAGAAGTCAAAAACCTTTCAGACAAGCAAAAGCTAAGTGAATGCAACACCACCAAACCAGCTTTACAATAAATGCTAAAGAAACTTCTCTAAGCGGGAAACACGAGAAGAAAATGAGCCACAAAAACAAACGCAAAACAATTAAGAAAATGACAGTAGGAACATACATATCGATAATAACCTTGAATGTAAATGGATTAAATGCCCCAACCAAAAGATAGAGACTGGCTGAATGGATATAAAAACAAGACCCATATATATGCTGTCTACAAGAGACCCACTTCAGACACATACAGACTGAAAGTGAAAGGATAGAAAAAAATATTCCATCCAAATGGAAGTTAAAAGAAAGCTGGAGTAGCAATAATTGTATAAAATAGACTTTAAAATAAAGACAGTTACAAGAGATAAGGAGGGACACTATATAATGATCAAAGGATCAATCCGAGAAGAAGATAATAACAATTATAAATGTTTATGAACCCAACTTAGGAGCACCTCAATACATAAGGCAAATGCTGACAACCATGAAAGGAGAAATTGACAGTAACACAATAAGAGTAGGGGACTTTAACACCCCACTTACACCAATGGACAGATCATCCAAACTGGAAATAAATGAGGAAACACAAGCTTTAAATGACACAATAGACTAGATAGATCTAATTGATATTTATAGAACGTTCCACCCAAAAGTGGCAGAATACACTTTCTTCTCAAGTGCACATGGAACATTCTCCAGGACAGATCACATCTTGGGTCACAAATCAAGCCTCTGAAAATTTAAGAAAATTGAAATCGTATCAAGCATCTTTTCTGACCACAGTGCTATGAGACTGGAAATCAGTTACAGGGAAAAAACTGTAAAAAACACAAATTCATGGAGGCTAACCAGTGTACTACTAAATAACCAAGACATCACTGAAGAAATCAAAGAAGAAATTTTAAAAATACATAGAAACAAATGACAATAAAAACACAATGACCCAGGGCTTCCCTGGTGGCTCAGTGGTTAAGAATCTGCCTGCCAATGCGGGGGACACAGGTTCAAGCCCTGGTCCGGGAAGTTCCCACATGCTGCAGAGCAACAGAGCCTGTGTGTCACAACTACTGAGCCTGCACTCTAGAGCCCGTGAGCCACAACTACGGAAGCCCACGTGCCTAGAGCCCATGCTCCGCCACAAGAAAAGCCACCACAAAGAGGAGCCCGTGGACTGCAACAAAGAGTAGCCCCCGCTCGCTTCAACTACAGAAAGCCCACATGCAGCAACGAAGACCCAATGCAGCCAAAAATAAATAAATAAAATAAATGAATAAATTTAAAGAGGAAAAAATATATATATAATGACCCAAAACCTATGGGATGCATCAAAAGCAGTTCTAAGAGGGAAGTTTATAGCAATACAATCTCACCTCAGGAAACAACAAAAATCTCAAACAGTCTAACCCTACACTTAAAACAACTAGAGAAAGAAGAACAAAGAAAGCCCAAAGTCAGTAGAAGGAAAGAAATCTTAAAGATCAGAGCAGAAATAAATGAAATAGAAACGAAGAAAACAGTAAAGTTCAATAAAACGAAAAGCTGGTTCTTTGACAAGTTAAACAAAATTGATAAACCCTTAGCCAAACTCATCAAGAAAAAAAAGGGAGAGGATGCAAATCAATAAAATCAGAAATGAAAAAGGAGAAATCACAACTCACAGTGTAGAAATACAAAGGATTATAAGAGACTTCTACAAACAGCTATATGCCAATGAAATGGACAACCACGAAGAAATGGACGAATTCTTGGAAAGGTACAATTTTCCAAGACTGAACCAGGAAGAATTAGAAAATATAAACAGACCTATCACAAGTAATGAAATTGAAACTGTAATTAAAAATCTTCCCTCAAACAGAAGTCCAGGACCAGATGGCTTCACAGGAGAATTCTATGAAACATTTAGAGAAGAGGTAACACCCATCCTTCTCAAACTCTTCCAAAAAATTGCAGAAGAAGGAACACTCCCAAACTCATTCTATGAGGCCACCATCACCCTCATACCAAAACCAGACAAAGATACTACAAAAAAAAGAAAATTACAGAACAATATCACTGATGAATATAGATGCAGAAATCCTGAACAAAATACTAGCAAACAGAATCCAACAACACATTAAAAGGATCATAAACCTTGATCAAGTGGGATTTATCCCAGTGATGCAAGAATTCTTCAATATATACAAATCACTCAATGTGATATACCATATTAACAAATTGAAGAATAAAAACCACATGATCATCTCAATAGATGCAGAAAAAGCTTTTGACAAAATTCAATACCCATTTATGATAAAAACTCTCCAGAAAGTGGGCATAGAGGGAACCTACCTCAACATAATAAAGGCCATATATGACAGACCCACAGCAAACATCATTCTCAATGGTGAAAAACTGAAAGCATTTCTCTAAGCTCAGGAACAAGACAAGGATGTCCACTCTTACCACTATTATTGAACATAGTTTGGGAAGTCCTAGCCATGGCAATCAGAGAAGAAAAAGAAATAAAAGGAATACAAATTGGAAAAGAAGTAAAACTGCCACTGTTTGCAGATGACATGATACTATACACAGAGAATCCTAAAGATGCCACCAGAAAACTACTAGAGCTAATCAATGAATTTGGTAAAGTTGCAGGATACAAAATTAATGCACAGAAATCTCTTGAATTCCTATACACTAATGATGAAAAATCTGAAAGAGAAATTAAGGAAACACTCCCATTTACCACTGCAACAAAAAGAATAAAATACCTAGGAATAAATCTACCTAAGGAGGTAAAAGACTTGTACTCAGAAAACTATAAGACACTGATGAAAGAAATCAAAGATGACACAAACAGATGGAGAGATATACCATGTTCTTCGATTGGAAGAATCAATATTGTGAAAATGACTATACTACCCAAAGCAATCTACAGATTCAATGCAATCCCTTTCAAACTACCAATGGCATTCTTTACAGAATAAGAATTAGAAGTAGAAAAAAAAAAATTACAATTCATATGGAAACACAAAAGTCCCCGAATAGCCAAAGCAATCTTGAGAAAGAAAAATGGAGTTGGAGGAATCAGACTCCCCAAGCTCAAACTATACCACGAAGGTACAGTAATCAAGACAGTATGTTACTGGCACAAAAACAGAAATATAGATCAATGGTACAGGATAGAATGCCCAGAGATAAACCCACGCACATATGGGCACCTAATTTACGACAAAGGAGGCAAGAACATACAATGGAGAAAAGACAGCCTCTTCAATAAGTGGTGCTGGGAAAACTGCACAGCTACATGTAAAAGAATGAAATTAGAACAATGCCTAACACCATACAGAAAAATAAACCACAAATGGATTAAAGACTTAAATGTAAGACCAGACGCTATAAAACTCTTAGAGGAAAACATAGGAAGAACACTCTTTGATATAAATTACAGCAAGATCTTTTTTGACCCACCTCCTAGAGTAACAAATAAAAATAAACAAATGGGACTTCATTAAACTTAAAAGCTTTTGCACAGCAAAGGAAACCATAAACAAGACAAAAAGACAACCCTTAGAATGGGAGCAAATATTTGCAAATGAAACAACAGACAAAGCATTAATCTCCAAAATATACAAACAGCTCATGGAGCTCAATATCAAAAAACAAACCATACAGTTAAAAAATGGGCAGAAGACCTAAATAGACATTTCACCAAGGAAGACATACAGATGGCCAAGAAGCACATGAAAAGATGCTCAACATCACTAATTATTAGAGAAGTGCAAATCAAAACTGCAATGAGATATCACCTCACACCAGTCAGAGTGGCCATTATCAAAAATCTAGAAACAATAAATGCTGGAAAGGGTGTGGTGAAAAGGGAACCCTCTTGCACTGTTGGTGGGAATGTAAATTGATACAACCACTATGGAAAACAGTGTGGCGTTTCCTTAAAATCTAAAAATAGAACTACCGTATGACCCAGCAATCCCAGTACTGGGCATATACCCTGTGAAAACCATAATCCAAAGAGAGACATGTACCACAATGTTCATTGCAGCACTATTTACAATAACCAGGACATGGAAACAACCTAGGTGTCCATCGATAGATGAATGGATAAAGAAGATGCGGCACATATATACAATGGAATATTACTCAGCCATTCAAATAAATGAAATTGAGTTATTTGTAGTGAGGTGGATAGTCTGTCATACAGAGTGAAGTAAGTCAGAAAGGGAAAAATAAATACCGTATGCTAACACATATATATGGAATCTAAAAAAAAGTAGAATGGTACTGATAAACCTAGTTACAGGGCAGGAATAAAGAGACATAGAAAATGGACTTGAGGACATGGGGTATGAGGGTGAAGCTGGGGTGAAGTGAGAGTAGCATCGACATACATACACTACCGAATGTAAAATAGTTGGCTGGTGGGAAGC
The DNA here is from genome assembly GCF_964270905.1 of Leucopleurus acutus. Taxonomy (NCBI): domain Eukaryota; kingdom Metazoa; phylum Chordata; class Mammalia; order Artiodactyla; family Delphinidae; genus Leucopleurus; species Leucopleurus acutus. Next base: position 67,752,549 of record NC_139143.1, read on the forward strand.
AGCAGCATAGCACAGGGAAATCGGCTCAGTGCTTTGTGATGACCTAGAGGGATGGGATAGGGAGGGTGGGGGGGAGGCTCAAGAGAGAGGGGATATGGGGACATGTGTATGCATATGGCTGATTCGCTTTGTTGTGCAACAGAAACTAGCACAGTATTGTGAAGCAGTTATACTCCAATAAAGATCTGTTAAAAAGAAAGAAAGTAATATTTCACATGTACATATTACCAGCTGAAAAATAAATGAGCCCTTATTTAAAAAGAAACAAAAAAAGAAGTTATTTTACAATTTCCAGGCTCAAAGATTTAGTAATGCCCTGCTTTGATGCTCAGTATCATTTGTTCATGGGAATAAGCTCTATTTTTAAATATAATCACTGTGGCTGCCTATTTAATTCATCTATTTTTTGTTGAGTTTTAAGACACGGGGGTACACAATCATTATCCATTAATCCTATCTACTCACTTTCTTGTACGTGTCAACAACATATGGAGCACTGAGAGGTTGCAAGTGGTAATTGTAACTCTTTAAAAAATGTTACCAACACAGATAATTCAGTAAATTGTGGTTTTGACCCAACAATATAAATAAGTGAAACATTTATTCAAAGTATTTTAGTCACTGTGACTCACTGGGGAATCAGACCATTTATGAATTACTGTTACCAAATGTGACACTCTTGGAGAAGGCTAGAAAATTTTCCATGATGCCAAGGCAAATGATTCAAAAAGGTGGTATTTAATTTTACATATAATTGACATTTTTATCCCTAACCTACTCCAATGCAATATTTGCACTCTATGTTAAATGTAACTCTAATATCCTCTCTACTCGGTGGAATTGGCATTCTCACATGAATTAAAAGTGCCAGATTCTGAATAGCTCTCATTGAATGTTGACATCACAGATGTCATTTACAAGAGTGAACAAGTCTCAAAATAGCAAAGCATTTTCCATTTTCACTTGTACTCTAAGATGTTTTAAAACTTTTCATAAGAAAGAGGGTCCCGAGTGACAGAGTTTTATCTCTTTCTGCATTTGGTGTAGAAGTGTTATTTTCTTTCTGATGTTCAGTGTCTTTAGGTGAACCTTTTACCTACCAGGCTCAGGCATGGACTTAGGCAGATCCCAAATGACCGTCACAACCTGAGCTCCCAAAGTGGCAAGGCCTGTCGCCATCCTATCTTTGTTTCCCGCCTCTCTCCTTCTGCTATGTTCCTTTCCACTCTCTCTGTAACCTGTGATTTATTTGCTTGCCTTATGTACCTTAATCATTTTCAGAGTAGCTAGATTAGTTTACTATGTATGCCATAACAAAGTGCCACAGACTGGGTGGCTTAGACAACATAACTTTATTTCCTCACATTTCTGGAGGCTAGAAGTCTAAGATGAAGGTGTCGGCAGTCTTGGTTTCTTCTGAGGCCTTCGTTCGTTGGTTGGTAGATGGCTGTCTTCTCCCTGTTTTCACATAGTCTTTCTTCTGTGTGTTTTTGTGTCCTAATCTCCTCTTCTTACAAGAATACCAGTCATATTGGATTAGGATGCACCCTAACAACCCCAGCTTAATTTAATCACCAGTTTAAAGATCCTTCTCCAAATACAGTCACATTCTGAGATAATTGGGGCACATATGAATGTGGGGGGAACACAGTCCCTCCCATAACAGTAGCCCAAGATGGATATCGTAATACTTGTCAGTTAGAGGCAGGATTCAATTCTTCACATCCTGTTGACCTCCTTGGGTGATCAGAGGAAGTAGGGTGGGAGGAAGGTAATCCAGCATCAGAGGCACGCCCCAAGACTTAGGCCTTCCATTCAGCCAGGTTCTTGTCATGACGCCTCTATAAGGGCAACAAAATAAGATTTGCTGGTACAGTTATGTACCAGCACTGTGCTAGGCATTTTACATACATTTGTCTAACTGAATCCTTAAAATAGTCCTAAAAGGTGGGAGCTGCCAGTATTCTCATTTGGGAGCTGAGGAAACCAAGGTTTGGCAATACTGAATGATTTGCTCAAGATCCCACAGCAAGTAAACAAAAATGCTGGGATTCAAATCCAGATCTACATCTGACTCCAACAGTGATGATTTTTCCATAGCACCTGTTTGCTTCTCTCTGTAGAAAACAAATGTGTTGATTGATCACTTGTTATAGGTAATCCCCAAATTACCCTATTCTGAAGATCTAGTTTTTCACTTCGTGTTCCTCTTGGCCAAGTCAAGACCAGGTCAGTAAACTTCCTTCAGGAAAAAAATTTTTTTTTTCTTTTTCTACTAACTCCAGGTGGAACTCTGTATGGTTAGAATAGTCACTGCAATGATTCCCAGAAAAGAAACAATATATTCTTTTTAATCATTTCAAAGTATTTTGATTATCTATATTGCTGTGTTGTAAACTACCCCAAAACTTAGTGGCTTGAAAAAGTAATCATTTTCTCTCTCACACTTCTGTGGTTTACTGGGTTCTGTTGGGTGGTTTATTTGTTCTCTGTGATGCTGGCTGGAGCTGCAGTCACCTAGCGGTTCAAAGGGGCTAGAATGTTCAAGATAGCTCCTTCTAATCTCTGACATTTTGGAGGAGAACCACAAGAGAGCTCAGCTCAGACAGCTGAGTGTCCCTTTCTCTCCATGTCAGCTCAGAACTGCCTCTTCACATGGTCATCTCTCCAGCAGAGACTCCTTACATGGCAGCTTAGGACTGCCAAAAGCAGAAGCTGCAGGCCTTCTTAAATCTTAGGTCAAGAACTGGCATAACATCCCTTCCATCACATTCTCTTAGTTAAAGTGAATCTCAGGCCCATATTCAGTGTAAGGGGGGAAACCCAAGGCCACGAACACTGGACAGTGTGACTCATAAAGATCATCCTTAGAGACTAGCTGCCACCCAAAGTGTGCTAAAGAAGAGAAATGGGGGAAAGAAGGCGCTAACTGCATATTTAATATTGAGTGATTTAGCAATACTGAACTAAATGGGGAAATAGTTTTGAAACACTTAAGCCCTTTTTCCAAAAGCAAGGAGTGTTTTTTGGATTATAGTATATCAGTGAAAAGAACTTATACAAAGGCAGCATATTTAATCTTTGTAGAAAACAAATAAGACCACTTCCTTAGATCACTGCTGTGATGACAACCTACAAAACCTTGAGTATCAATTAAAGAAATATAACATCAGTTTCACTAGTACCAAATTCTCAGTCCTTGCTCTCTCTAAGCTACAGTTGTTATGGCTTTGCAGTGACCAAAGTTGGAGTGGGTTTTTGGCTCCTTCTCTGAGTCAGAAATTTTTCTTGAAGAAAGGAAGGAAGGAAAAGAGGGAGGGAGGAAGCCACATGAGAAAACAACACAAAAACCTTGCACAATTCTCCAGTAACAAGGTGAATTTGTATTCTGTTTTGGTTCAATTAAGCATTTGTTAAGTACCAAGAAGTGTTAAATGATATCATGTACATTATATCATTTACTCAAGTATAATCAATAATCCCTACCCTAAAAAATTAGCTTTCATGGGTTGTAAAATTATTTATAACTAGATTTTTTGGTAAGAAATATGAGTGCATCCCACATGGCAGATACAATTTGTAACAAAATATATTCTCTTGTGTATGATCAGTATGATTTTGCTATTTATGAATATACTCATGGAAAATGATGTATTTTGCCAGCTAGAGATATGTGTGCTATTTAGACATAGCATGCTTTAGATGAGGGTCAGCAAACGATGGCCCACCAGTCAAATCTGGCCCTCTGCCTGTTTTTTTAAATAAAGTTTTATTAGAACACAGCCACACTTTATTTACATAATGTCTATGACTGCTCTGCAGCTACATCAGCAAAATTGAGTAGTTGCGACAGAGATTGTATGGCCCACAATGCCTAAAATATTTACTACTCTGTCCCTTAACAGAAGAAGTTTGGTGACCCCTGATTTAGATGATTAGTTTGGCCTTTATCAGTTTCTTTTTAAGTTCCACAAGGGTTTTTCCTTGTTTTCTGTTGGTTGATTGGTTGATGGCTTAAAGTAGAGATTCTAAGGTTACAAAGTGAAAAGTGCGATGGGGGGAAGAGGGTACAGGAAGAGCATTTGGGCAGAGGAAATTGCATGCCTAGAGTCCCAGATATATGCCAGAAGATGGAGTATCCAGGTAATTATTTGAAATGATTGTGGCTAGAGTTTAAAATATGAAGGGAAAAGTGGTTATGGTAGCATTTCGAATAGTAGACTAGGTCCAGGTTGTGATGGGTTGTGTTTTGTTTTTTAAATAAGGAGCAATGGAAGAAAACTCCAGTGGCAGTAGAGAGAATGGGTTGGAGGAAGATCAAAAGTAGAATAGCTAGGAAACTGGGACCTCCTACCTCTAAATGAATTTTGTCATAAGCATCTCTAGTTTTACGTGTTCAAAATGTATTCTAGCTAGAAATGTTAAACATCAACATTTTCTGCTATTATTCATCTTTAGGAGATGGAAAGTGCACAAGAAAGAGAAAGCAATATAATTGAGAAGACTGTACAAAATTCTTTTGGTACTCAGTGCTTAACTTTTGTGATTCTGATTTTCCAAGCAATTCAATTAATTTTTAGTTGGCCTAACCATAATAACTAGTATTGCAAAAGTTCCCTCAAATTTACTGCTGTTATGACTGAGTCAAAGAGCAGTGGTGATCAGAAACTGCTTGGAAAGGACCTCCGAAAAATCTTCTCAGGAAATATCATAAGCAGTTTTGGAGTGGTTTGCTTTTGGTTTGGTTTTGTTTTTTCCTAAATCAACCCAAGTGTATCCCGCTGAAGATAGATCATTTCCACTTGGGTTAGGGGAGTTATAGGTCCCAGGGAGTAGGCATGGTGCCTGCACTAAAGAAAACAACCACTGAAGTTGGCACTAAATTGCTCCTTTGGTATGATTTCATCTGAAAGGGTAGGGATTTAGTAAATCAATGAAGATCTCATCCCAGACTCTTACAAGGTGAGGATGATGTCTGGCTAAAATGTTCAGGCTGATGAATGATGAAGTGAAAGGGAGCTGACAGACACAGGGCAGGTAGTTCTAAATCCTCACATAGGGGAGATTTTCTTCTGGAAAATCTATTTGATCTGACTTTACTCTTTTTAAGCATGAATTCTGAATGTTTCAGGAATCTTTATTGGAAATGCCTAGATTAGAGATGTGTGTATTTGGCATAAAGGAGAGTAGCAACGGAGAACAGCATCCATGACCCCAGAATCTCAATTGAGCTACTTGATGTTTTCCTTCACTTAGTAGGGTAATAGAAATCACAATACGAACAGTTAAAATTAGATTGCCAGGGCTTCCCTGGTGGTGCAGTGGTTAAGAATCCACCTGCCAATGCAGGAGACATGGGTTCGAGCCCTGGTCCGGGAAGATCCCACATGCCATGGAGCAACTAAGCCCGTGCACCACAACTACTGAGCCTGCGTGCCACAACTACTGAAGCCTGTGCGCCTAGAACCCATGCTCCACAACAAGAGAAGCCTCCGCAATGAGAAGCCCGCACACCGCAATGAAGAGTAGCCCCTGCTTGCTGCAACTAGAGAAAAGCCTGCGCGCGGCAACAAAGACCCAACGCAGCCAAAAATTAATTAATTAATTTTAAAAAAATTAGATTGCCTGGGTTCGAATCCTAACTCTGCTTCTTAGCTAGCTATGGGGCCTAAATCTCAGTTTCCTGAACTGTCATACAGAGATAACAGTCATAGATCAGTAAGTATTAAATGAGATAATGCAAAGCATTTAGAACAGTGCTGTTGTTATCACCATTATTATTGTAGTTATTACTGTTATTTATATCCGTTAAGAATTTGGCTGCTAGGAACAGAAGTGCCAAAAAGAGAACAAATTAAAGGTTTTCTTACTGTGAAACAAGAAGTGAGGAGGCAGGCCATGATAGGCTTTGGTTTAGCCGCTCAACAATCCAGGCCCAAGATCTCTGCAGTAATCTTGGCCTTTCCCTTGTGACTGCCCCTTAGTTCCAAGGTGGCTACTCTGTCTCTAACATCATGTGCTCATTCCAGGCAGAAAGAACTGAAGGGCAGAGGGCAACAGGATGCTACCGGCTGAGTGTGCCTGCTTTTAAGGAGCTTTCCTATAAGCCCTACCCAACAACTTCTGCATATGTGACATTAGTGAGAAATGAATCACCATCCTCCCCTCCCCGCCCCTCACCTGTAACAGAGGCTATGCACTTTGTTATGCGCCAACAAAATCCAAATCCTCTTTTTAAAGGAGAAAGGGAGAATGAGTATTGGGTGGGCACTGGCAATCTCTACCACATTATTTTCAATGTTGTTGTTATTGCTGCCATCACTGCTATATCTTGAAACACTGTCATCTTTCTCTGCTGTAAATTTCCCAGTGACAGAATCCATGGAAAATCTCTCTTTGTTTTAAAACACTTCTTCAGTCTGTCAATATTATTCTTGAAAATAGCACCAGAGGAATATGCCAATAGTAAGTCACCTATATTTTAATTGATTGGGTTCTGTTTCAGTCTTTGACATCACTGTTCTGTTCTAAGTAGTTTGAGAGAATATGAAACATTACATAAAATAAATTATCTAGATTTTTGATAGGACCAAGACAGGGTTATACCATTCAAAGTAGGGCTTAGAAACTAAGATCCAAGCTACTCTAAATGAAATCTTTAAACTGATAAGGCTTTAAATAATTCATTGTTTTATACTATTCTGGAAACTTAAAGAACTTTTGGAGTATTTACGGGCCAATGATATTCTTGTTTGAAAATAAATTAATTCATGATATTTTGCCTGAAGCATGTCTCTGTAATAATTGCCTCTTTCTAGAAGCCTATTTACTCTTCTTTGATAGGAATATAGTCACTCATTTCTTACCCTCCTGAAATCCTCTCCAGTTCTCTACTGCCCTAAATTGTTCATTGCAAACCAACCATGGTCTTTGCTGGCCTAGGGACAGAGTTCTTTCCATTCTGTTCATGAATGTCAGTGTTTGTTGTTATATCAGCGTGATTGGCGGAAGCCAGTGATGGAGATTGTGCAAGAAGCTTCTTTTTCTTTTTTAATGTATTTTATTGAAGTGTAGTTGATTTATAATGTGTCAATTTCTGCTGTACAGCAAAGTGATTCAGTCATATATACATTCTTTTTCATACTCTTTTCCATTATGGTTTATCACAGGATACTGAATATAGGTCCCTGTGCTATACAGTAGGACCTTGTTTATCCATTCTATATATAATAGTTTGCATCTGCTCATCCCAAACTCCTATACCCTCACTCCCTCCTTGGCAACCACAAGTCTGTTCTCTATGTCTGTGAGTCTGTGTCTGTTTCATAGATAAGTTCATTTGTGTCATATTTTAGATTCCACGTATCAGTGATATCATATGGTATTTGTCTTTCTCATTCTGATTTATTTCACTTAGTGTGATAATCTCTAGGTCCATTCATGTTGCCGCAAATGGCATTATTTCGTTCTTTTTTATGGTTGAGTAGTATTCCATTGTATATATGTCCCACATCTTCTTTATCCATTCATCTGATGATGGATATTTAGGTTGTTTCCACATCTTATTCACTATTGTGAATAGTGCTGCTGTGAACATAGGGGTGCATGTATCTTTTTTTTTTTTTTACAAGGGGACTTCTTTAAAATATTTATTTATTTATTTACTTATTTATGGCTGCACTGGGTCTTCATTGCTGTGTGCTTGCTTCTCATTGCAGTGGCTTCTCTTGTTGTGGAGCACAGGCTCTAGGTGCACGGACTTCAGTAGTTGTGGCACGCAGGCTCAGTAGTTGTGGCTTGCAGGCTCTAGAGCACAGCCTCAGTAGTTGTGGCGCACGAGCTTAGTTGCTCCGTGGCATGTGGGATCTTCCTGGGCCAGGGATCGAACCTGTGTCTCCTGCATTGGCAGGCAGATTCTTAACCACTGTGCCACCAGGGAAGTCCCCATGTATCTTTTTGAATTATAGTTTTGTCCAGATATATGCCCAGGAGTAGGATTGCTGGATCATATGGCAATTCTGTTTTTAGTTTTTTGAGGAACTTCCATACTGTTTTCCATAGTGGCTGCACCAATGTACATTCCCACCAACAGTGTAGGAAGGTTCCCTTTTCTCCACACCCTCTCCAGCATTTGTTATTTGTAGACTTTTTAACGATGGCCATTCTGACCAGTGTGAGGTGGTACCTCACTGTAGTTTTGATTTGCATTTCTCTAATAATTAGTGATGTTGAACATCTTTTCATATGCCTATTGGCCATCTGTATGTCTTCTTTGGGGAAATGTCCATTTAGGTAAGAAGTTTCTTTTTTATCTATAGCCGACTTTGAGAAAGAGTGGGTGATGAGGGTGTGATAAAGAAGAGAAATAGAGAACACGATACAGATATTTAATTATCAAGACTTTATGGACTACTGTATATGAAGAATTCTGACATATACAAAAGAAGTGAAAGGAGCATCCCTTGCCCTGAAGCATAAAATCCCTTGCGCTGAAAGAATAAAAGAAAGGACATTTGAAGTGGTAAAGTCCTTTCTTTGTCCCTGGGCATCAGGAAAGGAAGAATGACTGGAGCCAAAAGCATGCTGGTTTTAGGGGGCTGTAATGTTGGGCTTTATGAAAGCCAAGCCAGGAAGGTTTGATGTAATACAGTGGGAAACAGGGAGCCAGTGGAGGTTTTGAGCTGGGGAAGGTGTGTGAGATTCAGAGGTTGCTTTGGGCAATGACAGTGGTGGTGGCTGGAGCACAGGTGGAGATGGGAGCCTCCCTGTCTTAGAATTAGCTGGCAACTCATCTCTTTCTTCTCATGCAGTTGTCTTCCAGGCTGTTATCTCCCTACCAGGAGCACTGGCCATCTCGGCTCAGGGCCATTGTCTCAATTCATCTTTCCCAGGAACTGTGCAACAAGCTCTTTAAATACATAATAAGAAGGTTGAAATTTCACTGGAATATATTTAGCCCAGAAAAGCTTTTTTGTTAGTAACAGTGAGGAAAGTTTTATAGAAAAATATGGCAATTGCCTTTTATAACATTGTTATCAAAGATTAAAAATATTTCTTCCACGTCTCCAATTTGCCCTTCAAAAGATATTATTAACATATGATTCTAGCCATTTTGACCCTTTAAATCTTTGGATGTAAGAAGGTCTTTTTTTCTTTAATCTTAAATTATCTCAACATTTGCCCTCTCCAGTTCTTTCTGGATTTAGTGGAAAAGTCCATCCCAACTATTCCCCTCATTAGCTAATTGTATATTCTGATTATATATTCTATCTGCTTTGATCTAATTTAAGAGCTTTTTAAACTTTTCTAACATGTCTTTATAAAAGTGATGCCATATCTTCTAAATAACTTTAGTTGCTATTTTTCTAATTTAATCATTTTCCTCTTGGAGCTTTTCAAAGTGAAATGTGTGTGAAGTATAGCAACAAGAACTTCCCAAGAAACGAATACCTGTGGGTTTTTTGTTTTCTGTTTTTTTAAAGGTACTGTACTTCCTTGGGTTTTAACTTCCAGTATCCTTTATGAGGTCAGTCTGCAAAGATGGCCTCCCAGACAGCATTTGCCCCTTGGGCCCAAGTCTTTAGGGGACCATCAGGACACACTCCAAGATCCCTTTCCCAAGTCACCGTTTATTGTTATAGAACTCACTCTGTGAGGCTACTTTGATTTCTTTCTCATGAATACCCAAGATGAGCCTGTTGAAGTTCAGTCTCCTTTTTTTTGCCCATATTCCCCATTTCATCGTGTGAGGCCTTACCCATCGCTTGGGCACATTATTCATGTTGAGAGCCTCCAGTGTACTAGGAAAAGCCAAGTTAACTGGGAGATTTCATTCTTTCCTTCAGATCACTTATGGCAGTATCAGATGGGCTTGGTTCCAGCCCTGATTTCTAGGGCGCCTACTTTTACTAACTGTCTAGGGCAGTGGTTTGCAACCCCCATGAACATCAGAAGTATCTGTGGAGCTATTTGAAGTGCATATATCCTGGACCTTGCCAAGACCTAATGAATCATACTCTCTGGGAATGGGGTCCAAGCATCCGTTTGTTGTTTTTTAGAGATCTAAAGGGTGATTCAGATCTACAGCCAGATGGAGAATCACTCCTTCTCCAATTGATCATCATATTTACATTTCCTTTTCTTACTTGAAGACATTTTTTAAGTTTTAAGGACAGAATATGTTCCCTATCAAAACCTTTTTTTCTGTAGGAGGGTCAGCAAAAATGAATTTCGAACATGAAATGACAAGTTCACCTGAGTTTTCTCCCCTTCTTGACTGATATTCCCAGGTGAGCCTCTTAGCTTCACCGTAAACTGACTTGTAGCAAAGCCCATCCTGAGCTGCGAATTTATAAATCCACTCATCAACGTATATACACATTCATCCCAATGAGGTAGATCTTATTGTTCTCAATTTTTAGATTTAGGAATGAAACAGGAGGGAAGGGGGCAGGGCACAACCTTTAGAAGAATGACATAGCCCAAGGACACGACAAACTGATTAGAACCAAATAGGTCCAAGATGGCAGATGAGTCAATGACTTCCACTAGACCTTGACCCTCAGTATACTCTCATTGTAACACATCAGCAGATCCAAGGCTGACCTTTAAGGTCGAAAAGTAGGTGGTGGCCCAATTCCTGGAAATCCCCGCCCCCTCCTAAAATAGCTGGAATACTTCTCCCACTCATTAGCCTATGAAATTACCCAGCCCTATAAAAACTGACAACCCCATACCCTGGTGCCTTTCTCACCTTCTGACATGACCCACACTCTGTCTGTGGAGTGTGTTTCTCTCTAAATAAATCCACTTCTTTACCTATCACTTTATCTCTCACTGAATTATTTCTGTGACAAGACGTCAAGAACCTGAGCTTCATTAAGTCCTGAGACCAGGTGTGTTATCTCAGTTAAAAGACTGTGGATTCAAGTCCCAGTCTGAGGTCCACGGTTTCAGGAACAGCCTGAGAGAGTTTACATGACTTGCCTAACAGCACGAGGAAATAGTGACTAGAATCAAACAAAGTTCTTCCAAGTCCAAATTCAGTACTCTTTCACTATACTAGGCTGTTTTTTCTACCGATTAATATTATCATTTTATTTTGAAATAATTTTAGACTTATTTTTAAAAATTGCAAAAAAATAACAATTCAAGGAACTTCTCTAAACCATTTGCCCACATTCCCCAGATGTTAACGTTTTACCACGTTAATCATTCTCTTTTCTCTCCTTGTGTATGTGTGCATTATTTATTACATATATGTGTATATATTTGACAGTAAATTACAGTTATGATTCCCTTTTATCTCTCAGTACTTCAGTGTATATTTCCTAAAACACAGATATTCTCTTCCTTCCCCACAGAATAATGATTAGAAATCAGGAAATTAATACAGCACTATACTATGTACAGACATTCAAATCTTACCAGTTTCACTCACAAATGTCTTGTAGCACAAGAAAAAAAAAATGTTTCTGCTCTAGGATCCATTCAGGGATTACATGTTGTGTTTGGTTCTGTGTCTCTTTACTGTCTTTGTTTGCAAAGGTCCTCAGTCTGCCTTTGTCATTCATGACCTGGTTAATTATGTAGGCTGTCCCCTAGTAAGCTGGAATTGCCCTGGCAGTTTTGGCTCTCAGAGCCGGATGGAATTGCTCAGAAACCCATGGCTTCACTGACATACAGCAGGACAGACCACAGCATTGTGAGGATATGGGAGAACTGATAATGATAATTATTTTGTAATATTTACTATATGCTGGGCACTGTTTTAAATGCTTTCCGTATATTAACTCATTTAATCTTTACAACAACCTTATGTAATCAGTATTATTATATTAGAGATGTGCAATATGAGAAACCAAGAAGTTATGACTTCCTCAAGGTCAGCCAGCCAGGAAATGGCAAGGCCAGGAGTCAAACCCATCCCCTCCGCAGCCAGGCTCCATCTTTACCTTGAGCTCTTAACCAGCGTGAGCAAAGCCTGAGGCACTAAACTGAATCACGCGTCCTCAGGCAAGCTGCTAGCTCTAACCTCAGTCTCATCAACTGAAAAATGGGACTAATACATCTGTTTCAGTTCTAAGGATTACACAAGATAATTTATGAAAGCATTTGATATATAACAAGGACTCCACTTTTTAAGAGTAAGTAAAATTTTAAATGTAAACATTGAAAAATTATCCGTGGCTCTCATATGGTGACCCTCAGAGAGTTCTTTTTTAACCATTGAGGGTAGGGAGAAGGGAACAGAAGTTCCCTATTCATACTTTTAGGTTTTTTGAGGGCCTGGGGAGGGACTAGCTGCAACCAGAACCACCTTCAGGGCAGAAGAGGCCAGATAAGAATGAGTCACAAAACACAATTTTAGAATGAATTTCTAGAAAGGACTCCTGTTAGATAGATTAGAAAAAATGGTATATATTTCCTATAGAGAGAAAGGTCAGCACCACTCTATTCTGGGCTGAGGTGTATTTTCCTTCTAGCTTTAAAAAGACAGTTGCTCTCATTAGTGGGTGGCAGCAGAGGAATCAAGAGATCTTTATAAGAAAACTGAGAATATTGGGTTTTCAGAATTACTGAAATGTCTAGTCATTTCAATGTGAAATTTTCATTTTGTCTTAAAAGACTTCTGGTGTATAGCAAAGTGAATCAGTTATACTTATATCCATTCTTTTTTAGTTTCTTTTCCCATATAGGTTATTACAGAATATTGAGTAGAGTTCCCTGTGCTATACAGGAGGTCCTTATTAGTTTTTTTTTAATTTTTTAAATTAATTTTTACTGCAGTATAGTTGATTTATAATGTTAGTTTCAGGTGTACAGCAAAGTGAATCAATTATACATATACATATATCCACTCATTTTTAAGACTATTTTCCCATATGGGTAATTACAGGGTATTGAATAGAGTTCCCTGTGCTATACAGTAGGTCCTTATTAGTTATCTTCTTTTTTTTTTTTTTTTTTTTTTTTGCAGTACGCGGGCCTCTCACTGCTGTGGCCTCTCCCGTTGCGGAGCACAGGCTCCGGACGCACAGGCCCAGCGGCCATGGCTCACGGGCCCAGCCGCTCCGCGGCACGTGGGATCTTCCCAGACCGTGGCACAAACCCACGTCCCCTGCATCGGCAGGCGGACTCTCAACCACTGCGCCACCGGGGAAGCCCTAGTTATCTCTTTTATATACACCTGAAACTAACACAACATTGTAAATCAACTATACTCCAATTTAAAAAAAACAAAAAAGACTTCAAATATGGCCTCCGAACCCATGGAGAAGATAAACATATATGAAGGAGATAACTACAGTAGGTTCAACTTTATTATTAATATTTTGTAGCCTATAAATAGATTTGAGGGGGTACCTCTGCAGCCCAAGGACTTTCTGGGCTCTGTAGCTGAGACAGTAAGCAGGAACAGATTTTTCATCTCTTTTTTTTTTTTCTTTATATCAAGGCGAGGATGTTTCCTCTGAGACCTTCTGTCTGAAGAACAGAGGTCCTTTACCCACCACCTTTTTCCTCACAACTGTTTACTTCTGAACTCCATTATCTGGAGAGCTGAAAACAAGTGGTGACTTGTAGGGAGAAGACAAAGAGGGAGAGAGGGAGCGTGGGAAGAGTTCAGAAAGGATTCAGGCTCACATGTGAAAGGCCTGCTGGTAGCCTCCTCCAACCATCCCCACAGCAGAGGCCCTCTCCCCCTCACCCCTGCCCCAAGGCTTCGGCCTGCCCTCCTGGGCCTCTGTTTCTCTCCTAGCAAGTCTGGCGGCTCCCATCTTCCATAGCCAGCCTCATCTTGCACCTTCCCCAACCCGCCACCTCTCACCATCATTGCTTATTTTACAAGCAGCGTTTTCAACCACATTTTCCACTCACCCGATAGGAAAACCAGGCCAAAGTAGCCTTAGCACAGAGGCCCATGGCTGTAAGCAGAACTGTTACAGAATGGAAATGTAGGGCCCCTGGTTCAAGAATTATTAAGAATTTCAAGAGAGAGACAGTGGAACACTAAACCAGGCATAGGCCCTTCTAAGCATGTGGCCCTGTGTGTCAGCACAGGTTACACGTCCATGAAGCCAGCCTTGGCTATAAGGGCCCCAAGTGAGTAGTAAGTTGTTTCCCTTCTGAATAGGCTGATGTATTTAAAATTCAGTATATTATTGGAACACTAACAAAACTGTACCTCAATCAAATTCCGAGTGACTAGATTTTATCTGAAAATCTATCTAGTATAATGGCACAGGTACACATATTTTAGTTTGGTGCTGAACTCCACAACAGTAGGATGGATAAATTCTGTAAATGTTCGAGCACATCTATACTCTGATTTCAAAGGAGAAAAAAAAGAAAAAAGAAAACTCCACAGGCATTTTTGCTGCTCAACTCACGTTAAGAACCACTGGAAAACAGACACCTGCACTCTACCTCCAAAGTGTCTGATTCAGCTATCTGTGGCGGAGCCCAGGCATCAGGAGCAGTAAGCTACACTAGAGACTCTGATACAAAGCCAGAGTTAATAAAACATGCAAGGAGATTTCACGCTTGCTGCATATACTAGAAGTTCCTCTGGGGGAGTGGTGGACAGGGAATCGCTAGCCTTGAGACCCATTTTTGTTATGCACCGTACTCAGGGCAAAGACGAGACATTCTCTGGAAGCTTTCCTTGAGTCTACACTTGAAGCAATTACAGAAAATTTACATTTATTTGAATTACATTCTTACAGAATTGGCAATAATTTATATACGGTCATCAGCAAAGGCAGGGGCTACTCCATGGAAGGTCACAGTGCCACTGTGGCTTAGAGTTGGAAGACACAGATTCAAGTTCCAGCCTTGCCAACTGAGCGAATTCCTCAGCTTACTATATAGGGAAGTCATGGACCTCTGAGTCTCAGGATCCTGCTCTGTATGGGGATAAGGGGACCAGCTTCACAGAGCTGGTGTGAAGGAGATGGTTTATATATGAAATTAGACCATACACTGTGAAGTAGTTCATAAATGTAAGCTGTTGTTCTTATTTAACAGTGATAAAGACAGAACAAATCCTCAAGTTAATCTGATTATTAAAGTGTCGTTGCCCATTGGCATAGCAATTGTATATTCAGCTAAAATTCGCTGCTCCTTCCTCTATGTCACTTCCAACTCATCCTAAGGACTCAAATGTTAACCACTTTATGAAACGTTTTGTGTTCCCACTAGCAGTTAATTATTCCCACTTATACCTTAGCACACGATAGTGATTTTATTTGATTACACGGGTTTTCCTCTTTTCAATCTATAAGCTGTCTGAGGACCAGGTCTCACCCATCACTGAATTATCATGAATGGGATGTGCTCAGTGTGTTGAATGAATGATTGACAGAGGAGGGAAAGAATGAATTAAGTATAGGTGAGAGTAGTTTAGGGCATTTAAGACATTTAGAAGCGTGAAGGCAAAATTTTCATAAGAACAGGAACCTTGTATGCCTGAACCCTTCCCTCCCCCACTTATAGTCGGTGCTGGCCACATGGTAGGTAGCTTGGAAGACATTTGCAAGTCAAAGAAAAGGAGAAAGGCCAGCTCTAGGCACAGGTTTCCGTCAGCATGGACTTCTCATGCCATGTTTCACTTTGGGTAGTACAATCCCAAAGTGTCTGTTAACCTTATTCTATTCCCTTGCCCCCCAGAGGTTCCAGTGCTGAATTATCCTCACCTCCCCAATACCTGATCCTCACCCACTAGTCATTTTAGAACCCCCGTTCCTATGTAAAGGAATAGATCCTATATCCCATTGCTATAGGACTGTTCCATGCTCCTCCAGTACTTGCTAATTTAGTGACCATAAATCCCTGTAACAAGTTATGGGCACTAAAGGGCCACCTTACAGAGGAATGAATACTGAGTATATCAGACATTGTGGATAACTAAATAGGTGGGTTTCAAATCACTCAGTGTCTCCTCCTACCTGGCCTGTATGGGACAAGCACTAGAGGAAGAAGGTGAGCATTTCCTTGGAAAAGGTAGTGCTTTACAGACTGCTTGTAAGGGTGCCAATTTTATGAAATCCCAGTTTTTTAAAGGTTTTGTGGTAAAGCCAGCTGGAGATAGTAAGTCACAGTTTTATTACAATGTGGGCCTTTTCTTAGGGTGTGGGATTCATTTGTGGCTAAATAAAATAGCTGGGTTCTGTAGTCAATAAAAATCAGTACCTTCATGAGGTACTTAACCTCTCAGAACAGACCAATGCTGACAGTCTCTGGGAGAAAAATAGAGAATTAAAATATGAACCAAGATATCTGCCTTGGTTCGATCTCTGTTTCACATTGGGTAGGCTATAGATGCTGGTGATTGCAGGCGTCAGTTGGGAGAATAACAGGTTTATCTCTCTCTTTCCTGTTCATCTTTTCCAGTGCAGAGCCTAGAAATGGCGGACAACATGTCTGGCTAATGCTAGTTTCCTCTTGAAGAAGAAAAGACAGAGTCACATTTTCTCTGAATCTGAAACCAAGATCACTTTATTCACTTGATTACAGCTGTTCTTAAATGCTCCTTGGATAGTTTCCCTCTGTATTATGTTTCCCTCTGTCCTTAGTCATGGATTTTCGAAGTAACCTCACTTAGTTCTCCTCCATGGGCCAAATATATACTGATATTGAAGTGTTACTAATCCTTTAAAATGCCAGGAGTTTGAGCTTTCATTGGACTTTGAAAGATTTTAATAACTAGATTTTCGTCTCTGATCACTGATAATGTTTTTAATTTGGAGTTGGAGCAGTTCCCTCTGGTAATAAATGCAGCTTGGGCAGACAGGGCATGCTATTGTTCTAAAACAGAGCTCAGATTAGATTTTGCCCAAACAGGTACAGAACCGAAAACCTTGGCTTCCGTTAATGCTGTATTTTGGGGCAAAGGTTCCTAAAGTCTACTTGGCCTTTATTACCTTCATGAGTTTTACCATATCTGAGTACCACCTGAAATTGTATTTACTATTTTTCTTTAAATTCATTCGCTGTGATACTTGAATAAGTTTATTTTCCATCATGGAAATATTTATTTAGCATTAAGTGGGAAACTAGTATTACTTGTCCTTAATTGAAGGTAATAAATACAATGAAAAGAAAAGTTATTAAATTCTAGCTAGATACTATTGCTTGCAAAAGGTTCTGAGCCCCAGGCCTATCTCCCTTTATTTGAAAGGGTAGTAACCTGGGTTGAAGCCATACTAGCACCACATTGAAGCTCTCCTTCAGGGAATGTGATGGATTGAAAAAAAAAAGAAAGAAAGAAAGAAAGAATCCTTTTTCCTCTATTTAGTAATTATTCCAATGCTTTTGATTCCAAGTGGTACTTAGCCAACGTGTGAGAAACCCTGCCTTTGAAAAACTCATTCCTTTTATATTCTGTGTGAGGAATTCAACATTTGATTGACTGGACTTGTATGAAAACCCCTTTTCAGGATGTAAGGACACCCCAAAAGTAGATGGCACTGTTCCTACACCCAAGAAACGTGTCATCTAATAATACGAGGAGAGCAAATCATGATAAATGTGTAGCAGCAAGAGTTCCAGAAATATGCAGGTACTTCATACTAGAATGTGAGTGGCAGAGGGTCACTCGAGGGTCTTTCCGGGGCAGTTGAGGAGTACTTAGCAGACTAGGCAGCCAACGAATAAGTACGGAGTCAAAAAACACTAACCAATTCCCCAGTCTCCTAGTGGAGGTATAAGCACTCGCACGGGCAGGGAATAGGTTGGCACCATCTGGAAAGGCCTACAGGGAAGCAAGATTTGGACAGAATCTTGAAGGAAGGAATAGGCAGAGAGCACACACATATATGCACATACACACAGTGTCTTAGAACAGAAGGTACAAGGTTCATATGAAAGCAGGGGGTTAAGTGTGTCTGACCGAGGTTGTGACCTGAGAACAGTCTCAAAAATACAAACGACCTTCCAATTTGAATAAATACTCCCCTTTCCTCAGACGTAAAGCCATTCCCCACTTCTTGTTCATAAACATCACACGTTTAAGACTCATGTACACTGCAAAAAGTGTCGATGTTTCAGCAAAACAAACCATCTTCTGTTAAAGGAACGATACCTTCCATTTCAATGTACGTGGAGGTTGCTTTTTGAGAAACCCAGCTTTAGGTAGATATGTTGTCCGTTTACGGATTTTTGCCGTATTTCCTCAGTTGTTAAGGAGGGCTCCTAAAATCTTTGCAGCTAAGCAGTTGTGCCATTTCTCACAGTTCCCTTTGCTGTTTTTTGTTAAATGGAGTCATTGTTTCTCTGGTATTAATTTACCATCACACGATTTGCTGCTCTAGAGATAGCAAAGTCTCAGGTAGTATTTTTAAAGAATAAACAAGAGAAGCAGATTGGCAGGGTAATAAATGTGGGGCAATAAGGTGGGAATTTAAGCTGTTACTATTTCTGAACAAGTTGTGCTGTCACAGAAATGGCCAGGGGCCTCTGGGTCTGTTTCTGTAAGAGGAGAGCCCAACTGAGGAGGCATTTCAGCATTTCAGGTCCCAGAGGATTTCTCGGGACCAGCCTGAAGGCAGGAAGGATTGATGTAAGCTTTGGCTGCACAGGCTTTGTGAAAGGTTTCCATTTTCTGAAATATAATGATGCCAAGATTTTAGTTTGGGTACTTCCCACGTGGGTTAAGGGATACTAAATCTTCAGCTCCGTTATACCTGGAGAATGTTTTTCGGAAAGCTCATTTTCATCTCCTTTCACTCTAAGGCTCATTTTTAAATATATGGTTAAATATGGACTTAGGCCAAACCATGAACCAAAAAGCAAGGTATAAACCTTCTTAATTTACTGAACCTCAAACCCAACCTTTTTTTTTGGCACATGCTGATTTTTTCAGTTACACATATATATACACATTATTTTTCATATTCTTTTCCATTATGGTTTATCACAGGATATTGAATATAGTTCCCTCTGCTATACAGTGTTATTCTGTATGTAACAGTTTGCATCTGTTAATCCTAAACTCCCAATCCATCCCTCCCCCACCCCGCCACCCCTTGGCAACCACAAGTCTATTCTCTATGTCTGTGAGTCTGTTTTGTAGGTAAGCTCATTTATGTCCTATTTTAGATTCTACATGTGATATGATATTTGTCTTTGACTTAACTTCACTTAGTATGATCATCTCTAGGTCCATTCACGTCGCCGCAGATGGCATTATTATGTTCTTTTTATGGCTGAGTAATATTCCGTTTGTATATATACTACATTTTCTTTATTCATTCATCCTCGATGGACATTTAGGTTGTTTCCATGTCTTGGCTATTGTGAATAGTGCTGCTGCGAACATATGGGGGCATGTGTATTTTCAAATTACAGTTTTGTCAGGATATATGCCCAGCTGTGGGACTGCTAGATCATATGGCAACTCTATTTTTAGGTTTTTAAGGAACCTCCATACTGTTCTCCATAGTGGCTGTATCAATTTACATTTCCACCAACAGTGCAAGAGGGTTCCCTTTTCTCCACACCCTCTCCAGCACTTGTTGTTAGTAGATTTTCTGATGATTCCCATTCTAAGCAGTGTGAGGTGATTCCTCATTGTAGTTTTGATTTCCATTTCTCTAATAATTAGTGATGTTGAGCAGCTTTTCATGTGCCTCTTGGCCGTCTATATGTCTTCTTTGGAGAAATGTCTGTTTAGTTCTTCTGTCCATTTTTTGATTGCTAACCTCATTTTTTTTTTTTTAACTGAACTACTAACAACCATATCTCATGAAGCGCTAGCAGGAACCAAAATTTCATGTTTTCTAAACCGAGTATCACTGCAAAATATTTCTAAACTTGAACTTTAAAACTTCGCTGATTGAGCCTCTGCCTCCAACTAACCTGGTTGTCTCACTGGGAAGGGGTGTGCACCTTGGTGTTCAGAGTCCTGACCCAGCTCTTGGCCTCTGTCGGGTAGAAAAGCCTGAACTTCCATGTGAACTGATGAAATCACGTGTTTGTCTTTCAGGTTCAGTATTTCTTCAAGATCTTGGATAACTAGCAGCTTAGAAAGCAAAGAAGTCACAGGTTGTGGTGTTTAGACAAGAGTGAATCACACATGAGGAATGTGTTCATTCTTTTATTTTCCATTGTTTTAACCTGACTGAATACAAGATCAACAAGAGCACTGTACTCCTGGCAATTATGACATATGTTAGAACATGGATTTTGCACTGCAGACAACATTTAACACCGGTCTATGGGGTACTGCATTGCTTTTTATAAAGTCCAAAATAAAGATTTATTTTCAAACAAGTGACTTTGGTTTATTTCATACATTACACTTTTTCTTGCAGAAAAAAATAAAATTGTACAACTGCATAAATATAAAATTCTTCCACCATGAAAATGGTTAAAACATTCATAAAGACACAGCACCAGCAGGTGATGCCTCCAGAGAAAGGAAAAAAGGAAAGTGAAAGAAAATGTACAAAGCAAATTAATCAGCCCTATCACTAGCCAAAGTGACGGGCGCTCCAGATCTCATACACGGCTTCAGAACAGACTGGAGGACAGGGGAAGAGGAGTCAGGACAGCATTCAGTACAAAGCACAACACAACCCATCACCTTTGTGTGTGTGTTTCTGTAGTGTCACTTAAAATTTAAAGGGCAGTTCCCCCATAACAGCCCACCCCACCCCCGCAACCCAGACCCAGGAAAAATAATAATAATAATAATAAAGACCTAACAAACACCACAGGGAAAGACTATGGAGTGTGTTAAAAATGCTCATCGATGGGCCATTATCATCTTTGAAAGAGCCAAACCCAAAAAGGAAAAATAAAGTACCATGCCAGTTTTATTCCCATTGAATATTTACACCTTGGACAGCAAACTTTGCTCACGTTAAGTAGAAAACAGATACGATAAAACATGGCTTGAAAAATGACCAGAGTGTGTGCACCGAGAGTACTGTACACTAAATAAAATACACAAGGCAGCAATACTTAGGGGCCAGAAACACTGCTTACTATAAGTCAGTTATGGAATCATAATTTACAGTAAAAATGGGCACGTCCCAAGGCTCAATTTTTATTTTTCTTTTGTCATTTACAGTAGAATAAATATTTTGTTGCTATTGCTACACTTTAAATTTACATTCTAACCTATTAAATGCAGAAAGCTAGTGTAAAGCATATAGATTAAGTGTAGGTCCCATACGTATTACGGTTTGTTCAAGACTAGTAGGTTTTTGTATCTTTTTTAACTTTTTTAAATGGCTAGTGGGAAAGATCTGTGCTTGTGATCAGCTCTTAACTTCAATTTTTACGTCAAAGCGTCCCTGAAAACGGTCTTTCTCACTGTACCCAATGTTCTCACCATACGCCTTACACTCTATGCGGATTTCCGTGTCCATGGTGAGGTTGGTGAACTGTACAGCCAGCAGGGGCTGCAGGTACTTGGGCTGCAGGAGCTTGCCGTAGTAGGGATAATACTGCAGCGGGAAACCAGGGTAGCTGCCCAGTCCAAAATACTCCACGGTTCCAATTTTCTCCTTATCTTCGTCTCGCTGGAAACCAGAGAGGAAATGAGATTTTTCAGGGCTCACATCCTGGATGGCGATTTGTACTCACAGACAAATGAGACTCTCAGTCCCACAAAGCAGTCTGCAAGCTACTGCTGGAGGAAGTGGGTCATCCGCGGACATGCCAGCTCAAACCCCTCGCGGGAGGAGGTGAGCACTAACCACTGGAGGATACAGGAACCGCATCTCCCGCGAGAGGAAGAGACACACTCAGCCTAATCCTTAGTAGCCTTGAGAAACGGTCACTAAAAGGAGGCTTTCCTCACTGTACAAATGGGAAACTGCAGCAAAAGCCAACTAAGGCCTTTCTTCAAGCCAACACAACCTCCTAGAAGTAGGGCCAGCACTGAAAGAAACTCTTCAGTGTTGGCCCAGTGGATATTTTCAATGACATTACCTCCAAAAGTTTAACTATTTGCCTTTCATTTTCTTGTGTCCATTTCCTTTCTTGGTGCCAACATAAATTTGAACTGTTTGGAGATTTCCCTTTCTTTATTCTGCTTCTCTCTCTAAACAATCCATCAGGTACCTGTCTTCAGATTTAAAGGGAATACACATTGATGGTTACCTTAATATTTCAATATTGTTTTTAAAGAAAAGCCAGAAGCAATTTTTCAATGTAAAATTATTAAAAAAAAAAAACAAAACGTTGGCCTCAAGTTTTTAACACACCACGTGAGCCAGAGAAGCACTCCTGTGGGCTAGTTCACCTCAGTTCTGTAAACCAATATTCCAACTGATTAAATTCAGATATTTCGGTTTCTTGTTCCAGTTGGAGAAACTGACAGATGTTTTTATTCTTGTTACATCTTTCTGTTCTTTTAAGAAGTTTTACCCAGTGTAGCTACAATTCCATCAGCTGAGACTGATTCCTGGAAGCAGTGCTTCTTATTTCCCATGTTAAAGTTTTACCTCTAATTTAAAACAATCTCATTCATTCTCCCCTCTCTCCTGCCCCACCCTCAGTAACTCTAAAGGTCTCCTTACCTTGCCAGTGCACTGAACAGGCAGGACATATGGATTGTACTTCATCACTGGGTAAGTATCCAAGGACTCATTCTTGGGAGGCTAAAAATAAAATCCATGTTGGTCAATAAGTTTGTAAATAATTCCTTTAACTTCTGAAAATTAAAACGAGCTTGTAGCCCAAACAAGTACACTTTGGTCAATTGAAATAATAACCAAACGCTTGAGGACAGCAGAATGAATGACTCTCCTAACCAGTCTAGGAAAGGTCATGCTGTGATTTTCTTGAAAATAAATGCCCAAGTTTTGTGACCACTACAATTAAGCTGTGATGTGTAGCCCAGTACTAAATGGAACTTCTAATGGCAACCCATTAGAAGCTTTATTCAAGGACACTGAAAAATAAGAGCCAACTCAGAAATAATGCTCTCTTCTCATTTGCTAAGATTATAATTAGATGGAAAGGTTGGTTGACATTTGTTTTTATAAAACTTGGGCTTTCCTCCCGAGCCATGAATAAATAATGCCATCCTTCTCCCTCAAGCATGCCTTCTTCAAGTAAGCTTTCCTTTTTTTTTTTTTCCCTTTTTTCTTGTTTTTTTAAATCTCCAGTGGAGGCCCTGTCATTTAAGTCCCAGTTTTGTTAGGCAAGTCCAGCATGTAAAATAGATTAAAGTGGCATTGCCCTCAATGAAGGGGTCTTGTGAAGGGGTAACTCCATCGAAGGGACCCATAGTACACGTTGAAAATTACTGCTGTAGTGAAATATCCAGGGCCTGCCTTCCTAGATCCCTGGCTCAAATCCATCTCAGGAGAAGTGTGATGGACATCTACCCCCTGGAAGACAGATAGGCACTTGCTTACTCACATCAGCAGAGTATGTGAGTCCTGACATGAGATGTAACACATACATAGCCTAATCAAAGTCAGATAAAATGCACAATTCTCTGTATCAGTAAAGGACTATTTTTGGTACTGCTCTTTCTTTTGGAATATAAGAAAATGATCATCTAGATTTGCTTCTTGGAACTTTCTGCCAGCAATAGATTTATCTTTAAAAATATGAAGAGAAAATATACATTGATAAAGAAGTTACCAGAATCTATCCTCGGGGAGTGAGGGAACGGGCACATCAAGTGAGATGTGGAGTACTGCAACCTCTGTAATTCCAGCAACGAAAGAGTTGGGGATTTGGGATGCGGGGCTGAATCAGAAAGTGGCAATGGATAACCAAGGGGAATCCAAAGGAAAAAAAAAAAACAAAGACTGAAAAGAAAGAGTAGCTGAATTCATCACTTTAACAGAATATCTTTATAAATATGGGAAGAGATGTGAATCACAACAGACTCTGTGGGGGACAAATATCATTCAATGTCTATGAAAAGGAATTATCAAAAGTGAGGGATTCGGAGAGCAATGATCACGATTAGTCCTTTGGATACACTGCACCAATTCCTTTCATTGCCAAATAGCTTGTTTATCTTGGTGAAGAATTTCCTAGCAATATGAATATCAACTCTAAGTGTGACATAATGGCTTTCACCATTCTTCTTCGATTACCTCCTAGTCTACGTGGAACGAAGATTAACATTCTGTTGAGAGGTACATTAATTTCTGTAGGAGATCCAACAAGCCAGCCAGGCAAACATCCATGCACCCACTCATCCATTTTTGCCTCTGGTGGCAGTAAAGGAGTTTTGATGTATCCTTCAGTTATGTTAATAAAACTTTTCATCTCTACGTTGACTTTCTTTTGAAAATATTATTCATGGGTAATAAGCATTGCAGAAATAAAGAGCATATAATAGAAAGTTAATGAACAAAAGAGCCAGATTCCAGAAATGAAGTAAGTTTGTTCATATAACTCTGTATACTGCAGTCAATTCCTATCAGAACCAAAAACTACCCTCTTAATGGCAATGCTCTCATGAGCAAATGGGAGAAATCTTCTGTAAGAATCCACGCTTAAGAGAAAAGGACAGCATTTTTTACTTCATGAGCTGGGGGAGAGAATGAAATAAGCAGTCTTATAAAAACAAGAGATAACACCCATACAATTTTTTCTTCTAATTTTAAAGAATTGCTACCATCCCACCAAATGGTGAGCGAAGGCAATTTGCAATTGTTCAGTGATCTCTAATAGTATTTACCCATTATAAGTTGCAATAATGGCAAAAGCCAATGGCATGGTTATAAAAGTTCAACCTAGACAGTATTCAACTTCTAATTTTGAATTAGAAGTTCTAACGGAAACTTCATTCAGAAAAAAAACAAACAAAACATTTTTTCTGATGACCAGATAATTACTTCAGATTACGAGATTGTTTTTTGTTTGTTTTAAATACTGTGGCTCCTACAGTTCAGGTAGGTTTTAAATTTAAAGACATCTTTTTCTCTTTTTTACTTTTAAAGAGTTTACGTTATAGAATTACATAATAGAAATCCAGAACAGGGCCACAGGACTTACTTCAGAATTTGGCTTTGCTACACAGAATTTCTCTAACTTTAGGAAATGAGATTAATGACCTAACCCTAAGAATTCCAAGGTGGCCACAGAGGTTTTTCAGTGTTACTCTACTGATCAGGCTTCAAAACTGTCACTGAGTATCCTTTAAACATCTGTTAGGGTCTCTTTTCATACCAATTAAGGACTACATCGAACTGTGAATGGCTCATCTAAATTCTATGATTTAAAATATTACTTGCCTTAGGTTTGAAGCCCAAAACTCGGTTGAGCTTTATAATGACACATGGTTTGCCCTCTTTGTAGCCGTAAGTTTCATCATTTATTCCAGAGCAATTTCCCAACCATTCAAGCTTGAACCTGCAGACTTTTCGCTCTCCTCTTTCGTTGTTAAATTCTCCTCGCTCTTTGAGTTCGCTGGGCACATCTGAAAATGCAAACGCCATTTTCACATTGTACCAACAATTCCCTGGGCACCACTGAGAAAGGACAGGGCTCTCTTCCTTGTCACAATGACTTATTCGAAGACAGGGCTATCCTGCACTTAATGTATTATATCACCTGAGTTAAGAAAGGATTTCCAGCAAGCCATCTCTCCTCTCTCCACTGACCTTAAAAAGGTATTTTACCAAAAGCAATAGCCAGTACCAAAGCTTCACAGTGCTCGATGAGCAGCACATGATGTTGGGTCTCTGCCGATATTTCTTTCTTTAAATAATGGATGACTCCACTAATTAGAAGACTGAAAGGAAACTGGATCTCTCTTCAGGAGTAGCATCATTTGCACAGGTCGACATCAGCTCAGCTCAATAACAGGGACGTTTATAATTAGAGCACAAAAGGACTGCCAATAATTTTCAGAACTGGAAGTTTCATGGTCGGGATTTCTCGGAGCTATGCCTCTAATTAACATGTTAAACAGTAAAAAGGGAGTAGGAAAGAATTGTTTTTCCTTTTCAACCACCATTCAAGGTTTAAAAAAAATTTCTTTTTGAGTTTTTTGTCTTTTAACACTGAGTTCTTATAAGCATTTGTTCAAGTGAGAAATTGTATTGTTGCATTTTTTTATTTCAAAGCCAGAGAAAGAATAAATGAGAACAGAATTCAAGATTAAAGCATCCTGCAGGAAATGGATGCAAATACCATAAATTATATACATATTTTTAAGTCCACAAACTAACTATTTTCCGTTCAAATAAAGTGCCTCAATTCAGTCCATCTCCTGAGAAGTGATTCACTCTAAGTATCTATCATACGGGCCTTTTAATTACTACAAAGTAAGATGAAAACCTCATTTAAATTCTAATGAGAAAAATTTAGTGAAAGAGTTTCTTTTAAATTACTAAATCTTTTCAAAATGACTTAAAATGGCAATTCACCCCATATTACACAACGGTCTGCCATTTAAAGAACTGGAGGTGATAAATGCTTGAACTGAATCAGAAAAACTGGTATCACCTGGTAACTCAGAGTGGCGTCTTGTTTTGGTAGGCGTGACAACCAGGCTGGGAAATTCACACTCCAGGTAGCAAGGAGGAAGATGTGCATTCTGTCAATGGCTTAATGAAACTAAGAGCCATTGTTTACATTCATCAGTCATTCCCTTATCCATATGATGGACATAGGATAAGACATATTTCATTATCCATCCCGGCCAGGGTCTCTAAAATATACCCTGACCATAAACCCTCCTCCATCGGTATCAGTGTGGCTATAGCTAATCACACCAAAGGTTCATTTTGGTGACAGAAGGTCCTGTGAACTCTTCTGTAGGGGCCAGGGGTTGGATGGGGAGGGAGGGGGCCAGAAATCTGGAAATATAAGCAATTATATTTCTCAAAATCAATGGATGTAAGAGAATCAAATCTGTAACTGTGGTCTTTGAGTCTGAGTAGTAAAAACAGAGATATTTGGGAGTGTTCAAAAGTAAGACACCTTTCAAATACAGGTAAAAGTAATACTTGAGGCTATACTGTTTATTTCATTGTATCCAAGCCTAACCCATAAAGTGTTCCTGCTTTAAAAACAAAACAAAACAAAAAAACTATCCTCTCAGTATGGCCAGAGTTCAATCTTTTAATTATTTCAGGAGTATCTTTCAATCATTAAGTAACAAATAGAAACAGGAAATCAGAATTAACCAACAAACATCCAAAATATGTCTACTTACTGCCACAATCTTCAAAAATCATATCATCCTTCTGGGCCGAATCTTTGTACTTCTCCAGGAACCTAACTATGTTCAGCACGTATGCCTCATAACTCTTGGGATCGTTAGGACGAAAGGCAATTTCAGTCTTTTGGATCTGAGGAATCTGTGTTAATCCTAGAGCAGGAAGAAAGTTAGAAAAACACAGAGCAAAGTCATGAGTGGGAAGGTAGTCAACCAAGATACTTCAAAAGCTGACTCTCCACATATAAAACATACTTTGCTAATCCCATCTGACTAAAAAGAATGGTTTAAATTCTCTCTCCCGGGCTTCCCTGGTGGCGCAGTGGTTGAGAGTCCACCTGCCGATGCAGGGGACACGGGTTCGTGCCCTGGTCCAGGAGGATCCCACATGCCGCGGAGCGGCTGGGCCCAGCATGTCCAGAGCCTGTGCTCCGCAACGGGAGAGGCCACAACAGGGAGAGGCCCACGTACCGCAAAAAAATAAAAATAAATTAAAAAAATAAATTCTCTCTCCTGTGAAATCCTTTCTCTGGCATTTAGGTTAAATACGTAAGTACCAATGACTATGTCTTGATATCAGATGCCATTTAAGTTCCCCAGCAACGTTTCATGATAAGCATATCTGTTTTTTATGAATGAAAACACTTCTTGCACAGAAAGGTTAAGTACCTGACCCAAGGTCACAGAGGAAGTGGTGGAACCGGAATTCTAACCCAAGCATGTGGTACTCTAAAGCCTGTCATCGTTCCAGTCCTCCCTTGCGCACTGCTAGCAGGCATCTCATGCAGGTGGCTTCTCCTTTTCTAACTGTACGTAAGACTGAGCACAGACATCGTCTTCCACACTCCTTTTAATCAATTAACTTATGACCGCTGAAAATGCTACAGACTCAAGACTACTCAGTAGAGACATTTCTTTGGATCTTTTCACCTAAACTGGAGGAATATGCAATTTATGTGCAGTTACTACTCCTGCTTTCCATTCCAAACGTAAGTGGTTATTCTGAGAAAGTCAAGTGCCAGCCAGGGTATGTGCACCTTGGATTTCCACTCTTCAATGGACTTTTAGATTCTTTAACTTCTAAAAGCCTCTGTCATTCACAAGACTTCCCAAATAGATATTTGAACAACACTACACAGCACTATGCAAGACAGTGGGTGGAGAGCCAATCACAACGGCATTCTATTCCAGGACAGCCAGATAAAATACAAAATGCATGGTGAAATTTGAATTTCAGATAAACCATGAAAAAATTTTTATATAAGTATCTCTCGTGTAAAATTCAGGACATACTTACATAAATTATTCATGGTTTATCTGAAGTTCAAATTTAATTGGGCCTCCTGTATTTTTATTTGCTCATCTGGCAACCCTATTTGAATCCCCACTCCCAGACCAGCCCTCTTTGTGTTGGGCATGAAAGGTGCCTCATCGTCACAGCCCTTCAGGGTACCTCCATCACTCACCTAGGGGCTTGTTAAACATGAAGCCTGGCAGACTCCACTCCGGACCTGCCAGATCCCCATCTCTAAGGGTGGGACTTGGGAATCTCTGCTTAACAAGCTTAAAGAGATCCTTAAGCACCCTTGGTTTGAGAACCACTGCTTTAGAGAATTAGAACCTGAGGGTGGCAGTCGTGAGGTGGGTATGAAGATAACGACCTAATCAAAGTGGAAGTGATGACCAGAGTGAGACCAGACTTCAGTAGGGCCTGGGCTAAATGGCCGTTATTTTTTCTCATCATTAAGGATGGCTTTGAGCTTCAAAATCAGTTAAATAATGAGGGGAGGGGGGGCCAGCTCAGAGGGCTGAATGGGCAAGTTCTTCTGTGCTTGTAGTTCCCTAGAGGAATGGAGACGATGGGAGATGAAGACAAGGAACGTGAGGGTCTGGAGCCAGGCAGAGAGGGTGCCCGAGACAAACTACCAGTGACGTTAAGAATCATCTCGGGGGCTTCCCTGGTGGCGCAGTGGTTGAGAGTCCGCCTGCCGAGGCAGGGGACACGGGTTCGTGCCCCGGTCCGGGAAGATTCCCACAGGCCGCGGAGCGGCTGGGCCCGTGAGCCATGGCCGCTGAGCCTGCGCGTCCGGAGCAACGGGAGAGGCCACAACAGTGAGAGGCCCGCGTACCGGAAAAAAAAAAAGAATCATCTCGGAAAGGGTGATGGAGAACCTGAAGAATTTCAGGGGGAAAAAAGCTGTCAACAGTGATGGAAATGAGTCAGAGAGGAAGTAGCAGAAAATCTTCAGTTAAAAATAAAGGTTACTACAATTAAAACATTTTTTTTATGATGCTCACAAACCGTAGAAAACTGTATGACTTCAGCAATTTAAATATACCCTAAAAATGTTTTTCTACATTATTTAGTTAGAAAACTGGCATTGTGATTATTTATGGTACAAAGAGGCCACATGATAAAGATGATAGATACGTGCAAACATAAACAAAGTAAAACAAACAGAGGTCAGGAGAAGCTTTCACTGGGATTTCCTGCCTGAGCTAGTAGGGTAAATAGGGATCCCCGGCTGAAATGCTGAAATGCGCAATGTCTGGGAAGGAGGGTCATTGGTGGTTTGGGTTGTAAACAAGACATTTAAGTCAAGGTGACTTGCTTGGACCTGGGGAAGTGCAGAGACAGTCTCAGAGCCAGAGGTTAACAGAACTCAGGGGGATGGTATGTTCTCCCAGAGTAACCCTGGAGTCAGGAGAGAACAGAGCTTTGAGGGGCATTCACATGCGAGGGGCCACAGAGAAAGGCAGTGCACAGGGCAGCCAGAGAACTCGGAGGCAAATGCCTTTGAATTTGTCAGGCAGGAAGTTTGCCTCGACCCTAGTGGCGAAGGTGGTGGGCAGAAATGGACTAAGAGAAGATCTATGGGCCAAGGGTTAAACAGTGTTTTCAGGCTTGGGAAGGAGAAGGCGGGAGAGCGGTAGACAGATGAAGGGTGAAGAAGATGAGAGCAACTGTCAGAAGCCAAAGAGCAGTCTCGCCTAATCTTCAGGTAGGAAGAAGGTGGGGAACGACCGTCTGGCTGATGGCAGGGACATCAGTGTGATGAGTTACAGTCATGCCAGCCATGGTCCATCTGCAGAGCAGGTGACGCAGCAAAAAAGAAAATGCTAACAAAACGTCAGTGAGGCTGGTGTGAGATTTGGAGCAGCTCACCCAACAGGTTAAAAAGAGGAAAGTGACCCTAGAAGGTCACACTGAGAGTAAACACGGTAGGACCTAAATGGCAAGGTGAGGGTCACACAGGTCAGTGTTCCCTCTGGCCTGGCTTCAGCTCTCCTCCCCAGCAGTCCGCCTCTCACTTTCTGGCTGCTTCTGCATCCCTCTTCCAGCGGCTGTTCTATCTCCCAGATGTGTGTATGAGGATGAGGGATGTACTTCTCAGATTCTCCCAGAGAGAAAAGGAAAGCAACAAGAGGAGGTGGGATTCTGCGGCGTGCTTTTCATCCCTTCCCAATGCCAAGTGCAGGGTCTCCACTATTAAAGAGACCACGTGACACGTGGGAGACCCCAGGCATTAGCTCCTTTCACTCAGTGCTGTGGGCCCTTTACTACCAAAAGGGTACTGCTAGTGAGTGAATTCTTCAGCAGACTAACGGAAATATAGATATTATTATTACATGCACAGTGGTACCCACTGGCCCAGAAAAATGTTACACACAGTTGGTCTTGTGTCTACCAGTTTCCAAGAGCCCAAATCCTTCAGAGAGTTTGGCTTATGACCTAAGCCCTGTCAAGCCTCTATGTTACCGCATGAGAGAAAAGCAGATCACGCACTCTTGAAGAATCTCTACTGTGTTCTGTACAGAGAAGCAGCAGAAACTGGTGAAACTGAGAAGGCAAGAGGTGAAATGGACAGTTAAGCATTGGGTCTTACAATCCTGTGACTTGCCCAGCTGGATTAGACCTTGGGCCAAAGTCTCTGCCCCATCCTTTGCATTTTCAGTGATGTGACAACCTTGGCCACGGGAGCCCAGGAATGATGGGTCAACTCAGGGAGCTCGGCCGTGTCTCGCTCTCTTCTGTAAAGTTTCCCTCTGGAATCTCTGAGGGATCTCTGAACTAATATAAGCCTTAGTGACTATCCTTTTAAGATACCTAACTTCTGATCTAAATGTTGCTTATCCAGAAAAACATGAACCATTTGGGTTGAGGTCATGCAATCAGCTTCTGTCGCTAAACCCTCACCTATGGAGCACGTACATAAATAATACAAAAATATCCAGAAGGCCGCCCCACGGTCCAGTGTGGCTGTTGCTCTTCAGCCCCTCCTCACATTTCTGAAGGTCCCTCACTCTTTCACCCACCGTCTCTGCCTCCTGTCTTTTCTTTGTCCAGAACCTGCTGACCTGAGAATTCCTCTTCCTGGAAGCTATCAGAGATCAATCCCCCCCCCCCCCCCCCCCCGCAACCCGGGACGGTTCTGTTCTGGATAATCTTAAAATCTCTGATGAGACTTTCTCTAAAACATTAGGAAAATTCCTAGTCATTTCCCTAATTAGATAGCAATTAGATACTTACAAGAGGCAGATGAAGGACCCTCGACCTGATATCTAAATCCTTTAAACCATTTACTTTACATTATCAGACTAATGGAAAAAAGGGATAGAAAGAATTAGGATTGGATTTGGCAACTTCTTTATTATCTTGAGTCCACAGGCAAATTCCTCAAGCCTGACCCTCTCCAAGGACACACAAATCCCATCTTGCTGACTGGCCTTCTCATTAGTTGTTTTCACACTAGGTCAGATACTTTCAGCTGTCCCTCTCCACACTGCTCACTCCTTAACAGTCCTTAGTTATAGCTCTGGATAAGGCCGAGCTTTGTTTGCAGTGGTAACTCCCAGAGGCCAAAGATAGCAGAACACCCAATCACTAGCTTGTAGTTTCAAATTATATTCCAGGAAACAGATCTAACCTTTTGCTTCTCCAGTCTTCTGAACTTGAACCGACATTAACCACGCTGAGCTCTGTACAGCTTTGCCCTGATCTGACCATTTGCCTTAAATTACAGATTGAGTATTATCAAATAAAGCCACCTGAAAGACTGAAATGAGAATCTGGATATGTGAAATTTTAATATTTGGTTTTTAATGAGTATGTCAGCTTAACATAAGATTTGAAGTTAAAATAATAATTAAACAAACAAACAAAAACCCTTTGGCTCTGCATTTGCTTTTTTTTTTTTTTTTGCTGTAGGCGGGCCTCTCACTGTTGTGGCCTCTCCGGCTGTGGAGCACAGGCTCCGGACGCGCAGGCTCAGTGGCCACGGCTCACGGGCCCAGCCGCTCCGCGGCATGTGGGATCTTCCCGGACCGGGGCACGAACCCGTGTCCCCTGCATCGGCAGGATGGACTCTCAACCACTGTGCCACCAGGGAAGCCCCTGCATTTGTTTTTGAGTTACACTGGCCTCTCCTTGGTTCCCCATCTCCTGAGAAACAAATAAGGAAAACACTCAATCTTCGGCTTTAGTAGGTGTTCGTAGCAGGAGGGGTCAGGGCAAGTAAAAGAGGGAGGGAAAGGAAAGAGAAAAGAAAGGCTTTTCATTAAGAAAGAAGTATTTTGCTTCCAATTAGGTTTATAATGTTAGCAGGCTTATACTTTCTCCATCTACTTGTGAGTCTGAAGTACTGAAACTAGAACGCATTCATTTTAACCTTCTAGCAGTTACTCAAAGGGAATCCCAAAGCACAGCTGCTTGTACCTGTCATTTACTACATCCAATAAATCACTAGGCCAAATACTCGAAACAGGTATCATTCTCCACAGAAACCTCCAGGAGGCAAAGAAATGCTTATAAAGGTAGCCATGCACACAACACATATATATCATGTGTCTCCTGTACATTCCAAGCGGAAAAGTAATTTTCAATTAAAAAAAAAAAAAGCTGGGGGTGTGTGATTTTATACACACAGTCATACATTTCTAGGCACACATATACACACACACACACACACACACACACACACACATTTTACCCCTTCAAGTGCCACTAAGATATTTATGGGTTTTGACTGCTGTTTTTAATTTTTATTTTACCCCTGCATGATTAATATCAGTTTACCTAATAAAATACAGGGAGAGCACAGGAAAAAAGGTGCCACTGTGCCCTCTGGAAACCGGTAGCCTAAGCCTCACCTTCTGCCTCAGGTTCAGCTTTCGACTGTGGCCTGGGATCAGCTGACGTCAACCCCCCTACCTCCAGGCAGGGTCACACCTACCCTCCCAAACCCTCAAGAAGCTGCTCTTTTTGAAGAAAAGTCTTAGAAAGATGGGTTGCTGGACTTTCGCTACAGCCTATTTGGATGTTCAACAACCCTTAGTGTATGGAAATCTTTTCTCCTAAGCTGAATGCCATGCACACTGGTTGAAGGCCCTTCTCTGTTTATGGAATTACCCTTTATCATCAGAGTTTTTTTCCTGTAGTTGTATGATCATTTTCAGGCGAGCAGAGAGAATTATTTAGTTCAAGGGCTCTATCTTAGATGTGCACAGAATTTCACAGGGACATATCTTTGATATTTTGTATAGCTCGTTATTGTGCTTGTTCCCAAGATAAATGACAACCCCTTTGATAATGGGAAAATATACAGTCAAATCCTACTATTTTACGTTAATTATGCTTTTTTATCCAAGGCCAAACTGAAGAACAAGCACACATAGTATTTTGACTTGAGATATAAAATTTGCTAAGTGACCAATACTATCCCCAAACAAGACACCATGTTATCCAGGATATTTGATGATGTCTATTCATGTGTGTATGTGGGGAAAGATACTTTTCTGGTTGGAAGCCCCTAGGGGACACCTCCCTGCTCCCCTTCATCTCCCCAACTTCCCTCTCGTCTTGTCTGTGTCAGATAGGCTCTGGAGTCCTGAGATCACTAGAATGAGAGCGCTGAACAAGCAGACACCAACTGCAACCCAAGGTATTGTACCACAGACATGGAGACAGACGTGGAGGCCGTGAGGCTGGTGCTCTTTCCACTGCCGTCCTCCCCGAGCCCTTCCCCCAAGTGAGCGCAGCGGAAGCTCCGCAGATCCGTCTCCCCCTACACCCACCCCCATCTCTGCATGAAATGTATTACCTGGTCCTATTCATCACAGGGTTCTGCTCTGCTCACTCATCTAAAATGAGCATATGAACGCAGACACACTTTTTGTGTGGCTCCAAGAACACTTTTAAGTTAATTAGTAGACTTCCCGTGTACCCGAGCTGACTTATTAGTTGTACCCTTGTCTTTAGACGTGAAGAAGTGGGTGAGTTGTGGAGGCCAAACAGCGAGCCTCACCGAGGAAGGGAACCTGGAGTTTGCTGCTCCCAACCCTTTACCCAAACTACAGCTCTGGGCAGTAGCTTCCAGAAATCCTAGCGCCACCAATGCCAGCTCATCCACAGCCTTAAACTCTGGGAGTAGGTTGGCAGGACCCATCTGAGGGAGGGAGGAGAGGAGAGGGAACAGAGCGCCAGGTGGGCCTGGAGGGCATCACATATTTATCGTGTCAGCTCACGGATCAATGGAATCTAACGAAACAGCTGAAAAACACCTTGTTGGCACTTTGAAGGAACAATTCCTCTGAAGCATAAGGAATCCAAATATGTCCAACTGCCCCTCTGAAATTTAAGTGAAAGAGAGTAACATGGGTGTAATGTAGCTTGAAAAAAAAAAAAATTAAGCAATTCTGAGCTCGATATGATGACTTCTCAAAGATGTTACGGAAAAACCCAAATGAACTTTTTTGGCCAACCCAATACAATGAGATTGGAATTACAGGTGCCTTCTATCTTAATGGATTTGAAGACAAGATGTTTCCCTCTGCCAATCAAGATGAAATGGAGTCTGCTGGTGGTGGCAGCGTGGGCTGCCGGTCTTCCCACCCTGTTTATTCTTCTGCCTTGATGCTGGTTACCATCTCACGGTAAATATGACCCTTTAAAAATGAATTATTGGGCTTCCCTGGTGGCACAGTGGTTGGGAGTTCGCCTGCCGATGCAGGGGACGCGGGTTCGTGCCCCGGTCTGGGAGGATCCCACATGCCGCGGAGCAGCTGGGACCGTGAGCCATGGCAGCTGAGCCTGCACGTCCGGAGCCTGTGCTCCGCAACGGGAGAGGCCACAGCAGTGAGAGGCCCGCGTACAGCAAAAAAAAAAAAAAAAAGAATTCTTCCGGCACTGAGCCATCTTTACTTCAAAGCAAAACAAAAAACCTGTCCACAACCTAACAGGAAGAGAAGAGTCCACATATTCATACCTGCTTACCAGGAAGTAAGGCAGCTGGGAATCTCCCTGGACCCCCTGACTGACACACACACTTGGGTTCATCCCACTGTGGCTCTGTGAGCAGCAGGGATGGAAGAGGAGACTCTTCCATTACACCACTGGCCAGGCAGCGAAAAGTGCACGGTCAAACCAGGGACGGGGCCTCGTGAGCGTGACCGTGGGCGGGGAGGGGGAGCGGGCACGCTCGCGTGCCTCCTGCCCTCTCAAGCATGCTGACACCCATGTCTCTCTCCAGATCCAGCACCGTTAACATGGTGAGGAGAGATGCCACTGACCAACCGCTGAGGACTTTCCTAAGAGGGTCCCTCAGGGAGGAAAGCTTGGTAGGGGCTAATCCAACAAATGCGGGTATTTTAGAGGGAGAGATTACAGAAGCAACACAATGTCACCTGAACATTTTTCTTCAACGTGTTTCCTAACCCAACTTCTCCCGAACCCTTTTCATGGACAGCTAAGATTCTATTACCTTCATGAAAATCTAAGTGTCATATCATCTAAGTGTCAAAGCATCTCTGTTATATCATCCAAAGCCTGGAAATACTGAATTCAATATCCAAAAAGAAGAAACTGCTGCTTCCAGTGAAATGATAGGGCTATAAAAATAGAGGTGGCTGTTAATAATGCCACCTAATGCCACTAGGTTTGCGACTATAAAGTACTATTCACCTTACAGATATTTATCATCTCTTTTAACCCTTACACCTATTATTCCCATTTTATAGATCAGAAAATTGAGGCTCAGTGAAGTTAAGTACTGTGTAGAATGGTGGGATTGTGTCCAGCGCCACAGCCCCTGCTTGTCATTCTCAGGTCAATTTTACTGGGAACCTCTGTGTCGTGGCTTAGGACCTCAGGGGCTGCTTTCATATTTAGCTTAGGCAATGTGAAATTGCCAACACGTAACCATTTCTGACCCACAAAAATAGCAAATTAATATGTTTCGACATAAAATCCCAGTAGCCCTTGCCTTCCAGGTTGAGCAGGCAGATCTGTTCCAATATCTCATAGCAACACAACTCTGTAAGACATTATAAGCAGTGATGGCCACCACTGCTCAGAGCAAGAAACCGTACATGTCATCCATTTTTTCTTACATTTTTCTTCCGTTTGATGATTTGGTCCTTACTCTGAGACTTCTGGGTTTAGCCCAGCATCTTGTCCATTGCTACAGACGTACCGACCCAAATGCACCGCACAATTGCCACTGCTTAATTTGACCACATTCACACATGTTATTTAGAAGAGATCTGATTACTAGGTATTCCAGTGTGAAAAGGGCAGTCAAGACCCAGTCTGGCCAGGTGTGTATTCACGACTCAAGTTTAGTTAATAATAGCATTAATAAGTCTTTATATCTTTAAATGATGTACCAGCTCTTTCACTCTCACTAGGTCCACTTGACTTAAATATACACTTTTCTCCCTTTAACTGTCATGAAAATACAGGCTTAGAGATATTAAGTTGAAGTCAAAAAATTGCCAGGGTATCCTTCCATATATTCCTTCAGTTCGTGGCCTGAAGAAATAGTTACTGCCTACCAAAAATACAAATTCTTAAGATCGTCTCTGAAAGATGCCAGGAGGAGGGCTCAGGAGGGTCCCTCAGAGCACTCGGGGAGAGTCCACGGGCTGCCCTTCTTCGTAGCAAGTGCTCTGCCGACCTGGCCTCCCGGTTCAAAGGCCTCTATCATTTTCAAATTAATGCCATGTCCCTTGGAAAGGCGAGGGTAAAAGGGGGCTTGACCTAGACTCTCCTGGCAAGGTGATGGGTGAGGGGATGATGAAAAGGAGAGACAGAGAAGTGACAAAGAACCCGAGGGACAGGGCAGGGAGGATGGAGAACTGAGGAAGCACTTTTCCTGTGACTCAGACCAAAGGACAGGAGTGCATATTTCCAAGATGAGCCACCAGCATTCCTTTGGAGAAGTGACGGTTTGTCAGGTCAGTCCAACTGCTGTGAGGACACTAAATATAGGTACTCAGAATGTGTCTTTTAGGAAGGGGCTGGAAGGAAGGGGAGGGAGGGAAACGGAGAGAAGGCACCTCGGCCAGTAGATTTTCCAGGCAAGGTCATTTACAAGCCCTTACTTAAAAGGTCCATCTCTTTGGCTATTTCTTTTTGAAAGTGAAACTTCCCTTTCTGCAGAGAACATGAAGAATATTTTTAATTTTATTAAAAAAGACTGATACCCCGAAGTCAAACTAGTCAAGGACTAGTTTTTAAATCTAGGAAATTAAAGAAAATGCTTGACTTTGGGGTCGCCTTTGACTTCGAGTATAAGAATTATTAGAAAATGGCATCATGATTGAAAATTAGCTTTTAAATGGCAAAAAAAGAGAAAAAAATAAAAGGTCTACACAAATTTAAATTATGACTAATGCTATCATAAAAACTCTAGCAGAAGTGAACGTGAGGGAC
This sequence comes from Leucopleurus acutus, assembly GCF_964270905.1. Classification (NCBI taxonomy): domain Eukaryota; kingdom Metazoa; phylum Chordata; class Mammalia; order Artiodactyla; family Delphinidae; genus Leucopleurus; species Leucopleurus acutus. The sequence continues at coordinate 67,790,405 of NC_139143.1, forward strand.
ATCCCTGGTGGCGTAGTGGTTAAGAATCCGCCTGCCAACGCAGGGGACACAGGTTCGAGCCCCGGTACAGGAAGATCCCACATGCTGCGGAGCAACTAAGCCCGTGCGCCACCACTACTGAGCCTGCGCTCTACAGCCCGCGAGCCACAACTACCGAGCCCGTGTGCCACAACTACTGAAGCCCGCGCACCTAGAGCCTGTGCTCTGCAACAAGAGAAGCCACCGCAATAAGAAGTCCACGCACTGCAGCGAAGAGTAGCCCCCGCTCAACGCAATTAGAGAAAGTCCACGTGCAACAACAAAGACCCAACACCGCCATAAATAAAAATAAATTAATTAATTAATTAATTTATTTAAAAATATATTTAAAAAAAGAGAAACCACTGCAATGAGAAGCCCGCGCACCGCAACGAAGACCCAATGCAGCCAAAAAATTAATTAATTAATTAAAATAAAAGTGAACATGAAAAGACACACCGTGCTTTACTATCACAAAAGCCAGAGTCCAACATGTTTACTTAAGATCCTACGCTTCACTGTACCAACCAGAATTCTTGCTTCAACCTTTCCACAGACCCACCTCTTTTAGGAAACAGTTGCTGGAAACTGGAATATTATTAAGCAGTCATTTTATATACTTACATGTTCTCTTTTTTCCACTTCCAAAATCCCCTAGATCTAAATTTATCTGGAAATATTTAGGGGTTCTCTTACAGTAGAGGACTACTTGACTTGGGGCTAAAAACCAGTGTTTTCCATCTCCATATTCTGATGATTTTCTTCCGAGGGACTTTCTCATGCCCAAGGAGGAGGTGGACACGACAAGGCTGTGACTGGCGGCCGCACCTGATCAAGGCTGCTCAGTCCCATGAAGATAGCCTCAAGATTGTCACCTCAGTACAGCTGTTACTAAACCGTTGCCCAGGGAAAGTGTAGAGGGGACGCGTCATTGCCACCCCCAGCGGCAGGCAGCCTCAAGGTCACTGACAATGTGAGAACCCGGAAGTTATGCAACATTTCCTCTCTCCAGGTCCCGACAAAGACTTTTAGATGAGCCAGACAGTACAATCACAAACAGAACAACCGGTTGTGGCTGCTGTCTTGTCCTTCTGTCAGCGTCAGGCATGAGGGCAGTGGGTCTCCCCAGGGTTTAGTGACCAGCGTGGACATGCACGCGTACAGGGCAGGTCACTCAACAGTGACAGCACCCACATCACCGCAGGGCACTCATGCGGCAGTTTGCATTCCTCTATGATAACCTCTTTGTTGCCCCAAGTTTTCAGAGCTAAAGGAGACAGTTAACCTGCAAAGGGGGCCCAGAAAGCCAATAAATAAGACTCCTATTAAACAAACAGGCATATATATTGAGAAGTGAAAAGAGAGAGTGCCTTTGTTCAAGGTCAAGTTGCCTGTGAATAGCAGGTGGAAGAATGGACCCCTGAAGTCAGGGCTCGTCTCCCTGGGAGCGGGTGGCCATTTCAGAGCTTCTCATCATCCCTAAAAATAAATTAACCTTTAAAAATGGGAGCCAGGACTTCCCTGGTGGCGCAGTGGTGGGGAGTCCGCCTGCCGATGCAGGGGACACGGGTTCGTGCCCTGGTCCGGGAAGATCCCACATGCCGCGGAGCGGCTGGGACCGTGAGCCATGGCCGCTGAGCCTGCGCGTCCGGAGTCTGTGCTCCACAACGGGAGAGGCCACAGCAGTGAGAGGCTCGCGTACCACCAAAAAAAAAAAAAAAAAAAAAAAAAAAAAGGGAGCCAGATTGGTTTTTTATAGGATTTATCTGAGTCATAGGCCCCTGAAGCAAGTGAAAAATGTGCGTGAGAGCTGGAAAGGCCCTGTAATGATCCCACTAACCAAGCCCTTGGGTGGGAGGGACGAGGAGAGCAAGGCTGTGGTTGGGAGTCACAGAGGCGGTGAGTGGCAGGCTGGGTAGAGGACCAGGGCTCTCCTCGCTCCCAGCAGAGCTGGGAAAATAAGATGCCTGCAACCCTAGGAGCTTTGCCTGCAGTGCAGGTAGGAGAGCTGGCTGCAACAGACAGAAGTCCCGATTTTTCCTTCCTAGGCTGGGTTTAAGACCACATGATAGACAATTTTCAGAAGAATGTTTTCGCCATTGAAAAAGTCACGCTCCTTCTACCTCCAGAAAAACTGAACTTATTCACGTTCGTTTTACCTGGTGGAGCCACTCGGTCCTGATACGTGGGCTTAAATTCACTGATGGTGAGCAGCATCACTTGGATGGTTCCGATGAAGATGCCAGCCAGGCAGCCATAAAATATTACGTAGAACAGAAGGATCTTGACTGCAAAGGGAACAGACAGAAACAAAAAGGCTGTGATGCAGTCACATGCTCAGAATGCAAGGCAAACCCTCCCAGAGACGAATGCATTTCCTTCCCGGCTTCCCCTCCAAGCTGTGTCTTCAGAGCTTCCTTTTCCAACATTGATCAAGAGAGTGCATCTCGTTCCCAGACTGTAGGGTAAAAACAGGGGGATGGGCAGCCCTCCATTATAGTGCATGTGTGTTCCGGGTAGAATGAATATTCAATTAGAAGTAAGGTTCTTTATAGGAAATAATTTTATTCCCTAATTAAAAACAAAATGTCACAGGACTTCCCTGGTGGCTAAGTGGTTAAGAATCCGCCTGCCAACGCAGGGGACACGGGTTCGATCCCTGGTCTGGGAAGATCCCGCATGCCGCGGAGCAACTAAGCCCGTGAGCCACAACTACTGAGCCCGCATGCCACAACTACTGAAACCCACGTGCCTAGAGCCCGTGCTCTGCAACGAGAAGCCACCACAATGAGAAGCCTGAGCACCGCAACAAATAGTAGCCCCCGCTCGCTGCAACTAGAGAAAGCCCGTGCAGCAGCGAGAACCCAACACAGACAACAAATAAATAAATAAATAAATGTTCCTTTAAAAAAAAAATGTCCTGAAGATCATCAATAAAACCTAGGGCTGTGTTTGTGTGCTTATGCAGTGCATTTCAAATATGACAACACACTTCCTTAGAGACTGATGTTTTCTTTGCTTGCTTATCCTTTGACGTTTCAATACTACAATCCGGGCTCTGCTGCTTCTCCAAACATTCAAACACCTGTGAGTTTTTATGCTGAGAAAGAGCAATGAACGCTGAGAGACCCAGTGAAGCTCTCCTGACCAAGTACACTGTCTTTCCTTTCAGGGGCACCAGACAAGAAAAAAAAAAAAAAAGGGAAGGAAGGAACTGCTATAGTAAAAATGGCAAGCACCTTTTTATTTCATCTTCTGACTAGACTCAGACTAAGGACTGACTTGATAAGCTGCATTTTCCTCTCCCCCTAGTTCACAGGACAACAGAATGGAGGCTGAAAGAGCTGCAAAAGCCAAAACAAATAAATAACAAACCGAGAAGCCCATGGACTGGAATGGGGCTATCAGCTACTGGTTTACAGGGATTATCTCCCCAATTAGCCGCATAGTAACAGGCTGTACTAGGCACCACCGGGCAGCCCTGTGCCAGCCACTCAATGTGAAGGCAGCAGTGGGAACAGTGAGCCGTAGGGTTATCAAATCTGAAACATGACTGCACAAGGCTCCTGCATTACATGCTGGGGTCCTTGGGAGAAAGCAACAGAACAAAAGCATCATTGAAAAGAAGTGTGTGTGTGTGTGTGTGTGTGTGAGGTCAGGAGGGAGTGGGTTCACTGTGGCTGTGATCAGCCAGGTTCGCCTTCTCCGTACATTTAAAAGCTCAACTTTTCTATCAGCAAATAAATAGTTCAGGGGAAAATCATACTCTAGAGCTGTTAAAACAAGCCAAACACACATAAAACCATACCAAAATGCTTAATCCTTTTTCTCCCCTATTAAAAAAGAAAAGAAGGAAAAGGGCAAAGACACAAGCAAAGATAAGGAAAAATGAAAAGACTGTACAATCCAGAACTATAGCTCCCCAACTCAATCAGTGCTTCCCTGCAGGACAAGGGTTAAGTGCTGCATTCTGTATCCAGGCAGCAGTAGGCAAATGGCAAGGCTGTGACGTCAAGAGATCTGGAAAAATTTTCCAGTGAATGCTCCTAAGAGGTACAAGAGTTGGTATAACACGGTCAGAGAGAGAACTGTTGTATCCTCTTTTTTGCTGCCCTCACCTCATCTTGGCACTCTCTGCCTAACCACGGAAGCATTTTTATACTCATTCCTTGGACTCCAGATACCTAATTCTAACAACATGAGGAGATACATAATTGAGGCTACGATTTAAAATACAAATATGATTACGGAAAAACAACCCATTCTGCAAGCACGCTGATTAAATTGAAGGAGATACAGCCTTTCCTATCTGCCCGACACTATACGCTAAGGGCAGTGGGGGATTCTTCTCTTTTGCTCGGAGACGTTACTTGGCACAGTTTCCCCCGTTGGTGCTGTGAGGTCACTTGGTTAGAGTGGATGACGCAGGTGTGGCAGGGCCTATGCAGTGGGGGCTCACCGACACACAGGCTCAGAAAGAAAAGCTGGGCATACTGTACCAACCAGCCAGGGTGGCACAGAGGGTAAACTTTAGAGACTTTTTTTCCTTTGAAGCAATGTTTCTTCCTTTTAAAAAATACAAGTAATATAGAGGTTTTCCAGTTAGGAAACAAACAAACAAAGAACGAGTACCCTTCAAAAGGTCACAGACAGAAGGGAAAATGGCATCTGGGCCCAGCAGTAGACATAAAAATCTACCAACGCCTGTATTAACTTAATAAAAAGGTAGAAAGCACCAGGTGATTTGTGTGCTGCGCTTTCTCCAGCAGGTGACAGGCGAGGCTCCTGCGTCCATCTTGGTGAAAATCTACCTACAAGCGAACTGAACCAAGGGCAACCTGCCCTGGTCCCAAGGGCATCCACGTTGGGCCCAGTACTAGAAAGGTGGCATTTTCTCCATAGGAGACACAGCTGCTGCCACTCTCTCTGCCTGTGAGGGGCTCTGTCATTTCTTACATTGCCAGAAAGGAGTAAACATATTAGTGCAAAATAAAAACCAGATTTTTTAACCCAGCATCTTGGAAAATGGAAGGAAAGATGAGACAAGAGCACCAGTCCTGATGTCTGCATTCATTAATCAGTGTATTTAACACTTTGCTGTATGTGGTATCAAGACACAAATATCAACACAGTCTCTCTCATACGGAGGTGCTGCCTTATAAAATGTCAGCTTACAAAACAAGTCGTTTCATACTGCCTTACCCTCTAAAACAAATATCATTCTGGAAATGGAATGAGGAACGAAAGACATTTTATGAGAGGGAAAAACACTAGAGGGCAAATTTTACAATATGGCTGGGGTCAATGCAGCCCCTGGCCCATGACGAGGCTGGGGTCAGATCATCGTGGTAGGAACCTCCAGTGAATCTGGGAGAAGAGGGCCCATTCTGCAGTGCACCCCTCAGGCCTCACTCGAGTTACCAGGAGTTGCTGGGAGACGGCCCAGGCCAGGAGCTGTTCACCCTACAAAACACCCAGAGTTCTTCAGGCTTTTCCTTCCACGTTAAGAAAACACAGAGAGCTATCTTTCTGCGTGAGAAACTATGGCAGTAATCCCACTGAAGAACAGAGTCTTCCCAAAACAAAATATAGAATACAAGCTAAAAGCCATCCCTTTAAAGACCTACATTTAACATGGCTCAGGGATATCTATGCTTCTCAGCACAGGTATGGGATGAGGTTTCACCTTGACTAACCTTGAAATGTGATGCATTATTAACCCTTTACTTTTCAATCAAAGAGACCCACTACAGGCTGCATTTTTTTTTTTCTCTACAAAAATCGTATATTCCAGCTTCTTCCGTTTCAAAATGTCAGCCAAGCATTATTTCCCTGACTCATTCTCCTGCCGATGCTCACAGATCCTTCCAATCAGGAGCACCACATCAGCACCTACCCAGGGCTCCCTTAGTGGCTGCAGTGGTGGTGCTAGTGGTGTCTATGATGATGATGATGGTGATGATGATATTAGAGAAGGAGGGGGCAGTGATGCAGGAGGGGGGGTTCCCTCCCTCTCTCTCTCTCTCCCCAGCAGTCACGACTGTTACAGATTTGCCTACAACTCTGCCCTTCAAAATGACCTTAAAAAAAATGTCACCCTTCCCGTGTAGAGAGGTGGAAGACAAGTAAGGTATTTAATTTTCAATGGGGGGGAAAAAAAAGTCTATCCAGCCAAGCAACAGGCTGCCCAAAATCTTACAAGATAACCTGCTACTGCCTTTGTGCTATTTATTTCTTACAGTAACCCTTCACCGTAATCAACCCAAGCTACTGATTCTGCATCTCTCTGTAGACACTGAAAACAACCAGGCTTTGCCATGTTTTGGGGCCAAGGCTCAGAAACGAAGTCCTGACATGGAGCTTCCTGGGCCATTTCTGGGCTGTGATGACTCCAGGGTAGGTCATCGGGGGAAACTCTGGGCACCGCTACGAAATACTGCAGTGTATGGATTCTGCCACCATCACCGCCGCCCTCCCACACCCGCCTTTTGAGGTACATATTTAGACTAGAAGAAAGCTGCTATAATACACAACCTCGCCTGCATTCGATCCGATTACCCTCATGCGGTTCTCTCAGAGCCTCAGATCTCATTTTTAAGGACTTGAAACATGTCTATAGGGAGAGGCATATCTAGTCTCCCACAGCCTGACCATTCCCAGGACGGAAGAGCTCAAGCGACGCTCCGATAGACTGCAAATTACCAAGACCGCTAAAATATACATAACCCTCTACCTGGCGCGCTCCTATCCCCACCCCGCGTCTAGCCCGGGGACTCCGCATTCCGCACAGGATGACAAGCCCAGGCCGGCGCAATCTGAGCAGCGCTCAGCACCCGACCCCCTCCGTCCTCTCCAGCGCGCAGCGTGCGGAGCGGTCCGCAGAGCCTGCGCAGGGGATGCGCCTACAAGGAAAGACAAGGCGCTAGGAGCAGAGCTGCGGACCCCGTACTTACACCAGCTGCCACCGGTTCTGCCCAAAAACTCCTTCTTCTCCGAGTTCCAGATGAATTTCTTCCAGCTGCCCTCCTCCTTGGCTTTTCCGCGGGCCATGGTGGCGGGTCAGCAGCTGCCGCGGGGACTAAGGGTGGGAGACTGCGGCGTGCGCCCTCGCGTCCTCCCCGGCTGCCGGTCGGCGTCCCCGGCCTGGCTCTCCGCAGGCTGCACCCGCCGCTGCCGCTGCGGCTCTCAAAGTGCCAGACGCGCGGTGGAGGAGCAGAGGCAGGAGGGGGAGGCGGCGGCGGGGGCGGGGGCGGAGAGAGGAGGGAGGGACTGCGCACGCTGGGCGGCTCCGAGCCCCGCACCTATTGGTGGGCTCACGGCCGCTCGCGGGCTCTCTTTGGTCCGCCACGCGCTCCTCTTGCCCGTGGGGGGTTCGGGGGCTACACGAACCCGCAGCTGCCGCTCCCGCTGCCGCCGGGGACGCGTGCTCGGCCCCCACCTCCTGTGACCTCTGCAGAGACAGGCAGGGGACAGGAGAAAGTCAGAGGCAAGAGGACGGACCAACGGGCTGCGGGCCTAGGACCCTGAGGCCAGCCACGAGCAGAGAAATTGGCTGAGGGCGCATGCCCTACCTTTACTATATACCGCGCCTAGGCGGCCGGGCGCCCCGCCCACTAGCGGCCCGGCGGGCCAATCGCCGGCGCGGAAGGGGAGGGGCCTAGGGCTCGAAGGGGCGGGCGCGGGGCCGGCACAAAGGAGCCGGAGCGGCGGCGTGAGGGGCGGGCTGGAGAGCGGGGGCGCGGAGAGGGGCCGGGGGAACGGCGAGCGGCCCCCCGGCAGCAACACGCAGCCCCCCTCCCTCGCTCCAGGCTGGGCGCATACTCGCTCTTTCTTTAGTGAGGTGCCCGGCACCTGCGTCGCCCGGCGCCCGGCAGACGCTCGGGGACCCCGGCCCGGCTGTCCTGATCCGGTCCCTCTCGTGCGCTCCCGGCCTCCTTCCGCCGCAGGTCCACCCCTTCTAGGCCCTGGCCGGGTGGGGGAAGGTCACTCCGGGACGCCTGAGAGTCGGCGACTCTGCCCAGCTCAGCCCCGCCTCTCCGCTCCTGCACCTGCCGCCCCCTCCGCGCTCCCAGCGCCTGCGGTTGCAGTTCCGGCCCGTCCCTCTCCTTCTAGGCCAGCCCAGCCGGCAGCCCCGGCTCGTGACTGCCGGGCTGTGCTCCCTGTGGGCGGCCTGAACCACCTCAAGCAGGACGATTGCCAAACCCACCCAGGGCGGCAGCCCGGATCCGGGGTTCGGAAGGGGTGGGAGGTGTAGGAGGCCGAGCCGCCAGCCCCCAGTGAGTCTTTCCTTCGGAAACCAGTCGCACTGCCTGGCGGCTCACACCAGTCTAGACCCGGGCGACAATGTCTGCACGTGACCCAGCCACCGAGGACTCCCCTTGGCGCCGAATCGGTGGCTGGTATTATCACGGACGTGGTTTTATGCCCCTTCGGGAGTACCGACCACTTTGTTCTTCTATAAAATGCCTGGGGCCAAACAGGATACGGGGAAACCCAGCTCAGATGGCGAGAGGTGCAGGGCAGTCCTTGGTACCCTTTATCCCTTCCCCTCCTTTATCCCCTGTGCCTGAAAACCCAAACTCCTTGGTTTCATCTCCCTCTGCTAAACACCTGCACAGCTTCACACGTCCCTCTCAAGGGAGTGACACAGCAGAAATCAGCAGGGGTGCCTCTTCAGTCACTGCAGAGGTCTCATCCCCAGGGAGCAACATAGCCCATCCTGGAAAAGGAGATTTCCCCTCCCCATATCCAGAAAGCCAATACAGGGGATGCTTGTCGGGGGTCACCTTTCTGTCACCAAGGTGAACCTGGCAGGTCTAAGGACAACCTTGAACTGATGTAGTATGAGCTCTTTCCCACTAATCCTTCTCAAGGCCCACCTACCAGACCTGGGCAAACCTGAAAATTCCTGAAATGCAGAAGCAGCCACCCATCCACCCAGCCCCCAAGGGGCTGCTACATGTAGGGCTGGGTCAAGGGCAACCTTGAGAACTGCAGTGTTGAGAAAGGAAGCCACCCCCTGCTTTGCCCCTGCAGTGTTTATGTTGGAAAAGCCCCAAGTTGGTGGTAGAACTGCAGGAAGAGGCTGCACCTGCAGATATGATGCCCCTAGTCCCCTCCCAACAGAAGCTACCTTATGGAGGAGTTTCCAGCAGGACAGGTCACTGGGAAGGGCATGTGTTATATTCAGTGCCCCCTATGTGTAAGACAGAGGAAGACTTGTGAGCGGAATCAGCAAAAAAGGATGAGTGGAGGGAAAGGTGGGATGGGAAGGGGTGAGGGGTTTGAGGGAGGGTGTGGAGCCCGCCTTTGTGCATACTTCCCTTTCCCACCCTTCACATCCCCACACCTATATTCCCCTCCCTCTCTCTCTCCCCCTCTCTCTTTCTTTCTCTCCCCTCCCCTTCTCTCTTTTCCAGTAGAAGTAGGTAGTACAACGAAGTATGCAGAGAAAGGCTCACATTGCCAGGTTTTTTTTAAAAAAATCTTTTTTTCTTAAAAAAGCAGTGTCCTACCCTAGCTCTCTAGAGCTATGGCAAATGCCAATTGGTCTGATCCTGTGTCTGGCAAGGATGACCTTTTCCTGTTGTCCTTGACCTGCTATCTTCCTCTGGGGGATACACACACCCCCCCCCCTCAAATTTTACCTCCCCAGCTTTGCTCATTCTCCCTCCCCTGCATGTAAACTCTTGCTGGGTTCTGACAAGCTTCGAGGGTCATGCCTTCACAGTAGCATCTCATTCTAAACCAACCTCCCCTTGGCTTAAAAGAACCTCCATGTTTCCACCCAAACCTGGTATTGCCCCTGGAGAGCATGATCTCTATGGGAACCAGATTCAAACTCCACCTTCCACTGTAGACCATCTAGAATTGTTTCACTCATCTAACCGTGTCACCAAAAAGAGCAACCTGATGAAGGGCAAGACAGACCTGCACTCGGTCTCCCAGCTTCAGTACTCACTAGCTGTGTGACCTTGAGCAAGTCACTTGTTCTCTGCAGGACCGTTCTCTCAGTTGTAAAATCGGAGTGATACATTGTTGCAAGGATTAAATGGTAGTTGTGGGAAGCACTAAGCACAGTGCCTGGTGCATAACAAGAGCTATAAAGTAGGTAGCTTAATTATAATTAGCAGTTTCCATTTGACCTTGTCTAACCTTGGGGCTGTTGCTAGGACCTTCCCACTCTGATACGCCCTCCTGCCAGGCTCTGAATTCCCTTAGAAGGTCACCCTGACTAATCCCCCACCCTCCATGCCACCTTTCACCTTGCTTTCCAATGTGCTTCCTGCTCTGTGACCTCCTCTAACTTGAGTAATGAATAACTTGAGCACACCATGTCCCTTTGGGCTTTGCTGGGCTGGGCTTGTGTTCTGAGGCCCCTTCAAAGCAGGGTGCTGTAGCAGCAGGTTGAAAGCGGAGAACGTGTGGGTCTCCAGAGGGAGGGGTGCTTCTGGCAGGTGGAGTGTGTGGCTGGGGTGTGACGGGGGGGAGGGGTGGACCACAAGGAACTCAGAAAGCCGTTCAGTCTGTGCCTATGGAGGTCTGGTGTTTCTCTGCAGAAAGAAGGAAGAAGGAATTCTTCAGCCCAGTTTCAACGGTCAGGGTGAAAAGAACAATTTTTCAATCTCTTTTTCTGTGCAGGCTAGGGAAGTGGAATAGTTCTGGAGTATTGTGGCTTGTTCTGCCTGAGACCGGTGCTGGGGGGAGGGGGTGTGGAGAGAGGGGAAGCCGAGAGCAGGGATGGCAGCAGCGAGGAGTGGAGGAAGGTTAGGGACCTCTGTCCAAGCGGGGGAAACAACCAGATGCACATTGAAGCAGAATCTACCCAGGGTGCAGAGATAGGGGTCCAGAGATAAAAGCAGGAAAGGGCGGTCTAGTTTGTAGCAACATGACCCAGTCAGAAGCCGGGCTGGGAGAAGAGGCAGAACCAATCAACCCCAGGCTGTCAGCTACTTCTGCTCAAGATCACGGAGGCTAACATGGAGGTTTACCTGCCTGTAAAAGAGAGGCTGCAGCTTGGCAGGCTGCGTGAGGGAGATCCAGACCTGAAAAATAGAACCGCCCCCAGGCTATTGGCTCTCTGAACCCCTTGGGCAAACATAACACAGTCTGCTCTGCAGAGGGCTCAGGAGGGCTGAGCCTGCCCATCCCAAGTTCACGCACATGCTCACGGACAGCAGGGTTCTGTTCGGCCAGGCCTAGAGTATTTGAAATCCAGAGTGGAGGGGGTGAGGGTATGTGTTGCAGGGTGACTCATCCTGGCAGCAGAAACTGTATGCAGCGTTGAGGAAAATGGCTGAACGGCAGCCTCTGTTCGCAATGGAAAGCGGCAAGAATGCACAACTCTGCAATGAAGGCCAGGGTCTGGGAGAGAGAAGCACTGAGCAATGGCCCCGGACTGCTCACAGTGGCGGGGCCATGGGTGGATGCTTGCCTAACACCCCACACAGCCCACCCAGCCCCAGGCTGAGCACCTTGACCATCCATCATAGCAACCCGAGTGTTCCACAAGACATCCTTCTGTGCCTCACCGTGGACTCTGCGTACTTAATAGGAAAACACTCTCTGGAATGGTTCTGAGACCCTGAATGGGGACATAGAGAAATATCCCTCCATGACTTTCATTTAAGGTCATTCGGGCACTTTGCTGTTTCAATGGGTCTGGAATTGAATTCTTGTCCTGGTTGAGAACATAGTAAGAAAATAATGAAAAAGGATTTTTTCTTTTCTTTTTTTTTTTTTTTTTAAGCAAGACCCATTTGGGTCTGTTCCTGACATCAGTGGAAGAAGTGGCAAGTTACCTGTGTCACCTTGGTCGCCAGGCCCTAGCAGGCAGACTTCCAAAAGTTGCTTTCTGTTACACTGTTTCCTAACTGGTAAGTCAGGAAACTTAAATCCAGAAAGCGTGCATGGTGTAATGAGACTTGCCTGTTTTCTCTCCACCACCCCTGTCCTTTGTCAAGTTGCTGTTAGGTGTGTAGATGGTGGAGGTGACCACAGTAGAGAGAAGAGGACACAGAGAACATGAGTTTTGGTTTGTTTGTTCTGGCAGGACCACAGAAGTTCATGGTCTCTACAAATATTCCTGATGTGGTGGGCAGTAAGGAATGAAGGTCTGGGAGACGTACTGCTAAACCATCCTTAGAGCTTTCAGAGTTTACGTGTTCCTTTGTACTTCCCCAGCGCGGGGCAAGAGGTTGAATTTTCTTTTATCTCGGAAAAATGTCTGGTGCCAGCCAGCGCATCCTAGGCTTTAGAAAATAAAATTCCTTTCCTGTATTTTCCATCTACTTAAAAGGTGACAAGTGGACACCCCTCTGAGAGCCTAAGCTCAGTGAGGGGAGGTCCCACTGCAGCATTTTACTGTCAGAGAGGCATGGTCTAATTGGCCTTGGGGACGTGTATAGATGGGATGAGAATCTGGGGCATGTTATGATCCTTTTTTTTACTGGACCACTTACTTGAAGTCTTCCAGGGATGAGAGGGAATGTCTATTTTACGGTCTGCTTAATTTTCAACTTCTTTCTGCTCCTTAACTGAGGACCTGGCAGGCAGGTCCTCAATTGGAGAGGCATCATGGATGAATTCACTGTGTATAGTGCTTCTGAAAGTAATGTCAGAAGTCCTTGAGTCCACAATCCCTTCTCCTGGAGATAAGGTCAACTAGCCTCTAGTTGAACAGCTCCAGGGGCTGCGTCCTCCCTCCCCTGCAGTGGAACGTTCCACTGTTGGGAAACTCTGAACTAAAATCTAGCTCCTTGTAACTCCTGCCCAATTCTGGTTCTCTCCTTCAAGGGACAGGATGCAAGTCGGGTGCATCTTCAATGTGTCAGCTCTACGTATATTGATACCTTTCACAGTAAAAAGCCCCCAGTTTCTTCAGTTCATGTAGGAGCTGGTTTCTGACCTCCTCATCATACTAACTCCTTTCCCCTGCGCAATTTCCCATTTGTTGGCGTCCTTTTTCAAAGCAAGTACCCTGGTTCCAAGGAGCGCAGAGTCCAGTGGAGATCATTTTGGATTGTGATCAGGACACTATCATTTTTTTAATCAATTACTATCCTCCCAACACTATGCCTTCATGGTTTTATTGAGCTAGGCCTTTTTTTTTTTTTTTTTTTTTTTTGCGGTACGCGGGCCTCTCACCGTTGTGGCCTCTCCCGTTGCAGAGCACAGGCTCTGGACGCGCAGGCTCAGTGGCCACGGCTCATGGGCCCAGCCGCTCCTCGGCACGTGGGATCCTCCCGGACCGGGGCACGAACCCGTGTCCCCTGCATCGGCAGGCGGACTCTCAAACACTGCGCCACCAGGGAAGCCCCTATGAGCTAGGCCTTTTTAACACTGAAGTCAGATAAATGTTTTAGAAAAAGCTCTTGCAAAAAAAAACAGAGACACTCCCTCCCCTTGAAGTCTAGCTCAAGGAAAATGGCTACACATGGAGCAGTCAGGGCAGGGGGACACCTGTCCCTGGGCTCCAGGGAAAAATGCTGCAAAGGCTGACCTTGAAGGGACTGTTCTGGGCAGGTGCTGGGCCGGAGTCTGGAGGTCTTTATTCTAGCGTCCCCATCGAAGTGACTCAGCGGCATTCTGCAGGCTTTCTCACCACCACCTGACTTCCTCAGCGGCCCCCAGTGCCCAGTTTTGGCCCACAGGCAGGTCAGCTGGCTAAGGCTTTTATGGCCCTACGTTTCTCATGGTCCTGAAGCTGCAGTTCCCATTGCTAACTGGCAACAGCTTTCTTTGCTCTCAGTCTTAATCCAGGTGGGGGAGTCAGGTTGGCACAGATCCCGTTTTCACAGGTCAGAGGTTGTTGGGAAACCTCAGCATTGACCATCTTGGCCTCAGTTCCTCCCCGCCCCCCGCCCCCCATGTGGCTCCTGCTGGTTGAAAGGGCTGCATAGCTGTTGGCTGGCATGAGACAGACACACACGCCCAGATAGGCAGGCAGACAGGTAGGCAAACAAACGCGTAGAACAAAGGACCTTATACATCCTATAAAATTTGCCAGATCTTTTTTCTTTTTGAGGTACTGTAACTTTCCACACCATTCTAGAAAGATTGCATTTTAATGTGGCTACTTTGTAGGAATCAAACCAAAGGGGAGAAGTGAAAAAAGACTGTTTTGCATTTATTTTACTTTGAGAAGGAGCTGGGAGACAGATGCAAAAAATGCAAAAAAATTGTATAAACTAGATTACAATTTAATTTATACTCATTTCTACACCGAGTAATGAGAAGGATTTTATACTCTCAAGAAGCAGATCCTTTAGGCAAATGGGCTGTTTGCAGAATCTGTATCGTAGTGAGCTAACAGCTTGATTTTTGCCTTAATGAATGATAACATTCAGTCTTTCCTACCTACCATCTACATGGCATTGCACCCACCGATCACTGAGGGTAGGCCCCCTTTGCTGGAGTTTTAGAAATGCACCCTGAGTACCAGATGGCCTTCTGTCCAGTCACATGACATGACACTACCTGCCAAGGTGCTTGACTTCCTGGTTCCAAAAGTTACTGCTGTGTCTTTCCTCACAGTAACACATAAATGAGTGGAATGATGACCAGGATCACTGAGCCCTGGCTTTCCCAAGAGCTCTTGTTCCCTTTAAAGCTTCTGTCATCATATTAGAAGCTACACTGGCTAATAATAACTGTGTTTATCAAACATGATAAGTCAGACACTATGCCAAGTATTCAATATGGATTACCTTTTCTACTCTATATTACCTGTTTAACAACTTCATGAGGTAAGTCCTATGATGGTTAATTTTACATGTCAACTTGACTGGACTAATGGATGCCCAGATGGCTGGTAAAATATTATTCTGGATGTGTCTGTGAGGGTATCTCTGGAAGGGATTAGCATTGGAATCAGTAGACTATGTAAAGAGGGTCACCCACACCAAAGCAGGTGGGCATTGTCCAGCACGTTGAGGGCCTGAGTAGAAAAAAAAAGCAGAGGAAGGGCAAACTCCTTCTCTTTGCTTGAATGGGACATTTATCTTTTCCGGCCCTCAGACACTGGTGCTCTAGGTTCTAGGGTTTTTCAGACTCAGACTGGAACTTAAACCTTTGAGTTCAGACTGACTTACCGCTGCCTTTCTGGTTCTCCGCTTGCAGATGGCAAATCATGGGACTTTTCAGCCTCCAAAACAGAGTGAGACACTTCCTATAATAAACCTCCTCTTATAGATATATCTATATATATATATCCTATTGGTTCTGCTTCTCTGAAGAGCCCTGACTAATACACTCCTATTATTGTTATATCTTCATTTTACAAACAGAGCAACTAAGTCTCTCATGTAGATTAGATCCCTAAGGCTAGCAAGAGGGACGCCCACATTCAGAGCCAGGCAGCCTGTTTCCAGAGCCTGTGCTCTGAACCACTAGGCCTAACTGCCTCTTCAGAAGGAAGATGTGGACATATAGAAAGTGCAAGCACACCTCACGGCACCAAATGGGTGGAATCATGTAAAGCTTCTTCTTATTTTTTGTACACGTCAAAAGCTCTCCGAGATAATGTAAGTCTCATTGGGTCACAATTTAAAGAAGCCTGTCTTGGATTCGTGTACTTATTCATCAACCATTCATCGATTGCCTACTGTGTATATAGCATAGCCTTAGAAACCGAGGGAGTCACGAAAGACAGAGAAGATGTCTGGACCTTTTAGCAGCAGACAATCGAGTCAGTGAGGCCAGATACACGGGAATGAGCAGACAACGATGCAGGGTAGTAAATGATCATGTCCCACAATGGATACCACAAGCAAGAGGAACAATAGGAATTTAGAGATGAGAGATACCCCTTTGGGCAGAGGTGGGCCCTGAACAGGATTCCAACAACCCTGTGAGAAGTAGCAGAAAAGAAGGAACACTCCTTCACTCATTCATTGAATATCGGTAACCTTACCGTGTGCTGGGTCACTTTGCTGGTCACCAGAGAGTCGAGATGGTCAAGCAGCTTATTCTCTCATGTGGGGACAGCCTGATACTTGCCAAGGGTGCTAGGAGAGAACACAAGAGAGGGACCTCCTGGGAGCTGGGAAGGCTTCCTACAGATGGTGGCATCTGTGCAAGGAAGAGTTAGCCTGTGAGGGGAAGTGAGGGGAAGGGCATGGCGGGCGGGGGGGAAGCTTGTGCAAAGACATGGAAATGTGGGCTATGTTTAGGAAGGGTAGATGGAAGGAATGCCTGGGACAAAGATTTTTTTTAATAGAGAAAAGATGAGACTTAGAGGTAAAGGGTCTGGACTGCCCTTTCTACAGGAAGAAAAAGAGCGGAGCAGATCAGAGTCCATCGGAGAACTGTGACTTCATTGCCAACACTCTGACGTTCATCAGGGTAGGAAGAAAAAGATCCTGCTTCCGTTCCTCCAGCATATGAAATCAGGTCTGTCCTCATTGCATCTTCATTGCTGAACTCCCTTGGTTGAACTGGGTGATGCCTAGGCTCTGTGCCACTGCGACCAACAGGAAAAGTCAGACTTTACCATAAGGCATAATTTCCTTAAAAGAGAGCACCCTTCCTCCCTTTACCTCTCCCAGGGCTTCTGCATAATATCTACTTAAGGGAATCTGGACATTCCCAGAAAATGGCCTTTCTTTTCTCTGCAGGACAAAGTTTTCAAATGAAATCAGAATTAGACTGAAGAAAACCAGGCAGCAGTCTCATAGGTGTCATATTTGACACCTACTGAGACTCCCATTTTCTTTTTTTTAACTTATTTTTTATTTTTTTATCATGTAAATTTTATCTATTTTTTTATACAGCAGGTTCTTATTAGTCATCCATTTTATACACATCAGGGTATACATGTCAATCCCAATCGCCCAATTCATCCCACCACCACCACCGCCACCGCCCCCTGCCACTTTCCCCCCTTGGTGTTCTTACGTTTGTTGAGACTCCCATTTTCTCATTTCATAGGAATCTGGATGTGAAAGGGAAGCGCTGTTACTCTGAGGTGATTATTCTCCCCAGCAGAACACGGGGCTGAGGGAGGGTGTGTGTCGTCTTCTCTGCCAAGGGTGAAGGAAAAGACATTTCTGTCCCTCCTCCAATTTGAAATTGAGCACTTTTCCCCCCACACCAATCTTTTACATATTGTTTTGGTTCCCTGACTCTCCCCGCACTACAGCTGAACGGAAAGTTGATTAAATCTCTTTCTGGAGTTTGCTCGAGACCCTAAACTTCATGTACATTATAGACCTGTGGAAAACTGTGTTGCAAGTTCTAAACAAGTAATGATAGACTTTAAAAACACAACCTGTTGTTGGTTAGATGAAAACTCTTCATCCTGATAGCAATTTCCCTTGACAGGCAGAGTGGGCACAAGGCTTGGGGGAGGCCTAGCATGCCTGGTCTTAGAAACTCTATGATGTGTAAGGGAACTTAGAGGTTATTTTTCAGATGAGGAAGCAGAAGCCCAGTGAGAGAAAATAGCAGGAGAGCTTGTGGCTGGACGGGCTTCAGACCAAGGCCTCGTGCCCCTAGTCCACGTTCATTTTCCATCTTATAATTCAGCTTGGGTTGGCCTGAAGAAGCAGCCACACATGAAGATGGAGAATATTGTTGCCTACATTTGAGGGACCCCAAGAAGCAACTTCACTGTGATCCTCCATTAAAAAAGAAAAAAAGAAAAGAAAGAAAAATCTTCCATGATGGTTTTACCAGTTGGAGTTAGGTTTGGCTGTGAGTAACGGAAGCCCAAAATAACCATGGCCTCAACAACATAGGATTTATTTCCCTCTCACTTACAAGTCCAGAGGAAAGCAGTCCAGGAATGGGGACATGGCTGTATTCTGTTACATCCTTAGGGATTTGGGCCTCTTCCAGCTTCCCTTTTTACTATCCCTCCTATGTGGCCCGTGCTCTCATGGGCCAAAATGGTGCCTAGGACGGCAGTCTTCCCAGCCAGGCTAGAAGAGAGGACAAAGAAGAAAAGGAAAGATGTAAGTGCCAACTTCCCTTTATGGAAACATCCATCCAGCAGCGGTAACACGGCGTGCCTGCTCCCATCTCACTGGTCAGAATTTGGCCTCAGGGCAATACTTGGCTATAAGGAAAGATGAGAAATATAGTCTTTATTTTGGGCACCATGGGCCCAGCTAAAAATTATAGGGTCTATCCCTGTCTCCACCACAATGACACAGAGGAATTTGACACATATTGATTTGTTCTTTTGAGTTAGTATTTTCCAGACCTTTTTCAAAATACAAATCCTGGGATGGCTGCCATTATCTATGTTGTCCAATGAGAATATCAAATCTCTTTCTTTTGTGGTAAGAAAGGCGAGCCATTGTAAGAGCAAACCATTAGAAAAGTCCAGGTCACCGGGATCAGAGGAAGTGGCTCTGGAAGAAGCAGGGGAGCACAGCTGGAAAAGATCTCAAAAAGAGTGTGCAGGAAACAGATGCATATAGATTGTGCTATGGGCGTGATCTGTGACTCTGCCCTATTGGCAAAGGCTGGATCTGTTGATATTCTGCCCCCATCTCCTTTCTCTACTTCCTATGGCAACAGTGGATTCAATCTCCTCCAGCCTCTCTGGGGGCTGTGGGATTTAGATAGCTGTTGCCTAATCTTAGTATGAGTTGTGGTGGCACAGGGTGTGTGATTGACCCAGACCCAGCATGCCAGCCGCCCTGCCAGTTTTAGCCCGTTAACTGACAATGGGTCTTAGAGCAGGTCACATCTGGTTGCAAATTAAGAGCCACTTCCAGCAAATCAGTAATTCTTCCGTTTCATCAGCCTTCTGAAAGGATGGCATGTTAGTTTTGAAGTCTTGATTGGGTTGGCCAACATTGGACCACACGTTATTGAGTCCCCAGGGTAACTTCTGGCAGCTCCTTAGACCTTCCAAGCTTCCTCTGGCCTCAAGGCTTTTACACACGCTAGTCCCTCTGTGTCTGGAGCGTTTATCTCTCCCCTTTTGGCTAGGTAACACCTACTGAGCTTTCAGGGGAAGACTTCCCAGATGTCTGAAACTAGGGAAAACATCTTAGCCACGAGTTTTCATGGCACTGTGTAACTCTTCTTTGTGCCGTTGGTCGCTGAAGCCGTTCTACGTTCATTCGTGTGATTATTTGCTTACCTAAGTTTCATAAGAACAGCCTTGGTCCGCCATGGTATCCCCTCTACCTATCACAGAAGGACACATAGTATATGCTCTATAAATTTAGCTGAGCGAGTAAAGAGGTCCCCCTGCACATTTGTCTCAAACCCTATAAGACAACTGCACAGATTTTCTCAATATGTTGACCGTGAATTCTCTGCATCAGATTTACCTGGTTGACTCCTTTAAAGGGCACATTCCTGGGCTTATCCCCAACGTCCTCCTGAATCACTACCTGGATAGGGCCCAGGAATCTGCATGTGAACAAGCTTCCCTGGTAACTAAGCACCAAGATGATTGAGAAGCCCTACCTTAGGGTGTGTAGAAGTTTGGGAAGATAGCACAGCTGGTTATAATTAAGACCCCCACGCTAGGCACTGGAATGTGTCCTAGGATGAGACTGTTGTATTCAGGAACTATCTTAATATGCTTAAACTGGATGAAGAAACACATAAGACAGCTTAGACCTTTGAGATTTGAAAACACACTAGAAAATTCGGAGCTGCTCACTGTGCTTAGATCAAGCGTATGTGGAAATAAAACAATGTGTGCTCACTGTAGCACCTTTGCTGAGGGATTCTTAAGGAGTAAAAAGAAAGACCCGATTGTTACCAGTCACTTGCTGTCTTCTCCCCCCACACCCCCAAGCCCCCATCCCCAGGTGAAGTGGTGACACAGAGCTCTAGCTGGGCCTTTTGAATGAAGAACTGAGTCCTCTGTGGAACCCTCGGTCTGATTTCAAGTCTCTGAACTTAAGAAGACATACACTGTATTCACCTATTAAAGACATCCAAACCTGTGAGCGGACAAACTTTAATCCTTGTTTTCTTTGAAAAAACTGAGGTATACCATACCCTGAAGTTGACAATGCACATGGGCAGCCCCACTCAATGAAGTCCAAGTATGCGCTTCGACAAAGGGTGGGATGACCCTTTAAAGGAAGAGTTCTACTGAGTGTTCTTGTCTTTCTTTTGCCCACCTAGTTGCACTTTTTACTTCACTACAAAGATTTCTTTTTCCTCTTTTTTTTTTTTTTGCGGTACCCGGGCCTCTCACTGTTGTGGCCTCTCCCGTTGCGGAGCACGGGGCCCAGCCACTCCACAGCATGTGGGATCTTCCCAGACTGGGGCAGGAACCTGTGTTCTCTGCATTGGCAGGCAGACTCTCAAACCACTGCGTCACCAGGGAAGCCCATCTTTTTCCTCTTTTAAGACTCTCTTCTCCTCTCTCTCTACTTGAGGGTAAGTTCCTATCTTTTTTTAAGGATCATAGATTCTTTAACTTCCAAGAATTTTTCTTTTCTCCCATCGCTTCAGGACCCACCTCCTCTTTTTAATATTTCCCCAAGATCTTGGATAATCACTGTCATTTCTCTTTAAAAAAATACTTCACTATATTGTCTCACCAAATACCCAACTCCTCTATATAAATAGCTCCACTAAAACAAACAAACAAAACCAAACAGCACAAACTGATGTATGAATTGGGATTATGAATAAAGATTAAAAGTTCAAAGTATAAAACATAAGACAAAAGTTACTGTCCCAAAGAGAACCCCAAATGCAGTAGCTGGAGGAGGGCCAGGAAGAAGTCACTATACAGTAAGTCCCCTACATACGAACCTTCAGGCTGCAAACTTTCCCATCACGTAAGTTAGTTCACGTGTCTGACGTACACTGTCACGTGCAGCTTGCCCTCTGTGTCCTGTTGCTGACGATCCTTCAGCTCTACCATCTCCTACCTCCTCTCCCTCCTCCAATCAGTAACTCTTCTGTTCCCTCGATGCCAGCCCCTGTATGCCAGCTGTTGTACTGTACTACCATACTTTTCAAGGTACTGTACTATAAGATTAAAAATGTTTCATTTTCTGTGTTTGTTTGTGATGTATTATTTGTGTGAAAAGCATTATAAACCTATTACAGTACAGTACTATATAGCCAACTGTACCTAGGCTAACTTTGTTGGACTTATGAACAAACTGGACTTATGAACCTGCTCTCAGAACAGAACTTGTTCATATGTAGGGGACTTACTATACTTACATTGTAACCTGCTTGAGAACAGAAACAAAGTCTTACCTCGAATTCCCCACACTTCCTAGCATAGTGCCTGACTCAACAGAAGTTTCAAGAAACATTTACTGAATAAATGATTGAAGGAAAAGATCTCCAATTTTAACTAGGCACCTGCTAGTTTTTATGTACAGTTGCTGTTCAAGGTAAACTTCTGAACCCACAAAAACTTCATTGTGGCCCTGCTGTTAAACTTACCTGGCCGGATGATCCAGTGTGTTGTAGTCAAGAGTTAGGAAATCTACCCCTTCCTTGCAGTCTATAATATTCTCATCCAGCCCTTGAGATCTTACACTTGAAGGTCCCCAATCCTTCAAAGATCTTTCCAGGCCATAGCAGTGAAAAAGAAATCCTTTGCTGGCAAAATATAGGGTATTTCAGCTAAAAATCCCTGTGTAGTAGTGTTAGCCAACTATATTTCATTGTGGTGTCATGGAAAGTACATGGGTTTTGGAGACAGACCCATTTGATTTTGTGAGTTACTTAACGATATGAGGGTCAACTTTCTCATCTTGAAAATGGGAATAACGACACCTATATTTTATTGTCTTTGTGGGAGTTAGAGATAATTAATGAAAAGGGCTTAGGACATAACAGAAGCTCAACAAATGACAGCTCTTCCTGTTCAAATTTAAGCTCTATAGGGACTGACATTTTTGTCTGCTTTGTCACTGCTAGCTCCTAGTGCCTGGTTGAGAATAAAATCACTTGTTACTATTTGTTAAACAAATGATGTATTTGTTTACAACTTACCAAGTCACAGAACAGAAACGCATCCTTGCATTTTGAATAAGCTAAAATATCATGGTGTTTAGTGTTTCTATTAGCATCTGGCTTTAAGACTCTGTGGAGTATGCCAGCAATAGCTGTGTGTTGTTTTTTAATTTTTTTAAATTTTGTTCTTGTTTTTGCTTTTTTTAATGTGTGTTTTCTATACAACATGTAGGACAGTGGTGGATGATGTATATCAGTGGATCTCAAAGTGTGATGTCCAGCCCAGCAGCGTCCGCATCACCTGGGAACTTGCTAGAAATGTAAATTCTCAGGCCTCACTCCAGACCTAGTGTATCAGTAGGGGGCCAGTAAATCTGTGTGAACAAGTCCTCAGTTGACTGTGATGCATGCTAAAGGTTGAGAACCAGAACGACTGGCGTGTGTAAAATTCTCCTGTGCTGTGATTAGAAATGATATGAGAATAGATGACTTGCACCCAGAAAATATAATCCATTGGAGATTTTAGAATATGATGCTCACAGAATTAATATCTCCCAGGTATTGAACTTTCAGGAACCTCAACTGAGTGACAGATCATGAGTTCACATGCTTATTCAGCTGACTCTCCTCACTACATGATCTGTGGACGTGTGCTGTAAGGGCTTCCGAAACTGCTCTGTTTTTACTGTGGTGCCTATTATAGACTGAATGTTTAGGTCTCCCTCCAAATTCCTATGTTGAAGCCCTAACCCCAGTATGATGGTATTAAGAGTTGGATCCTTTGGGAGGTAATTAGGTTTAGATGAGGTCATGAGAGTGGAGCTCCAAGATGGAATTAGAGCCCTTATTAGAAGGAGACACCAGAACTCTCTCTCAGCCAAGCAAAGATACAATAAGATGGTTTGCCAGCCAGGAAGAGGGCCCCCACCAATTACCCAACCATGCTGGCACCCTGATCTTAGACCTCCAGCTTCTAGAACTGTGAGAAAATAAATATCTGTATTTTGTTACAGCAGCCTGAGCTGATTAAGACGGTGCCCCTTCCATCCAATTATGGAAGAGTAAACAAGGGTGGCTGTGACTCAAAGGAAGCTCCATCTATGGGCTAGCTCTCGATTCTTATATTAGTTAAGATGTGAGCCAAGCCACTGTAACAGAGACCCAAAAAGAGAGTGGCTCAAAGAAAAGAACAGTTATTTCTTTCTTCCCTAACAGCCTGGAGGTGAATGGTCCAGGCTGGCAAGGCGGTTCTGTTACATGAAGTTATCAAGGGACCCTTGTTTTTCCATCTTGTTACTCTGGCGTCCTCAACGGTGTTGTCCTTCTTTGCACGGCTAAGGCTGAGTCAATACCAAATCTGCATTCCATCTTACTGCAAGGAGAAAATCTTAGACAATGTCTTTGGCTTTAAGAAGATGATGCCAAATTTATACATCTCACTTCCATTTATACCCCCTTACTTACAATACGGCACCCCGCTGCAAGGCAGGCTGGGAACTGTAGTGCCAGACTGGCAGCCATGCACCCAGATAAAGCACAGAGGGCTCTGTATTAAGAAGAAGAGGAGGGACGTGAACCCTGGGAGATGGTTAGCAACCTCTGCCAGAGCTCTGAACAGCTTCTCAGTGTCTCTTCTCATGGGGCCCAAGTGTTCCGTGCAGACTCTCCTTGGATTCCTATGAGATTTCTGTATCTTTTGATTAACGCTCCCCTTTTCTTGAGTTAGCTTGAGATTATTCTTTGTTACCAAATGTTCCAGATTAGAACAGTGTACCTTAAATCCCTCAGATCTTAGTGAAGGTTAAATTAAACATAATGTGACAACAAGGGATGGGTTCAGAGCAAAGCACAAACACCAAGTGAAAGGGTTGGGCAGGTCTGGCTACCAGGAAGGCCGTAAGGTGAGATGGGATGAGCACATCCCCCATGCCACTGTTGCGAGCTGTCCTGAGCACTCTCTCCACTGAGAACTCTGAGCCCAGGCAAAACCTTATTAACTTGTCTTTGGCAGCTTTCATTCTCTTTCTTCATTTTTTGCCAGTGGGATCTCTGCCATCGGAACTCCTACATCCCGTGTCTATTCCCTTAAATTTCTGTGTTCTTCTGTGTGCATATGCACTAGGGACTCCTTGGGGCTCAGCCTTATCATTAAATGTGACTCTCTAGTAGTGGGGACATTTCAGGCCCATTGGGGGTATTAGTTTTGGTATATTAGGGGTTCCTGTTGCCCTGCGAGTAACACGCAAGCCCCGTCCTTCTGGCATGTGTGGCAACATCTGCCTGTCCTCACTTCAGGATAATAGTCTGGTGAGAGAAATAGCATCTTTTTTCTTCCTTTAGTTTCAATTTATTATATAAACATCTAATGAGTCCACTGACTAACAACTCAGCAACACTTGAATCCATTCAGGGCTTCCATTTCCTGGAAGAAATAGGTAGAATTCTTGGGTCTCTTCTCTCACAACCTTGTTTCCTTTTCCTCCTTTTAAAGTTGACTGTTTAACTCTGATGTACAAATGCCTGGACCAAATAAAGTGCCAGGATTTCACAGTTGTGTGCCTCGTGAGGGGTTATAGTAAACGGAGGAAAAGGAGAAGAAACATTCAATGGGATTTTGCACATTCAAGGTTGAAAATGAAGTCCATGTTTGGACTTAATCAACCCAACACCTGTCTTTGGCCTCATCTATCCCGGGCTTCTTGGCTTCTTCTCTGGGCGGTTTGTTCTTCCATGGGCCATGTGTCTCAGGGAAATAATGGGACAGTTCCAGTCCCATGACATTCTGTTCATGGAAGGCTTTACAGGAGGAATGGAAGATGGAGGGGTAGGGAATGGGCTCAACATGGGATGAACAGCCATTATGTTCCAGGCACTGACGGATGCTTTTAATTATCAAATAAACTGAAGAGGAATTAATATTTCAACTTATGAGAAAATGGAGGCTTGAAAAGTTTAAGTAATTCACCCAGGTCCCTAATAACTGATAAGTGGTGAAACCAGAACCTGAACAAGGTCTGTCTGGTTTTTAAAGCCTGCACTCAAAATTGCCTTGACCAGCTTTACGCAGAGTCTTTCATGAATAGTTATACCTTGGCAGCAAGGAAAGGAGGATGGCCCACTTTAATTGCATTCTTTATTAGTGGACGGAAGGTGCAGGGGGAATGGGGACCACTGAAAATTAATTCATAATTTATCAAGGGGTTCTAGGTTCTACCACAATCTTATTATTATTTTTAGTATTATATTTTTTTTGCGGTACGTGGGCCTCTCACTGTTGTGGCCTCTCCCGTTGCGGAGCACAGGTTCCGGACGCGCAGGCTCAGCTGCCATGGCTCACGGGCCCAGCCGCTCCGCGGCACGTGGGATCTTCCCGGACCGGGGCACGAACCCGTGTCCCCTGCATCGGCAGGCGGACTCTCAACCACTGCGCTACCAGGGAAGCCCTGCCATAATCTTATTATTTGACTCCAGGAAAATCCATTTTCTTCCCTGTGACTTAGTTTTACAACCAGATTTTTTGAAAATAAAAAGATAATGCTCCCAGTGTTTGAAGGGATCAGTAAAAATTGAGGTGAAAGACCATATAAAAATCCTAGGGCTTCCCTGGTGGCGCAGTGGTTGAGAGTCCGCCTGCCGATGCAGGGGACACGGGTTCGTGCCCCGGTCCGGCAAGATCCCACATGCCGCGGAGCGGCTGGGCCCGTGAGCCACGGCCGTTAAGCCTGCACGTCTGGAGCCTGTGCTCCGCAACGGGAGAGGCCACAACAGTAAGAGGCCCACATACCGCAAAAAAAAAAAAAAAAAATCCTAGCAGGTAGGAGGTCCATATGTATGAGTATAAATGATAGATTTTTTAAACTCCATTTAAAAGCATTCTATACAGAGCAACTTCTATTTAGTTTCGCTATTGTACCAGGCTTGTTTCTTAAAGGTAGGCCCCATATCTTCATCAAGGAATCCTAAAATGTTAGACCTGAAAGCGACTTCGGACATCAGCAAGGCTAACATTCTCATTTTTTTTTTGGCTGAAGAGAATCTCTTTTTCTGTTTCCCTTACATGGCCTAGTGCCTTGACTTGATACAGTAAGGGCTTATTAAATAGCAATTGAATAAATAGTGGATGTCTTGTATATGCTTTGTTGTTTGACCTCACCCCTGCACCTCTGTGAACAAGGATACAGGAGCAATCTGAACCTTGGAACATATTTTATAATCATTAATCATCCCTTTAAGAGTACAGTTGTTTTTATGAGTTTTCCCTCCTGAAATGACCTTTACTACAGCATAAGTTTAGTTTAGAATATGAATTCAGTGTATTCAAGTGTTTCGTAGCAAACATTCCAGTGGCCTCTCTGATTGTATTAGACCTACAGTGATGACAAAATCCGCATTTGCGTAACACTGTGACATTGTTGCTCCACTTATTTCATCAGTATGATGATCTCTAGCAAACCTGGGAACTTTAATGGCAAGTTCCCCTCCACCTGTGGCTCTATGGCTGGCTTTGTGGCCTTGTAACACATGCAGGTATGTGTAACCCATGCAGGTATGTGTATTACCCATGCAGGTGTGTGTATTACCCATGCAGGTGTGTACAACCCATGCAGTTGAACAAGGTTTAGTGCTCTGCCGTGACCCTCTTGAGATTCTTAATAATTTTTAACAAGTGGCCCTGCATTTTCTAGATATTTTTAAAAATAAATTTATTTTATTTATTTATTTTTGGCTGCATTGGGTCTTCGTTGCTGTGCGTGGGCTCAATCTAGTTGTGGCGAGCAGGGGCTACTCTTCATTGCGGTGCGCGGGCTTCTCATTGCAGTGGCTTCTCTTGTTGTGGAACAGAGGCTCTAGGCACGCGGGCTTCAGTAGCTGTGGTACGTGGGCTCAGTAGTTGTGGCTCACGGGCTCTAGAGCACAGGCTCAGTAGTTGTGGCACACAGGCTTAGTTGCTCTGCGGCATATGGGATCTTCCCAGACCAGGGATTGAACCCGTGTCCTCTGCATTGGCAGGCAGATTCTTAACCACTGCACCACCAGGGAAGCCCCAGCCCTGCATTTTCATTTTGCAATGAACACTGCAAATTATGTAGCCAGTGCTACCTGGCTCCCTGTGCATGCTTGAGCTGTGTGTGCTCTTCCTGTAAGTTTCCCACCCCCTTTCTCAAAGGCAGAGCTATCACTTACTCCCATCTTGCTGGGATCTGAAACATCAGCCAGACCTTTAAAATAAACTAGTAAGTACATTATTCAAAACAAACTGTGTTAGATAACCAGGAGGCACATGAAAAGATGCTCAATATTGCTCATTATTAGAGAAATGCAAATCAAAACTACAAGGAGTTATCACCTCAGAATGACCATCAGCAAAAAGTCCACAAATAATAAATGCTGAAGAGGGTGTGGAGAAAAGGGAACCCTCCTACACCGTTGATGGGAGTGTAAATTGGTGCAGCCACTATGGAGAACAGTATGGAGGTTCCTTAAAAACTAAAAATAGAACTACCATATGACCCAGCAATCCCACTCCTGGACATAGATCCAGAAAAGATGAAAACTCTAATTCAAAAAGAAGCTTGCATGCCTAGAGCCTGTGCTCGGCAACAAAGAGAAGCCACTGCAATGAGGAGCCCGTGTGCTGCAAGGAAGAGTAGCCCCTGCTCGCCAGAACTGGAGAAAGTCTGTGCACAGCAACAAAGACCCAGTGCAGCCAAAAATAAATAAATAAATTTGAAAAGATACATGCACCCCAATGTTCATTACAGCACTATTTACAATAGCCAAGACACGGAAGCAACCTAAATGTCCATCGACAGATGAATGGATACAGATGTGGTATATATATACACACACACACACACACACACACACACACACACACACACAATGGAATACTACTAAGCCACGAAAAAGGATGAAACAATGAATGCCATTTGCAGCAATATGGATGGACCTAGAGATCATCATAGTAAGTGAAGTAAGTCAGAGAAAGGAAAATATCATATGATATCACTTATGTGGAATCTAAAAAAATGTTACAAATGAACTTATTTACAAAACAAAAATAGACTCATAGACATAGAAAACAGACTTATGGTTACCAAAGGGGATACTGGGGGGTGAGAGGAGAGACAAATTAGGAGTTTGGGACTAACATATACACACTACTATATATAAAATAGGCAAGCAACGACCTACTGTATAGCACAGGGAACACTACTCAATATCTTGTAATAACCTATAATGGAAAAGAATCTGAAAAAGAATATTCATATGTATATATATGTATATGTATAACTGAATCACTGTGCTGTACACTTGAAACTAGCACAACATTGTAAATCAACTATACTTCAATTAAAAAATTAAATGACTGAAAAAAAAAACTAATTGTGTTCTTCCTGCATTTTGACAAATTAATGGGATGGAATGAATATGTGTTAATCATTCATTTATTTCATTTCACCATCATCTCAAACCTGTGAGATAAGAGCTATTTGGATTTTACAGATGGAAATATTGAGGCCCAGGGAAGTTGGTAAGTGGCAGGGCTCACACAGTGAATTCTGATTTGTCTGATTCCAAAGCCCATCCCATTTCTCTACCTTTGCTCATCTGAGGCCTGGCAAACTTCCCCTTGAGATCACAGCACTGCCTGAAAGGACCAATGACTTTTTCCATCGTTTTTACACCCTTACATTTTGCACAAGACTTACAGTTGTTTGGTTAACAACTAGGATATGTTATTCTAGACTCGCCCATATCAGGCTTTCAGTTATACATCAACATTCCCAGG
Organism: Leucopleurus acutus; assembly: GCF_964270905.1. Classification (NCBI taxonomy): domain Eukaryota; kingdom Metazoa; phylum Chordata; class Mammalia; order Artiodactyla; family Delphinidae; genus Leucopleurus; species Leucopleurus acutus. The sequence goes on from NC_139143.1 coordinate 67,819,119, forward strand.
ACCACCTATGGAACTAGAATTAAAGTGGCAACATTGCTCTCACTGATGGGAGTGGGGAGTAGAGAAAGCAGACAAGCAGCTTCAAGAACTGATGTGCTCTGGGATCTTGAGTCCAAGCCAAAAGGCATAGGCCTTACTCAGCAACAATTTCAGCTGTGTCATAGCAAATGGCATTTTATTCATTTCTTTTACAAACCTCTGTCCAGCATTTGCTATGTGCCAGGCACTGTACTAGGCCCTGCAGAAACTATAAGGAAAAAGACACAGCCCCTGCTTTCCAGAAGGTCACAGGCTGGCAGAAAGGTGCAGACTCTTAACTCTCTTTACTCCAACATTTTGCCAGCCATGGTTCTGAAGTTGAGGAGTCAAGAGTCAGAGAAAATTTAGGAAACGGGTGATATTATTTCTGAAGCTCACTGGAATTCTCCCTTGCCTGAGCCTTGCTGTAGATGAGGGTCTTTGATTGGGTGGCATACCTATACCTGCCATAATTTGCATCCTTCGATTAATAGCTGACTCTGGCCAATCTCGTACCTTCCTCTACTTTAGTAAACAGAAACACAAGTTCTGAAAACTGACATGAAGAAGAGTTGAATAGCAAACAAGCTCTGCCCTGGGTCCCCACCCTCTACCTGGCTGCTGTGCTTTGTGAAACCATGGGTTGTTTAATAGCCTCAAGAAGCCAGCAGGGCGAGAAGGCCAGAATTATGCTCAGCAAATGCAGGAATGGAGTATGGTTCTCTGTGAATGTTTCCATGGTAACAGAGATAACAGCTTATATTTATAGACCCTCTATTTCCAAGGAGCTCAAAGCGCTTTATAGACACATTATCTTCATCTATGGGGCAGGGGGAGGGGGAGAGAGAGAGAAGGGGAGGGGGAGGGAGGAGGAGGGAGAAAGGGTGGGAGAGAGGGAGGGTGAACGTGAGCAGGAGAGGAAGGAGGAGGGACAGAAGGACATGAGGTGCTATTTATGCACATTTCACAGGTGGCACAGAGTGCGGAAGTCAGTGACCCAAGGTGGCATGGTAAGTCAGTGACAGTTGGCATATTGGATGGCCCTAGTGGCTCATATAACTCCTGGAACCCTTGCTGCTGGTACTGGGCAGGTGTCAGGGCTGAGTTGCCATCTCCCAGTCATCTAGCTCTGCTCAATGTCACCTGGGTGAGCAGATAACTCCAGGATGTCAAAGGCAGTTTGGTTCAACTATTGTTGACATGAAACACAGGACAATTTTTCCATGGAGAATTGGGGATAATGTCCAGAGTCCTTAACAGCCAGAGAGCCGCCAGACAATCTCAGATCGCATGCCCAGGAACGAGAGGCTTTCATGTCCTGATAACCTCAGATGAAAAGGATTACACACACAGAAGGTCTGCACACGCTGATGGAAATGATTCTTTCAGTGGAGCCCATTTCAGTGTCCCCAGGACCTTTGGAGGGAATGCTTCTCCATAATTCCCCCTGAGACACACATCCACTCCATTAGATGTGTGATGTAGCTTAGAGTTATTTGAAAGCAGTAGCCTATAAAATTGAAAATGAATCTTGTGAATCCCAGATCTACCACTCTTTGTATAAAATACTTTGTATGAGTGAAGTCGACATCCTCTGGGGGATGCTTAAACTCTGGGGTGGGTCGGAATGGCTCTCAAACTCCCTCATCCTGGAGTCATTTCTGTCCCCATCCTTTAGTCAGAAGTTGCCAACCCTGGTCCGCATTTCTTACCCTTATAGACCTTCTGTTTCCCCACTTCTTACTGTTACCTCATTACCTATTTGGCCTTTGGGAAATAGGATCTATTTTCTTTTTTAAATGAGTCATTATATGCAGAGTATCCACTGACCCAGCCAGCAGTCCCCATGGCACCCCTGAGAGACAAGGGTCATGCTCCTCCGGGCCGTCAGGGGTCTTTACGAACAAATCATGCCAGTTCCTGTAACCCGGGACCTCAGGCTTAAGCAAAAGGTGACCTTCTTACTTGCCCTCAGTCTGTTTAGGCTGCAGGGAGCCTTGGATTCAGGGGTTGGTAGTTTGGAAGTTCAGGGCGTGAGCCCCAGGGAAATTTAAATGTTTGATTTACAAATAGGCTCTGACCCCCAAAGCAAAAAGAACTTAAATAAGGGACAGCGGAAGAAGAAGGAATGGTTTGCTGGGCCTTCCAGTTCATAGCACTATATTAGGTACTTGACGTCCTGACGTGTATCCATCAGTGCCCTGAGGTTGATTGTCCAGGAGACTGTGTGGGATCCTCTTCTACACCCCCAGGATGGGCTTCCTCACGCTGAATTTCTTTATGTTTCCCCCAGGACACCGAGCTCCCTCTTTCCTCCTGGCCTTGGGCTCCATGAGGAAGGAATCGTGTTTCCTTTGCTACTGTCTCCCCAGCCCCTAGTTTGGTGCCTGTTACAAACTCAGTATTTGTAAGTGAATAAACTTCCTGTGGCTCGGTCCTCCTCTCTTCCATCCTCACATTTTTTTTGGTTTACCTGTTCCTCCTATAATAGACCTCTTCCATACTGTCAAATATGGTCCCTCTCCTTGTTCTTATAGCATATGTTATCCTTCCCCATTCACAGCACTTTTCATTCACTATGACATTTGCTTATGTTCATATGAGTTTCTAGATGCCATTGAAAGGGACTTTTGAGTAGAAAACATTATTCAAAGGTTTACTTTTTGTGACAGATGAATGGATAAAGAAGAAGTGGTACATATATGCAATGGAATACCACTCAGCCATAAAAAAGAACAAAATAATGCCATTTGCAGCAACATGGATGCAACTAGAGATTATCATACTAAGTGAGGTAAGTCAGAAAGAGAAAAATACCATATGATTTCACTTATATGTGGAATCTAAAATATAGCACAAATGAACAAATCTACAAAACAGAAACAGACTCATGGACACAGAAAACAGAATTATGGTTGCCAAGGAGGAGAGGAGGATGGGGAGGGATGGAGTGGGAGTTTCGGGTTAGCAGATGCAAACTATTACATATAGAATGGATAAACAACAAGGTCCTACTGTATAGCACAGGGAACTATATTTAATACCCTGGGATAAACCATAATGGAAAAGAATATAAAAAAGAATGTATATATGTTTATAACTGAGTCAGTTTGCTGTATAGCAGAAATTAACACAACATTGTAAATAAACTATACTTCAATAAAAAAATAAATTAAAAAAATAAACAAACCAAAACACCACAAAGGTTTACTTTTTGGATTAAATGTTAATATTCCACTTATTAAAGTTAAAATTTGAAAAACATAGCTTTTTTTGGCTCAGCTTACATGTGTAACTATTTTATTTTTTGGTCTAGCTGAGTTTAGTAACCACTTCATATATAAATATATATATGTGTATATATAAATATATATATGTGTATATATGTGTGTGTATATATATATATATATATATATATATATATATACACACACACACACACACACATATTCAGAGTTTGCCAACCCTGGTCCCAATTTCTTATCCTCATAGACCTTCTGAAATATATGTATATAGGGCTTCCCTGGTGGCGTAGTGGTTGAGAGTCCACCTGCTGATACAGCGGGAGAGGTCCGCGTACCGCAAAAAAAAAAAAAAATATATATATATATTTATATTTATATATATGTATATATATATGAAATAAATAAATATATATATTATATATATGCACACACACATATTTCAATTAACAAAACTTTCTGGAGTACTTCAGTATAAGACGCAAGAGGGAGGAGATATGGGGATATATGTATATGTATAGCTGATTCACTTTGTTATAAAGCAGAAATCAACATACCATTGTAAAGCAATTATACCCCAATAAAGATGTTTAAAAATAAAAAAATATTTATATACATTTAACCTCTTAAATTTATAAATATAGGGTCCTAAACTTCTCTTACATGTTTCAGTAAACTTAATAAGAATTCAACTTTCAATTTAAAACATAAAACTCCACATCAACTACTCCACATCAATTACTCATCAAGTATTTTAAATTGACATTTCAAGGCTATGCCTCAAATAGGCCCAATTCTCTTACGAATTACCAATACACAAAGAGCAAATATACACAATTTCTTTCTTAATACAAAATTATCAATACTATGGTTTGGTTCTCTAGTATCTTACTAGATACTAGAGAATTACTTACTTACTCACTTCTCACTTTTCCTGGTGTTAAGAAACACACACCCTCCCTCAAGGAACACAGTTGCCATCTCAGTTACTTAGGAGCAGGGTTTTGGCCAGGACATGGGCTTGTGCATGATCATGATGGGCTTTATTTAATGGTTATAAACTTGTAGGTTTTCACACTAGAGAGATTGGTCGTCTAGGCTCCTGGCCACTTCATCTAATTCTCTGTTTACTCAAGAAGTCTGAAGCTCTCATTTTTGCTGCCCACTTGACTGGATTTTGGACATCTTTGGTACCTTAAGATTTATAAATACATTTATAAGTATAGTAACTCTAACTTGAACTTGATGGAATTAGAAGATCTGCAACCATTATCTTCTTGCTAATAATAAATAAATTTGGCTTTGAGGGAGTTTTCTATTCTTGCATATTCTCAGTATCATACCACCCTTAGGGCTATTTAATTTGATATTCTGTTGAATTTTGTTTGACTCCTAACGACTCTGGAGGTTAGAGTCTCTGCCTGCTGCACCCTTGTCTCCTCCGTCCGATTGTGAGCTGCCTGAGGACAGGACAAGGTGCTTTGTTTGGAGCTGTAAGCCCAGAATTCAGCACACAGCTTGGCACAGAACAGACAGTATTGTCACTTCGCCTTTCAGGTGAAGGCCAGCAGGACCCATCTGATGGTCCAGATGGAGCTCCCCACCATGGGCAACCAGAGGGTGTGTCAGAAAGAAGGTGTTAGAAAGGACTGAGGATGCAGCAACATGGACGGACCTAGAGATCATCATACTAAGTGAAGTGAGCCAGACAGAGAAAGACAAATATCATATGATGCCACTTATATGTGGAATCTAAAAAAATGACACAAATGAACTGATTTACAAAACAGAAACAGACTCACAGACACAGAAAAACAACTTATGGTTACCAAAGGGGAAGGATAAATTAGGAATTTGGGATTGGCAGATACACACTACTATATATAAAATGGATAAACAACAAGGACCTACTGTATAGCACAGGGAACTATATTCGATGTCTTGTAATAACCTATAATGGAAAAGAATCTGAAAATTTTTTGTATATTAAAAATATATTCATATATATATATATATATATCTGAATCACTTTGCTGTACACCTGAAACTAACACAACATTGTAAAACAACTATACTTCAATTAAAAAAATCAAATTTTGATATAACTACCCAAAAAAAGAAAGGACCAAGGAAAGGACTTGGGCTTGCTTGTGTTAGATGATTTGGGGTAGGGTTTATACAGGCAGGGCTTTGCTCTGAATTGAATGCTGCCAGGAAGCAGAGGTAATTCTTTGATTGAAGAGGCTGACTAGAGTAATGTTAAAGAGGTAATTGGTAAAGAAATAGCAGTCATGCATATCAGTCAGGATAGGGGATACTGAGTCATTTTGAAGGTTTTGGCAATGTTCACGTTTCTGTCTGTTCAGACATGATCACAGAGTATTCTTATCCTGCTCTTACTCATCATAGTCACAGAGCAGCCTCTCTGCTCACGTGTGAAATTGATTCTGTTCCACAGGAGGACACCAAGACCTGGCCACGAGCTCTGGGCCAGCTTGTAGCAAAGCCAAGGTTTAGCAAAGCCAAGGTTTAGGAGTACCAGCCTGGCTCCAGTGTGGACTTTAGGACACCTCTAGTTGGTCCAGGGTCCTGCTCCCATGACACCTCCTTCAGATTCTCTGGACCTCAGGGAGTGGCTTACACAAAGCCTTAGGACCCGATACATCTTTCTCCCTCTGTCCCAGCCACCTCTGTCTTTAACATGCATTTTTCAGTGTAGCAACTCTCTATATCTTAGAGTCAAGGGAGCAGATGGGGGAGACCCGTGGCTAAAACAAGCTGCCTAGCCACCATCTGTCCTTCCTCGTGTGGGATCTGTCTAACCAGCTCTTGCTTCTCCTCCTTCAGCCCAGATTTTCCACCCCTGGTCGCTGCAGTCAGCAGAGCTGGCACAGACCAGGCTCTCAGCCCCTGCTGTTGACCTGCCAAAGATATTTCTGCAACTGGAATTCAATTTGGAAAAGGTTTTACAAATAGAATAGCTTGGGAGAACATTTTAATTTCCCTGATCAAAGTATGATGCGCTATTCTTCTGGATAATAGCTCTCAAGGCTTTGGAAATGGAGATCTTCACTGGTTCATCTTAGTCCTTGATTTTATCGCAGTCCCTTAATTTGGACATCTTTAAAATTAGTAACGATCTCAAACATAAGAACACTTGGAGTGTACATAAATATTTAAGATCCTGACTCAAGGAACTTGTTAATTCCCCAAGGCCTTTGACTAGGGGGGAAAAGTTCACAGCTGGATTGTTTGTCATTTACACTCCGACAAATCTGTTCCCCTGTTCCACTCTCACCAGTCATTCTGAGTCGCTTTGAAAAATATACGTTTTGAAGAACTAGTCAAATATTTAGAAGGCAAGAAGGCATATATATGTGTGTGTGTGTGTGTGTGTGTGTGTACATATATATATACACACACATATATATATCTTTCTTCTCATATAACTGATGTTGTGATTATGTTAGTAATAATAACAGCAATGACCTTCCTTTGGGAATGCTTATTAAACTTACAGAATAGAGAAGACTTTGGTTATGTCTTGGTCTTTACATTAAATTGCAGGGTGTCTTTAACCAGTTAAATTAACCAACCAATAAGTAAACTGCTCTCCTTGTAAAGACTACTGAAATGAACATGTAACTTGCTAGGAGAAGTGGAAAAATCTACCAATTGGTTGATTTATTGTTGGTGGACATTGGCCTCTTTCTACACTTGTTTTAACTTTTATGTGAATATGTCGAGGGCAAAGTACAGAAGCCAAGTGTGCAGTAGGATTTTGGTATAATGGAACATTAACTGTTCTAAGAGTCAAGAGACCTTAGAACTCTAGTATCACCTTAGTACTTAAATGTTGACCTTAAACAAAACGTGCAAACAAAAGTATCTAGACCTCAGTTTTTATAAAATGAGAGGAATTGTACTAGCTGATTTAGGAGGTTCCTTGCAGCTGAAGTATTCTAGCTTTTGAAGGTATGAATGCATTCAGTCATTTAATACAGGCAGCTCACAAAAAATAATAGGCCCATAATATAATTAGTGCATGCTGCCGTGGGGTGAAGGTGAGGTACCATAGGTCATGTACCCCAAATGGTAGCTTGTGCCATAAAATGTGTTGTATCTGAAACATATGTTACATTCCCACCTTTCACCTCCTTTAAAACAACTATTTGGGGCTTCCCTGGTGGCGCAGTGGTTGAGTCCGCCTGCCGATATAGGGAACACGGGTTCGTGCCCCGGTCCGGGAAGATCCCACATGCCGAGGAGCGGCTGGGGCCCGTGAGCCATGGCTGCTGAGCCTGCGCGTCCGGAGCCTGTGCTCCGCAACGGGAGAGGCCACAACAGTGAGAGGCCCGCATACCGCAAAAAAAAAAAACCCAAAACAAAAAAACAACTATTTGTTTAAACATTAAGCTTAGCCATTCTCACATACTTGCTGGCCAGACTCACGATCTGCTCATGATCTGATATCATCTATTGTCTATAATTTATATTTTATGCGTTGCCCTGCTTCTCAGCCTGGCAGCTTGGGCTGGGCTCTTGGTGATGAGAACATAGCACATATCTGTGCTGCCAAAATCATGAAATAAAACTTTGTCCAACCAGAAAACAGTCATATCCTCATTTCTCCTAAGAATGGAGGTGCTTTGCAGGATGATCCTAGATATTAACAGCTTAATTAGGTGTTTACTAGAAAGGTAAACACTACAGCAAGATTTTTTGATAAGGAAATTTTAGATAGTTTCCTTAGTGATAAATTTTACTTTAAAAACCTGCCTAGGAAGTGAATTATTTTAACAATATCTTACCTGAAACTACTTGTCTATTTTTCTTGTTGGGTACTATATATTATACAAAATAAAAATATAAGTTTACAGGGTTTTTCAATAGTATAAAAGGGTTTCAGGAGAGAAGACCCTTACCATAAGTTTGGTTTGAGGACCCTAAACTTAAATCCTATGACCTTCCATAGCAAGATTATAACCACAACATGGGGCAGCTGGGGACCAAGAAGGACATTAGGAAACATTCACAGGTCAGGATGTCTGGCATTAAAACCTCGATTAGCACCAAAGCCCGCCTTATGCACACAGACCTACTGTATTGACTTTGGCAATGTGTCTACCTTGTCAAGCCAATAAAGTTAACTGAAGTTGAAAACTGATTGATAACACAACCTAGTTCTGTCTCTCTTTTCACTTGGGTTGCGATCTGGTTTAGCTGAATGTGGCAGAACCCTCTCCCCCTGCACCCATACTTTTCTCCCTCTTTGGGTCAAGACTTGGGCAGCCCCGTCCCCTGGGAGAGGCAGGCTGCCTGAGGAAATCACTCTTCCAGGCTTCACACATCCTCAAGCACTTGATGTCTGTTTAAAGAAAATTAAACTTTTATTTACTCTGAAAATGTATTCAATGGGGTTTTGTCTATAGACATATGTGTGCCTTGTTAATCCAGTTAGGAAAAAAAAAAATTAACATGACTCTAGCTAAATGGTAGCAGCAACAGGGGAAATGTTTCAGCTCCTGCTCGGGCAGCCCAGGGAACATCCTTCTGACCTCGTATGGAGATCACAGGACAGGTGTGCCCAAGAGAACCATGGACTGACCTCGTATGGAGATCACAGGACAGGTGTGCCCAAGAGAACCATGGACTGACCTCGTATGGAGATCACAGGACAGGTGTGCCCAAGAGAACCATGGACTGAGGGAGGATAGAGGGGCAAGCATGCCCCAAAGGATTAAACCTGAAGAGACAGGGAAGGGGAGGGTGTGAGCTAATTAGAAACTCGAGGATGTTTGATCTGCAGAAGCCCTTGTACATTTTCTAGTAGGACCTCCTCATGTTGTGCACGAAGAGTAACAGTCCCTGAAAGGGTAGGCAGTGACAAAGCCAACTCTGAAACTCAGGCTTCCTGACTTGTCAGGTAGTCTTTTCATCACACCACACTGTGTGCTTTGCCTATTAGAGCCTCCAGCACTTTGGGAGACAAAGGATTCTAATCATAGCCTCACCACTGATTTTTGGCATTACTGGGCAAGTCGCCCTTTCTGAGCTCCAGCTTCATTCTCTCTTGAGATGGGGACAGTGCCAGGCCGAGCTGACCCACGTTTAGAGCTCAGGTTCTCTGGAGAACAGTGCACTCTAGATGCTTTTATTTCTTGTCTCCATGAAGGAACGTTCTGAGTGTTAGATTTTACCCAGATGTGCCTGCTTTCTTTGTTTTTCTCTTGGACAGGGAGATTGCTTTGTTTCCTGACCAGGGTCTGTTAGAGGCAGATGAAACCTGCCTGCTTATGTAGACGAGTTTCAGTGACTCCAGCTAAGCACGTGAATTCTTCCCTTTGGGGCTGTTCCCAGAATGGTTGAGAAGGTGATGGTACCCTGTAAATCGGGTAAGTAAAACATAACACTGACCTAGGGCTTTCTTAAAATGATTGCGATAAATAACTTGACCGGGACATTACAAAAGAATAATGATTTGGGTATTTTCTGTTTTAAGCAATACTAAAAGTTAAAATGATGTGAACCTTGTAAGACAGAAACATGAGGTGATAGTTACTCACACGATCAAATGATTCTTTACCTTTCTTGCAGATTTTTCTTCCATTAGCACAATGGAAAGTGCAACCTAGTTTATACACATCTATTGCATAAAGTAGCATGGACCAAATTTTCAGAACTCATAAGAACCCCATATTTATCACATGTACCATATATGTACCACCTATGTACCACAGACCTCTGTCTTTTCCTATTAACTCATTTTAAAGATTTTGAAATATATATATATACACACACACATGTATCTTTTGTAAAAGGCACATGTAATTTTTGTGAAAGAGTAGAAAGTTACCCCCATAATCCTACCACCCAGATATACCTATCCTTATCACCTTGTTATAGATCCTTAGGGAAATCTCTATATAATACTACTACTACTACAGACTACTAAAAGTACTATACAATAATACTAATTATTCTCTTTTCTGCATATTTTCTCCAACCTGCTTTTTCTATTAATATATTGTGAACCACTTTCCATGTTGATAAATATTAATTTACAACTTTATTATAATAGCTACTGTTTGTACACACATTCATACACATTTATTTCAGTCATATGCTATGGCTGACATTAAGTTGCTTCCAACTTTTAACTATGACAAATGACCATTCAGTTCAATACATATCTTTAATCTTTGTGCATTCCCTCCATTATTTTCTCAAGGTAAATTTTACTAAAATGGAATTTCTTGGTCAGAGAGCATCCTTCCTTTAAGGCTCTTGATATATATCATTAAATTGCTCTGAAGAAAAACTGTACCCAGAAGTCTGTAAGTGATTATTTTTCTCTGTACCTCAATAGCCATGTGCATGATCTTTTGGAAAGCCATTATTTTATTTTATTTTTTTGACATTAATTTATTTATTTATTTTTGCTGTGTTGGGTTTTCGTTTCTGTGCGAGGGCTTTCTCTAGTTGTGGCAAGCGGGGGCTTCATTGCGGTGCGCGGGCCTCTCACTATTGCGGCCTCTCTTGTTGCGGAGCACAGGCTCCAGACGCGCAGGCTCAGTAGTTGTGGCTCACGGGCCTAGTTGCTCTGCAGCACGTGGGATCCTCCCAGACCAGGGCACGAACCCGTGTCCCCTGCATTAGCAGGCAGATTCTCAACCACTGCGCCACCAGGGAAGCCCCGAAAGCCATTATTTTTTTAGCGCATTTTAGGTTCACAGCAAAATGAAGAGGAAGGTACAGATATACATCCCTGCCCCCCCCACATTTTAGCCACCATTATCAATGTCCCCCACCAGAGTGACACGTTTTGTTACAATTGATGAACTTACATTGACACATCATAATCATCTAGGGTCCATAGTTTACATTAGGGTTCACAGGTGGTTTTTCACATTCTGTAGGTTGGGACAAATGTATAATGACATGCATCTAGCATTACAGTATTGTACAGAGTATTTTGACTGCCCTAAAAATCCTCTGTGCTATGCCTATTCATCTCTCCTCTGCCACTCCCCCCGTCCCTCAACAAAAATCCTGGCAACCACTGATCTTTCTATTGTCTCCACAGTTTTACCTTTTCTAGAATATCATATAATTGGAAGCACACAGTATTAGCCTTTTCAGATTGGCTTCTTTCACGTAATAATATGCATTTAAGTTTCCTCATGTCTTTTCATGGATTAATAGCTCATTTCTTTTTAGCGCTGAATAACAGTCCGTTGTCTAGTTGTACCATAGTTTATTTATCCACTCACCTACTGAAGGGCATCTTGGTTGCTTCCAAGTTTTGGCAGTTATGAATAAAGCTGCTGTAAAATATGTGTGCATGTTTTTGTGTAGACGTACGTTTTTAATTTCTTTTGGTAAATACCGAGGAGCTCAACTGCTAGATCATATGGTAAGAGTATGTGTAGATTTGTAAGAAACTGTTGAAGTGTCTGCTAAGGTCTACTAACTGTCTGCTCAGTTCTTTGGCCATTTTTTGATTAGGTTGTTTTCTTATTGTTGAATTTTAAGAGTTCTTTATATATTTTGGATAACAATCCTTTGTCAGATGTGTCTCTTGCAAATATTTTCTCCCAGTATGTGGCTTGTCATCTCATTTTCTTAATGCTGTCTTTTGCAGAGCAGAAGTTTTTTTTATTTTAATGAAGTCCAGTTATCAATTATTTCTTCCATGGATTGTGCCTTTGGTGTAGTATCTAAAAAGTTATCACCACAACCAAGATCATCTAGGTCTTCTTCTATGCTATTTTCTAAGAGTTTTATATTTAGGTCTATGATCATTCTGAGTTAATTTTTGTGAAGGGTGTAATGTCTATGTCTAGATTCATTTTTTTTGCATGTGGATGTCCAGTTGTTCTAGCACCATTTGTTGAAAAGAATATCTTTGCTCCATTGTACTGCCTTTGTTCCTTTGTGAAAGAAAAGTTGACTGTATTTATGTGGGCCTATTTCTGGGCTCTCTATTTTGTTCAACTGATCTGTCTATTTTTTCATCAATAACTCACTGTCTTGATTATTGTAGCTTTATTGTAGGTCTTAAAGTCAGGTAGCTTCAGTCCTTGAACTTTGTTCTTCTTCAGTATTGTGTTGGCTATTCTGGGTGTCTTGTCCCTTCATATACACTTTAGACTTATTTTATAGATATACACAAAATAACTTGCTGCAATTTTGATTAGTATTACATTGAACCTACAGATGAATTTAGGAGGAACTGACATGTTGACAATATTCAGTCTTCCTATCCATGAACATGGAATATCTAATTATTATGTTCTTCTTCGATTTCTTTCATCAGAGCTTTGTAGTTTTCCTCATATAGATCTTGTACATATTTTTTTAAATTTATACCTCAGTATTTTATTTTTGGGGATGTGACTATAAATTGTATTGTGTTTTTAATTTCAAATTCCACTTTTTCATTGCTGGTATATAGGAAAGTGATTGACTTTTGTATATTAACATTGTATCCTGTCATCTTGCTATAATCACTTATTAGTTCCAGGAGGGTTTTGGTTTTTTTTTAATTGTTTTGGATTCTCAACATGGATGACCATGTCATCTGAAAACAAAGACTGTTTTATTTCTTCTTCCCCCATCTACATACCTATTATTTCCTTTTCTTGTTTTATTGTATCAGCTATACTTCCAGTACAATACTGAATGTATTATCTTTTTACTCAACAGTTTATTGAGGTATAACTGACATATTATAAAATTTACTCATTGTAAATGAACAGTTCAATGATTTTTAATAAATGCATATAGTTTCAACCACCACCAAAATCCCAAAATTTCCCTCAGCATTATTTTTTAAAACTTGATTGATTTATTGAGTTATAATTGAATACAGTGAAGTGGTCAGATTTTAAGTGGAACTACTGTCAATCAATTTTCATGAACGTATATCAAGACACAGGATATTTTAGTCCGACCAGAGCATTTCCTTGTGCTTCTTCCCAGTCAACTCCCTTTATGTCCTAAGAAGCAAATATTGATCTGATTTCCATCACTGTAGGTTCTAGAGTTTCATATAAGTGGAATCACACACTATACACTTTCATTCAGTATAATATTTTTGAAACTTATCCATGCTGTTTCACATATCAGTAGTTTGTTACTTTTTTACTGGTAAGTGTTTTGCCATTGTATGACTATATCAAAGCTTGTTTATTCATTCTTCTGTTGACAAACATCTGGAGTGTTTCCAACTTTGGCTACTATGGATAAAGCTGCTATGAACATTCTTTTGTAGACAATTCTTTTAATTTTTCTCAGACAAATAGCTAGGAGTGGAATTCCTAGATCATAGGGTAGATGTTCATTTTAACTTCTTATGAAACTGCTAAACTGTTTTTCAAAATGGTTGTACCAATTCATACACCTATCAGAGTACTGCTTATTCTATTCTTTTCAATATTTTGTGTTTAAAATCTTTTAAATTTTAGATCTTCTTGTGGGTATGTAGTGGGATTTCATTGTGGTTTCACATTATCTTTAAAAATTGTATCACTACCAATAATTTGATACCAGTCAGGTTGACTAATTTTTATATATTCATTGGTCATTAGATTTACCCAATTCTCTTAATAAATGCAAATTTCCCTGAAAACTTAGCACTCATGAAACATAAAGAAAATTCAGAAAACACTTTGCCTCTTTTAGGATCAATGTTTAACTTGCAAATTAGCTTTAGATTTCAAATATATGGGCCAGTCCTGGCATTCAATGTTGAATTATCTATGTAAAAATGTTATCTTTCAAATTTATTTTATATTCAATAGGGAAGGGACACAAGTTTAACCTTCCTCTTTATTAAAAAAAAATTTGGGGCTTCCCTGGTGGCGCAGTGGTTGAGAGTCCGCCTGCCGATGCAGGGGACACGAGTTCGTGCTCCAGTCCGGGAAGGTCCCACATGCCGCGGAGCGGCTGGGCCCGTGAGCCATGGTGGCTGAGCCTGCGCGTCTGGAGCCTGTGCTCCGCAACGGGAGAGGCCACAACAGTGAGAGGCCCGCGTACCGAAAAAAACAAAAACAACAACAACAACAACAAAAATTTGTATTATCTAACAAATAAGGCTAAATAGATGAAGAGGGTCACTTAAGTTATGGGACTAGTTATGTAACCAGTACATGGTACGTAAAAGTACTTAAAATTTTTTACAGAATGATGGAATAAATCAATGAATGGAGGATTAAAGATCTTGGATTCTTTATTTACATCTTCTCTTCTTTTTACTTGTATTTGGTTTCTTCCATCTTTTTCCTTGCTAGATTTTCATTAAAAGGTATTAATGAGGTATTAGAACATAGTACCTGGGGTTGAGAGACCTTGGAGGAAGTCAAAGTCTACACTGCCTATTTATCTTCATTGGCCCCCTCTTCTTCCTCGTACTATTTGTATTTTGTAATCGTGTGTGTGTGTGTGTGTGTGTGTGTGTTCTTGTAAGTTGTCCTAAAACCTTTCTGGAAAGAGTCATGGAACAAACAAAACACAATGCATGGGAAAGAAAAGGACTGGCCTGGGCCCTACAGCAAAACAGTCTCTTTGGGGAGAAAGATCCACCCACGGGAAAACTAAGAGCTCTGGCAGGTGGTCCAGATAGTAATCACAGAAGCAGTTATCAAAGCCAGCCAGGACTTTGGGGGAAGGAAGTATGGAAGCTAGGCCCTAGGAACACCTAGGATTTAAATAACAAATATTGCAGGAAACTAAGAAAATATAGATGGGCAAAAAAAAGAAAATAAATAGGGGAAGATAGAATTCAAGTAGATGAATGAGTAAAGGAGAAGCAAACTGGTAAGGGTATAACATGAACAAATTTTGGAGTAGGAGATAAGCGTGCACTGTCCAGGAGACAATGAAGCAGGGATGGAGTAGAATATGCAAATTATGGAGAAAGGCAGGGACCAAGCCATAGAAGGGAGGCAGGGCCATATTATAAAGTAAGATAGTGAAATATCAGGCTAAGGAGCTGGAGCTTTTCATGTAGATAAAGACTCCTGGGAATTCTTGAGCAAGGGAGCAATACGATGAAAACCAATATATTAGTAGGATTAATTTGGTCAACTTTCCAGGCTGTCTTGGAAATAGGAGAGACTGAAGTCAAAAAGACTGATTCTGTGATAACCTCTCAGAAATCCTTCTATTCTTCAACTATTGGTCTGCCTTCCTGTAACTGGGGAGAATTTTATCACCTTCCTAAGGTATTAATCAAGTGTTTCAAATATTCTTCACACTAAATGCTTGCACCTCATTAGCACAGTTTTCTCCAAAGTTTTGTCTTCTTTTAAGATAATACGCTACACAAAATTCAATCTTATAGAAGAAATCAAATGGTTGTTATTTTCTAATTCAAAGTATACTTCACAGATGTCTTAAGTAAGGAACACAACTGAGAGTAGAACTGGAGCCGTTATAACTCAGCATTTCTATGGGGAAGGGGGAGGTTTATACTTTTACAAAGTACTTTCATGTCCATTATCTCAGGTGATTCCGGAACTTAATTTTTTAGATAAGAAAATTGATACTGAAAGAGGTAAACCATGTTGCCCAAGGTCACAAAGATAGAAAGAGATGAAGCCTGACCATTATTTAAAGAAAAGATTGAATTTATCAAAATTGAAGAGAAAACAGTTCTGGAATAATAATCTAATAGGAAAACATGTTTTAATTTTAAAATATTCAAATGCAGAGAATTTCTGACAAATACAACTTCTGTGGGAAGAAAGCTTCCCCTGGGACACTCTTTGAGGTTTTGTCATTTTTTTCCTCTGTTTTCTTTTGCTAATAATGGCTAAAATACCACCACCATTACTACCACCACTTTTTCCATGGCATAATTCAAATCCTATCACTTTTAACAATACTAATGGCTATTATTTTTTCCTGGCTTATCACAAATTTCACCACTAATATAATACTAACATTTATTGAGTGCTGACTGTGTATAAGCGCATTTCTTGGATCACCTCATATCTTTCCTTTGAAGACCCTGTAGGGAAGGCATTATTAGGATTATTATGTCCATTTTACAAAAATGGGAAAACTGAGGCTTAGCAAGAGAGGTTAAGAACCATGGCCAAGTTGACACAGCTAAGAAGTGGAAAGCCAGGGATAAAATCCAGCTTTGTCTTATTGGAGAGTCTTAACCATTGAGAAATTAGCTGAAGGCATTTCTCTGGTTTCATATCCTGGGAAGCTCCTGGACACTCTGTCAAGAGCCAGGGAGTGCCTGTTTTTCCTGAGTCTCTTCATCTCCGGTGAGTGACAAGCTTTGAGCGGCTCAGCCAGCCACCGATCCTCAGGGGAGAGGTGATATTTCACTCAGCCTGTTTTGTGTGTTTTTTGTCCCCTTCTTTTTGCCAATATAAGTTAGTGCCAATAAAAGATCATCGGATTGTGAAAGAGATGCCAGTAAAGCTGCTGTAGGAAAACGTCCTTGATAATAACACCCTGTGCTTGGCCAGTGGTATCTGAAAATCTCCCAACACAGCGCAGCCTACAGGTACCTGAGTCACATGCTCACCCCCAAAGATTTCACGTGTCAGGGGAGGAGGGTGAAACAGAGATGGGGTTCTCAATGTCTTTCCAAGGCTGTAAACCGAGGCTGACCAGGAATATATCATTGTCAGCCTTACCTTTATAATGTGCAAGATCAAGCAAAAGGCATAGGCTAGTCCCTGGGGAGAGCCTGGAAAGAAAAGCTCTGCTGAACTCTGCCAAGCCTGAAACAGAGAGAGGCGGTGGAAAAGCTAGTTGAAGCACAGATTCTACAGTCAGATTTATTGGCTAAAGCTTAAATAACCAAATAATTCTATGCCTCAAATTCCTCATTTGCAAGTTGAGCTTAACACAGGTGAGTGCCTGTCTTGCAGGATTATGGTGAGGATGGTGAGCTAGTGCTAGAAAGATGCTGAGCAAAGTGGCACAGAAGTTCCCAGTTAGTGGGAAATATATGTGTAAAGCTCCAGTGGGAACAAACCTCCTTTACTAGAAGCTGTTGGTTACTAGGAGGGATCACAAAGCCATACGAAAAAGAGAGGCGTCCTGTTGTTGTGGGGAAAATACATTAATGAGCCCCTTGCTGTGGTAGCAGGTGTTTTAGATTGAGTTATGTCTTATTGTTCACAGTTTGCAAGGGAAATCTGAAAATTTAAGTAATTTGCTCAAGGTCAGCTGGGAAAGCCCTGATTTTTAACTCCGGTCTGTCTGACTTTCAGGGGTTTCCACTACATGGTATCATGTCTCAGGCATACAGTTTTCAGACATGAGATATAAAGAGTGAAGGTGTTTCCATGAGCTAACATGCTTTCCATAAGCATGAGGAGCTCTGCTTCTACTCTGCTTTGCTGATGTCAGGAATCTGAGTTAACAAAAGTGGAAAATTCAAATGCCTACAGGGGCCAGGCAGGGAACTCTTACTGGATGTAAGAAAATGAGCAGGGCAAGCTGGATAATGAATAGCAGAGAAACCTGAGCCTAGTTGATAGGGAGACGATAGGGAGTAGTGAGGACTGCGATGAACTGACAAAGGCATGCCCAAACTTGAACTGCAGCTGCCGCTCCACACCAGCCCATTTTACCCGCATGTGGAAGTGCCTCAGATCTTGTGATTTTTCCAGAGATTTCAATTTCGATTTTTATGTGAAGTTACATGAAACCTATTTTTAAAAAAAATTAAACTTTTTATTTTGAAATAATTATAGATTCACGTGCAGTTTTAAGAAATAATACAGAGAGATCCCTAGTACCCTTTTACCCATTTTCTTTCCCCCAACGGTTAACATCTTGCAATATTACAACCCGGATTGATACTGACAGAGTCAAGATGCAGGACACCTCCATCACCACAAGGATCCCTCCTATTGCTCTTTTATAGCCACAGACACTTCCTTCCCACCCCACCACCTGCTTAACTCTTGGCAACCATGAATCTGTTCTCCATTTCTCTAATTCTGACTTTCTAGAATGCTATATAAATCAAATCATACAGTATTTTGGGATTGGCCTTTTTCATTCAGCATGATTACCTGGAGATTTATTGAGAATTGTTTCATCTATGAATAGTTTCTTCCTTTTTATTGCTTAGTATTCAGTGTAGCATGGTTTAACAATTCATCCATTGAAGGACATCTGGGTTATTCCCAGTTTGGTGCCTTTATGAATAAAACTACTTTAAACACTTTTGTACAGCTTTTTGTGTGAGCATATGTCTTCATTGCTTTGTGATAAATGCCCAAGAATCCAACTGGGCTGTATGGTAGTTCCATGTTTAGCTTTTTAAGGAACTGCCGAACTGCTTTCCAGAGTGCGTTTAGCACATTACATCCCCATCAGCATTGCACGAGTGACCCAGTTTCTCCACATCCTTACCAGCGTATGGTGTTGTCACTATCTTTTACTTTAGTCATACGGATAGGTTTGTAGTGATATCTCCTTGTGGTTTTAAATTGCATTTCCCTAATGGCTAATGATGTTGAACATCTTTCCATGCTCTTATTTATCATCTGTATATCCTCTTTGGAGAGAAATCTGTTCATGACATACAGATGGCCAATGGGCACATGAAAAGATGCTCAACATCGCTAATTATTAGAGAAATGCAAATCAAAAGTACAATGAGGTATCACCTCACACCGGGCAGAATGGCCATCAACAAAAAGTCTACAAATAATAAATGTGGGAGAGGGTGTGGAGAGAAGGGTATGCTCCTACACTGTTGATGGGAATGTAAATTGGTGCAGCCACGATGGAGAACAGTATGGAGGTTCCTTAAAAAACTAAAAATAGAGTTACCGTATGATCTAGCAATCCCACTCCTGGATGTAGATCTGGGAAAGATGAATATTGTAATTCAAAAAGATACATGCACCCCAATGTTCATAGCAGCACTATTTACAATAGCCAAGACATGGAAGCAACCTAAATGTCCATTGACAGATGAATAGATACAGAACATGTGGTATATATATACAGTGGAATATTACTCAGCCATGAAAAAGGATGAAATAATGCCATTTGCAGCAATATGGAGGGACCTAGAGATCATCATACTAAGAAGTAAGTCAGAGAAAGGAAAATATCATATGATGTCACTTATATGTGGAATCTAAAAAAATTATACAAATGAACTTATTTACAAAACAGAAATAGACTCACAGACATAGAAAACAAACTTATGGTTACCAAAGGGGGGAGAGGGATAAATTAGGAGTTTGGGATTAACACATACACACTACTATACATAAAATTGATAACCAACAAGGACCTACTGTATGGCACAAGGAACTATACTCAATATTTTGTAATAACCTATAAGGGAAAAGAATCTGAAAAAGAGTATATGTATATATGAATCACTTTTCTATACACCTGAAATTAACACAACATTGTAAATCAGCTACACGTCAATAAAGAAAAAAAAGAAAATGGGACTGAACACTGATGTATATAAGACTATTCTAGTAAGACGTTAAGAAAAATCATGTTTGAAAATAAATTGATTGTATTAAATAGTAAAAAAAAAAAAAATCTGCTCATGTTTTTTGCCCATTTTCTAACTGGAATTTTTAAACAGTATTGAGAGTTCTTTTATTTTATTCTAAATACTAGTTCTTAGTCAGATGTGTGATTTGCAGGTATTTTCTCCCACTTTATAGCTTGTCTTTTCATCCTCTTAACAGGGTCTATAGCAAAGTAATTTATTTATTTTTTAATTTTTTTAACATCTTTATTGGGGTATAATTGCTTTACCATGGTGTGTTAGTCTCTGTTTTACAACAAAGTGAATCAGTTATACATATACATATGTTCCCATATGTCTTCCCTCTTGCGACTCCCTCCCTCCCACCCTCCCTATCCCACCCCTCCAGGCTGTCACAAAGCACCGAGCCAATATCCCTGTGCCATGCGGCTGCTTCCCACTAGCTATCTACCTTACGTTTGTTAGTGTGTATATGTCCATGACTCTCTCTCGCCCTGTCACAGCTC
This sequence comes from Leucopleurus acutus, assembly GCF_964270905.1. Classification (NCBI taxonomy): domain Eukaryota; kingdom Metazoa; phylum Chordata; class Mammalia; order Artiodactyla; family Delphinidae; genus Leucopleurus; species Leucopleurus acutus. Next base: position 67,839,392 of record NC_139143.1, read on the forward strand.
ACCCTTCCCCCTCCCCATATCCTCAAGTCCATTCTCCAGTAGGTCTGCATCTTTATTCCTGTCGTACCCCTAGGTTCTTCATGACATTTTTTTCCTTAAATTCCATATACATGTGTTAGTATACAGTATTTGTCTTTTTCTTTCTGACTTACTTCACTCTGTATGACAGACTCTATCTAGGTCTATCCACCTCATTACAAATAGCTCAATTTCGTTTCTTTTTATGGCTGAGTAATATTCCATTGTATATATGTGCCACATCTTCTTTATCCATTCATCTGATAATGGGCACTTAGGTTGTTTCCATCTCCAGGCTATTGTAAATAGAGCTGCAATGAACATTTTGGTACATGACTCTTTTTGAATTATGGTTTTCTCAGGGTATATGCCCAGTAGTGGGATTGCTGGGTCATATGGTAGTTCTATTTGTAGTTTTTTAAGGAACCTCCATACTGTTCTCCATAGTGGTTGAACCAATTCACATTCCCACCAGCAGTGCAAGAGTGTTCCCTTTTCTCCACACCCTCTCCAGCATTTATTGTTTCTAGATTTTTTGATGATGGCCATTCTGACTGGTGTGAGGTGATACCTCATTGTAGTTTTGATTTACATTTCTCTAATGATTAATGATGTTGAGCATTCTTTCATGTGTTTGTTGACAGTCTGTATATCTTCTTTGGAGAAATGTCTATTTAGGTCTTCTGCCCATTTTAGATTGGGTTGTTTGTTTTTTTGTTATTGAGCTGCATGAGCTGCTTGTAAATTTTGGAGATTAATCCTTTGTCAGTTGCTTCACTTGCAAATATTTTCTCCCATTCTGAGGGTTGCCTTTTGGTCTTGTTTATGGTTTCCTTTGCTGTGCAAAAGCTTTGAAGTTTCATTAGGTCCCATTTGCTTATTTTTGTTTTTATTTCCATTATTCTAGGAGGTGGGTCAAAAAGGATCTTGCTGTGATTTATATCATAGAGTGTTCTGCCTATGTTTTCCTCTAAGAGTTTGATAGTTTCTGGCCTTATATTTAGGTTTTTAATCCATTTTGAGCTTATTTTTGTGTATGGTGTTAGGGAGTGATCTAATCTCATACTTTTACGTGTACCTGTCCAGTTTTCCCAGCACCACTTATTGAAGAGGCTGTCCTTTCTCCACTGTACATTCCTGCCTCCTTTATCAAAGATAAGGTGACCATATGTGCGTGGGTTTATCTCTGGGCTTTCTATCCTGTTCCATTGATCTATCTTTCTGTTTTTGTGCCAATACCATACTGTCTTGATTACTGTAGCTTTGTAGTATAGTCCGAAGTCTGGGAGCCTGATTCCTCCAGCACCGTTTTTCGTTCTCAAGATGGCTTTGGCTATCCAGGGTCTTTTGTGTTTCCATACAAATTGTGAAATTTTTTGTTCTAGTTCTGTGAAAAATGCCAGTGGTAGTTTGATAGGGATTGCATTGAATCTATAGATTGCTTTGGGTAGTAGAGTCATTTTCACAATGTTGATTCTTCCAATCCAAGAACATGGTATAGCTCTCCATCTATTTGTATCATCTTTAATTTCTTTCATCAGTGTCTTATAATTTTCTGCATACAGGTCTTTTGTCTCCTTAGGTAGGTTTATTCCTAGATATTTTATTCTTTTTGTTGCAATGATAAATGGGAGTGTTTTCTTGATTTCACTTTCAGATTTTTCATCCTTAGTGTATAGGAATGCCAGAGATTTCTGTGCATTAATTTTGTATCCTGCTACTTTACCAAATTCATTGATTAGCTCTAGTAGTTTTCTGGTAGCATCTTTAGGATACTCTATGTATAGTATCATGTCATCTGCAAACAGTGACAGCTTTACTTCTTCTTTTCCGATTTGGATTCCTTTTATTTCCTTTTCTTCTCTGATTGCTGTGGCTAAGCATGTGTTTTTTGAATTATGGTTTTCTCAGGGTATATTCCCAGTAGTGGGATTGCTGGGTCATATGGTAATTCTATTTTTAGTTTTTTAAGGAGCCTCCACACTGTTGTCAATAGTGGCTGTATCAATATACATTCCCACCAACAGAGCAAGAGGGTTCACTTTTCTCCACACCCTCTCCAGCATTTGTTGTTTGTAGATTTTTTTTGTATTGCTAAATTCTATTTGCTAATATTTTGTTAAGAATTTTATATTTATGAGGCATATTTGATATTTGTCTCTAGTTTTCTTTTTTTTGTACTATCTGTAGTTTTGGTGTCAGGGTAACACCAGCTTCAGAAAATGAATTGGGAAATATTCCCTTCTCCTCTATTTTCAGGAAGAGATTGTGTATAGATGTTAATTCCTCTTTAAATGTTTGCTACAATTCTCCAGTGATACCATTTGGGCTCGAGAAATTTTTTTTATTAGGTACTAATTCAATTTCTTTAACAGTTATAGAGCTGTTGGACCCCCCAAATTCTACAGATATGAAACAGGCTGATAAAACTATTCAGCTGCCAACAAGTACTACCTTCCAGGAGAAAGAAAGGTTAACACCAAGACTGAAGCTCTGAGCTTAGAAAATGGAGCCTTGAGCCACCGAAGCCTTGAAACCTAATGAAATTTGCCCAGCTAGATTTCAGAATTGCTTGGGACTGATGACTTATTTTCTCCTTCCATTCTCCCTTTCGAATGGCAATGTCTTTAGCTGCTATTCTATGCCTGTCCCATCACTGTATTTTAGGAGCTGATGTCTTGTTTTCTAGTTTTACAGGTTCACAGATGGAGAGGAATTTTGCCCCAGGCTGGATCATAACCGGGGTCTTCCTCATACCTATTTAAATGACTTAGATGATGAGATTTGGGACTTGTAAGCTGATGAGAATTTGGATTTTGAGTTGATGCAGTAATCTATTGAAACTTTCGACAGCTTTAGGATGTGGTGAATGAATTTCGTATGTGGGACAGGCCTGAATCTTTGGGAGCAGACTGTGGTAGGCAGAACAATTGCCCCCTCAAAAATTTCCACCTCCTAATCCCCAGAACGTGTGACTATATTACCTTAGTTGGCAAAAAGGACTTTACAGATGTGATTAAAGATCTTGTGATGGGGAGATTATCCTGGATTCTCCCAGTGTACCCAATATAACCACAAGGGTCTTTGTCAGTGAAGGAGAAAGGCAGGATACTCAGTGTCAGAGTAATGTGATATGAGAGAGACTTGACTGGACATTGCTGGCTTTGAAGACAGAAAGGATCCACAAGTCAAGGAATAAGGGCAGCCTTGAGAAGCTGGAAAAGGCAAGGAAACAGATTCCCCACTGGAGGCTCCATAAAGTAACACAGGCTTCACACACCTTGGTTTTAGCCCAGTGAGACCCACTTTGGAATTCTGACCTCCAGAGCTGTAAGGTAATAGGTTTGTATTGTTTTAAGCTACTAAGTTTGTCATAATTTATCACAGCAGCAAGAGGGAACTAATACAAGTCCATACACTGAGATTTTGATTACTGTATTTTCCATTCTAAAATTTCCATTTGGTTCTTTTATATATCTTCTACTTCTTTGCTGAGGCTTCCTATTTTTAAAAAAATTTGTTTCAACTATATTCATAATTGCTCATTGAAGCATTTTTATCATTGGTTGCTTTAAAATCTTTGTCAGATAAATCTAACATCTCTGTCATCTTGTGTTGGCATCTGTTTTTTTTTTTCCTTCAGTTTAAGATCCTCATAGTTTTGGGGGTGACGAATGATGTTTGATTGGAACCTGGACTTGCTGTATTGTGTTCTGAGGTCCTGGGTCTTTTTTAAACCTACTCTTTTAGCTGGCCTTCGCTGACACCATTCTGGGAGGGGAAGTGGGGTTGCCACTTTGTTAGATCCAGGCAGGTTAGAAAGCCAGGTTCACCACTTGGTCTCCATTAACACTAAAGTGGTGGGGGTTAGGGAAGCTCCTTGTTATTGCTGTTGGGAATCAGAGTTCCAGTGATGGGAGTGTCCTCATTAGCACTGGGTGGGTGTGAAAGTTCCCATTCTCCACTAGGTCTCCTCTGATACCGCCCCTCTGGGGAGTGGGAGGTATGCCTCATTACTACTGGAGAGGTTCCCCAAGATGGGGGGAGGTTAGGGCTGCCTACCAGTGGTAGTGGATGAAAGTCCTGGCTTTCTACTTGGCCACCTCTGACACCACCCTGGTGGCGTGCTTGGGGCACCTCATTACAACCTCACAATGGTGGAAGTCGAGGCTCCCCACTCAGCTTTGTTGCTTTGCGCAGGGGTGGGGCCATAGTTTTTCCCAGTGATATTTGGCTGGGGCAGAACAGTTACTGTCTAAATGTTTTCTGTCTTGTTGGCTGCCCTTTTTCTGTCCTTTGGCTATAGACAGCAGACTTTTCTTGGGGCTTGTTTTTGTTTATACCTGCTGGCATTTCTGGATCACAGGCTTGCTCCAAATCTAGGATGTATGAGTCAAAAAGAAAACCCATGGGACTCACTACAGACAGTCTCCAACTTATGACGGTTCAGCTTAGAATTTTTCGACTTCATTATGGTGTGAAAGTGATACGCATTTCGGTAGAAACCATACGTTGAAGTTTGAATTTTGAGCTTTCCTGGGCTAGTGATATGTGGTACGATGCTGTCTTGCAAATCTGGGCAGTGGCAGCCACGTGCTCATGAGGGTAAACAACAGATACACTTACAACCATTCTGTACGCATACAGCCATTCTGTTTTGCACTTTCAGCCCAGTATTCAAGAAATTACATGAACTACTCAACACTTTATTATAAAATAGGCTTTGTGTTAGACGATTTTGCCCAATTGTAGGCTAAGTGTTCTGAGCACATTTAAGGTAGGCTAGGCTCAGCTATGATGTTTGGTGGGTTAGGTGTATTGAATACATTTTTGACTAACAATACTTTCAATTTATGACAGGTTTAACCTCTGGGTCTTTTTTATATTATATTGATTATATTGGGTCCACTGGGAGAATCCAGGATGTAACCTCTTCTTAAGTCGAGGAATATCTCTGCTGTGCTGTTCCTCAGGTCCCAAGATCCCTATCTAATCTGGCTCTTCTCTTCACTTTTTAGTAGTGTTTATTTTGTATATAGTGTCCAGGGTTTTTGGTTGTACTTAGTGTGAGGAATAGGGAAACATATGTCTATTCCATCTTCCTGGAAGTGAAAATCTCTCCTTATCCTTTAATGCTGGTAACTAGTTAAAAGTAAAATTCACACATTTTGGGAAGGGATGTCAAAGAAAAGAAATCCATAGATCTTACTTGGCCTAGGGCTGTCAGTTTATGATTTCTGTGTTAACAGAAGAGAACTGAAGGAATGGAAGTGTTTACATGTGTGCACGCGCGCGCGCGGGCGCCTGTGGTAGGAAGTGGTGGTGGAAAAGAGGGAGGGATGATAGAGAGATACTATTGGAGTTTGGGAATCCATGGGGCATGGCCTAGAATCAGGCACCTCCAAAACACAGACCACAACAGGCCTCTGGAGGGAGACACTCTGGCTTCTGAGAAGGCTCTTCGTACTTGAAAGTTCCTGTGATCAAGTTTGCTAGAGGTAACTGCTTTGGAATTTTTTTCTTTAATTACCTACTTAACAGAAGAAAGTTTTTCTGATTGTAAAATTAATGCAGTTTTGTGTGGGAAAATTAGAAAAATTCAGACAAAGAGAAAGTGGGAATAATACTTCCCTAGGCCCTTTATCCACAGACCGCCGTTAATATTTTTGTGTGTTTCCATTCAGTCTTTTTATCTGTCTATTCATCCATCTATGTGAATAAAATTGCAGCTATTCTTTTCTGTATGCCTTTAATCACCTTTTCCTCTTCATTTTAATTTAATTATAAATGTATTCCCCTGTCACTGAATATTTGGGAAAGTATGCTTTTTGACAACTCAATTGTATTTAGTTATTTGAAATTTAGCAATAATTCTCTTACTGTTGAATGTTTTAGTGTTTATTATTTCTCACTCTTATAAATAGTGCTGTAATGAGAATGCTTGACCACATGTCTTTTTAATCCTAGAAGCGGAAATACTTGAGCAAAGGACATTTGAGACTTTTGATTCCTATCATCAACTTGTTCTCCAGAAACACTACCAATTTACATTCCCACCACCAGTAACTGGAAAAGTCTTGCTTCACTCTAGTATTGCAGGCATTGACTGTTATCATTTTACAAAATCTTTGTGAATTTGAAGGCAAAAAAATGTCTTACTGTCATTTAATTTGCATTTATTTTATTACTAATAGTGTTAAACACCTCTTCTCTTTTTTCTTTCTCTTGAGAACTGCTTTTGTTATTTGCACATTTTTTTCTATTGTAATTTTCTTCTTAATGGTTTGTTAGAGGTGTTATAAGACTATTTTTCCAGTTTGTCATTGCCTTTTAATTTTGCATACGATGGTAATTGACATAGAACAGTTTACAATTTCAAATCTGTTCTTTTTTTCTTTTCTTTTTTTTTTTCGATTCCTACCAAGCTTTTGTGCTCAGAAGGTCCTTCTCCACACATTCCATTTATCTACTGCTGCATAACTCATGGCACCAAAACTTAATGACTTAAAACATAACCATTTCATTATATGTTATCGTTTTTGTAGATCAGGGATTTGGATAGGCTCAGCTCGTGATTTTTTGCTCCATCTGGTGTTGACAGAAGTCATTCAGTGGACCTCAGCTGGCTGATTAAGAGGATCTAAGATGGTGTCACCCACATGTCTGGAGCCTTGTGGGGATGGCCGAAAGGCTGGGTTCAGCAGGGACTGTCCCCTGAGTGCTTCCATGTGGACTGTCTGACATGGTGGCATTGGAGTAGTTAGAATTCTTACCATGGCAGCTCAGGATTCCAAAAAGGGACATTCAAGCTAACAACTGTAAGGTCTTTCGTGACATAGCTCTGGACTTTGTCAACTAGTCTATCAGTCAAAGCAGTCTCAAGCCTGCCCAGATTCAGGTGGCCTTCATGGGAGAAGTATCATAGAATCTGTGGTTGTATTTTCATATTGCCACTCCCATGATAAGTTAAATGCACCCTTACATTTTCTTCTATCTAGTTTATGCTGCTTTTGCCACTGCAGCTGCTGCTGCTTTTTCTTTCTTCTTATAAATATAAATCCTCAATCCATCGAGAAAATGTTTTTATATAGGCTTATAATGAGGTTTGAATTTGAATATTTCCACCTAATAAATGATTTCACTATAATCTTTTCTTGAATAACCATCTTTTTGCTGATGGCTAACTATTAGAGACACTAGGGCCTGTGTGAGTATTTTGTTAATGGATGAAAAACACCCTTCACCTTTCTCTTGACTTTTCTGGCACTCTCCTCCTCAAGATAAAACTGGAACCTCCTGGGCTTCCCTGGTGGTGCAGTGGTTGAGAGGCCGCCTGCCGATGCAGGGGACGCGGGTTCGTACCCCGGTCCAGGAGGATCCCACATGCCGCGGAGCGGCTGGGCCCATGAGCCATGGCCGCTGAGCCTGCGCGTCCGGAGCCTGTGCTCCGCAACGGGAGAGGCCGCAACAGTGAGAGGCCTGCGTACCGCAAAAAAAAAAAAAAAAAAAAAAAAGTGAAACCTCCTGGTTAAGGGTAGCTGTCAGTCTGAGGGGCAACGAACCACACCACCGATGCCAGGTTGGCCAGCAAGCATCTTTCCAGAAGGTCGCTCTCGGCTAGAAGGGCTCTGTGACTCTGCGCCTGGCTGTTGACCTAACTCAGAGGGGCTCCTAGTTTTCAATCTACTTTTTACAATAGCAGGTTCTTCCACTGCAGCAGAGCTGTGTGCCTTGGGCTGCTGCCCTGGGTGTGTCTGAGGTACTCTTGTTGTTGTGATTCCAAGTGCAATAATTCCCAGGGAAGATTGCTTCTGAGATGAAGTAACTTGACTGCTTCTAATGGGAGATGCATTCGCTCACCTTTACTAAGGTACTTAGCTCCGCTAAACAAGGAAGGAAACTCCAGTACCATGAGGTGGTTTTTCTACAACCTCCCCCTCTCTCGCTAGTTCTTATCTCATGCTGGCTCCACCCTACATTCCTCCACCCCAGAGGGACCTCTGATCTGGCCTCCAGTTTCCTCACTGACATCTCTACTTCCTTCTACCACACAGAAACGCAGAGCCAAGCCCTGCGTCATAGGTCTCACAGTGCTGTATTCTGCTGCTTGGTTATCCATTTATTAATAACCTCCCACGCTGTTGCTGCAGTTGCTATGCTACACACATCCCTTATACAGCCGATATTCTGTTAGCTTTACTACCTTATTTAATTCCCCCTAACACTTTGGTGGTGTAGCTATTGATACTATTATTCCCATTTTAGAGATAAGTGAATGTTTGCCTAGAGATAGGAATGCACTCACCCAGTGTAGTTAGTAAGTCCCGGAGCAGGAATTTTAACCTTGGTAGTTTGCTTAATTTTTTTTTTTTTTTTTTTAGTTTGCTTAATTTTTAAACACTGTGCGATACTTCCCCTCTTCTTTCATCTTAATCCCCAGTTCCTAACTGTGGATCGGTGTTCCCACTTCTCCCTGAAAAAGAGCACACACAGCTGATACCATGGGCCACAGGAGAAAGACACCTGCTTGAGGACATATAATCCTGTCTGGCAGGAACATTTGAAACTCAATCCTCCTGAAAGTTTACTTAGCTCATCCCTCTGATTCTAGCCAACTCTTTCTGACAGGTAGGAACGTCATCCTCTTAGACAAGGCACGACAGAGATGACCACACTTTAGCTAACTGGCCCGCCCTCTGAAAACTCCTGGCTGTTTCTTCAGGGGAGTTTTCTGTGTAACTTCACTCTGCAGCTTCATGACTCCTTTCTTCTTTTCGAGGTTGCTTCAGAGGAAATTTACTTCCGTGGTCCGAGCCCAGAACACACTCCAGCCCGCTCTGGAGAGAAGCAGGGTCGGAGAAGGAAGAGATTTCATAACTGGGGTAGCGTTGGTTGTTCACTGCTGAGGAATCTGAGAGTTGCCTTGCGTTTATCCTGGGTGGAAGGCCCAGCAGCTGGGGAAGGCCTGCTGTAGGGGGAGGAAGGACCCAGCGGGCAGCACTTCCGGAGAGGAAGGGGGTAGAAGAGTCAGCGGAGGCTCCCAGAGGCTGTGCCCTTTGTTCTCCTTTGGCCCTTCTGATATCAAAATTGCGGCTTGAGCTTTCAGCACCTGTGGTCCTGCCAGGTTTCAGAGAGTATGACTGGGAGAGAGACCGGCCAACCTTAAATCAAGTGAATGAATAATGAGTGATCAGTAGAACAGCAACTTGACCATCCAATTTAATGCTTAATATAAATCTTTGAGAGGAAGACTTGCAGTCACGTCTTGAGGAGGACTAGAAGATTTCAAGTTTTTCCAAAAGAACCTTTATAGAACCCCCAGAAGAGTCTCTGGGCAAGTTGTGAATTGTATTTTTTTGATCATGAAAAAAAGCATTGTATTCTTCAGAGGGAGGCATTGGTCAATTCTGTAACAGAGACTGAAACTAAAGCCAAATATCACCGTTCCAGCGTTGACATTTATCTGGAACTGGGATGTGCGTACCATTAAACCATGTGACTCAGCAGGTACTACAAGAAGATTTTGTTTTCTGTGCACTGGTGAGCCTACTTTAGTATTTTGCATAGTAGAAGATTTCAGTGGGGCCTTGTTACTGTTTCATCCCACACAGATAATAACGGTAGAGCCATTCCGAGTTAACACTTTCAGAAGCCTTTATCTCTTCAACCAGATTGCGGCTCTGAGTAAGCAGGATCCTTGTCTTACAATAGTTTGATTTTCCCACACTTAAAATTAAGATACTTTTACTCATTTCCTTCGTAGAGAGGCCAAGGGACCAAACCTCTCTGTTGCAGACACTGTTGGTTGCCTGCCAGGGAGCCGTTTCGACTTTGGTTGCCTTCCTTTAAAGGGTTCCGTCCTTTTGAGGAACTTAGACTCTACCGAATCACATAGGGTGAGACTTCATTGGTCTAGGCCAATTGTGGTGGCCTCACCTTGCATAGTGATTAAGCATGGGCAGAGTGGGCTAATTCTGGCCAGGGAGACATGGGGAATGTCTGATGGAGGGACCAGGATGGGGACATTCCCTCTTCTTTCGGTGTCTAAAGCTTTTTGACAGCATATGAGGCCTGACCTACAGCAGATCTTAGAACTGTGGGGGGGTAGCTGCAGAAAAGGTAAGTGAGATCTGTGATGTTTGTGTGTCAATGAATTGACCCACTCTGAAACTGTCCTCCCTCCAGACTTCACGTGATGCAAAATATCAACATCCTTATTGTTTTCAGCGGCTCATAGTTAGATCTATCCTTTGCTATCCAAAACATCTTACACTACCTTTTTAAAAAAATTAATTAATTAATTATTTTGGTGGAATTTGGTCTTTGTTGCTGTGCACAGCCTTTCTCTAGTCGCGGTGAGTAGGGTTTACTCTTCGTCGTGATGCACGGGCTTCTCATTGCAGTGGCTTCCCTTGTGGCCCAGCACGGGCTCTAGGCACACGGGCTTCAGTAGTTGTGGCTCGTGGACTCTAAAGCACAGGCTCAGTAGTTGTGGCGCACGGGCTTAGTTGCTCCGTGGCATGTGGGATCTGCCCGGACCAGGGATCGAACCCGTGTCCCCTGTATTGGCAGGCGGATTCTTAACCACTGCGCTACCAAGGAAGTCCCACAGCCTTTGTTTAAAAAGGGGAAGTTGATGTTGGTTGGGGAATCAAGGCAAAAAGCTCCTTCCTCACTCATGTTTGAGGAGGGAGCCATGTTTGCCCGGCAGTTCTGGCCGGTCTATCTCCTAAGGCCGCTTCTCTGCTAATACTCTTCAAAGACCTGACACTGGTGGGAAGACTAGTTCCTAAGGTTGAGCTGGTTCAAAAATAGAATACATTCAAGAAGTAGCAAAGAAAGGTTTTCTCCCATGTGACAGGAGGCAGAACTCATTGTCGACACCTTTCTGCACAGCAAGAAGAGTTCATGACTGTTTGTGGCTAACTTTGCACAAACATGATTTCAAAATGAATCTCCTCTTGCCAAGTTGAGACACAGGTGAGGATCTAGTGAGGGATAGAGAGTATGTGGTAGTCGGGGTGGAGTGGGGCAGGAGCTCTCTAGCTTGGTGCAGGGCCAGGCTGATAAGCATATATCGGACGCCAGGGAGCTTCCTATGTTGGAGTTTCCAGCATGAATACATTTATCAATTTAACTGACATTCACTGAGTACATGGTACATATCAGGCACTGTGTGAGGTACCTGAGAAAGAAGAAAAAAATGTTCTTTGACCACAGAGAACATACAGCCTAATATACAGTCCAGCCTTTAGGTAACCACTCCCAGCCCCTTCTTGTCTTAGCACTCTGGCGGTGTGAACATCTCCTCCCATTCATAAATTATGGCAACGTTGGATTGTAAATGCATGCATACCAGCCGCTCTTACAAATATTCCACATGATTTCCTTGTTATCAGGATTAAGAAATGTAACATTTTAAGTCTGTGAAGAGTTACCAGTTCTCCAAAGAAGAAATACAGATGGCACATGAAAAGATGCCCAACATCGCTAATCATTAGAGAAATGCAAATCAAAACTACAGTGAGTTTGACCACACTAGTCAGAATGGCCATCATCAAAAAGTCTACAAATAATAAATGCTGGAGAGGGTGTGGAGAAAAGGGAACCCTCCTACACTGTTGGTGGGAATGTAAATTGGTACAGTCACTATGGAGAATGGTATGGAAGGTCCTTAAAAACTAAAACTAGAGCTACTATATGATCCTGCAATCCCACTCCTGGGCATATACCTGGAGAAAAGCATAATTCAAAACGATACATGCACCCCAATGTTCATTGCAGCTCTATTTATGCTAGCCAGGACATGGAAGCAACCTAAATGTCCATTGACAGATGAATGGATAGAGAAGATGTGGTACATATATACAATGGAATATTACTTAGCAATAAAAAGAATGAAATAATTCCATTTGCAGCAACATGGGTGGACCTAGAGATTATCATACTAAGTGAAGTAAGCCAGAGAGAGAAAGACAAATATCATATAAATTTGCTTATATGTGGAATCTTAAAAAAAGGGTACACATGAACTTATTTACAAAACAGAAAGAGTCACAGTTGTAGAAAACAAACTTATGGTTACCAAAGTGGAAGGAGGGGGAGAAGGATAAATTGGGAGTGTAGGATTACACAACATATAAAATAGATAACCAACAAGGACCTACTGTATAGCACAGGGAACTATATTCAAAATCTTGTAATAACCTATAATGAAAAAGAATCTGGGGACTTCCCGGGTGGTGCAGTGGTTAAGAATCCGCCTGCCAATGCAGGGGACACGGGTTCGAGCCCTGGTCCAGGAAGACCCCACATGCCGCGAAGCAACTAAGCCCGTGCACCACAACTACTGAGCCTGAGCTCTAGAGCCCACAAGCCACAACTACTGAAGCCCGCATGCCACAACTACTGAAGCCTGCGTACCTAGAGCCTGTGCTCTGCAACAAGAGAAGCCACCGCAGTAAGAAGCTCATGCACCGCAATAAAGAGTAGCCCCGGCTCGCTCAAGTAGAGAAAGCCCGTGTTCAGCAACGAAGACCCAATGCAGCCAAAAATAAATAAATAAAATAAAATAAATAAATTTATAAAAAGAGAAAAAGAATCTGAAAAACTATATATAACTGAATCACTTTGCTGTACACCCGAAACATTGTAAATCAACTATAACTTATTTAAAAATAATTTTTAAAATTATTTTAAATTTAAATAATTTTTAAATTTTTTAAATTTAAAATTTTAAATTTAAAATTTTAAATTTTAAATTTAATTTTAAATTAATTTTAAATTTAAATTTTAAATTTAAATTTAATTTAATTTAATTAATTAATTTAATTTAATTTAATTTTAAATTTAAATTTAAATTTAAATTTTAAATTTAAAATTTTAAATTTTAAATTTTTAAAATTTTTAAATTTTTAAATTTAAATAATTTTTAAAATTATTTTAAAAATAATTTTTAAAAGAGTCGTCGAGCCCCACTACGATGAGCCAAATGGTGTGGGAAATACAAAGGTAACTGAGAAATCCTGTACTTCCAGGAAACCACAGCTCAGGTGGGAGTATCTAATTTGCATACTAAAAGTCAGAGCAAGCAACTAGGTGAAAAGCAAGCATTTGAATGGTGCAGATAATTAGTGCTAGGGAAGCTGAATTCAATTCCACACATATTTGTCCAGCCCTTCAGTGTGTCAAGTACTGGGTCAGGCCCCTGGGACACAGGAATGAATAAGTTCAATTCCTTCTCTTATTGGAGCTAACTCTGCAGTAGTGATGATACAGTAATATTAGCCATATCAAATAACATTTATGAAGCCCTAATTATTATTATACATTTCTTTTTTCTTTTTTTTTTTTTTGCGGTACGCGGGCCTCTCACTGCTGTGGCCTCTCCCGTTGCGGAGCACAGGCTCCGGACGCGCAGGCCCAGCGGCCATGGCTCACGGGCCCAGCCGCTCCGCGGCACGTGGGATCCTCCCGGACCGGGGCACGAACCCGTGTCCCCTGCACCGGCAGGCGGACTCTCAACCACTGCGCCACCAGGGAAGCCCTATTATTATACATTTCTATGTGCTTTCCATATAATAGCTCATTTATTGGTTAACTCTATGAGTAGGTATTAATATTATCCCCATTTTAGAGATGAGGAGACTGAGGCAGGCAAAGTAACTTTCCCAAGATCACAGAGTTAGTACGGTAGATAAGAGATGAATGAAGACTCTAACAGTTTATCAATTTTACCTGTAATAGATCTAGATATGGGAAAACTAGGTTCTTTAGGCAAAGGAGACGTGGTAATAAATGGACTGCTAGCCCACTATGGGACAAGTAGGTTAAACTGCCTACACGTTCCCCCAGCACTGCTGGAACCACAGAGCCCCAGTGACGTCACTGGCCCATAGTTGTGTCTGCTGCTATGGAAAACAGAGAAGTCGGGAAAGAAAACTAGCAGAGCACCGGCTTTCTTCCATCCACGTGTGCTGAGCTGAACTGAGGTTTATTGAGGACATTTGGGACATTCTGGGACACCTGGAGTTAGAATCCCATGGAAAATTACAATTGAACCAGGGTGTAAATCTCCCTAAATATGTAATCTAATCAAAGCCATCAACACCAGCCAATGAAAGACAGGAGGGTTGCTCGGCATTCTACATCAGGCTCTGCCTCCCATGGACCTGTAGGTAAATTGAGAAGCACGGAGAAGGCAGTTTCTCATCTACATTATCTTCTCCTCTTGAGGGACTGAATACATCCCTCCTGATCCTAGGTCATCTTTTAAAAATGACAGGACCCATTAGCAGTCTTACCTTGAGGTGGCTGTGATATTGTGATTTATAATAATAAATATATATTCAGCCTTCCTCCCCTTTCCTGGCAGAGTTCCTAAAACCCTTGGAATTCCCCCAAGTGATAAGAGTCATAAAGATGAAAAGAAAGTGTTTTGTTATTCACAAGGAGGTTCTTTCGACCACACCTGAATTTGTTAACGAGATGAGTTTGGGGAAAGCCCCTAGCTAACCACTCAACAGGTGCTGGTTGTCAGGAGAACTCACCAGGTGATTAGAAGTTTGGAACTTTTAGCCCCTCCTCCACCTCTGTAGAGAGGAGGGTCTGGACTTTGGATCAATCACCAGTGGCCAATAATTTAATCAATTATATCTGTGTAATGAAGCGTCCATAAAAATCCCTAAGCATGAGATTCAGAGAGCTTGGTGAACAAGAATGCATCCACATGCAGGGAGAGTGGCATAGCCCAGAGTCCCAGAGGACAGAAGCTCCTGTGCCAGGAATTTTTCTGGACCTCACCCTATATCTCTCTTCATATCTAAATAAGTCAGTAATAATAAAGTGTCTCCCTGAATTCTCTCAGCTAGTCTAGTAAATCATCAAACCCAGGGCTGGGGGGGTGGGTAGGTCAGTCAGAGCCCAGGTGCAAACCTGGGCTTGTGGCTGGCATCTGAAGTGGGGGCAGTCCTGTGGGACTGAGCCCTTAATCTGAGATGTGATGCTGTCTCTAGGTTGATAGTCCCAGAATTGAGTTAAATTGTAGGGCTTCCCTGGTGGCGCAGTGGTTGAGAGTCCACCTGCCGATGCAGGGGACACGGGTTTGTGCCCTGGTCCGGGAAGATCCCACATGCCGCGGAGTGGCTGGGCCCGTGAGCCATGGCCGCTGAGCCTGCGCATCCGGAGCCTGTGCTCTGCAATGGGAGAGGCCGCAACAGTGAGAGGCACGCATACCGCAAAAAAAAAAAAAAAAAAAAAATTGTAGGACACCCAGCTAGTAGTGTTGGAGAACCACTTAGTGTGGGGAAGAACCCCTATATATTTGGAGTACAGAAGTCTTCTGTGAGTAGAGGAGGAAACAGCAGCATATGACCTACATCTGCTAGAGATTACAATCTGTCACCCGTACTAAGCCACGGACAGCTCTAAAATGAGTAGTTTCTTTAGGCTGTAAGGATGTATTTCTGCCCTAGGAACTGGACTCTTGAATTCAACATGATGCCCAACCTGCATGCTGTACATTTCTCTTCATTCCTGATATATTTCATACCTCATTCTGCTGGAAGAAACCAATTAACCCCCTACCCCTACCTCATCACACCCCCCCCCCAAAAGTAACTTATCTATATCCCTGTGTTTCTAGAGTCTTCTGATTAGAAGAATATGCTCCTCAGCCTCTTGGAAGGACCTGAGATGGACAAATAGGAAGGAGATTCAGAAAGCAAGTGATAAGTTTCTCTTGAAGCATCTATTCTTCCCTCCCTCCCTTCTTCTCTCTCTCTCTCTCTCTCTTTCTGTTTAGTGAGGCCCTACTTGGTGTGAAGCTCTGGGCCAGGCAATAGAGACACAGAGAGGAATAAGATTAACATGGTCTGTGCTCTCAGGGGTTTTCAGTCCACTGAAGGCAACAAAATGTTCAATTATAAATTAAAATAAGTGCTGCAAAGGATAAAATATAGATAATATGACAGAGACAAGGAATGGGGAGCAAACCAACTATACTTTTGTGGTCAAGGAAGAAGGTTACATTTAAAGCAAGACCTGAGACTTGACTAATCCGTTTTGGAGAATCTTTCCAGGCAGGGGAAACCCTTTCCTTTGAGACACTGTGGCAAAGAGAAACTTGAGTGTTCAAGAAATTAATTAAGATGGGTTGAGGGGAAGGAGAGAATGAGGAAGTGAGACTGAAGAAGCAGGCAGGAGCCACGGGAAGGATTTTGCATTTTATTCCAAGTGCAGCGAGCAGTCCCAGGAAGGCAATGTGTAACGACAATCCCTCCTCAGAAACTACATGACATCACTTCTAGAGCGGAGGGGAGAATGCTTGAGGGGAGAGTGATGATGGAGGAACATCTGGTTTCCTCTGAAAACTCTGGGATTTTGGAAGAACTCTGTCTGGCTATAAATGATGTTGTCACATGTGGGGTTTACAGTTCCAGTATTAGCACTGTTAACGTAATGAGATGGCCTTCAAAGAAGAACTTGAAGAACGGATGTTTTAAAAGGAAGTTCTGAGTGGAGTCATTGTGACATCTTCAGGTAGGACTCATTTCCCACGGAGCTTCCTCCACTGGACAGCCAGGGTGAGACAGGGTCAAAATAAATACGTATTTATTGAGCAATTACTCCATGCTTAGCACTGTGGTAGATGCGGTGGTGACTCCAAAAAATGGTCCCCGTCCTCAAGGACTTTAAAAGATATTATAGGAAGGATGGTCGAAAGAGTCCATCAGAACAATCCCATGAACAATCAGCCAAAATGTGTGTAACCCCCACCTTGGGTTTCTATTTGACATCTCACAATACAGAATTCAAAGTGGTCAAGGGATAAGGATCTCTGGAGGAGTAGTTTGCAAATCATTAGGGAGGCTTAGCCGTGCAAACAGGTAAGCAAGGATGCTAAGGTTCTCCTCACAGGCTGTTATTCTTTCCCACAGGATTATTCCAGACATCTGGAAGAGAGCAGCTAACTGGGGTGTCCTTTCCTTGCCCACCCTATGCTTTTATCATTAGTGGTAAACTTGTGCAAACATGGGGAATCCTGGCTGTCATGGTTACTTCCCAAACTCTGAAAGGCCAGAGGGAACAATCACTTTAGATTTCTCATGGGGATGGGGACCTGTTTCCAGTGTCATACTGCCCGTTTCTGATACCAACTCAGGAGTAGGAAGAAGAAGAGGGTTGCACAGAGCTTGTGTAGAGAAACTTGGGTGCTCAGGCCTTAAATGCCACAGAGGTCGTAGGCTGGCATGGTAGGAGTCAGAGTCCGGGCCTGTCATCTCAAGAAAGACATTTGATCTCATTCTTATTCAAATGAACCATTTGCACCCGATAAACTCAAGCCAATGATGTCTCACTCCAACTAGTTCCAGATTCCAGGAGAAGTGGGGTCAACCGCTTTTCCCCTCTCCTGGTCATGAAGTAGAAAACTCAGGAGACGGCTATTCACAAAGAGTTGAAGCTGTGACCCAAAGCACACAGTTGAGTGTTAAGACCGCTCTTGGAATCTCGGTTCCTTCACGTACTAGTTGTGTGATGCTGAACAAGTGAACCCAAAGTTTCCTGATCAACAGGATTAATTCATTGTCTGTCTACTAGGCTGTTAAAGACAGGAAAATGAAATAAAATACATGAAAGATCTGAGTAAGGCACAGACTACTACACAGATGTGAAGTAGTCCTAGCACACCTAGTGCTAAAGTAGGTGACCACTGTAACAGCTACCTTGCCCAAATCAACTACCACCAGCTCTCTATGTGGAGGTCCAGGGTCTAAAGTTACACGGTTTCTCATCTTACCCATCTGATGCTGGAGGCATAGGGCCTAGTGCTTCGAATTTTTCACAGGTCTATTAAAATATTTGAGACAAGACATGGAAAAAATATACCTTCGAGACATGAGAAGGGCAATATGGATAAAAGGAAGTGAATGTTTCAGTAAATGTCCACAGAAATGACTCTTTCAATGAGTCAACTGCAACACAACCTACCTCAAACAGAGCTGTATATCAATTGTTTAACATGTGATAAGGGTACATCTTAGTATGCTTAATATCATGTAAGGTAGGATCTCTAAAAGGACGTTCTTAGAGCCTGTGTGATATCCAGGCAGCCCTGTCTATGTCAGTGGCGAATGTGAAGCAGGAACAAAGGCCTTTTTTTCTTTCTCTAGCTAAAACCCACATTCATCTGTTAAAAGCTGGCATCACATCTATTTTTAACTGCATCATAAATGCTCTTTTCATTTCTTTTCTTCCTCTAGTGCCCTGCAACTTATCCATAGAAGCTACAGAAGATGAACCGACTCCAGTTTTATTCAATCCAAGATTAGGCACGCCCACTTTCTGTATGTTTTCAGGAAGGTTTATGCTTCAGGAAGGTCACCTCCAATTTCCTTCTCCCCATCACCCCCTCTTGTCCTCCTATTCTTACGGTGTGTGGTATCCATGGGGCTCTGGTTATTTGCAGGTATTTATTGAATTGTGAGAAGGCTCATTGGTTAGGTGGGCCTGAGTGGGAGCTAAAAAGCTTTGAGAAAACAGGTGGACAACATACCAGGCTCCCTTCTTACCTCTGACACTTCTGTCTGACCTTGGGCAAGGCCTTTCCCCGTCTGCTCTTGCATTGGCTTGTCTGTGTAATGAGATGTGTAACATCTAAGAGAGTGGATGACCAACAAATCCAGCTTTCATGTACTGTGATTCTGATTGCAGTTCCGAATGACTCTGTCATCCAAGCGTGTGTGACACAGACCCTAAGTAGGTAGACACTTCCATAACCTGCTCCATGGAAGAGGTCAGGCTTCAGCTGACCTCGGCTTGTTTCTTTCTTCCAAGTTGTCAAAACTTTTCAAGTTTGGAAAGCACTTTCAAGTTTGGAAGTGTTGCTTAAGTTGTATGATTAAACTCCAAATGTAATGAAACTCTTTCATCTCAGGAACCGAAAGCCACTTGACATTTGTTTTTCCCGAGTTAATCAGTCCCCCACTTTTCCTGCAGGTCTATCCGTGATGGGAGATGAGGGAAGATGGGAGTCCTGAGTTAGCCACACCATTGGCGGCCTCCCTGCTGATACCTGCTAGCTAGCTGCACTCTGCCTTGCTGACAGACCCCTGATTTGGTTTAGGTATTGGTGTCCACACTCTTCAGGGGGAAGACAGGTCCCTACCTAGCCCTGGGAGGTGGGAGAATATGGATTAGATAATTCAATCATAGTAATTCCATTTCTTTTGTCTGTAATTTCGTGCTTTAATTCCATCCAGTGCAATGTGAAGGGAAACCTGCTGGGGTAGGGGAAACCTACAGGGTAAGTTTCTCTTGTTTTTTTAAAAGGGATGCAAGGTAGGACGCTCTTGATTTTCCTGCCTTCCCATGTCACTGTGTGAGTCTAGAGGGCTTGGGACTGTACCAGTTATCTGGATACCACGAGCACAAATACCTACAAGCTGAGGATGGTAGAGAGCAAATGGAAAGAACCTGGGTCCTTGGTAATATCTTTGAACCACTCATGTATGTAACCTTGGGACTTCTCTGCTTTGGAAGCTCTTATGGTGAGAGAGAATAATTTGTCCCGTCGCTCAGGACCACGTCTGGCTGGGTTTGCTGTTACAAAAGCCTGCTAACGGCTGAACGAAGCTGCCTCCTCGGTGCTCACGTTTCCCTTTCTGCTTGGACAGGGTTTGGAGAAAGCATCCCAAAGGCAGAGGTGCCTCAGTGGGCAGCCTCACACCAGAGCTTTTCAAACCAGTCCACAACAGAGGACGAAGGGGAGGGAGTCTAAATCCCTTATGGGATTGGGAAGTAAAGCCTAAACCTGCAAACGAAAAGCTGAAATTTATTTGACCTCTTATGTCTTTAACTTTGAAATTCACGTGACATTTTCATTCTGTTTCCTAATACCTTTATTTCCATGTAAAATTAATATTTTACCCACTTACCAGGTAAATTATTTAACTTCTCCTACCCTGCGAATTTTCAATGTAAATTAATGCTGGACTGACCCCTGGCAATGTGTCTCACATGATGCCAACAGGCAGAGCATCTGCTTCCAGAAGGTGTAGGTGGACAGAACCTGCAAAGGCCCATGGGATTATTGTTGCAAACGTGGAAGAGGTCAAAGCAAGAGGAAGTACACGGGGAAGCTGTAGCAACTTTCCCTTCCTCTGAATCCTCAGCCTAGAAACTCTAGGCAGGCGATGGTGACACAAGCCACACACGGACCACATTCCTGCCTCAGATAAGGTTTGTGTAGGTGAATTCCTGGGCTGCGCAGGTGACTCCTGAGAAGCTTGAGTCATTAAGCCCAAGAACCCAAGTGACTTGCCCCAGGCTGCTGCTCGATTTCAGGGACAGTGTCTCAGTCCACTGTGCTTCACCCATCCTGACAGGCTGTCCTTTCAATCAGATGTGAAAGGGCAAATCACTGAATCATTTTGGGTAAGTTGTTCCCGTTTCCCTTCTGCCGTCTAAACTCTCCTTTTGTGAAAGCCCCCTAGAGTATCAGCTCAGGGAAGCCAGGGACTTTGCTTCTCTTGTTCCCTGATGGATCCTCAGTGCCTCTTACTGTGTCTGGCACATAGTATATGCTTCATAAATATTTTTTGAATGACTGACTTCGAAGAAGTCAAATTAGGAATACTTTGAAGGCCATTCTATAGTAGGAGAGAGGAAAGTGCTTTGAGAGTTGAGGTGCTAGGAATGGAGAGGGACAACCAAAGATGGGACCCTGGAAACCCAGGAGCAGACCTCAGAAGGCATCCAGGGAAGGAGCTGCTGGAGGAGGTGAGGGTGTGAATCTAAGGGTGACCCGTGGAAGAGGTGCTGCGCAAGTTCTCCTGAGCCACGCGGGAGAACACGGTTCATCTTTACTTGTGTGAGAACTTCTGTGGGCCTGCATGGAGGGTCTAAGCCAGGCAATGCTTTTGTGGCCTAGGACAGAGCTGTGATCCATCCCCTTAGCACCCCACCCATGGCCCGGCCAGGAAGACTGAATCTGATGACAAGATTTCCTTGGTCTCTGTGCAATTAATTATCTCTTCCTCTTCAATTACCCAACAAATTCCCAGAACACCAGTCAACTCAAAGTGGGTGGTTTCCACACCCTGGCGGAAAGGTTTGGGGAATTATTGTTAGAGATTGTTTGCAGGCGCTCTGCGCCAGCCACCTGCTGCCTAGCTGTCTGTGTGGCCTTGACTTCCTCGGCTCTCTATCAGCAACAAACTGGCCTTTCTCCTCCCGGGTTCAAGAACCTCTTGAATACTTTGGTTCTGTTCCATCTGCTCCCTCAGGTACCTTACTTCTCAAATTATATTAACCAAAGGAGGGAAAAATTTGGTCAAAGGTTCTCAGCTGATTATCCCAGCTAAGATTACCTCGGCGGTTGGGCACAGTGGTTGGACACGCAGCCCGTGGGGTCAGCCCAACTGGCTTCCACTCCTCCCGTGCCTTTCTAGCTATCAAACCCTGGGCAATTCACTTAACATTTGTAGATTTTAGAATTCTTCTCCATAAAAGAGATAGAACCTTACGGGGCTGTTCCAAGGTTTAAAAGAGATAATGTATGTAAGGCATTTAACAACAGGCTTGGCATGTAGCAAGTGATCAGTAAATGTCAACTATTTTTATTTTTGCTTCTCCTTTTCATTCTTCCTTTTTATCTCTTGCCTAAATTGATAAATACTTTCATCTCCTCATGGGATGAGTGTGTCTGTGAGGAGTGAAGATAAGAATGGTAGGGGGGCAGAGACATTATTCTGTTTAATTTTTTAAGGTTTTTTTTTTTGATGTAGACCATTTTTTGAAGTCTCTATTGAATTCGTTACAATATTGCTTCTGTTCTATGTTTTGGCTTTTTGGCCCTGAGGCATGTGGGATCTTAGCCTCCTGATCAGGGATCGAACCCATATACCTCACATTGGAAGGCAAAGTCTTAAAGACTGGACTGCCAGGGAAGTCCCTGTCTTATTTTTTAAGTCATCAGATACACTAAAAAAATAATAATAATAGGGAGGAAGATGAAGATGGCAGAGTAGGAGGATGTGGAACTCACCTCCCCCAGCAAACACATCAAAAATATTGGGTTGGCCAAAATGTTTGTCTGGGTTTTTCCTAAGATGTTACAGAAAAACCCAAACAAACTTTTGGGCCAGCACAATACATCTACATATGGAACCATTCTCATGGAAAACTAACTGGGAACTGGCAGAAGAATTCCTATACAACCAAAGCCGCAAGAAAGATCTCTATGTAACTGGGTAGGATGGAAAGAGGGCATTGGGTTGGGACCTGCACCCTTGGGAGAGGTCTGAAAGGAAGAGAAGGTCCGCATGGGTGGACCCTCACCCTGGGGAGCAAGCAGGTTGAGCCACAATCTGGGCATCCCAGTCCTGGAGTCCTGTGTGGAGGAGACAAGCCACCCTGGCTTCTAGGAGAACCACTGGGGGAACTCCCCGGCCGTCCAGTGGTTAGGACTGCACGCTTTCACTGCCAAGGGCCTGTGTTCGATCCCTGGTCGGGGAACTAAGACCCCACAAGCCGTGTGGTATGGCCAAACAAACAAACAAATGAAAAAACAAAAAATGGTGAACCACTTGGACAGACAGAAGGGCTGAAGAACTTAGACTCTACTCACGAGGAGTGCTGGTTTGCCGACAATCAGGATGGAGAGAGCCTTGCGCTGGCAGCGCCCCACCCCAATTCCTGAAGCCACAGCACCTTGGCTACTCTACACCACAGTCTTGCACTGGATCTGGGACTAACACAACAGGGGGAGGGACACAACCTTGGGCTGCCTCTGAGCACAATCATGGACACCTGTACAGGTGGCATACAGGTCCTCTGTGAGTGCACGGGCCTCACTTCCTTCAGCAATTACCTCCTTTGGGGCAGGGCACACACTCATGGGCAACAGAGCCTGATTCAGGCTGACTCTTAGGGCTTCTACATCAACAACTGGAGAGCAGGCCTACCCCTGACAGGACAGCGAAGCTACGGAGCAGAGAGGAAGTCCCACCTCACACCCTGCACAGGCTTTGGATCCCCCCAACACCAACCATACCCACTATCAAGGGCACAACAGCCAGCACACCCTGAAGAAAGAGGTGGTTGCAGCCATTTTGAAACCAGCCCTTGCACCAGAGATATTGGACACAAGCAGTCTACACAGGGACACTGCCACATAAAAACACCCCTTGAAGACCACAGTGGGGTAACTGTTTCTCCTAAATTATACAGACAAAGTTAAGTAAAATGAAAAGGCAAAGGAAACCATCAGTAAAACAAAAAGGCAACCTATGGAATGGGAGTAAATATTTGCAAACGATGTGACAAATAAAGGGTTAATATCCAAAATATACAAACAGCTTATGCACCTCAATATCGAAAAAACAAACAACCCAATCAAAAAATGGGGAGAAGACCTAAACAGACATTTTTCCAAAGAAGACATACAGATGGCCAACAGACACGTGAAAAGATGCTCAATATCGCTAAGTATTAGAGAAATGCAACTCAAAACTACAGTGAGGTATCCCCCCACACCGGTCAGAATGGCCATCATGAAAAAGTCTGTACACAATAAATGCTGGAGTGGGTGTGGAGAAAACAGAAACCTCCTGCACTGTTGCTGGGAATGTAAATTGGTGCAGCCACTATGGAAAATAATATGGAGTTCCCTTAAAAAACCAAAAATGGAGATACCATATGATCCAGCAATCCCACTTCTAGGTACATATCTGGAAAAAATGAAAACTCTAATTTGAAAAGACACATGCACCCCAAGAGTCATAGCAGCACTATTTACAATAGCCAAGAAACAACCCAAGTGGCCATCAACAGTCAATTAAGATGGCTTAAGATGAGGTTTATATATATGCAATGGAATATTATTCAGCCATAAGAAAGAATAAAATATTGCCATTTGCAACGACATGGATGGACCTAGAGATTATTATACTTTGTGAAATAAGTCAGAGAAGGCAGATACTGTATGAGATCACTTATACGAGGAATCTAAAAAATACAAATGAATGTATACGCAAAACGGAAACAGACTCACAGACATAGAAAGCAAATTTATGATTGCCAAAAGTGGGAGCAACAAATTAGGAATATGGGACTAACAAATACAAACTGCTACGCATAAATAGATAAGGAACAAGGATTTACTGTATAGCATAGGGAAATATATGCAATAGCTTGTAATAATCTGTAATGGAATATAATCTACAAAAAAAAATAACCTGAATCACTATGCTGTACACCTGAAACTAACGAAATATTGTAAATCAACTACACTTCAATAAAAACAAAATAATAATAATTGTCGTCACTTATTGAAGACCAGGCATTTCATATGCTGCAGTGCTTTAGAAGCACATCCAGAAAATTCTGACACTCCTTCTAAAGGAGGAGGGGTCTAATCCCTCTCCCGTTCGTTGATTTGGGTTGGTAGTTGTTACTCACTTCTAGTGGAAGAGATGTTGTATGACTTTCGAGGCCAGACTAGTAAAGGTGATACAGTTGCACCTGTTTCTCTCTCAGGACATATGCCTTTAGAGCCCTGTTCTGCCCTGTAAGAAATCTAGTGACCCTGCAGGGGCTGTGCAGGAAGGCCAGGTGGGTAGGTCCCTGGGGGGGGTAGGGGGATATGCCGGGGGAACCCCAGCTGCTCCAGCCCCTGCCGTTTGTCTTCCCAGCCCCGGCACCAGACGTGAATGAGGAAGTCTTCAAAATGATCCCAGCTCTAGCCACCGACTGACTGCAACCTTGAGGGAGACCCCCAGTGAGAATAGCCCAGCTTAGTCGCTTTCAAATTCCTGACCTGCAAAAAGCACTAGAGCTAATAAACAGATATTGCTGTTTTGAGCCAGTAAATTTCGAGCTGATTTGTCATGCATCAATACATGATAAACATGGTATCAACTAATAACACTGGGTGATAGGCATTGGAATCTCAGTTTTACAAACAAGGAAACTAAGGTTTAGAGAACTTAAGAAACACATGTAAAGACACCACTTGGAACATGCAGAGCAGGGACACAAACGTATGTCCATGTGAGTCTAGAGTCCATGCCTGAACCACTGCACCGGGACTGCTTCATTTGACTGATCCTGGAGGAGGTTGAAAATAATGGGCAAAAATGCCTTTTCCTTATCTGCCCTACAAGCTTCTCAATATTCCAGGATGAAACACATGATCATATTGTGTTTGGAAGATCACCACCTGCTCCACACTCTCTTGGCTCATCGAAAGTAACTGGCAAAGTGAGTTTCCCAGAAGTAAACTCTCTCATTGTCAGGCATTGATCTCAGGTAAGCTTCAGAGCAGGGTTGCTAGCAGTAGTCTGCCGACCCAGAGGGCCCAGGGTGCCCCGGGGAGGCTTGTGGACAGTTAGAAAGCCTGAGTTCAGGGCAGGCAAGGAAAAGCCAGATGGTGTGTGGTGGAGGAAGACAGTACAAACAAGGCGAGGAGTGGGAGAACAGCTGAGAAGGAAATGAGAAGTGATACACTGTGACAGAAATTCCAAAGAGAAAAGAGAAAAATGTTCATGGAGAGAACTGATGAGTGTTCCCTAGAGACAAACAACAAGGGCTCCTGCAGCTGCAGAAGGGACGTGATTGGCTTGATATGAGCCCCACGAGGATGTACATGCCACAGACTGCTTTAGAATCACCACCCTGACCCTTGCACCTCTAAGATGCTGCATCTCTAAGAAACAAATGTTTCTGAGAAGACAGGGTCTATTCATTCAGGTTTGAATGTCTATAAAGCACCTTTTGCACATCAGGGACCATTTGACAATGGAACGTATATAATATAAATAAAAACATGTTTTCTGCCCTGGTGGAGCTTGAGGTCTGGAGGGGAATAAAACTTTTTTGAGACCTGTTGTGTGCCCGTCCCTATACTGGATGACTTTCTTGTTATCTCATATAATCTTGACACCAATCCTATAAAAATAGGCATATTACCCTTACAAGAAAATGAGTGTAGAAAAATTAAATAACATGCTTAAAGTTATATACAGCAAGCAAGTGCTTGGTATTTTAATCCAGGTTAGTTGAATTCTAAAGCCCACGGTTACTATACTATAGACACTGCCTGCATCTCAGACCTGTGGGTTCGTATTACCATTCTGTGTAATAGGAACTTTCAGACGGCAGAGGAGGAATAGGTTAGTTCTGCCTCAGAAGAGACCCAGGGAAGCGGTGCAGGGGTTTCACAGAAGTTATTAGATCTGGGCTGTGAAGCATGAGGAGGAGTTAAGTATTTAGAGAAGGGCATTGTAGGCAGAGGGAACAGTGTGCCAGGGAGGGAATGGAGGGAGACAGACGTGCAAAGACCAGCCGGGGCCAGATTGTGATGGACTCTGTTTCTTGTTAAAGGAATATGGACTTAGTCTGCAGGCAATGGGAAGCATGGAGGTTTTGAAGCAGAAAAGTTCCTTGATCAGATCTGCCTTCTAGAAAGTCCCATAGCCTGTAGAATACTGTTAGGAACACAGAGTGCCTCTGAATTTTTACTTGGGTATTGCACTGATCCCTGAACTTCAAACTTCTCACAATGAAGTGCACAGTTCTCTTTCTCTTGCTTGCAAACCCTCACCTCCTCCTGGGGCCCCCAACTTAGTGAACAGATCATATCATTCCTCTGCTCAAAACCCTGCCTTAGCCATCATCAAAAGTCTGTAAACAGTAAATACTAGAGAGGGTGTGGAGAAAAGGGAACCCTCCTACACTGTTGGTGGGAATGTAAATTGGTACAAGTCACTATGGAGAACAGTATGGAGGTTCTTTAAAAAACTACAAATAGAATTACCATATGATCCAGCAATTCCACTCCTGAGCATATATCTGGAGAAAACTACAATTCGAAAAGATACATGCACCGCAATGTGCACAGCAGCGCTATTTACAATAGCCAAGACATGGAAACAACCTAAATGTCCACGAGTAGATAAAGAAGAAGTGGTATATTTATACAATGGACTATTACTCAGCCATAAAAAAGAGTGAAATAATGCCATTTGCGGCACATGGATGGACCTAGAAATTATCATACTAAGTGAAGTAAGCCAGACAAATACCATATGATATCACTTATATGTACAATCTAAAATAAAAAGATACAAATGAACTTATATACAAAACAGAAATAGACCCACAAAAGGGGAAAGGAGGGGTGGGCGGATAAATTAGGAGTTTGGGATTAACATATACACACTACTATATATAAAAGAGGTAACCAACAAGGATCAGTGCAGGGAACTATACTCAATATTTTATTATAATATTATAATATATTTTATAATAATTTTATTAAAATATTTTATAAAAATATAATATTTTATAATAACATAATGGAAAAGAATCTAGAAAATTATATATATATATATCTATATATATATATCTATGCTGTACACCTGAAACTAACACAACACTGTAAATCAACTATATTTCAATTAAAAAAAAAAGAACCTTGCCACAGTTTTCACTGAGAGCAAAACCCAAAATCCTTAGGATGGCCAATCCAGCAGGGCCACACGGAAACTGGCCCATTCACGCTCTGAGGTTTTGCCCATCACTCTTCCGTTTGCTCACACTGCTCCAACAGCACTGGGCTCCATGCTGTCCTTCACCACTGCAGGCACACCCGCATCTCCCATCACAGGGGCTGTGCCCTAGCCTTCCCCTCTGTCTGCAGTGCCCCTCTCACAGTGCTCACCTCTTGCAAGTCTTTGCTCAAGGCTTCCCTTGTCAATGGGGCCCATCCTCAACACCATGTTTAATACTACAGCCCTCCCTTTCCTTTCTTTCCCCTGCAGTCCTGGACCTCTTTGCCCAACTCTGCTTTTTTCTCCATTGCATCTATCACCTCTGACTTGCAATATAATTTGCTGGTTATTATGTTTCTATTCATTTTCCGTCTCTCCTCTCACTAGAATGTAAGCTCATGAGAACATGGATCTATTTGTTGTGTCTGTACACTGATGCAGGCATTATCCTTGACTTGTCCCATTTTCTTTCTCCCTCTATCCAATCCATCAGCATGTCTATGGATTTTGTTCTCAAGAGCCTGGAACAGTGCCTGCTTTTTGACCATCTTGCTTACAGTTTTGTTAGCAATTTTTATCTGACTCAATCACAAAATGGTACCCAATTATGAAGCAGATAGCTGCCCTTGGGGCCAGTGGTTAAATGAAAAGGAGAAACTGCTCCAGTGGGGTTCAGCTCTCAACCCTGGCCTGAGACGCACAGGAGTTCACGATCATACAATAGCAATTCAACAGGAGCTCCCTTCTTCCCACCGTCGTCTCCACCCATCCTCCGCCTTTCCTTCCCACAGGCCAACCCCTCCTTGCTGCTCTGGGTCCTCAGGCAATGACCCCTATAAACACTCTTTTTCTGTCTTCTGTGTGGAGTGTCTCCCTCTCACAGGGTTGCGGCCATCAGAATGCAAACTCTATTTTCCATCTTAAATGCATATCTCGTATACTACCCATATACTTTTTCTAAATGTTTTTTTATTGTGGTAAAAGTCACAGAATATAAAACATACTATTTTAACCATAGTTAACTGTACAGTTCAGTGGCATTAAGTACCTTCACATTGTTGTGCAACTCTCACCATCGTCCATCTTCCGAATTTTTCACCTTCCTAAACAGAAACTCTGTCTCCATTAAGCACTAACTCCCCATTCCCCCTCCCAAGCCCTGGCCCCTGGCATCTACCAATGTACTTTCTGACTCTATGAATTTGACTATTCCAGGTACCTCATAAAAGTGGAATCAAACAGTAGTTGTCTGCACCAAATGTATATTGGAATGCATTTTTAAGGTTAACTTATGTCCTGCAGGCAGATTGTACCTTCTTTATTCCCCCCCTGTGTCTTACAGTAGGCCCTCAGCAGCCTTCTACTTCATACATAATAGTGTACATACATCAGTCCCAATCTCCCAGTCCATCCCACCACTCCCCCCCGCCCTTGGTGTACATACATTTGTTCTCTATGTCTGTGTCTCTATTTCTGCTTTGCAAATAGGTTCATCTGTACCATTTTCCTAAATTCCACATATATGTGGTTGTTTTTCTCTTTCTGACTTCCTTCACTCTGTATGACAATCTCTAGGTCCATCCATGTCTCTGCAAATGGCACAACGTCGTTCCTTTTTATGGCTGAGTAATATTCCATTGCAGATGTGTACCACATCTTCTTTTCCATTCCTCTGTTGATGGACATTTACGCTGCTTACATGTCCTGGCTATTGTAAATAATGCTGCAGTGAACATTGGGGTACAAGTATCTTTTGGAATTATGGTTTTCTCTGGGTATATGCCCAAGAGTGGGATTGCTGGGTCATAATGGGCAGAAGGCCTAAACAGACTTTCCTCCAAAGAAGACATACAGATGGCCAAGAGGCACATGAAAAGATGCTCAACATCATTAATTATTAGAGAAATACAATCAAAACTACAATGAGATACCACCTCACACTGGTCAGAATGGCCATCATCAAAAAAATCTACAAACAATAAACGCTGGAGAGGGTGTAGAGAAAAGAGAACCCTCCTACACTGTTGGTGGGAATGTAAATTGACACAGCCACTATGGAGAACAGTATGGAGGTTCCTTAAAAAACTAAAAATAGAATTACCATATATTACCCATATACTTTTGGGTAAGACACCAGGAAAAAAAAAAACAACTGACTTTAATTCATGTGTCCATTTCCTCACCTCGTGTCTCCTTAGCCAACTCCAATAAAGCTTTGTCCTCCCCACTGCACTGGAACTGCCCTTGTCAAAGTCACCAGTACCCTGCATCTTGCCAAATGCAATGATCACTATTCTATCCTTATTCTATTTTACCTTTTGGCAGCTTCCGACACATTTGTCCCTCTTTCTTGATAAACTCTCTTCCTTTGCTTTCTGTAAATTTATTGACAGAGTTTTCTCCTTAAACACTGGCCATTCTTTTTCATTGCATTTTTGGGATCCACTCCCCGCTCCTTCCATCAGACCTCTAAATATTAACCTCCCCTCCCCTCTTTCCCCTCCGCTCTCTCACCTTCACCCTTTGGTTCCCCTCTTTCCACCCTCCCCACCTCTTCTCTTATCAACACCTTCTCCTTAGTAATCTTATCTAATTGGGGTCTTCAGATACCATCTATGTGCCATTAACTGTCTGACCATGCCATTGATCTCCAGAGCAGTTTATCCAGCGGCCTTTCTGACCTATCTACCAGGTTGTTTAATAAGCATTCCAAACTTCTCTTAGGCACCTTAACTTTTCCACTTAAACTCTTTTTCCCCCCATTTTTCCTCCGTATCAGCGAATGGACTCTACCACGCACTAAGATGACTGAGCCCCAAACCTTGAGAATCAAGGCATATTTTTGATTCCTCTCATTTCCTCTCTCCCTATATTCAATCCATCAGCAAGTCGAGTTGATTCTACCTCCAAGACGTAACCTGAACCTGTCTGCTTCTCTCCATCTTCACTGCTGCCAGCCTGACCCAACTTTCACCGTCTCTGCTAGATCACTCCAATAAAGGTTGAAACTCCAATAAGGGTTGATCTCTACTTTCTCTTTTGCCCCATCAGGAATCTAGTCTCTACTAAGCTGCTAAAGTATCATCTACAAATTTAAATCAGATCCCACCACTCACTGCTTCAAAATACATGAATGGCTTCCAATAGTACTATGAATAAAATATAGACCCATTGGCACGGCCTACAAAGCCACATGAACTGTCCCTGCCTCTCCCTGAGCTCCCATCACTCACGTGACCCTGAACTCTGTGCTCCAGTAATCTGGCCTTCTTTCTTTTCCTTAAACAGGAACAGGTTTATTCCAGCCTTAAGGCCTTTGAGTTCACTGTTCCCTCTTCCTGAAATTGCCGAATCCTTTCCAGAGTTCAGACTTCAGCCCGTCTTTACCTCCTTTGGGGAAATTTCCCCCAACACTGTAACCAAAGTAGCACAACAACAGATCCCCAACCCCTGGAACTCTGTTTTTTATCCTGTTTTATTTTCTTTATAGCACTTATTGCTTTCTGAATTTGTCTTCTGTGTTTACTTATTTACTGTCTGTTTCAAAGAGTAGAATAGAAGTTTTGTGAAAGCAGGGATTTTGTCCGCCTTGGTCACTGCTATGTTCTCAGTTCCTAAAACAGTGCCTGGCACTTATTAGAGTCTCAGTGGTTTATGTGTTGAATGAATGAATGAATGAAAACAGAGATAGAAGAATACATAGCTGCTTATACGGATGGTGAAAAATTCATAGCTGCTTTGAAGGATGGTGAAAAGACCTTTCTTTCCCCACAAATCTTTCCATCTTGCCTCCTGCTAATACCTGAAGTTCCATTTTTAAAGAATAACAACTGACTTTTATTTCTGGTTATGACTTAGCTATACAGGACTCTCATGCCAAAAACATACATAAAACCTGAGTAAAATTTATAAAGCAATTTTTCTCTCTCCTCTTTGGTATTCTTTGTGTATCCAGAAGCTGAGGATTCATGCTTTTCACCAATTCTAGGAAAATCCTTGGTCGTTATCCATTAGATACTGTCTTCCCCATTCTCTCTGTCCTCTGTCTTGTCGGACACATGTCAAAACTTCATATCCTAGTATTATGTTGTGTTCCTTCTCTTTCATTTTTTTAAAAAATTTTTTTTTATTTTTGGCTGTGTTGGGTCTTCATTTCTCTGTGAGGGCTTTCTCTAGTTGCGGCAAGCAGGGGCCACTCTTCATCGCGATGCGCGGGCCTCTCACTATCGCGGCCTCTCTTGTTGCGGAGCACAGGCTCCAGACGCGCAGGCTCAGTAGTTGTGGCTCACGGGCCTAGTTGCTCCGCGGCATGTGGGATCTTCCCAGACCAGGGCTCGAACCTGTGTCTCCTGTATTGGCAGGCAGGTTCTCAACCACTGCGCCACCAGGGAAGCCCTCTTTTTCATATTTTTAAGCTCTTTCTCTGTGCTGAATTCTGGATTTTGTCTTCAGCTCTATCTTGGTTGACTAATTCTTTCTGCGGATGTGTTTAATCTGCTCTTTATTTTAGCTTTAAATTTAATCATACCATTTTTCCCTTCTAGGAGTTAAATTTTTCTGAAATTGCTTGTTTCTTGATAGTTACTTTTTCATGCTTTAAATGTTATCATTAATTTATTAATAATTTACAAACATTTTTATAATTTAACCAATAATTGCATTATCTCAATTCTTCGGAATCAGATTGAGCTCTTTTGTATTTGCTGACGCTGACTCATGGTGGCTTAGTCACTCATGCTCTTTATGTGTTCACTTTTGAGCTCAGGTTCAACTTGGCTTTATCCGTGGGATTCTGTGGAAGCTGTGTTGAGTATCTATCCCTCCAGGTATGATTTATTTTGGCATTTGCTAAAAGTTTGATTTTGTTAATAACCTAGGATCATTTTATATTCCTTTCTTATCTTGGGTTTCTGAGACTATACAGATAGTGTAAACATGAACCCTTAATTCACATGAGGAGAGGTTGGGGTTATGAATTCTCAGAGGAGACTTTTTTCCAAAGAGTCCCGGACAATATGTCAAGTGTTGTTTTATGCCCCCTTCGTCGGTGGGCAGATATTTTTCTTGTTCCCCTTCACTGAGGATATTTCAATGTTCCTGGCTTTATGCAGGGGTCTTGGATTCATCCCTCCACCTTGTGCGTTTCAAGGAATTGTCTCCTGTTCTCATGTTTTTCCATGGGTAAAGAGAACGAAAGTTATCCTCAGGATACTCTTTTCTTCAGTACTCTCTGGGGAGTTCCCTTCTTTCCATGGAAGGTCAGCTATACATCTGAGAGCCTTGCCACATGTGATCCAGCAATTTTAAGTGCTTTTTGTTGGGAAGATTTGTATAGTATATAGCCTACCATATTTTCAGAGATAGAAGTCATACATTTTCTGTAACCCATGTATTAGTTAATTCTTCATGTCTTTATATACTGTCTACCAATTATCGATAATAATCTTATCTCTTCAGATAATTTTTTTTTTTTTTTTTTTTTTTTTTTGCGGTACACGGGCTTCTCACTGTTGTGGCCTCTCCCGCAGAGCACAGGCTCCGGACGCGCAGGCTCAGCGCAGGCTCCGGACGCGCAGGCTCAGCGGCCATGGCTCACGGGCTCAGCCGCTCTGCGGCATGTGGGTTCTTCCTGGACCGGGGCACGAACCCGTGTCCCCTGCATCGGCAGGCGGACTCTCAACCACTGCGCCACCAGGGAAGCCCCTCTTTAGATAATTTTAAAGCTCAAATCCTTTTCATACTTATTCTCCCATACGAATCATTGCTTTCTTTTTCTAAATACGAAAACTGGGCTCAGAGTTAAGTGAGTTGTCTAATAATAACTACCATTTTTTTTGACATCTACTCTGTGTCAGGCACTATAAATATATTATGGAAAATGCTTATAGCAGACCCATGAAGTGGTTATCGTTTTCTGTGGTTGAGAAAGCTAAGTGTCAAATGTGTATGCAACTGGACTAAGGTCCCATAGCTCATCATACTCAGGCCTGCCTGATTCCAGAGCCTGTTCTCTTTCTAGTGCTGTCTCTGTTTATTCCATTTCCCCAGGCTGCTCTCCTAGATGTGGGCTTAATGAGGGCATTTATGCATTTTAGTGAGAATACTTACTTAGCAAGTTCTTTACTAATAAATGTGTTTAGTAGTAACAATGGTTCATTGATTTGTTGCAAGTGTGCACTATGTACCTTTTCAATCTCAGTTACATCTTGGAGATAAGCTCTTTTGGAGTCTTAAATGACTCAAATGAACCCAGATACTACCATTTATTGTTGTGACCTGCTCACGGTGTAGATATCTCGTCTAAAGGTTATTAGCTGCTACCTCAAGCTGTGGTTTTTAATCCTTTTCTTCTTGAGCCATGAATTTATTTTTCAAATGATGTTTTACAGAGAATCCTAATACAAATCAGAGAATTAGTGGCCCTTCCTGAGGAGTACATATAGACCTGCCATCACAGTTCCCTTCTTGAAAAATTAGTCACCTTGTAAACAACATGTATAAACAAGTACAAACAAATAAAAATCATCAGCTATGACAAATAAATTCAACTATCTGTTAATACAGCTCTTGATTCTTAGTTTTCAGTTTCCATTATTTTTGTCCATATAATTACGGGAGCCTGTGCTGTTGAAAAACCACGTCTCTAAGAAAAAGGAAATTGTTTGTACATCGAACCTGATATGCTGTACCAGCGCTCTTCAATTCAGTCCAACATTCTTAATTTGTCAGTTTCAATGAAACAACATAGTGTCCATCAGCCAAAATCAAAGGAAGGGAATTTGAGACTTCAAAAGAAATCTCTCCTCCCAGTAGCCACTTTGTATCTTCTCCAGGAATGCATTTTTTCTCTGCCAATCTGGGTACTTCCATGTCAAAGCTCTAGGAGGGCCTGCCTCAGGTTGGAGGTTTGAACTCTAAAACCAGGGGTCTTTCCACTGTACAACAGCCTTCCCTGGTCCTCCCTCTTTTTCCCAGTCTGGCCAAAATAATTCCATTTTTTATTTGAAACAAAAATCAAGTCTCATTTTCCTTCAGAAGCAACCCTTGGTTGTCTCTGTTCATAAAGATTTTTCTGTCCTTTGAACTTAGAGCTGATATAGGATTACAATTCCACTCAAAATATATATCTTGGATACCTTTTCTATCTATCTACCCCATGCCTTTAAAGGCTATATGGTACCTTATTATTTGTATAGTATACTTTGTTTAGTTCCATACTGAAAGACTTTTATTTTGTTATCACATTTTGGTATTACAAATAATTTTGTAATGATTTCATGGTACTTTCATCTTGGCATATTTGTTCCAATAGATATGTAAAATAAATTCTTACTGTCAAAGCTGTTGGGTTAAAAGGTATAGACAACATATGTTTTTGATAGTTATTAGCAACTGTATGAGAATGACACCATCACTTGGTGTCATAAAAATTTAGATAGAATAATTTGGTTTACCTATGTTAGGTTAGGTACATACGTAGCTAGTGAGGCACTTAACAAATATATGTGCACCCTTCTCTTTTTTCTCTAGAGAAAGAGTTTTTTAGGTGTTGTGGCATTGAACAAATTTCATCTCAGTCTCAGTTTTCTTATCTGAGAAATGGGGTTAACAAAACCTTAAGAATACATATAAAGTTGTTGTCAGGATTAAATCATACAAAGCAAATAAAGTACTTGACCCAATATTTGACAATGCTCACTACATGGCAGGAACTTTCTCTTTGTGTTTTCTGTAGTACTGGGTACATATGACACTCAGTGAAAACAAGGGGAGGAAAATTCCTTCATCATCATCATACCCAACATCTGCTAAATACTGACCACACGTGCTACCACTGTACTTCTTTACTTAAATTTTTATCCTATTTTATACCAACTTAAAGGTACAAGTTAATTAGGTGTGGATCAGAGATCTAAACCTACCCAGTCTGAATGTAGAAAGTGTTCCACCTTTTGGAAATCAGATGCTGTATGCAACAGGTTGCTCACCTCTTGTTTCTCTTAGGCCGATGTGCTGTCCCGGGAGCTGCCATCTTGCTAAAGCCAGTAGGCTTCCTCCGCTGGCTTTACCATTCCTGCCTGGACGTGATAGCACGTTTATAAGGGCCACCTGTTGTGGTTCAACAAAAACACTGTAGTTAAAGAGGACAGACAGAGAAAACAATAAGCATGTTTATTTCAACAAAGTAAAAAAAAAAAAAAAGATCACAATTTATTTATCCAAAGACTGGTTTGATTTCTATTGAATACTATATAAAGCCCTACATCTAAGGATAAGCCCAGGTGGATCTCCAACAGCTAAAATGTTACACGAGGACTTTATCAGTGTGCGTTTAATAAGTCATGGGTTGTGTGTTTTCAGGTGAGTATTTAAAATGGTATTTTGAAATAAGTGTAAGTATTCATTGTTTGCTTCGCTTTTTATAATTTCTTTGCTCAGCGGCCATGGCTCACAGGCCAGCCGCTCTGCGGCATGTGGGATCCTCCCGGACCAGGGCACGAACCTGTGTCCCCTGCATCAGCAGGCGGACTCCCAACCACTGCGCCACCAGGGAGGCCCACTTTTTATTATTTCTGTGTTGATATCAGCAGTGAAGGATTGTAATAAGAACTGGGCATCTTAATTTTGAAAGAGAAAATGAACATTGAGGCTAGGAGTGTCAGAAACTTGAACTTTTGCTGTGCTATTAGGACAAACAGGGGTAGGTCTGTGGGGTGCAGCCTTGGGCTTTCAAAAGGGGTCCTGTTTGTGCATTAAAAAAGTGTATAACAATCACACAGAGAAAAGAATCTGGAAGGTTATACAGCACAACGTTAACTCCATGTGGTGGGATTAGAGAATATTTTTACATTTTAAAAGTATCCTTCTAAATAGCCTGAAATTTTTAAAAATGAAAATCTATTCTTTTATAATCAGGAAAATGAAGAAGCCATTAATTAATAAAGAAACAAATCTGATGGAAAGCAAAGAAAGCTCTGCCTTTCCTGGTTTCTCTTGAAACTTGGGAATCTAGGCTGGGCTCCCTACTCTCCTGTCCGTCCTTCCAGATCTCATCCAGATTAGTGGGCGTACTTGGGCTCTTCCTCTCACTCTGGCTCAGATGTGGTGTCTTGTTTTTCTGCTTCATTCTGTGAACTGAGGGGGGTCTTGGAGTTATCATTCAAATGGAGTTCTAGTCAGTTGTCCTCTGCTATCTGACCTTAGTCTCTCTCTCCAGTACTCCACACACTATCTCAGATGAATAACTTTTCACCCTGCTGCGTGGAACTGTGGAGAAGGAAGCTTTCAGAATTGGATAGCTGGGCTTTCAGGTTATCTAATCAGCCTGAGTTTCAGTTTCCTTATCTGTAGAGTACAGATAATAATCCTACCCTCTTTTTGTTTGCTTGAAGTACTAGAGATGATATAAAAATAGTGTTCACCAAAGTACCTGTCACTCCCTCATTCAACAACAGCTATTTATTGTGTACCTATTTATGCCAGGCACTCCTCTGGACACTGGTGATACACAGAGTCTACATTTTTTTAGATGAATATGTATTTTTCATCTCTTAATTCTAGTATAGAACATCCTCTATGACCTTTCAACTTACTAATTTTATAGATACAGAGCTATGCATATAAACTCTGCCCCCACCAACAGATGTTATCAGCAGTCCCCTGTGGCCATTATAGTTTTGCCATCAGTCATGGCTTAAGGTGCGTTTGCTGGGTTTTGCTTTTTTTGAAAGGCAAAGCAAAACACAAAGAGTGAGCTAAAAAACTGTAGTATCTAATACCACTTTGATATTATAGCCATTAAGTTTTATGAAAAAGATAGTTTCACTGTTCAGATATCAGAATCCTAACTTTATGAAAATGTCCATAGTTGTTGAGAGATTTATGTAAACGTCCACAGTTGTTGAAGGCCTAGTCTCCTATAAATTTTATATGCAGTGAAAGTAAAGATAAAATAAGAGCATCTTTTTAAGAGATCTGAAATGAAGAAGAGTTGGAACTGAAGCCATCAATATCTACAGTTCTCTGAAGAAATTTAAGCTTGTATAGCTAACAGTGTTGACAGTTATTGAACACTTTTTAATGTGTCAGGTACTGTTCTACGTGTAGGAATGAATTTAATTCTCACATCAAAGAGCTATTATTATCATTCCCTCCCCCATTTTAAAGATGAGAAAACTGAGGCACAGAGAGTTTATGTAGCCAGGTTGCAGGTAATAAATGGCAGAGTTGGGATTTGAACCCAGGTAGGTGGGCTCTATGGTACTGATATATGCACATTGGTTACTATGCAGCTTCACTGTAGACTTATGTGCAAATGGACTTACTAACAATTCTTTGAAATCTAATCTGCTCAGTGGTAGAGAAATTCCTGACTAGACACTTAACTACTAACCACGGTTGTGGGGATGCCAGAGATGGAATTGTTGGGTCAGAATCATTCATGGGAAACCCGATATTCTATTTTATAAAGATCTTCTGATACTCAGAAAATCTGAGGAAGAAAAGAGAAGAATTCGCTCTCAGTGGGGAATCTATTTCATACCTCCATTTAAAAATTTTTTATCAAACATTGGCTGATGTTTAAATTGAACTGAAATGTTAAACTAAAAAGAGCAAAGACCCTTTAGGATGCCTGGAAGGGACTGGTAGTTACTGAACTCACTGGTAGTCTGGGACTGAGAAAGAGGCCAAAGGAGTGAGGAGTAAAACATAAACTGAGTTACCATGAGTAGCCCCTTCCTCACTGCTGAGATAATCAAGGGCAGGTTCTGCCTATCTGACTGCAGGTTCTTTGCTTTTCTTCCACGACTTGAACCATGAGGAGGGAATTTTTCTAATACTGATAGTTTTTTCAATACTGAGTCTATTGGTACCTTAATTCGGATGCTAGTAAACAGCTAAAGAGCTAACATAATTGTGACCAGCTGGTCAAGGTCTTGTGACTCTCAAGCAAAACCAACTCTAGTTTTGATGTCCCATCAGATTTGCAAGACTTCCGCAGAACTGGGTTTAGGCTCAATGCACAACTCAGGCTTAGAAGACTTACTGAATTGTGGTTAAATTAGTAAATCTAGTGACAGAAAGCATTTGACCTAGATGTTTGTATTTCTTTAGTTCATTCTCCAGGTTTGATCTCTGTGTTTATATTTTGGGAATAAATTAAATAGCTCATTGCCTTAGGTAAAAATAGAGGAAATCTGAAGAAAGCACAGACTTTAGTTAATAATAATGTATCAATATTGGTTAATAAGTTGTAACAAATGTACCACACTAATGTAAGATATTAGCATTACAGGAAACAGTATAGGCTATCTGGGGAGCTCTGCATTATCTTTCCAAATTTTCTGTAAATTACAAGTTATCATAAAATAAAAAGTTTACTTTTTAAAACAAACAAACAGAAAACTCATTGCCTTATCCTTTATATAAACATTGAGTTATGTTTTAAAAAACAGTGGAATTTTTATTAAAATTTTTGACTTCAGAGGTAATAATCACCAAGCTTAAGACGAATATACCTAGAGAGCATGACTTACTTAAAGAAACAACTCTTAACTATAATTAAGTACTTTCCCCCCAAATCCTTAATCTAATGATTCTAAATTATTTCTCTTTCTTTCTTTCTTTTTCTTCCTTCCTTCCTTCCTTCCTTTCTTTCTTTCTTAACGTAAGCCATCCATTTTGGAAACTTCTGAGACTATGACAGTGTCAAATCCATCATGGCTCAAAGCAGTTCCATTACAAGCATTGGTGACCTTGCTGTATACCGCACTGCATAATTATTCACCCTCTGCTCTTTTCCTCCTGTCACTGTGGAAGAGATGTTTCTTCTCTAGTTCCTGGGTATGGACCCTCTTTCTTCCCATACTTGCTGGGATGCTGCCTCATGCCTACTATCTTTTCTGGATTGTCCGTCTCTCCTTTTTTATTGATTTATTGCCCTGGTTTCACGCAGGCGTCTCTACTCTACTCTGAGCAACTTGGGAGAAGGGACGTGGATCACTTATTTCCGTATCTCCCAGCCTATCTAGCACACTGTAGGAGATCAAAATAAAATTATTTTTAACATTAAGATGTAATGATGAAGACAATAACCTTTGCTAGATTTTTCCTCTTACTCTGACTTGATGAAGAAACAACAACGAACCTTAAGCAGAGCTTGGCCCCACGGTTCACTGAGTGTTCAAGCCCCTTCATGAGGACAGTTATGACTTAGTTTTAGCCCCTTTGCTACCACAGGATTGACTGTGTTGGTGTGGACATGAGGAGGGACGAGTAGACCAACCACATCATTCCTTTCTGTCAATCTTGTGCCTAAATTTTTCCCTGAGGCAGAAGCAGAAAGAGAACTACCATCTCCGCATTGTCCATCCATATGTTGGCCACACAAGTCCCATGCACTCTTACCAGGCAGATTTCTCTGTCAATTCACCTTTTCAGGTCCTCTACTGAGTGCTTACTGTACCACTGTGCTCCCTGCAACGTAGTTTTCCTTGGCGAGGAATCCTGTGACTATACCCGGCAAGCCAGGCAGTCTAGGACTGACCAAGAAGTCAAAGGAGTGAGAAATAAAATGTGAACTGAGTTACCATGAGTAATCTCTTTCTCATTGGTGAGATAATCAAGGGCAGGTGCTGCCTTTCCGGCTCCAGGTTCTTCGCTTTTCCCCTGCAGCTTGAGCTGTGAGGAGGGAATGTTTCTGATACGGGTAGCTCTGGAGTCTATTGGTATCTTTATTCTGATGACGGTAAACTGTTGTCAAGACCTTGGAGTGAATGAATCTCAGCATATACCAGCCTCTGTTTCCTAGGACAGTTGGTATCTCTTCCACGACAAGCTATTTTAGTGAGGCTAACTGGAAAACAGATTTTCTAAAACTACTATTTAATGTATCACACATAAAATCACACATACGCCATGAGTTGTTAAAGCAGACTTGAAGGTAATCGCCTCTGACTAAAAGAAGCAAGAAGAAAAAAACGCAAACCTGATCCCTGAGTCTGGGAAGACAAAATGGGGATTGTAATATTTGGTTCACTTGAGAGAGAGAGGGAGGAGTACAATAATCTTATCTGTCTCTAACAGTCCTGTTCCTCAAGGTCATGCACATACAGAGATTGTTTTTTTTTTTTTTTTTTTTAATTCAACAGAACTACGCAACACTCTTTCGGCTCCACAGTGTCCTGACTGAGGCCACCTCTCTAGGCTACTCTCCCCAGGCTTTTAAGTCACAGTGAGATTTGCCACAGGCATGAGATCGGGTCCACAGAACCTGAGCTGAGCAGTGACCCACAGGTGCGGGATTGCTGGGATTTGCACCAGATGATGCCTGCGGGGGATAAACGAAGGAAAGGAAAATGTGTCCTGAGGGACACTGAAATCTGAGAATGTTCTGCTCTAGTGACTCCCTAATTTGGTGGTTGATGGCAGTTATTCCTAGCAGCGCTAACCCCTTGTCTTGCATTTCCCTTGGCCGAACATCAAAAGAATGAAGAGAAATGCCAGAGAATGTCAACTTGAATTCCATTATCTTAGCACCCCTAATTTCATTTAATTAATTTATTTTTATATCAATATATTCTCTTCCGGAACTCATCTTTTAATCTACTGAACACACTAGTTAATGATATAAAAAGAAGCAGAATCCCTTATGTGAATTTTCCTATTTAGTCAAGGATGAAGAAGATATTTTCACGTGGGTAGGAAAATTTTGGAAATTTGGGGGTGTCTGAATCTTTGGCTTTCTGGCTTCTGCTTATTTGGTACCTTATTTAACATTTTTCTTTGTGACCTTGGGAGAGTTACCTCATCTTGCTGAGCCTTGCCAAAAATGGGTAGTAAAAAGCTTTGCTTCAGCCTGCAGAAAGGATGACCCAACATATCTGGGGGAGTGTTGATATGAATAATTAACATGGTACATACTACTCATTCTTTATAGTTGCGAATATTTTCTGTAACCTTTTCTGAAAAAATTCAAACCTACAGAAAATTTGCAAGAATAGTACAATGAATGCCCATTTACCCTTTATCTAGATTTACCAATTAACATTTTGCCACATTTGCTTTATCTTTCTTTCCACACGTACGCACATTCACACAAGTATATTTTTGGTAAGCCATTTGAGAGTTCTTTTCACAGAGAATTCAGTTACTATTATTCTAAATATCTTAGCACTTTTTCTAAAAAAAGGACATCCTCC
Organism: Leucopleurus acutus; assembly: GCF_964270905.1. NCBI lineage: Eukaryota > Metazoa > Chordata > Mammalia > Artiodactyla > Delphinidae > Leucopleurus > Leucopleurus acutus. Next base: position 67,881,162 of record NC_139143.1, read on the forward strand.
TACATGACAACCATAAAAGTATCACATTCAGGAAATCTCACAATTGAAAACATATTATCTACTATACAGACCAAATTCAAACATCCTCAATTGTCTCAATATTTAGAAAAGATACATCCACCCCTATGTTCACTGTACCATTATTTACAATACCCAAGATATAGAAGCAACCCAAGCACCCATCAACAGATGAGATAAACACAAACACACACACACACACACACACACACACACACACAATGGAATATTACTCAGCCATAAAAAAAGAATTAAATCTTGCCATTTGCAACAACATGGATGGACCTAGGGGGTATTATGCTAAATGAAATGTCAGACAGAGAAAGACAGATATTGTATGATTTCCCTTATATGTGGAATCTAAAAAACAAATGAACAAACGAAACAAAACAGAAACAGAGTTCTAGATACAGAGAACAAACAGGTGGTTGCCAGAGGGGAGGGTGTGGGGCAGAGGGAAGAAAACGGTGAGGGAGATTAAGAAGTACAAACTTCCAGATGCAAAATAAATGAGTCATGGGTATGAAATATACAGTGTGGGGAATATAGTTAATAACTATGTTATCTTTGTATGATGACATAGCATAGCTGGACTTACTGTGGTGATCATTTTGAAATGTACAGAAATACCAGATCACCATGTTGTGTAACAGGAACTAATAGTGTTGTAGGTGAGTTACACTTCAAAAATGAACAACAAACAAACAAACAAACTCATAGCAAAAGAGATTATATTTACGGTTACCAGAGGTGAGGTGTGGAGTGAGGGGAAATTGGATGAAGGCAGTCAAAAGGTACAAACGTCCAGTTATAAGATACATAAGTACTCAGGATGTAATGTACAACATGATAAACATAATTAACACTGCTGTAAGTTATATATGAAAGTTGTTAAGAGTGTAAATCCTGAGTTCACAACACAAGCAATTTTTATTTCTTTAATTCTGTATCTACATGAGATGATGGATGACCACCATGCTTATTGTGATAATTGTTTCATGATATATGTAAGTCAAATCATTATGCTGTACACCTTAAACTTTTACAGTGCTGTATGTCAATTATACCTTAATAAAACTGGAAGAAAAAAAATTTTTTTTTCAATCCAGGATCGAATTAAGATAATTCATTCCATTAGTTGTCCAGTTTTTTTTTTAAATCTAGATCAGTTTCCGAACCTTTAAAAAAATTATCTTATCACCTTGATAATTCTGAAGAGCTCAAGCCAGTTGTTTTGTAAAATGTCCCTCAATTTGGATTTACCTGATTGTTTCCTCATGCTTAGATTCAGATTAAATTTGGGGGGTGGGGCAGGAGTACTGCATATGTAATATTGTATCCTTTTCAGTACATCATATCAGGAGGTGTAAGATGGCAGACAGTCCCATTATCGATGCTGTAAACTTTTATCACTTAGTTAAGTTGGTATCCATCACATTTCTCCATTTAGAGGTATTTTTTTTTCCTGTTTTTAATAAATAAGCAACTTGTGGAGTGGTATTTTAAAATTGTTCACTGTTGGTGGATTCTCGTATGCTCATCTTTGTTATTGGAACCAATATTTCATTAATTATTTTATTCGTAACAATACTGTTTTCTTCATCTACAACTCCAACTGCAATTCTATATCTATCCTCACTAGTGGCACGGCTTCTAGCATGCTTGGTCATCTTCATTAGTCCTCTACTTGAGCTTAATAAGAAAGTCCTATAGTCTAACTTGGTGAAACTTCGCTCCAAAGAGGGTTTGACTTTGACTTCTGCCCATAGAAGCATCACTCCCAGCCCTCCTTGTGGCTTTTGACTTTGAATGGAAAGGTGGTCTCAGCTTCCCGCCCTCACTCCTCTTCCAAGATTCATGACCCTCACTGCAGAGAAGCTCTTAGAACCTTGCCTCTTTCTCTGTTTAATAATATGGCTTAAAAAAGTCTTAAGGGTGTTGCCCCACAGCAGCCTCACAGGGAGCTGAAGGTCAAGAAAGACCTATCTCCAAGCATTTGTGGCTGTGGCTTTTTGCCTAGTGGAGTAAATTATAAATCGATACCCCAAAGTTCACAGAGTTTTAAAAAGAATTGTATTGGCTTGGATTGAAAGTGACAAACAGTGTGAAATGAAAGGAGAACTTTGGACCCCTCAATCACTATAGACAAGGAGCTGGTTGAGAAAACTACTCAGCTGCTAACTCAGGCCAGTCTTATTGCAGCGGAATGATGACTCAAAGGGCAGAACCAGGAGCCCCAAGGGAAGAGCTAAGAGCCACAGAACAAAGCAGCAGAGCTGAACCCGCAACAAAAACTGGCCCCATGTGCCCAGCTGGCTTTCAGGACTGCTTACAGACCTGTGATTGCTGTGTGCCTCTTGTTTTCCCCCCTTTTGCACAATAGTGTCCACATTGGTTAGATTCCCCTCATTGTATATTGGCTGTGTAGGGGCCAAAGCTAATTCTCTGGTATTTAGATTGGAGAAGTGGAGCCTAAATTGCTGCATCTGGGGAATTCACGCACACATGGACCTGAATGAAATGACTTGAGCTGGTGTCATGATGAGTTGGGACTTGGTGGTCTTGGGGGAGGGGATCGGTATAGTTTGCAGGTGGGAGGATGTGAATGAAGTATTGTGGTCTGAGGATGTGCTGTCGTGACTGTATTTTCCAAAGATGACCACAACAGTATTTCCTGTCTTCCTACAACATGATCTTGCCATTTCTCTTGCTGGCGGGGGGCAGGGTCTACGTTCCCTTTTCTTGAATTTGGGCAGATTTATGACCACAGTGGAAGTGAGGCTAGATCATACATGGTGATATAGTGTCCTGCCTGGGATTTCATTCTTAAAACCCAGGCACTTTGCACTGAAGTCCAAGCAGCCGCGAGGAGAGGACACGTATAGGTGTCCCAGCCAACAGCCAGTATCGACTACAAGACATGTGAGCAGTGAGCCTTCAGAAGGTTCTGATTGTTCAAGTCTTCCCAGCTGAGAGTCCAGACATTGTTGTACAGTGATAAGCTCTCCCTCTCTGAATTCCTGACCCACAGAACATGCGGACATAATCAAATGTTTTTGTTTTGTTTTGTTTTTGCCATAAGTTCGGGGTCATATGCATCACAGCGAGAGTAACTGGAACATTGAATAGAGCTTGCATCTCACTGGGGAATATTCCGCATTGTCTCTGCAGTTACTCTTGTTCTCCTCAGTGCCTCCAAATAGAAGGTAGCTGGGGGAGCTCTTTAATTTTTAGTAAACTAGAAGCAAGGAACGAGGCATTCCGGAGATGAGGCAGGATGCCAGATATTGCCTGAAGAAAAAAAAGTTGCTGGGAGGAGCAATCTTATTTCAAAGCTGGACTCAAGGAGTTTATCTCAAACATTTTGCTGAGCACCAGGGCATGGGACAAATGGAAAGGACGAGCCTGGGGACATATACCATCAACAGTCCAGCACTTCTTCCTATGTCCAACTGCCTGCTTCTTTTCATATTTTCCACTCCAAGTTCTCAAGAAGGAATATGATTTTTCTACGTAATTACCATTATTCTTCACTGGACAGAGTTTTCATATCAAGCCACTTGATGGCCTGCTGACTAACCTATGGACTGTCTGCCTTTGGGTCAGCCATCTGCCCACTTTAAGCTTTTGTGATTGAGGTGACTGGAACTGTTTGGGGCTGAATTGTATCCCCTCAAAATTCATACATTGAAGCCCTTTATTTGGAGATATTTGGAATGTGACTCTATTTGGAGACAGGGCCTTTAAAGAAGCAATTAAATAAAAACGAGGCCTTTAGGGTGGGCCTTAATCCAACCTGACTGGTGCTCTTATAAGAGGAGGAGATTTGGACACACAGAAGGGCACCAGGCATGCAGCAAAGAGGAAAGGCCATGTGAGGACACAGTGAGAAGGTGGCCATCTGCAAGCCAAGGAAAGAGGCTTTAGAAGAAACCAAACCTGCTGACACCCTGATCTTGCTTCTATACTTTACATATACTTTATAACATACATCATCTTCTTTGTAAGGAATTAGAGATACTCAAATAGAGAGGTGTGAAATATTACACATATAACATATTGACATCAACTATCAAAGCAAGTCATAAAGCACAAAGTTCGTTCTTAAAATGTGCCTTTTAACAGGCAAAACACTTCTACAGTCTAACATGTATCGATAGAGGAGGAAGGAATTGGGGGCAAGGTTTTTGGTCTCTGAAAACAGAATCTGTCAGCGGGACCAGGATGGGCATCACATTTCAGGAGAATAGAAGGATTCTTCCAGGTGAAAGGATCCTTGAAGATTGTCTGACTTAACCTTCCACACCACAGATGAGAATCCTGTCATTCAGGGAGCCTCTGCCAGCCTCCCGGATTCCTGCAGAATCGGCCCATCTCTGGAGCCCAGCTTTTGCAGACATGGTCCAAGGCAGTTCAGTTCCAAAGCTGAATATTTAAAATGTCAAATTCTGAGGGTAACTGCCTCGGAGTCTTCTGTGCCACAAGGTGCCCCCCTAACAACAAGGGACGGCATTTCCCAACATCTTCATCAGAAGCTCTTGGGCCGTTTGTTAAAAAAGAACACCAACAAAATGGATTTCCAGGACACCGCCCAGATGTAAAGACTCAGAACTCTGGTATAGGAATCTGTGTTTTAACAAGCATCCCAAGTGATTTTTATTTACATTAAAATTTGAGACCCACTAGCCCAGGACAAGTACAGAAGTCTGAGATCGTCCCTGGTGATCATCTTTTCCTTTTGGTCGCCAGCCCCGACGTCTCTGGCTCAATGCTTTGCTGGGCCTCCCCAGACCACATGCCCCCTGCAGCGCTCTTGCTTCCCCCATGCTCCTTTTCATCTTTCCACTGCCCAGGCATTTTCCTGTTCCTTTTCTCTTTCCTTCTTTTCGTTGCTCTTCTTTGCTCTTCTTGTTGTCTCCCTTTCTTCTTCCTGTATTTTATTTCCTCTCTCCCTGGCTTCTACCCACCCTACTCCCTGCCCCACCCAGCCCCTTCCAAAGTGGTGCTGGAGCAGTGACAGGATCTAGAGGCACGGAAGCCCCAGGTCACAGAGAGCAGAGTTCTGATCAGAGATGACAGCTCAGGAAGCACCTGGGGAGGCCAGAGACAGACTCTGTATAGCTGCAGGGGGTGTGGGAGGGAAGAAGGGAGGGAGGGTGCAGATTTACAGCACAGGAAATGCCAGGAGGAAGTAGATCAAGGATCCCAAAGTGCCGGGCGGGGCTGGGCAGAGAGAACTTGTGCACACCTGCTCACTCTCTTCCTAGTGACCTGTGTGTGGGTGCGCTGATGAGCAACTGAGAATCAGGTGTGCACTACCGCATAGCCCCTTCACCAGACATGTTCCCAAGTGCTCACTCTACCTGCCAGGAGGGGTTTGTGTTCTCATTTTTCAGATTCAAGATTTTTTTTTTTGTAGTATGTTCATTTGTGTCGTATTTTTTTAATAGATTTTTAAAAAATTAATTTATTTATTTTTGGCTGCATTGGGTCTTCGTTGCTGCGCTCAGGCTTTCTCTAGTTGCGGCGAGCGGGGGCTACTCTTTGTTGCAGTGCACGGGCTCTAGGCACAGGGGCTTCAGTAGTTGTGGCACATGAGCTCAGTAGTTGTGGCTCTTGGGCTCTAGAGTGCAGGCTCAGTAGTTGTGGCACACGGGCTTAGTTGCTCCGTAGCATGTGGGATCTTCCAGGACCAGGGATCGAACCCGTGTCCCCTGCATTGGCAGGTGAATTCTTGCCACTGTGCCACCAGGGAAGTCCCAAGATTTTTAAGGAAAACCGTGAACACACTTTAAAGATGTGGGACCTTAAGCATATGGCAATTGGAGGCTTGCTCCACGCATCCCTCACGCACAGAGGCCCGGAAGGCAGGATTCTACCTGAGTGTCCGATGCACTCTGCCTTGGGTGAGATTGAGAAACGAAGTTGGTCTTGTTTATTCAGTATAATCTAACAAGCCGGTATAGAAGCACTTACAATTATGTGTATGTGAATAAATATTACTTATACTCTGGCACGGAGTAAGTAAGCACTCACTGCATGTTGGCTATTATTTATTATTTGCAAATAGTCTTATATCTGCCATACGCCAGCATTTACTTCCCACTCAGGGTGGCGGTAGGCCTAGCATTTTGAAAGCTCTCACGAGGGGGCCCAGAACACCTGGAAGGACAACTGGAGGCCATTTCTCCTTCTACTGGAGAGACAAGATGCCATCCCCATTGGGTGTGGGCTGGGCTCTTCGGAGGCCCAGAAGTACCACCGCTGACAAAAGAGACCTGCACCTGTTGCGTGTAGGTGTGGCATGTTCCATAAACCCCATGGGGCAGGACGGTGCCTCGGGAGCAGAAGGGTCCTCACCCAGGAGCCCTCCTCTCCAGGATGGAGCTCCCCCAACAATGCTGTCTGGGTAGGTCAGCAGCACCTGAGGCAGGAACTCAGGGAGCCTCTCTTGTTGGTCCGGATCAGCCAGAAAGCAGACTCATTTCCTTACTTCCTTTCTTTGGACTCCCAGGTATCTCCCCTCAGAGGGTTGTATTCCTTAAGGCTAGAACACCCTTGGTGATAGGGGCTGCCCTGCCATTCTGTTCTCGTCTTCCAGGGCAGGGGATCTTCTTGGGCATTTCTTCTAGAGGCTGTATCTGAATCTGAATGTGAGTTTCTCCATCCTTTGTGAGCTGCCTTCTAGAATCACAGGGTGAGCCCTACACATTCGGGGCTGGCCTTAGCCTCCTTTAGCTGACCCATTCATTCTTTCATTCATTCCTTCTCCTGTGCCTGCCCTGATCACTCTTCCTAAAGCAGGAACCCCCTGCTGATGTTGATCGAAGTACCTTGTTTATTTTCTTCTTGACCTTACTACTGATCTACAATTATTTGTCTATCTCCCTCATTAGGATACAGGTTCCTTGAGGACAGAGATCTCATCTGTCTTTGCTCTAGTGTCTTCAGCGCCAAGTACTGTGCCTGCTCCAGTATTTAGGGAATGAACCAATGAGTGAGCAAACATACATCTCACTGGTTCTGGGTAAAGGACAGGAGGTACAGAAGAAGTAAGCCAGAACTTTCGTTTTCAGTAGGCTTGCTCACAAATGGGGAAGCTGATGATACCACAAGGCAGAATGATAAAAGCTGACAGAGCAGAACACAGGAGCTCATGGGAAGGCGGAGGACTAACCCAGACTGCGGAGGAGGTGGGTGTGGCTGGGAAGTGCCACATTTGCGTGGGTTCCTGAACACGAGCAAAAGTTGGCCACGCCGGGCTTCCCTGGTGGTGCAGTGGTTGAGAGTCCGCCTGCCAATGCAGGGGACACGGGTTCGTGCCCCCATCCGGGAGGATCCCACATGCCGCGGAGCGGCTGGGCCCGTGAGCCGTGGCCGCTGAGCCTGCGCGTCCGGAGCCTGTGCTCCGCAACGGGAGAGGCCACGGTAGTGAGACGCCTGCGTACCGCAAAAAATAAATAAATAAATAAAAGTTGGCCAGGCCAAGGGGGGTTGGGAAGGCCATTCTAGGGAGGTGAGGCACATGTGCAAAAAGCCCAGTGGGAGAGAATGGGAGATGCAAGAAGTGCAGTAGTAGGCCACAGAGGAACTGGCCTCTTGCAGGGTGGCTGGGTGTTCTGGGTGGGCGTGACTCTGCTTCCTTCAGCTCTGGGCCAACACGCAGACATCAAGGCCTGAAGAAAGTGAAGTGCTGCATGCCCGGATAATCCCAGTCCTTCCCCACTCAGGCTTTTCTCTCCGTGGGATCCCAGGAGGCAGAGGAGAGAAAGGCAGTTCTAGGGAGACCCTGCCTAGCGGCCGTTCAGGCAGCAGGCTTTGCACAGTGCCCTCCCTGAAGGGCACACGGCTCTGAGGAAGCCGGTCCAGGGAGGGCAGTGTTTGGCAAACGGTGCTGAGTCAGCAGGAGTAAGAGAAACGCAGAGGAAGAACCAGGGCTCTGGTTCCTGCAAGAAGGCAGAGGACAAACTCCAGGAAGCTCCTTTTCAAGACTCTGTGGGATATACACACTACTATATATAAAATAGGTAACCAACAAGAGCCTACTGTATAGCACAGGGAACTCTATTCAATATTTAGTAACAACCTATAAGGGAAAAGAATCTGAAAAAAATTATGTATAACTGAATGACTTTGTTGTACACCTGAAACTAACAACATTGTAAATCAACGATACTTTGATTTTTTTAAAAAAAGATGGAAAGAAAAAAATAAATAAGAAAGTAGGGGGAAAAAATCTTCTGTGGATACTCTTGAGCTAGAACCTTCGGGGGCGCCGTTTGAGATGCAAGAGAGGGAGGGTGACAGCTGGCCTGTTTAGTCCCCTCCTTTCTTCCTTTCCACTAATAACAGGTGCCTATTATTTGCAGGGAATGTTCTAGTCATTGGAAGTAGGACATCGAGCCAAGCAGTCAAAGTCCATGCTCTCACAGAGCTTACATTCTAGGTGTGTGTGGTAGACACATATAAGAAAAAAACCACATGTGTAATGCATGTCAGGTGATACGAGTGATGAAGAAAAATAAAGGAGGATGAGAGAAAAAGGGTGATGAGGATGGGTGTGTGCTGTTTGAGAGACGGGGCCAGGGATGACCTCACTGGAGAGGTGACATTTGGACAGAAACCTGAATGAAGTGAGGGAGAGAGCTGTGTGCGTTTCTGGCTGAAGTGTGTAACTCTGTTAAATGAGGGTCTTGTTCTCTGTGGAGGTGGTCTGGTCTAGCAGGGCGAACAGGGCTGGAAATACTCTCCCATTCATGAATGACAGAGAAATATAATACATGATATATATATATAATACATGTGCTATTATAGTATTATAATAATTACATTAATTATGTGATATAATAATCATATGCTATGATGATATATTATTATATAACATGGTAGTGCTAAGATTTATTTATTTTATTGGAGTATAATTGCCTTACAGTGTTGTGTTAGTTTCTGCTGTAGAACAAAGTGAATCAGCTATATGCACACATATATCCCCATATCCCCTCCCTCTTGAGCCTCCCTCCCCTGCCCCCAATCCCACCCTTCTAGGTCATCACAGAGCACCGCGTTGAGCTCCCTGTGCTATCCTGCAGCTTCCCACTAGCTATCTATTTTACACATGCTAGTGTATATACGTCAGTGCTACTCTCTCACTTCATCCCACCCTCCCCTTCCCCCCCTGTGTGGTAGTGGTAAGATTTAGAATAAAATACTTGAGCATTTTTCTCCCTTTGCAATTCCTGGATGTACCCTCTCTTCATTCAGTAGTGTGATTATATTGGGCAGGGATTTCCCAAAATACAGACAGCAGAGAATCAAATTCTTGGCTTTTGTGTTCCAAAATGGGCTGACTTCATTCTTATAATAATTTCCCTGTAAAAGTAAGTATAATTATGTCCATATTTTTGAGGCAAGAAATCAGAGGCTTAGGAATTCTTAAAACTTAAAGCAGAAACAGTGGTCTGAAAGGCCACGGTTTTGACTTGCAAGAGTTGAATCACTAAATAATCCGCTCAAAAACAACAGATTGTTAAGGGAAGCACTGAGCCACGAGGGGTCCTGGCCCTGGCCTGGAGACTAGTCGACAGGCGAGTGAGATGGGAAGCAGGAGACCTGAGAGGCAAGGTCAGCGTCCCTGGAAAAGGGCTCCGTGTTGGCCTTCCCTCTCTGGGCTGAGATGGAGCCAGTGGCTGGGAGTCTGAGAGTCAAGGCCACCTTCTGCTGTAGGAGGCGGCCACCAAGCCTCTGCAAGGGGAGTAGAGGGAGAGAGAGGGTTTGCAGAGCATCACAACTGATGGGTCTGATGCTGCATTTCAGTCTCCTGCCTGGAAGGTCCATCAGGAGGAAGGGCTCTGATATCCTTTGGGGCAGCGAGGAGGGGCTCAAATGTGCTGAGTGATGGCCTGTGTACCTTGAAACCTGGATGAGGGAAAACGGAAAGACTCCTTGTGGACCAAGGACTGGAAACCAGATGGAGTCTGAGACTTTCCAGCAAGTGCCTGTGAGAACAGGTGCCCATAATGGAATGATGGTAGCATAAACAGCTGCCACTTAGGCATGAGGAAGATGGAGGAGGGGGATGTGGAAATGACTCTGTTTAAACTTGAAGTGAATACCATTTTTCCCTCAAGGGACTGGATCGAGATTTCTGCCAATGGCCAGAATCAGTGCATGAAATAGAAGTTGAGTCATAGAAGAGTAAACAGAGCTTTTTTTGTTGTTGCTTTTTAGGGGCACATTTGAATCCTGTAGTTTGCAAACTAAGCATTTTTACCCACTCCACTAATGTTGACAAGGTAGCAGACAGATACGCAGAGTTCTCTAGGAGATTTTCCAGCAGAAAATCCATTATCAGTCTTTGTGTCCTCTGAACCCAGAAAATGTGATCAATTCTCCTCTGCTGAAAAAACTGTGAGAGTTTCCTCAGGCTTAAAAGCCCTGTGGTTCAGAGAGGGAAGTCGGTCTCCTTCTTGCTTTTCTACAAATACCGTGATGTTATTTATACCTCATCTGACTTCAGCAGCCCTGCTCAGTCTTGTGCCTTTGAAATCCCAGGCACAGGTTTTTATGGGATGCTCTCTGTTAATATTTTCATTTTCATGGGAACCTCCAAGCCTGGTGTTTTGGAACAGCACAAAGGAAGTTTCAGGGTTAGAATCGAGTGTGGCCTCAGGGGCCAGGTGGGAAGAAAAAAGAGAAGTTAGAATCAGATAGATTTTGGCTTTGCCACTTGCTGGCTGTGTGACCTCTGGAAAGTTACTTTACCTTTCTAAGCCTCTGATTCATCACCTTGAGAATAGACATTTATACCCACTTTTACATAAATATTATAAAAAAAAAAAATGAGGTCGTGTATTAGTTTGCCAGGGCTGCCATGACAAAATACCACAGACTGGGTGGCTTGAACAGAGGTCACTTATTTTCCTCACAGTTCCTGAGGCCAGAAATCTGAGATCAAGTTGGCAGCAGGGTTGGTTTCTTAAGGCCTCTCTCCTTGGCTTGCAGATGGTTACCCATCAGTCTGTGTCCTAACATTAATTTTTTTTAATTAATGTTTTTTAAATTGAAGTATAGTTGATTTACGATGCTGTGTTTCAGGTGTATAGCAAAGTGATTCAGTTATACATACATATATATCTATTTTTTTTTCAGATTTGTTTCCCTTATAGGTTATTACAAAATATTGAGTACAGTTCCCTGTGCTATACAGTAGGTCCTTGTTGGTTATCTATTTTTTTTTAAATAATTCTACAGCATTTCTATTGATTTACTGACTGATGGATTGGCTGTGTCGGGTCTTCGTTTCTGTGCGAGGGCTTTCTCTAGTTGTGGCAAGCGGGGGCCACTCTTCATCGCGGTGTGTGGGCCTCTCACTGTCGCAACCTCTCTTGTTGTGGAGCACAAGCTCCAGACGCGCAGGCTCAGTAGTTGTGGCTCACGGGCCTAGTTGCTCCGCGGCATGTGGGATCTTCCCAGACCAGGGCTTGAACCCGTGTCCCCTGCACCAGCAGGCAGACTCTCAACCACTGCGCCACCAGGGAAGCCCAGTTATCTATTTTACATATAGTAGTGTGTATATGTTAATCCCAAACTCTGAATTTATCCCCCCCCCCCGCCCCTTCCCCTTTGGTACCCATAAGTTTGTTTTCTTTGTCTGTGGGTCTATTTCTGTTTTGTATATAAGTTCATTTGTATTGTGGGGGTTTTTTTTGGTGGTTGTTGTTTGTTTTTGTTTTCACATATAAGTGATACCATATGATATTTGTCTTTCTCTGGCTTACTTCACTTAGTATAATTATCTCTAGGTCCATCCATATTGCTGCAAATGACATTATTACCACCACATTAAAAAGAATAAAATACCTAGGTGCTGGGAAAACTGGACAGCTACATGTAAAAGAATGAAATTAGAACACTCCCTAACACCATAGACAAAAATACACTCAAAATGGATTCGAGACCTAAATGTAAGACCGGACACTATCAAACTCTTAGAGGAAAACATAGGAAGAACACTCTTTGACATAAATCACAACAAGATCTTTTTTGATCCACCTCCTAGAGTAATGGAAGTAAAAACAAAAATAAACAAATGGGACCTAATGAAACTTCAAAGCTTTTGCACAGCAAAGGAAACCATAAACAAGACGAAAAGACAACCCTCAGAATGGGAGAAAATATTTGCAAACGAATCAATGGACAAAGGATTAATCTCCAAAATATATAAACAGCTCATGCAGCTCAATATTAAAAAAACAAACAACCCAATCCAAAAATGGGCAGAAGACCTAAATAGATATTTCTCCAAAGAAGACATACAGATGGCCAAGAAGTACATGAAAAGCTACTCAACATCACTAATTATTAGAGAAATGCAAATCAAAACTACAATGAGGTATCACCTCACACCAGTTAGAATGGGCATCATCAGAAAATCTACAAACAACAAATGCTGGAAAGGGTGTGGAGAAAAGGGAGCCCTCTTGCACTGTTGGTGGGAATGTAAATTGATACAGCCACTATGGAGAACAGTATGGAGGTTCCTTAAGGAACTAAAAATAGCATTACCATATGACCCAGCAATCCCACTACTGGGAATATACCCAGAGAAAACCATAATTCAAAAAGACACATGCACCCCAATGTTCATTGCAGTACTATTTACAATAGCCAGGTCATGGAAGCAACCTAAATGCCCATCGACAGACGAAGGGATAAAGATGTGGTACATATATGCAATGGAATATTACTTAGCCATCAAAAGGAATGAAACTGGGTCATTTGTAGAGACGTGGTTGGATCTAGAGACTGTCATACAGAGCGAAGCAAGCCAGAAAGAGAAAAACAAATATCGTATATTAACACGTATATGTGGAACCTAGAAAAATGCTACAGATGACCCGGTTTGCAGGGCAGAAACTGAGACACAGATGTAGAGAACAAACGTATGGACACCAAAGGGGGAAAGCCACTGGGGGGGGGGGTGGGGGTGGTGTGATGAATTGGGAGATTGGGATTGACATGTATACACTGATGTGTATAAAATGGATGACTAATAAGAACCTGCTGTATAAAAAAATAAATAAAATTCAAAAATAGTTACAAGGATATATTGTACAAACTGGGGAACACAGCCAATATTTTATAATAACTATAACTGGACCATAACCTTTAAAAATTGTGAAACACTATATTATACACTTGTAACATATAATATTGTACATCAACTATACTTCAATAATAAAAAAATTTTAATTAAAGAAAAAGAAGTAAGGCCCTTTTAAAATAGCTAGCTAGTGGGAAGCAGCCGCATAGCACGGGGAGATCAGCTCGGTGCTTTGTGACCACATAGAGGGGTGGGATAGGGAGGGTGGGAGGGAGATGCAAGAGAGGGGAGATATGGGGATACATGTATATGTATAGCTGATTCATTCTGTTATAAAGCAGAAACTAACACACCATTGTAAAGCAATTATACTCCAATAAAGATGTTAAAAAAAAAAAGAATACCTAAGAATAAACTTACCTAAGGAGGCAAAAGACCTAACCTCTTCTTATGAGGACACCCATATGACCTCATTTTACCTTGATTACTTCTGTGAAGGCCCTATCTCCAAATACAGTCACATTCTGTGTTATACTTGAAGTTAGGCCATTAACATATGAATTTAGTGGGGACACAATTCAGCCTTTGGCCATACAGGTAGTGTATGCTCTACCAGTAGTGTATGAAAGGGCTCAGCAGGCCCAAGATGCTCAGTTAATGTGAATTTCTCTCACTGTCTCTTCAGGTTGCAGTATGAGACTCAGACTATTAATGACATCTAAAGAGATGTTCCCCTCTGAGGTTGCCCACGGGCAAATGGCTTAGAGGCAATATACTGAATATAGGAGATTTAATAGTTTTAACAGAAAATTTAATTCCACTGATACTTTTAGACGTTTGAATTTGAACCAAACCCATGATTTCTCCGATTCACTTCCTGACAATAATAACTAGCTAACAGGGTGGATATCAAAATTATAACAAAGCGATAGCTCTGAAAGTGCCTAGGACACTGCTTGACTTCTGTTAGGTGTGTCATAAACATTTCTTCAGTTGGACATGGAGGTTTTTGGTAAAGTCCTCAGTGTTAAACAAATGTGAGATACTATATTCTCCTGCTGCCATGACTTTTGAGCTCCACTTTGGGAAGTGGAAATACCCACAGGTTATAAAAAACCCAGATTTGCTTCTCTCTTTCATGCTGTTTCTCAGGCGACTGGCTCCCTAGATGTTTGGGGCTGGGTTCGCTCCCCCATAGGTACTACCTGAAGGGGATGTTCCAGGTAGTTGCTGTTCTCCAAGGTTCTGAGGGAGGAACTGGGGTGCTTGTTCCTTCTGTTTTCACTCCTATTGTGTGGGAATCAGTGGGAGAGCCCTGCAGGCCTCCTCTCAGGTTTCTCTGTACCTTCTCCTAAAAAGACACACACAATGTTCCACACCCCTAGTAACCAAATGTGCTTCAAGCTCCCACACTGACCGGCTTTCTTGAAGGCAGAGCCAGGTGTGGACTTCTCACCACAGGTGCCTGTCATCCCGTCTGACAAATGGTTCGTGCTCAGTGTTAACTCAGTGGATGCCACCTTTCCCTATTCTCAGCTGAATGGCCTTCACAAGTAGTAGAAATCCCTCTCGGGCTTTCATAGTTCCCAGAACCTTCTCCATCTCCATAGAGATATTGTCTTGGTGAGGGCTTCCCTCGGCTGTCTGATCCCCATGGGAATGGGGAGGGTTCATGGAAGAGAGAAATTTCAATCTGTGTGCTTCAGCAAGAAACTGCAGGGACAAGAGTCGGCCTGTAGTTGTTTGGTGATCTCATTTCTTTCCAAGCCAGCTCTTTTTGCTTTCTATTTTTGCTTTCTTTGTCCTCTGAGGCCTTACCCATCCAAATGTTCTTGTTATGAAGTCCAGAATGTGAGTCAAATGGCTGTTTTGGGCCCACAGGGGATTGCCTGCCCTTTCTTGATGGGAGATCAGCGTGGGGAATAAATCACAAATTCAGTTCTGCTTGGAAAGGCTGGCGTGGACATTCAGTGAGCAAACGCATTTGAAGGATATGACTGACCAGTCCCATTTGTTGAGGTTTTCCTTTACAGTCAGCAGAGATGCTTTTAGGCTCCCAGAACCATCTGGAAGGCCCAGTGACGTCAAAAGGAGAAAGATTTTATTGGATTTTTCCCTTCAAAAGAAAATTTGGTTTATGTGTGGTATCCTAAATAGCACTTCATTTTTATTTTTAGAAAAACCTCATTGGGTTATAGTGATTCCTCTGTAGTGGTCAATATTGACTCTCTTGAGTAGACAGGTGATTATTTTAATTTGTTAGCACAGGGGAAGCCATTTTTTCCAAAAAGTTGGTTTAATTGAGGTGATGTTTACATGCTGATACAGTGTACCTGGGGAAAAAATGGGTCCCAATGAGATTTCCTGACACATGGTATATACAGATTATTGCTGTAGCTGGGTGGCCCTGCTTCTGCTCTGGAAATAGGTGTCCTTATTCTGAAAAGGAAAGGGATTTATTCCTATAGTGATGATAGCTAAATAGGAGGGCATATTATGGCTCCTTGCAGACAACGAAGGATATTAATGGCTACTTTGCTTTTAATATATTTATTCCCTGCAATTACTCAGTGAGTCCTATCAATTTTCCAATCACAGGCATACCTCAGATATTATGGGTTTGGCACAGGCATACCTCAGATATTATGCGTTTGGTTCCAGACAACCCCAATAAAGGGAATATGGCAATAAAGCGAGTCACATAAATTTTTTGGTTTCCCAGTGCATATAGAGGTTATGTTTACACCATACTGAAATCTATTCAGAGTGCAATAGAATTATGTCCAAAAACATCAATGTACATGCCTAATTAAAAATAATTTATTGCTAAAAAATGATAGCCATCATCTGAGCCTTCAGTGAGTCATAGTCGTTTGTGGGTGGAGGGTCATGCCTCAATACTGATGGCTGCTGAGTGATCAGGGTGGTGGTTGCTGAAGGCTGGCGTGGGTGTGGTGATTTCTTAAAATAAGACAATGATGTTTGCTGCATCAATTGACTCTTCTTTTCACAAATGATTTCTCTGTAGCATCAATGCTATTTGATAGCATTTTAACCACAATAGAACTTCTTTCAAAATTGGAGTCACTACTCTTAAGACCTACTGCTTCTTTGTCAACTGTTTATGTAATATTCTAAATCCTGTTGTCATTTCAGTAGTCTTCACAGCATCTTCACCAGAGTAGCTTCCATCTCAAGAAACCACCTTCTCTGCTCATCTGATGCAATTCCTCATCTGTTAAAGTTTTTTCATGAGATTACAACAATTCAGTTACAGCTTCGAGCTCCATTTCTTTCACTGTTTCCACCACATCTTCAGGTACTTCCTCCACGGGAGTTGTGAAGCCCTCAAAGTCATCCATGAGGATTGGAATCAACTTCTTCCAAACTACTGTTCATGTTCACATTTTGACCTTTTCCCATGAATCATGAATTTTCTTAATGGCATCTAGAATGGTGAATCCTTACCAGAAGGTTTTCAATTGACTTTGCTCAGATCCATCAGAGGAATCCTTATTTATGGCAGCTATCACCTTACAAAATGTATTTCTTAAACACTAAGACGTGAAATTGAAATGTCTCCTTGATCCACGGGCCGAAGAATGGATGTCGTGTCAGTAGACATGAAAACAACATTCATTTCATTGTACATCTCCATCAGAGCTCTTGGGTGACCAGGTGCACTGTCAATGAGCAGTAATACTTTGAAAGCAATTTTCTTTTTCTGAGCAGTAGGTCTCAAAAGAGGGGCTTAAAATATTCAGTAAACCATGTTATAAACAGATGTGCTATCATCCAGGTTTTGTGGTTCCATTTACAGAGCACAGGCAGAGGAGATTTAGCATAATTCTTAAGGGCCCTAGGATTTTCAGAATGGTAAGTGAGCACTGACTTCAACTTAAAGGCACCAGCTGCATGAGCCCCTAACAAAAGAGTCAGCCTGTCCTTTGAAGCTTTGAAGCCAAGCACTGACTTCTATCTATGAGAGTCTTAGATGGCATCTTCTATCCAACAGAAAGCTAATTCATCTACACTGAAAGTCTGTTGTTTAGTGTAGCCGCCTTCATTAATTACGTTAGCTACATCCTCTGGATAACGTGCTGCAGGTTGTACATCAGCACTTGCTGCCTCCCCTAGCACTTTCATGTGATGAAGACAGCTTCTTTCCTTAATCCTCATCATTAACCTAGTTTCCTTGAAGGAACCTCTGCTAGCTTCAGACTTCTCTTCTGTTGCTTCCTCACCTCTCTCAGCCTTCACAGAACTGAAGAGAGGTGGGACCTTGCTCTGGATTAGACTTTGGTTTAAGAGAATATTGTGGATGGTTTAACCTTCTATCCAGAACACTAAAATTTTCTCCATATCAGCGACAGGGCTCTTTATTTCTTATCATTCATATGTTCGCTGGAGTAGCACTTTTAATTTCCTTCAAGAACTTTTCCTTCGCATTCACAACTTGGCTAACTGGCACAAGAGACCTAGCTCTTAGTCTATCTCAGATTTTGAGATGTCTTCCTCGCTGAGCTTAAGCACTTCTACCTTTTGATTTACAGTGAGAGATGTGTGACTCTTCCTTTCACTTGAACACTTAGAGGCCACTGCAAGGGTTACTCATTGGCCTAATTTCAATACTGTTGTGTCTCAGGGAATAGGAAGGCCCAAGAAGCAGGAGAGAGGGGAAGGCTGGTGGGTGGAGCAGTCAGAACACACACAACATTTATGCCTTAAATTGGCTGTCTTATAGGGGCACGATTTGTGGTGCCCCAAAACAATTCCAGTAGTAATATCAAAGATCAATGGTCACAGATCACCATAACAAATATAATAATAATTTAAAATCTGAAATATTGTGAGAATTACCAAAATGTGATACAGAGACATGAAGTAAACAAATGCTGTTGGAAAAATAGCATCAATAGACTTGCTTTACGCAGGGTTGCTACAAACCTTCAGTTTGTAAAACATGGAATAAATGTGAGGTGCAATAAAGTGAAGCACAATAAAATGAGGTGTGCCTGTCTACAGATGAGGAAACCTGCTTAAATACCCACAGCAGAATATAAAGGACCTGAAATTCAAACTTAGGTCTAATCTGATTTTAAAGCTTTTGCCCTCAAGTGCTACATTCTCCTGCATCTCAATTTAGGGGTTATCTAATCAGAATGTCCCTACAGTAGCTCTCAAAGTATGGTCCCGAGGCCAGTATTATTAGCATTACCTGGACACTTGTCAGAATTGCAAATTCTCAAGCTACCTCAAATGATTAAATCAGAAATTCTGGGGGCTCAAGCTTGAGTATCACTGCCCCAAAACATTCCAAACAGGTAGTTATATAACCTCTCCGTGCGGCTCTTACATCCCATAATGCAGTCATTCTCTCTGCTCTGCTTGTTTAACTGCACCAATCATTAGAAAGTTCTTCCTTATACTGGAGTATAATTTGCTTCTCTTCATTGTTCACTCTTTGGTTCTGGTTCTGCTGTTTGTCCCATCAACAAAATAGCTGAATGTAGCTATTGAAGCTCACATGATCAACAACAGGAAATTGCTAAGGTATTAAAAAGAGCTTGTCTGATGGAACATGTGAAGTTTGAATGCCAGCTTCCTTTTTTTGTACATTTACCACAGATGCTTTATTCTTTGTCTCACAAATAAGATAGAAGCGGAACATTTTTGAAAAGGGGAAAAAAGAAAGACTGAGGAGTCAGGGTTCAAGGCTCCGCTATGTCTTTAGGATATAGCCCTTCTAGTAGCTCTGGACCTGGAAGATCTTCTGTTTCCTCCAAAGTCATAGGTCAGATATAAAATCTCTCATGATGAGCAAAGTGGATCACTGAAACTCGAGGGAGTTTCAGAGCAGGGTGAGACTAGGTTGGTGAGAGTTGCTGTAGGTCAGAGTGGAAGGAGAGTTTAGAAGACCAGAAATCATATGTGATGAGCAGATGATTGAATCTTTGCCCTTGGAACTAAAGGTGAAGTTCATGTACTTCTTTCTTAACTTGGCTACCCCAGAAAACAAAGCTTCCATGCTATGACTGCATTACATGCTATCTTGGGGGGGGGAAGGAGTGAGGGGAAAGGGATGTGATTCAAGAATAGAGGGAAAGCCAACACAACAATGCGTCACTGAGTTATCTTCTACTCCGTATGAGTACGTGCTTGATTCTGCTGGACCGGCTTTTCAAAGCTAGATTGTTATTCTTGGGGGAGAAAGAAAATTTATTCACTGGTTTCCATCTACCATCTGTTAAAAGTTCCACCCACAGAGTCTTAAGTTCCCCAAACTCTGGGTCATGCATGTGTGGGCTCCATGTTGGGTCCTACACCATCCCATGCCTCATGGTCAATGGGATGGGAGGCGAGAGGCAGTTGGCACAGGCATGAGATGAGGCACTGTCAGGTTTTACCTGTGTGAAGTTGGTCAGAACCCAGGCAGAATTGATGGCCACAGTGGTGGCTAGAGCAAGAGTCAAGTGAGGCTGAGAGGCTCTGAAATTGCACAGAAGAGGTTTCTGATATAACACCCTTAAAATAATTTTGAAAAAAAAAAAGAACATCCTTTTACATTATAAGGTCGATGTCTAAATTTTTTTTGTCATTAGTTTAAATAATGGCAAAGGATAGCATTCCTAGCTTATCATAAATGCTGATTAACATTTTAAAACAAAATTGGGTTCTGGTTTCAGGTATGATGACTAAGACTCTACTGGATGACCACTCAACTTCCATCCACGTAGAAAATAGCTGCAAAGTCTGGACCTAACACCAAACCAAACCAAACCAAACAACCAAAAAACCAGAAAATCAGTATCTGAAGGTACTGGAGAGCAAGTAGAAGTATACCAACTCTGGTGGGAAGTTCATACTTGTTTGGAGAGGGAAGACTGAATTAAATAAATAAATTTCTGTCTCTGCGGCATTTAGCTTGAGGCTAAGTACAGCCTGCACGTGGCAACAGCACACGTGACAAAACTTGCAATCTTTCAGGCCTGGAGAATAAGAAAGTTGAAGTTAGGAAACTTACTAACTTTAATACTAAAGAGTGTGGGTAAATTCTGGAAGGGAAGAACCAGAGTGGGGACCCCCAAATGCTATCTATCCACATCTCTGATAGGACTCCTGAACTACGCATGGGCAGAAGAGACTCAAAGCAGCCAGCTAAAGATGAAAAACATCTGAAGAGACCCAAGTTGCCATATAAGAAACAGAGTTTGCAATTCAAGCCCAGCCACGGAAAAATACCTGCTGAAACAAATTTCCTCTTTGGAGAAAAATAACAGAATCCATATTTTCCACACTATGGCATTCATAATGTTCGGCATAGAATTCCAAGTTACGTTTCACATGAAGGAACACGGAAATAAAGCATATTCTCAAAAGAAAAGAACATGAAGCAGATCAGACGCTGAGATTAAATGGATGTTGGAACTAACAGACAATGATTTTAAAGTAGCTATTATAATTATTCTCAATAAAGTAAAACAACATATGTTTTTAATAAAGGAAAGTCTCAGTAAATACAAAATTATTATATCATTCTTTTCACCATATCCATTTGAATTTTAATATTATAGTGATTAAATATTAAAAAATTGCACAAACATTTCTTTTTTAATGGTCATAAATTTTACATTTTTTTATCCTTGAAATAAAAATTTCATTTTACTAGTCCCACAGAATTTTGTCTAACTATAAAATAATATGGTTCAAATATTTTGATTATCATAATTCTCTTAAAATACATTTAAAATTTGCTTTTTTTTTTTTTTTTTTTTGTAGTTTAGAATCTTTAGTCACACAACATCAAGAATAGGTTAGTTCCAGGGCAGTGCGCCATTCCATCACCTGAGACCTTCTCTCCCCCCTGCACACTCCACAACGCAGTATAATCAAACGGCGCCTTTGTCTAGAATAGAATGTTTTAAGTGATACCTGTTCAGTAACTGTCCTTGCTTCTTTGTGGTGTTGGGAAAGGAAAAAAAAGAAACAAAAACCAAAAAAACAAGAAAGCAACAGAACCCAAACCCTTTGCAAGCCGCTTGGTACCTATATTCCCAGGGCATTTTTAGTGGAGTTTCTGCTGGGCCCTGACCTCTGCCCTACTACATCAGTGAGGACAGAGGCCGTGGGACAGGTTTGGGCATCCGTACTGGAGTAGAAAGAGAAAACAAACACAAGTCGGGCCGCAAGTGGATTCTGGCACATTTTTAGATGAGGTTAAAAATGTCATGGCGTGCACAGGGAGCAGGCAAAGGACTTTTCCGTGGGAGGTAATGCCTGTAGGCAGAATAAACTGTCCAGCCTACTCTTGGGGAGGAGCTCCCTGCGGTAAGAACAGAGGAACTAGGGGGCCTCGAGGAAGGTGTTGGCTCGGAAGATGGAGGAGACGATCTTGCCGGTGGCGTTGATGGTGCCTTCGCTGTCTGAGCTGGACTCAGAGTCGCTGCTCCCAGAGTAGGCGCCCAAATCTGGGAGGATGCCGATACATACAGCAGCGGAGGGGCAGTCGATGGAGGGAGGGACCACTCAGAGATGTGCTTCCACGAGACAAGCAGGATGGGGTTTATTGATTCTTGTCATCTGGGTCAGGGTCCGATTGCAGTCTTTTCACACTGTTGCCACGCTCTGAGCTCTTATGCTTCGGAGCTCCTGCCGACAGCTTTGCCTGGGAGAACTTGGTCTTGGTTTCTGTGGGTTTCACAGCCACTTTCTTCTCCACTTCCTTCTTGTTTTCTTGAGAAATTCCAACCTTGTTGAGATTACTTCTGTATTCCTTCAGTGCTTTCAGTTCTTCTCTTCCCTGCTTTTCTATTAGTTCCTGCTGCCGAGAAACCTCATCAAGGAAGTTGGTCTCATCTTCGTCTAAGCCTCTTACCATGTTTTTCAATTTGAACTGTTCTTCATACTCTTGCTGCTTCCTATCTTTCTGTTCCTGTTAGCCTTTCATACAGAGACCGAGGGTCATAAACCTCCTCCGGGCATTCTCCTGGATCTTCAGGTTTTCGAACTTTTCGAACTTTCTCCCATTCTTCTTGCCTCCTTTTGTGCCGTTCATCTAATTCTGCCTCAGACACAAACCTCTTTTTGATAACAAGGTTACCATCATCCCCTCCACCAATAATGGAACAATCAGTCTACCAGTGTGCAGGAGGCGAGACCCCCTCACCCTGGCGGTGCCCACCCCAAACTGCCACCACAAGGGCTGCTCGCTCTTAAGGAAAAAGAAAAAGAAAGTAAAAACAGCTATTTAAAATTTTTGTTTTATGTACTAGCATAAGGTTCTAGGTGTTAAAAGTCTATTTTAAATTGAATCATTATTCTATATAGTATTACTATAGAACTGGTCAAAACAATGCAAGTATATTACGCATTTTGATAGCTATTCAATGGAATAAAATTTTATTGCAAATGCATATCTTGATAAAACAGATGAGGTTATTTTATTTTTTCTGTTTGTTTCTGTGTTCTTGGATGGATATTACTTACTGCTAGTGTAAGTTAATGTTTTTATTTTTTATAGGTATAAATTTCGAGAAACTGCATTCATATAAGTGGATAGAACTGAAAGGGGGATTATATCAGTAGCAGTCAATAGTTATTGTTCACTAAAAATGATTCTTAATGAGCCATCAACTAACATCTTCCATTTTGTAGAAAGCAAAGAACTGGAAACCACCTGATTTATGAATATTCTTTTCCCTAGTTCATTAGAGACACTCACTTTCTTATCACAAACACAATATTTAATTGTTGCATTTTTAGTGCCCTGGGTTTTTTTTTTTTTTTTTTTTTTTTTTTTAACACTCTGGGGCAATGCATTGAAGTAAGTTTAGAATGGATGAGAGGTGAGTTTTTCTTTCATTAAGTTGGACAGGGATAATTAGTGGTCCAGGAAAACTCAGCTTGAGCAACCATGTTGTCACCCATATCAATGAGGAACGAGTTTAAACAGAAATTGAAAATCTAGAAACTGATCCTGTTGAAATTGTGCACTAATATGTACTTCCTGGAAACTCTTTATGTATGTGAATGCGTGCTCTAGTTTGCAGATCACTGATTTAGATAATCAGGGTGCTGGAAACCACCCACTGGTTAAGAGACCTCAAAGGGAGGGAGTTTAAGTTTAAGAATCAGTTTTGTTTTTCTTTTTTACCTGAAAAGGTGAGAAAGGATCTCAGACTAACACTAGCCAACAGATTAATGTGAAACAGGAAAAACTTGAGGTGGTACAGACTAACATAGTATCCAAAGTGCAGCTAACAACAGTGAAATCTTGGATTTCTCAAGGAGATGGAGAAAAAAATTTCTCATCTGAGCAGTGTAATGCAGTGAATACGTGCATAAAAATACAAAGAAACAAAGATGGAGAAGATCATCAGATGTGATAAAAGTAGCAGTACCAGCAGCACTTGTAGTTAAGGATAGAAAGTCATTTTTAGTAGATGCTGGATTTGAGTGAGTGCACTGGAGTCTGAGGAAGCCTGTGGAAATAGCCTACTTCTAGAGGTATTAATAATAACAGAACAAAACCGTCAGTTTCAGGCAGGTTCAACTGAGGACTTACTTAAATACAAGGTGAAATAAGAAGCTATTTAGAACTGAAATAGTGATGGCACATGACTGAGTTCACTAAATGTAGTTACTTTCGACAGCACTGGTGAAGAAAGCAGGGTTCAGTCTTATGCTATCACATCCTTTCTACACCTGCCTCTTGCTGTGTCATGTGACCAAAGAGTTTAATGGAGATTAGACCAGATAATTGCTAAACTTCCTTCTAGTTCTAACATCCTATGGAAGAACACTCTGCAAATGTTCATAGCAGCATTATTCATAAAAGTAAAAAAGTGGAAATAATGAATGGGACAAAAATAAAAGTGGAATAATGAATGGACAAATAAATGTGGTATATCCACTCAATGGAATATTCTTTGGCAATAAAAAGAAATGAAGGGCTTCCCTGGTGGCGCAGTGGTTGAGAGTCCGCCTGGCGATGCAGGAGACACGGGTTTGTGCCCCGATCCGGGAAGATCCCACATGCCGCGGAGCGGCTGGGCCCGTGAGCCATGGCCGCTGAGCCTGCGCGTCCGGAGCCTGTGCTCCGCAAGCGGAGAGGCCACAACAGTGAGAGGCCCAGTACCGAAAAAAAAAAAAAAAAAAAAAAAGGAATGAAGTACTGATATATGCTACAATATGGATGAACCTTGAATACATTATAATAAGTGAAAAAAGCCTGACAAAAAAAGACCACATATTGTATGATTCCATTCATGTAAAATGTTCATAACAGGCGAATCTATATAGACAGAAAGTTGATTAGTAGTTGCTTCAGCTTAGGGGTTGGGGAGAAATGGGGATGACTGCTAATGGGTACCAGGTTTGTTTCTAAGATGATAAAAAGTGATTGTGATTATTACACAACTCTGTGACTATAGTAAAAAAACTACTGAAATATACTTTTAAATGGGTAAATTGCATGGTATGTGAATTATATCTCAATAAAGTTTTAATTTTTTTTCAAAAGAACATTATGAAAGAATTTTTAAGAAGAGAAAAGAGCTTGGATCCTGGCACAGACATAGGACTGTTCTGTTTTGACAGAGATTCTAAAAGGAGAAAAAGGCCAGGAGTAAGTAGGGATGAGGGGCTAATTAGGGAGGTTAGGGCAGACAGCCAGTAGCCTGAGGAGAATGGGCATTTGGTGGTAGGGGAGGATGCTGGCGAGATGTCCTGAAATGGAAAAGGAGGGTATCTTAAGGCAGACTCTCTGCCTCAAGCCTTGTCTTTTGCCAGATTTGCACCTGGGCATGTCTTTCTAAATGGACCCCGCTTGGCCCTCTGCCCCCATATTCATATCCAGGCAGCTAAAGACACAACTTTTCTCTCAGTTCTTTTAAACTCTTGTTAAAATGTCTTCATCTTCCCTAGCTTCTGCCTCTTTTGACATAAAGTCCTTCTCCTCTTTTCATTGGGTGCATACCGGGTACTTTCTCTCTCCTAGGTTTTGACTTTTATATTTCATTTATTCTTCCCTTGGGTCTTTTGTGACCTTATCATAAAGGTTTATTACATATAAATGTGAAGATTCACTAATACACTTAGGATGAGGGAAACCAATGTAGCAATTGCTGATAAGATGAAACACTGTATACAATAAAAATAAGAACAAAGCTATCTGACATTTATTTTCAATAATTTACACAATAAAGAAATTGAGAGCCACCTTAAATTTTTTTTTTCTGTATTCTCATTTATTCTCTAACCAGTAAGGACACAGTTTTATGTCTTATCCAGGGTTTAGCCAAAGTATCATCTAACTTTTTACACAACTAAAACTAATGCTAGATTTCACATTCATTCATTAATCTAATCATTCATTCACTCATTTAACAAATATTTATTGAGCATCTACTATGGACTAGGCATCTTGCTAGATGCTAGAAATATAATGATGAAAAAAGGGGCAGAGTTCTCCTGGCTCTTGACACATACAATCCAGCATGAGAGACAGATGTTAAGCAAATAATCACACAACTTCCATAAATAATGATATAATTTAAATTATGATGTTTTATAAAGGATAAATATAAGGTAATGTTATATATTGGGTTGGTCAAAAAGTGCCTTCAGTTTTTTTTTTTAATTAACTAATTTATTTTTATTTTTGGCTGTCTTGGGTCTTCATTGCTGCTCGCGGGCTTTCTCTAGTTGCGGCGAGTGGGGGCTACCCTTTGTTGCGGTGTGCGGGCTTCTCACTGTGGTGGCTTCTCTTGTTGTGGAGCACGGGCTGTAAGCTCACGGGCCTCAGCAGCTGTGGCACACGGGCTTCAGCAGTTGTGGCTCGCGGGCTCTAGAGCGCAGGCTCAGTAGTTACAGCGCAAGGGTTTAGTTGCTCCACGGCACGCGGGATCTTCCCAGACCAGGGCTCGAACCCATGTCTCCTGCATTGGCAGGCGGATTCCTAACCACTGTGCCACCAGGGAAGCCCAGTGCCTTCGGTTTTTAAGTAAAAATAAAAGACACATTTTTCATTTTCACCAAGAACTTTACTGAACAATGTATTCACCCTTTTGTTCCACTACCTTCTGCCATTTTCCAGGCAACTTCATAATTCCATCTTCCCAAAACTTTTTATCTTTTTCAGCAAAGAACTGTTCCAGGTGCCTTTTGCAGTCTTCCAGGGAATTGAAATGTTTTCCATTAAGAGAATTTTGTAAAGACTGAAATAAATGGAAATCCAAAGGTGCCGTATCCGGTGAATATGGCAGATGAATCAGAACTTCCCAGCCAAGCTGTAATCGTTTTTGCCTGGTCATCAAAGAAACATGCGGTCTTGTGTTATCCTGATGGAAGATTACACATTTTCTGTTGACTAAGTCTGGACACTTTTCGTCGAGTGCTGCTTTCAGTTGGTCTGACCAGGAGCAGTACTTGTTGGAATTAATCATTTGGTTTTCTGGAAGGAGCTCATAATAGAGGACTCCCTTCCAATCCAACCATATATACAACATCACCTTCTTTGGATGAAGACTGGCCTTTGGTGTGGTTGATGGTGCTTCATTTCGCTTGCCCCGCAATGTCTCCTGTTCCACATTATTGTACAGTATCCACTTTTCATCACCCGTCAAAATTTGTTTTAAAAACAGAACGTTTTCGTTACATTTAAGTAGAGAATGGCATGTGGAAATATGGTCAAGAAGGTTTTTGTTCTCTTAACTTATGTGCAACGCAAACTTCAAAGTGATTAACATAACCAAGCTGGTGTAAATGATTTTCAGTGCTTGATTTGGACATTTTGAGTATGTCAGCTATCTCCTGCATGGTATAATGTTGATTGTTCTCAGTTAATGACTCAGTTTGAGCACTATCAACTTCAACTGATCTACCTGACCATGGAGCTCTGTCCAGCAAGAAATCTCCAGCACAAAACTTCCCAAACCACTTTTGACACGTTCGATCAATCACACACCTTCTCCATACACTGCACAAATCTTTGTGTTTCAGGTGCATTTTTACCTTTCTTGAAATAAAAAAGCATAATATGCTGAAAATGTTGTTTTCCTCCATCTTCAATATTAAAATGGCTACACAAAAATTCATGAATTTTGATGTTTTTTTAAAAAAATGTACGTTGATATGACAGCTGTTGTAATAAAATCTAACAAAATTGTTTCAAATGAAGTTCGAAGAACTAAAGCACTACTAGAGCCATCTTATGGGAAAAAATGAACGAACCTTTTGGCCAAACCCAATATAATAGGGCTCCTTCTTTCTTGATTTTCTTCCTGCACTTATTTGATAAAGAAGCCCATGAAAATATGGGAGGGGATTTTCAAGTTACTGAATATTTTAAAAGATATTAAAATTTAAATCTTTCAAGTAAGTGCTTTAATTAACTCAAGTAGAGCTGTCTTTAGTTTAGTGAATAGATCACTCACTTGTAAAGCAACATTAAAAAATTTTAATAACTTTTAATTTAAGTATCACCTACGTAGGGAAAAGTGTGGAGATCATATGTATACAACTCAATGATTTTTTACAGACTGAACACACCTGTGTAACCAGACCCTAAATCAAGAAACAGAACATTATTAGAACCTCAGAAGTTCCATACATGCCTACTTTTCTTCACCAAATTCAGTTTACAAGAGGACTAGTAGCTTTGAGCACTTGTTATGTGCTAGGCTCAATGCAAAGTCTTTTATAGACCCCATATTATGTGAAGAGCAGTTTTTTTCTCTCTTTTGTTTTAAATTATTCCCTGGGAATCTAATTGACACCCATCATTTAATTAGCAAATTCATCCTTTTCAGATAGCCAGAACAGTATCCTTCAGCCCAGCACAGACAGGACTCTGCAGACAGGACTCTGCAGTTCTGCTTTCCTGGAGACTTTCCACAAGTGCAGGAAATTTCCATGATGGCAGTGGCCTTGGAGCCCATGAATAGAAGCAGGGAAGTAGCAGTCTCTCTGGATGGCTGTGTGCCAGGCCCTTAAGCAATCGGGTGCCAGGATTTCTTAATTTGCTGTTCCATATCTCTTCCTTCCCCAAGGAGAAGAGTCAGCCTGCATGCCTCTCTCCAATCCCCTCACCATAAAGTCCTCCTTAAGGATAACTAAGATTGATTTGCTAACATTCTCTGAATAGTGAAGGTCACTGTAAGGTGAGCATCTCTTAGCCAACTGTAATCACTCAAAGCTCTGAAGAAATTTATATCTAGTATTTGGGACACCATCTCTTTGAATTCTAGGGGCTTGTGGAAGGGGATTGCAGTGGGGTTTTAAGGAGTCTGGCTGGAAAAGAAAAACAAAGGAATCCAAAGGACTCTGGGAGAAATAGAGACAGAAAAAGTTACCTACTGCCCAAAGGAGGTTTGGACCTCTAGGAACAATACTAAGAAAGTTTACAAGCAGCTTTTTTTTTTTTTTTTTTTTTTTTGCTTAGAGACCAATCTAGATGAGAAAGCAGGAACAGGAACCAATATTGTTATCAATTATCCTAGGAGCTATAGGGGACAAAATGTATTGGTGAGGTTATACCTACCAGAAACTGTGCTGGTGAGACCCGGCTTATTTAGATGATAAGGTGGCTGCATACTTATTATTATGGTACATGCTAGGTTGGGAGGAGTAGTGTGATCTCTGGAGATTAATAAAGTACCATGGGCAGGACATGCCTTGGGCACTGGTGAAAGGGAAAGCCATCTCTATGGTTTCTCCAAGACATAATAAACATCTCCTTATTATAAAAACAAATATGTGAACAAACAATAAGAAAACTACTTCTAACTGATCCTGACAAGTTCCAAAGTCCCCTAATAATTTGCCTCTTTGTGCGAGGCATTGAAATCCCCAGAAACAATGTGGGTGTCTTGTAGCTGGTGAGATCTCAGAATTTCTGACTAGGCCTTCTATAAAACCTAGGCTTCTCCTAGGCCCTTGGTGCTTTTTGATTATGTGCTGATTTTCCACCATTGTTCTTTCTGGCGATGTGAAAGGCTGTGTCATATCTCTCCCACCTCCGCCCCAACCTCAATCTCATGTTTTTTCCATTGTGGGGAGACAACTTTGCTTTTCCTTTGCTGAGAATCTTGAGGTCACCATGCAAGGTCTTCCTTACTTTCTCTCACTTCTCTCCTCTGCCCCTCAGCACAGTCTTTTCACACGGCCTTTGTTGATTTTTCTCCTGTTTCAAAGGACAAAACTCCTTCTTGCATCCCAAAGCCATTCTCTGTGCTTCTTCTCTGGGACTGTATTCCTCAGTAATTTCATTTCTCTCATACTTTTGTTTTAAACTTTTATTATAACATTTTCCAAACATATACAAAAGTAGAGAGAATAGAATGATTCCCTCATATACCCTTCACCCACATTCAAAAAATTATCAACATTTTTGCCCACTTACTTTATCACTTTTTCCCTTCTCTCTTTGCATCGTATCTTGAAGCAAATTCCATCATTGTCTCAGAATGTCTTTTTACAATTGGTTTGTTTAAGTTAGGATTCAAACAGGGCTTACATATATTTGAGTGCTGTGTCACTTCATTTTTATCTAATCCAAACATTTCCCCAGCCCCCTTCTATTTTCTGCCATGTTATTGACTAGTGAGGAAAGCAGATCAGTTCTACAAAATGTGCCACAATCTGAATTTTTCTGATTGCTTCTTGGTGTTATTTAACTAGGTGCTCAATCGCCTGTATCTTCTATAGCCTGGAAATTAGACTTAAAGGCTGATTAGTTTCAGGGTCTCCCCTACCCTCTTACTTCTCTTGTTTTATGATCTCTGTCATGCTCAAATAGCTCATGACTATTCATTATAAAGTGTTTGCTTTTCTCTCTGTGCCCAGACGGCCTCTGTCCCATCATTGCTCCATATATAGAGCAAACAGTCTGCATCAATTTTCTCTCCTATTCACATACATTTCCCCCCTAACGCTTTTATACGGCCTCTGCCCCTATCAACTACAGAAATAATTCTTTCAGAGATCACTGAACATTCTTTAACACAAAACCCAATGACTTCTTGTTAGTATTATAATTAATGATTATCATCATCACTAGTTGCCAACTCCCATTTGTAGCCTTGTAACAACCTATAAAATGCTTTTTGTCACTACTCTTTTTTTTTTAGTCCTCCTCCTTTACGACCTCATTCCTCTTTCCTGACTTTTTTATTTTCACTGTTTAATACTATTTATTTCTTTTTATATAACGCTAAGGGCATTTTTTTCTGTTTTCCTTTACTTATTGCATTTTCTCCTCCCACCAACAAACATCCGTGATTGTTTTTCAAAGTATTGTCTTTTTCCGTTATTGGTTTCAGGAACCTCAGGGCTTCATTGCTTACCTTCACGTGATGGCTCTGCATCTCTATCTGTAGCTCTGACCAAATCCAATGAGCTCCAAGCCCACATCTCCTTTTTCCTAATGGGCAATTTTTCCTGTAAATGGTTCACCAACACTTGGAACTCAGTTGATTTCAGTCATGTCATTTTCCCCTCAAATGAACTGCTTCTTCTAATTTCTCATCTTTCATAATGATATTGCTGTAAGTACTTCTGCTTGGAAGTCATTTTTACTTCTTCCTTTTTTTTTTTTTTTGCTGCCATTTCTAATCTATTGACAGCCTAGCTCAGCCTGATCTGCAATATCTGTCCCAATCATTTCTTATTTTCCATCTTTTCAGTGCCCATTTTCTCCATTTAGTCTTCTCTACCTACTTAAGACATTGTTAATCTCATGTCCTGCACATTCTATTGAAAATTGAGCCACCACTACACTTCATATCCTTTTCCATGCTTAATTTTTCTCCATAGCATGTAACAAATTTGTTTTACTATGTATTTTGTATATGTTTTTTAAAATTGTCTGTCTCCCTTGACAGGAATATAGGCAAGGTAGGATTTTTGTTTAGGACAGAGACGAGGTACTCCACAAATATTTATCAAAAAGACAATGTAGAGCCTGAATCATATAATCGGATTCAATTTAAACAATCTTTATTATGTAAACTTATGATAATGCTAAACTGATTTTCTGAATCGTAAGCTCCTTGAAGATAGAATTCATATCTCATACGTTTTTGGTATTCCACCCGACCTTCTCCTCCCTCATCCCCATTTGAATACACCTATATCTCTATGCTTTTTGGTGGTTGGCTTGGCAAATGTGACATAGGTGGTCTTCCAGACCACCTATGGTCTGTAGAGAGAGAACCAGGAGTGAAAGCAGGAGCCACAAGAAGGAAAAAGGGATAATGATGGAAGTCTTATCAGCAGGAATGAACTAGAGAAGGGTCTTGAAGACTAGTGTGTGTGTTGGGAGATGGTGCAATACAGAATCTACAGAATGGCAATTGTATTTTGAAAATGGAGTTTCCATCTGAATAGGTCCACAGATCTTGGTATTTTCTAGCTTATTAGTCTCATATAATTAACATTAGTCAAATTGCAGAATAAGTCTTTGGGCTGCGCCAGTAAAGTTGTTTGCAAATTAATCTAAAAAGAAAAGAGTGATTAGAAGCTTCTGTTGATTTCTCTCGTATCACTTTCATCCTGATTAAAAGACTTCTTGTAACATCTCTTATGTCATGAGTTTGCTGATTACAAATTCTTTTAACTTTTTTTTTATATACCCAAAAAGCTTTTATTTCATCATGATTTTTTGAGAGATATTTTTGCTAGGTATAGGATTCTAGGTTGACAGTTTTTTTTTCAGTACTTTAAAGATATTGCTCCATTGTCTTGTTGCTTTCATTGTTTCCATTAGGAAATCTTCTGTCATCCTTATCTTCTTTTTTCTCTATGTGTAATATGTCTCTTTTCTCTGACTCCTTTTAAGATTGACTGGTATTATGGTTGTTACAGGATGGTAGGTTAAATCCTTTTACTTTATCTAAGAGAGATATTGTCCTAAAGCAGCTTTTTGCAAATTTTTCTATTTGGAGATTATGTTTTAGAATTAAGTATTTTTGCCCAAAAGATCAAGGATAATGACACTTATATTGATTTATTTTGATTTGGTGATATGACATTTAGTTAAGAATATGTATTTAATAAATGAATTTAATTCAATAGGCATTCTTACTTTTTATAATGCATTGTGATATATGTAATACAAAGAGAAATAAATCCTTATCTCTATCCTTGAGGATATCTTGGAGTTAATATATGCACAAAAATAACAATGCAAGGAAAAAGTATTAAGTGTCACAAAGCCATGGCATATACTTTTGTGGGAAACATATGATTGAATCTTCTTATAATAGGAGGACTTTGCTTCTAATTGGGAGAATGCAGGAGACTTTGTGGTTTTGAGGTAATCTTATATGATAGGTTATTTGAAAATGAAGTGGTTTGTGAGTACATGAGGAGGGTGATTCTAGAACTGATAGAAAACGTTGATCAAGTGCCACACAACAAGAAATACAGGGTATGTTAAAAGGCACACAGGTCAGTTTTGACTGGATCCTAGGGTGTATGTAGGAAAGTAAATCAGGCTTGCTTGCAAGGAAGGTTAGTACCAATTCATGAAGGATTTTGAATGCCTAGTTAAAGGTATTTTCCCTTTTATTTATTAAGTATGGGGCATCTTTGAAAGCTTCTGGGCAAGAGAGTGAAAAGATTAGAGAAATGCTGTGGAATTCTTGAAAAGTAGTGAGAGTGGATGGGAAGGACAAATATGGAAACAAATTAAGAGGCAATTGTTTAAGAAGTCATGAACTTGAACTAATGTAGTGACCATGGGGAAAAAAGTGGGGATTGAACTTATTTTCAAGTGATGTTTCTTGGATAATATCCACAGTGTATGGAAACAGAATAAAAGGGTGAAAGAATTTGAATTCTCAAATCTTCATAATAATAGCTAATATTTGTTGTTTACCATGCAATAGTTTGAGTGCTGTACATATCAGTCTGCATTCTCTGTATCTCCACTTGGATATCTAATAGTCATCTCACAGTTAACATGTATATAACTCAGCTCCTGAGATTTCTTCCCAAATCTGCCTCTCTATGTCTTTTCCATTTCAGATAATGGGAAGTTGTTTTATCTAGTTCTCAAACCAAGATTCATCCTTGACTCCTCATTTTTTGCTCATACCTCACTTCTAATTTGTCAGCAAATTTGTTGATTCCATTTTCAAAATATATCCAGAATTCCACCACTTCTCACTACCACCACTGTCATCACATCTCACTAGGGTTGTTTCAGTAGCCCCCTAACTGGTCTCCTTGCTTCTGTCTTTGCTTCCCTTAAGTCTATTCTCAATACAGCAGAGTGATTTACTTAAAGCATAAATTAATTATTTTAAACCTGTGCTCAAAAACTGTCCAATAAGAACTAGAGTCCATAGAGTGTCCTATGGTGCTCTCCATCATCTGCTCCCTGCCCACTGCATTACTGCACAGGTATTTTCTTTTCTTCTCTGTTTCCCTCAATCCATTCTAGCCACACTGGGGTTCCTTGTTCCTCTAGTTTGCCATCTCAGGGCTTTTGCACTTGTGGTTTCTTCTGCCTGGAACAATTTTCCTCCAGTATCTGCAAGGTTCACATTCTTATCTTTTGGAGCCTTTGCTGAAAGTCACATTATGAGTAAGGCCACCATACTTAAAATTACAACCTATCCCTCTTGACTTCACATTCTGTTTCCCCCATTAAACTGCTCTGCTTCTCCACCCTCACACCCTTCAGTTAACTTATTACATTGGGCCCCCAGTGGGAACATGCCCGACAAAGGGGAAGGAGGCAGGCCTGGAAAAACAGGTGGAGAGACTCTACATATTTCCCTCTGTATTTATGGAGTCACGAAAACAGAAGTTTCCCACACCTGTGCCTCATCTTTAGCCTGCCTGCTTCCTTATGTTACCATCTTGGAGTGAATAAGATGGGAGGACAATGAAAAATTTCAACACAGAAGAACATTTGGAGGAGGAATCTGAATCACAGGCTCTTGTAAGGTGTGATCTTCAAAACTTCTTTGAACCCTGGATACCCCTCCCACTCTACCTAGAAACCATTTCTACATTCACACCTCTGATAAGACATATTTCCTCCGTGCCTTTGCAGCTTTTACTCAGCTCTTTGAAAAGCAGCAGTAAAAATCTCTTAAGTGTCAAAGAAAATTGGTCGTGACCTCCCAGCCTGTGGGAGCAATGCTGCTGAAAACAGTCAAATGGTGTGGCACACTGCCTACAAATAAACACACACAGGGTAGCTTTCCTGGTCACTGCTGTGCTGCTTGCAGCTGAGGCTAAGGGGAAATTATAGACTGTCCATCTCAGCGCCAGGTCCAGAGGAGGCTGATGAATTCACCTTGGCCATGACTGTCTTGATGACTGTGCACAGATGTCTCTGGTCGGGGGGCTACCAAACATGCCCACACAGAAGAACCTCTTTGGTGAGTTCCCTGGTGGTCCAGTGGTTAGGACTTGGCACTTTCACTGCTGTGGGCCTGAGTTCAATCCGTGGTGGGGGAACTAAGATCCCACAAGTCTCTCAGTGCAGTAAGAAAAAAAAAAAAAAGAAGAATCTCTTTGGAGTCTTGTTAAGCATACTGATTTCTGAATGTTCTGAATCTGAACCTTGGGAGGTGGTGGGTCTAGAAACCTGTATTTGTCCCAAGCTCCTCAGGTAGTTTTCTACAGCTCACTGATGACTGCTCCACAGACTAATGTATGGGATTCAGTGCTCTTCTCACATTTCTTTAAAGGTTACTTATATGTACTTTTTTTCCCTTTTATTGGAGTATAATTGCTTTACAATGTTGTGTTAGTTTCTGCTATACAATGAAGTTAATCAGCTATATGTATACCTATATCCCCTCTCTCTTGGACCTCCCTCCCCTGCAACTCACCCATCTAGGTCGTCACAGAGCACCGAGCTGAGATTCCTGTGCTTTATAACATGTTCCTGCTAGCTATTTTATGCAGGGTAGTGTGTACATCTCAATCCTAACCTCCCAATTCATCCCACCCTCCCCTTCCCCCACTGTGTCCACATGTCCGTTCTCTATGTCTATGTCTCTATTCCTGCCCTGCAAATAGGTTCATCTGTACCATTTTTCTAGAGTCCACATATATGCATTAATATACGCTATTTGTTTTTCTCTTTCTGACTTATTTCATTCTGTATGACAGACTCTAGGTCCATCCACATCTCTACAAATGACCCAATTTCTTTCCTTTTTATGGCTGAGTAATTGGCCGAGAGGCACATGAAAAATGTTCAACATCACTAATTATTAGAGAAATGCAAATCAAAACTACAATGAGGTATCATTTCACACCTGTCAGAATGACCATAATAAAAAATCTACAAACAATAAATGCTGGAGCAGGTGTGGAGAAAGGGAACCCTCTTGCACTGTTGGTGGAAATGTAAATTGATACAGCCACTGTGGAGAACATTATGGAAGTTCCTTAAAAACTAAAAATGGAACTACCCTATGACCCAGCAATTCCACTACTCGGCATATACCCTGAGAAAACCATAATTCAAAAAGAGTCATGTACCAAAATGTTCATTGCAGCTCTATTTACAATAGCCCAGAGATGGAAACAACCTAAGTGTCCATCATCGGATGAATGGATAAAGAAGATGTGGCACATATATACAATGGAATATTACTCAGCCATAAAAAGAGACGAAATTGAGCTATTTGTAATGAGGTGGATAGACCTAGAGTCTGTCATACAGAGTGAAGTAAGTCAGAAAGAGAGAGACAAATACCGTATGCTAACACATATATATGGAATTTAAAAAAAAAAATGTCATGAAAAACCTAGGGGTGAAACAGGAATAAAGACACAGACTTACTAGAGAATGGACTTGAGGCTATGGGGAGGGGGAAGGGTAAACGGTGACAAAGCGATAAAGAGGCATGGACATATATACACTACCAAACGTAAGGTAGATAGCTAGTGGGAAGCAGCCGCATAGCACAGGGAGATCAGCTCGGTGCTTTGTGACCGCCTGGAGGGGTGGGATAGGGAAGGTGGGAGGGAGGGAGACGCAAGCGGGAAGAGATATGGGAATATATGTATATATATAACTGATTCATTTTGTTGTGAAGCTGAAACTAACATACCATTGTAAAGCAATTATACTCCAATAAAGATGTTAAAAAAATAAAAAAATAAAAAAAAAAAAGGACACATGGACCCCAATGTTCATTGCAGCACTTATATGTACTTTTGACATTTGGTTTTGTGTGAACTAATTCTTAACCACAGATAACCTTGTCCTGCATGAGTTGGAGGTGGTGTTTTCTCCTAGTTCCTGAAAACCTGTCTTGTGTGGAAGATCCATCCCTCGGGCATACTCTGTGTACTTACCCAGCGAGTGCCCACAGTCATCACTGTCTGCCTGACATGACCCCCAGACATGGGCACTTCCATTTTCTCTCTATAACAGTGGGATAGGGGTACGTGGTGCTTGGGGTGTGACAGCTCTGAGAGGCATTCAATTAAGAGGGAAGTTTAAATCTGGCAGTGTATGGAACAAGACCGTGACTTGTGTTAGGATTTAATAAGGGAAAGTACAAAGTGTAGTTTGAAAGGTTATTTTGGTAAGTGGCCCGGAAAGAGGGTGACACACTTTAGAGTCATGCTCCAGTAATAACAGATGTTTATCAGTTGCATTCTTAACGGTTGGGGCAAGCTTGGATACCTTCAGGGTTTGGGTGGAAAACTGCTGTGTGGAATCTTCATGTCCGAGGCTTGGGTCCCATTCATTAGGGAATGAATGGGTCCTTTCTCTGACTCCCTTTCCCCACGTGGCATTCATCATTTGTTCTGAATAGAGGTTGAACAAATACTATCTGCCAGGTGAGACACCCCAGTAGGGAGTCAGACAATACAGACTTTAGGTCTGATCTCACTGTCAAGTCTCCTTGGTGTTATCCTCTCTAATCTTTCCGGGAAGAATTAATACCTCCCTTAGCATCTCATACTATTGTTGTACGGTCTTCTACAGATTGACTCTTGTTATAGTGGGTTGCGTATGTGTCTGCTTCTCCTACAGACTGTGAATTTCTTGAGGACAGGACTCATGTTTCATGTACCAACTTGTTAATTAATTCTATGTGTTATTTGGTGTCTGCTATAGTCAAACACTATACTTTGTGGCCTTTGGATTTGAAACAGTAAAACCATAGAACAGGCAAAGGGTCAAGGGAGCAACAACAACAGTAAACATTAGCTAACACTTATTAAAATTATTTCCCCTTTAAAGGATTTTCATTCAAGTTTAAAGCAAGTTTAATTCATTTGACCATCACTCTAATCCTATGAGGTAGTTACTATTATTAGGTTATTTTACAGATGAGCAACTGAGACACAGAGACATTAAGAGAGCAGCCAGAGGCCCAGAAAGACACAGGAAGCTGTCAGGTAAGGCATTCCTGCCTGGCCATTAAGTGGAGCCTGGTCTTCAGTAGAGTTGAGAGAAGAGACGTATTTTTAGAAATCAATTGGTGAGGACACTTAAACTAGGAAATTATAGCAATTATGGAAGCAGAGACCAAGAATTTAATTTTCTATAAATTGTAATGTAATACTAAGAAGTTCAACCACCTTCGGTGGTATTTTCATAAAGTCCTTAGTTAAAATACCCTTCAGATAGAATTATAAATAACTTTCTGAATCTGTTGAGCTCTAACTGAGAACTATAGTCAAAGTTTTATCCAGAGTGGGCAGATCAAGAAGACGACCTACTTGGAGAATGCAGTTTCAAAAGATGTGTTCTGTATTCTACTCAAGGTTCGGGGCTGAGAAAGGTGACAGAGGGAATACAGAAGAGAAATTTCTGTGAGGGATGGGGTTTTTGTCTTGTTTTGTTCATGTTATATCATTTGTTCTTAAACAGTGCTTGGCACATGGTATGTGGTTTAACCACGATTTGTGAATGAATGATTGAGTGACCGGGGAGAGATATAGATAGAGCATGGTGGAAATATGCATAACAGGTGCTCAATAATTATATGTGAGGTTGAATGGAAAAGACAGTTTACAGAGAGGCCTCACTAAGGCAGGAAATCAAGTAAAAATAAAAACAACAACAACAAAAACCCTAAACAAATTAACACAGAGGTTAACACACAAATTAACACAGAGTCAAGAAAGCCAGACTTTCTTGACTTCATGGGTACTAGTATGTAATAACCTGTGAAATATTTTAAATTCTGCTTCTAGCATAGAATATCTTTTCAGATGTCCCCTCTCCATGCCCCTCACGTCATCCATGATATCGTGATTCAAATGGAAAAAGCCTAAGGTTTTTGTTCTCATCAAGTTTCATCAAGGAGAGCTGGGTGATAAAGAGAAGAAAGAAGACTCAGTCCTTAGAGAACTTGGAACAGGCTGCTGAAGGAGAGGAGAGGTGGAAGCCTTCCCAGAAATCTTGGGCTCTCTTTGGCAGGACCTCATTTGAGAAAACTTTTTTAAATTATTATTTACAGGGTCATGTCTCTTCACGCCACCACTACATTTTCTGCTGTTTGGGTCCAGTTTTGCTACTTGACTTAACTTGCCTGTGACGGGTGTACATTTGTCCTGCTGGCATTTTCTGTACATGTGGGAAGGTATGTCTGCACATAGAACAAGACCTTTCCAGTCTCTTTTGGTGCCTGGCATGGGGAACCCCATCTCTTTAGAATGACTTCCCTGGGGATAAAATTTATACCTCTAAAAAGCTCTACCAGGGTGCCATCTCAACTTTAAAGTTCTTACCAACCTACTCAGATAGAATTAATGACACTATTGCTATTTGTTTCTTGTATCGAGTTCCATTTATTGTTACATCAATGGAGGAATGAATGAATGAATCCAGAACTCTCATCTTATTCTTTGTAACTCCACAGCTCTGCCCAGCACCTGACCCAATAACCACAAAATCACGGCGTATCATGGAGGATCAACAAATGTGCGACTGTACTGAACTTCACCTTCCATTTTTTTCCTTTTTTCCTTGATATGATGATTATAAGAAATTAGAATCAGTGGGAACTTCAGAGATCATCTGCTCCTTTATACCAATCAATTTAGAAATCCTCTCTAGAGTGGGTTTTATTGCCAACTTGAACATCTCCAGTGGTGGGACAGTCACTAGTCCATAATACAGTGTGATCCATTTTGAACCACTCCAATTGTTAGAAAAGTGTTTTTATATTGAGCTGAAAATTGCTTCCCTATAACTTTTACCTATTGGTCCTATTTCTCTCCTCCCCCCCCCCCCCCACTGGGGACTATCTAAAATAAGACTGAACTCCTCGTATATGGCCATTCTCAAGTGTTTGAAAACAACTGTCATGTTCCATTTAATATTCTCTGTTCCCAACTTGGGCCATTATATGCTAAATCAGACTTCAACACTCTCTCATATCATATGGTCCCTAGGCCATTTCTCTTCCTAGTCCTTCTCATTTGACATCCAGTTAGTCAATGTGGTTTCCACAACCTAATACCCAGGACAGGTGCAATGGTACCAAAAAGTTCCAAGTTATCGTTATGATCCTTGTTAACCTTTTTGAGCCTTCTGAAAGCCGGGGCTGTGCTGGGGCTGAGCATTCAGAGTTGGCAGGGTCTGTCCTCAACAAACACCTGAAGGAAAAGATAGACTTCTCACTGAAATTCTGCTCCACACCCTGTTTGTTTAGTTCCTGTTGCTATGGCAGAGGCAGGGTGCTCATCTCTTGTTGGCCTTTCTTAACTGAGGTGATCTGAAATGAATGAGATTGCCTGGAGCGGATGAGGGAAGGAGTGGTCAGTGGTGATATTTGGGCCTTAACAACCGCTGGCAGGGATGAGGAGGCTGTGTATGAGGGCATGTGGTGGGTATCAAAGCCAGGGGATCCCTGGATGACGGGAGAGATTGGCACAGCATTGGGTTGATTTCTGAGACTTACTGAGAGCCCACTGAGGTGGGGGTTCTTCACTTTGGGAAAAGCAACTTCAGTTGTACGGACCCTCGGCTGCAGTCTGGGTGTTCACCTGCAAAGTGGGGGAGGCACACAAACAGTGTGGAGTAGCTGCCAGGTGTTAAGCACTGAGAAGTAAGTGGGAGAAGACTGGGCCTTCACTCTCCTTCCCCTCCCCTCAGTATCTACAGTAGATTTACAGACATGCAAAGGGTTCGTGCCAGACAAGAACTGACTGGATCAAGCAGTGCTTTCAGAAAAGTCTTTCTTCCTTCTCAAACTCCAGGTGCGACCTCACTGCCAAACACCTGGGGAAACCCAGAGGAGGGCAACATTTGCTATTCCTCTGGGGTTCCTATTATCAGATACCAGATTGTTGCCCTGAATTTATGATCAGGAATCTTCTGTAGCTGGCAATACATTTCCAAGACTCAGAAGTCATTCTCAGCTTAAAGACATGCACACTGAGAATTCTTAAAAAACAAAATGGTGTGACAGAAGCAAGATATAAACATAAAAAAAAAAAAGTAGATGAAAGGAAGCCGACTGTGCCGAATGGAGGTCATCTGATTAATACAGAACACAAAGGAGTCATGAGTTTCAATGATTGGGTCTGGCCCTGTGCCCAGAGAAGAGCAGATCAGGGGTTGGAGGGCACAAAGGGATAAAGACAGTGGGAAAAGGCTGAATTGGGACTCTGACAGAAGCTGTGGTGACAGATATTTTGTCATTCTTATTAGGTGTCGCATTTGAGGGCAAAGGCCCATGAGACAGGGCTTGTGTGGGACTCCAAGCAAGCTTGTGTCTGCAGGGAGAGGTATGGTGTTGGGCACGGCGGGGTTGTGATACTGGAGGAGGAGCAGGAGACAGGAGGCTCTGGCTCTGGTTTCTTCTTGGGTACTTGAGAGATGATGCATGGATAAGCTGGCCGTAACACAAAGCTCCTCACAGGTAGGTCCCATGTGGCATGAAGGGCCACGGCGAAATATGAGTGACTACCTCCACTGTTCATCTGCCAGTGTGAGTCCTGTGGGAGCAGCCAGATGAATGATCAAAGCTGGCAGCAGACTCTGTTGGTAAAGGACACACTCAGAGCAGTACAGGATCCTGCCTAAAGACCTTAGCCCCTGTATCTACCTCTTCTTCTTCTCTGATTCTGAGCGAATCATTCTTTGTCTTTCTCAAACATGTCACCATGAGCAAACATCCATTTGTTTGTGAACTGTGTCCCCAACTTAAGTCCTATAACCCTCACAAGACCTATAATTCTCTCACCTCAGTACAATCACTCTGATCCTACTTCAAGTCAAGTAGGATCAATTGATGTGGATGCCAGTTCCCCCTAGTCTCAGTTTTCCTTCTTTTCCTGCCAATGATTTTTCTTGGACCATAAACTAGTGCCAAATGACCATTCCTTTTTCTTACTCACTGCATCCTTGCCCAGGAAAGTTACACTCAGCCCTGGTTACTGCAGTTGAGAAGAGTAGAAAAATAACTAAACTGTCTTTCGTGAAAACCATTTGGTCTGGGGGACCTTCAAGATGGCAGAGGAGTAAGACGTGGAGATCATCTTCCTCCCCCAAAATACATCAAAAACACATCTACATATGGAACAACTCCTACAGAACACTTACTGAACACTGGCAGAAGACCTCAGGCTTCCCAAAAGGCAAGAAAATACCCACATACCTGGGTAGGGTAAAAGAAAAAAGAGGAAAACAGAGACAAAAGAATAGGGACGGGACCTGCACCTCTGGGAGGGAGCTGTGAATGAGGAAAAGTTTCCACACACTAGGAAGCCCCTTCACTGGCGGAGATGGGGTGTGGCGGGGGGGGGGGGAAGCTTCAGAGCCATGGAGGAGAGCGCAGCAACAGGGGTGCAGAGGGCAAAGTGGAGAGATTCCCAGACAGAGGATTGATGTCAACTAGCACTCACCAGGCTTGTCTGCTCACCAGACGGGGCAGGTTGGGGCTGGGAGCTGAGGGTTGGGCTTCGGAAGTCAAATCCCAGAGAGAGGACTGGGGCTGGCTGCGTGAACACAGCCTGAAAGGGGCTAGTGTGCCACAGCTAGCCAGGAGGGAGTCCGGGAAAAAGTCTGGACCTACCTAAGAGTCAAGAGACCACTGTTTCAGGGTGCACAAGGAGAGGGGATTCAGATCACCACCTAAATGAACTTCAGAGATGGGCGCGAGCTGCGGCTATCAGCTCAGACCCCAGAGATGGGCATGAAATGCTAGGGCTGCTGCTGCAGCCACCAAGAATCCTGGGTGCAAGCACAGGTCATTATCCACCCCCCCCCAGACGCCCCCCCACCCCGGGAGCCTGTACAGCCTGCCACTGCCAGGGTCCCATAATCTAGGGACAACTTCCCTGGGAGAACACATGGCGCACCCCAGGCTGTTGCAACATCACACTGGCCTCTGCCACTGCAGGCTCGCCCTGCATTCCAATGATAACTACCATACCTCTCCCTCTCCAAAGGCCTGATTCAGCAAGAGCCCCCTAATCGGC
The DNA here is from genome assembly GCF_964270905.1 of Leucopleurus acutus. Taxonomy (NCBI): domain Eukaryota; kingdom Metazoa; phylum Chordata; class Mammalia; order Artiodactyla; family Delphinidae; genus Leucopleurus; species Leucopleurus acutus. Next base: position 67,923,706 of record NC_139143.1, read on the forward strand.
CACTGCTTTAACCCCCTCGTGTCTAGGCAGGGAACAGATGCCTTAGGGTGACCTACATGCAGAGGTGGGGCCAAAACCATAGATGAACCCCAGGAGCTGTGCGAACAAAGAAGAGAAAGGGAAATTTCTCTGTGCAGCCTCAGGAGTGGTGGATTAAATCCCCACAATCAACTTGATGAAACTTGCATCTGTGGAATATCTGAATAGGCAACGAATCATCCCAAAATTGTGGCGGTGGACTTTGGGAGCAACGGTAGACTTGGGGTTCGCTGTCTGCGACTGACTTGTTTCTGATTTTTATGTTTATGATTTTTGTTTTTTTGATTTGATTTATGTTATGATTTTTATGTTTATCTTAGTTTAGTGTTTAGAGCTTGTTATCATTGGTGGATTTGTTTATTGGTTTGGTTGCCTCTTCTTTTTTTATTATTAATTTTTAAATTTTTTTATTTTCATAATTTCTTTTATTTTTTTAATTTATTATTATTTTTCCTTCATTTTCTTCTCCCTTTTCTTCTGAGCCATGTGGCTGATAGGGTCTTGGTGCTCCAGCCTCATGTCAGGCCTGAGCATCTGAGGTGGCAGAGCCAAGTTCAGGACATTAGACCACCAGAGACCTCCTGGCCCCATGTAGTATCAATCAGCAAGAGCTCTCCCAGAGATTTCCATCTAAATGCTATGACCCAGCTCCACCCAAAGGCCAGCAAACTCCAGTGCTGGATGCCCCACGCCAAACAATTAGCAAGACAGGAATGCAACACCACCCAATAGCAGAGAGGCTGCCTAAAATCACGCTAAGGTCACAGCCACCCCAAAACACACCACCAGACGTGGACCTGCCCACCAGCAAGACAAGATCCAGCGCAACCCAGCAAAAACACAGGCACCAGTCCCCTCCACCAGGAAGCCTACACAAGCTGCTGAACCAACCTCTCCCACTGGGGACAGACACCAAAAACAATGGGAACTACGAACTTGCAGCCTGTGAAAAGGAGACCCCAAACACAGTAAGGTAAACACAATGAGAAGACAGAGAAATATGCAGCAGACGAAAGATCAAGGTAAAAACCCACCAGACCAAACAAATGAAGAGAAAATAGGCAGTCTACCCAAAAAAGAATTCAGAGTAATGATAGTAAAGATGATCCAAAATCTTGGAAATAGACAAAATACAAGAAACGTTTAACAAGGACCTAGAAGAACTGAAGGGTAAACAAATGATGAACAATGCAATAAATAAAATTAAAAATTCTCTAGAAGGAATCAATAACAGAATAACTGAGGCAGAAGAACGGATAAGAAACCTGGATGATAAAATAGTGGAAATAACTACCTCAGAGGAGAATAAAGAAACAAGAATGAAAAGAATTGTGGACAGTCTCAGAGACCTCTGGGACGACATTAAATGCACCAACATTCGAATTATAGGGGTCCCAGAAGAGGAAGAAAATAAGAAAGGGTCTGAGAAAATATTTGAAGAGATTATAGTTAAAAACTTCCCTAACATGGGAAAGGAAATAGTCAAGTCCAGGAAGCACAGAGAGTCCCATACAGGATAAATCCAAGGAGAAACATGCCAAGACACATATTAATCAAACTATCAAAAATTAAATACAAAGAAAAAATATTAAAAGCAGCAAGGGAAAAGCAACAAGTAACATACAAGGGAATCCCCATAAGGTTAACAGCTGATCTTTCAGCAGAAACTCTGCAAGCCAGAAGGGAGTGGCAGGACATATTTAAAGTGATGAAGGGGAAAATCCTACAAGCAAGATTACTCTACCCAGCAAGGATCTCACTCAGATTCGATGGAGAAATTAAAACCTTTAGAGACAAGCAAAAGTTAAGAGAATTCAGCACCACCAAACCAGCTTTACAACAAATGCTAAAGGCACTTCTCTAGGCAGGAAACACAAGAAAAGGAAAAGACCTACAAAAATAAACCCAAAACAATTAAGAAAATGGTAATAGGAACATACATATTGATAATTACCTTAAATGTAAATGGATTAAATTCTCCAACCAAAAGGCACAGACTGGCTGAATGGATACAAAAACAAGACCCATATATACGCTGTCTACAAGAGACCCACTTCAAACCTAGACCATACAGACTGAAAATGAGGGGACGGAAAAAGATATTCCATGTAAATGGAAATCAAAAGAAAGCTGGAGTAGCAATTCTCATATCAGAAAATATAGACTTTAAAATAACGTTACAAGGTACAAAGAAGGACACTACATAATGATCAAGGGATCAATCCAAGAAGAAGATATAACAATTGTAAATATTTATGCACCCAACATAGGAGAACCTCAATATATAAGGCAAAGGCTAACAGCCATAAAAGAGGAAATCAACAACAACACATTAATACGGGATTTTAGCACCCCACTTTCACCAATGGACAGATCATCCAAAATGAAAATAAATAAGGAAACACAAGCTTTAAATGACACATTAAACAAGATGGACTTAACTGCCATTTATAGGACATTCCATCCAAAAATAACAGAATACACTTTCTTCTCAAGTGCTCATGGAACATTCTCCAGGATAGACCATATTGTGGGTCAAAAATCAAGCCTTGGTAAATTTAAGAATATTGAAATTGTATCAAGTATCTTTTCTGACCACAGCACTATGAGACTAGGTATCAATTACAGGAAAAAAAAACTGTAAAAAACACAAACACATGGACGATAAACAATACGCTACTAAATAACAAAGAGATCACTGAAGAAATCAAAGAGGAAATCAAAAAATACCTAGAAACAAATGACATTGAAAACATGGCACCCAAAACCTATGGGATGCAGCAAAAGCTGTTCTAAGAGGGAAGTTTATAGCAATACAATCTTACCTCAAGAAACAAGAAAAATCTCAAATAAACACCTAAACTTACACTTAAAGTAATTAGAGAAAGAAGAAGAACAACAACAGAAAAAACCCAAAGTTAGCAGAAGGAAAGAAATCATACAGATCAGAGCAGAAATAAATGAAAAAGAAATGAAGGAAACAACAGCAAAGATCAATAAAACTAAAAGCTGGTTCTTTGAGAAGATAAACAAAATTGATAAACCATTAACCAAACCATTAGCCAAACTCAAATCAACAGAATTAGAAATGAAAAAGGAGAAGTAACAACTGACACTGCAGAAATACAAAGGATCATGAGACATTACTACAAGCAACTATATGCCAATAAAATGGACAACCTGGAAGAAATGGACAAATTCTTAGAAATGCACAACCTTCTGAGACTGAAGCAGGAAGAAATAGAAAATATAAACAGACCAAACACATGCACTGAAACTGAAACTGTGATTAAAAATCTTCCAACAAACAAAAGCCCAGGACCAGATGGCTTCAAAGGCGAATTCTGTCAAACCTTTAGAGAAGAGCTAACACCTATCCTTCCTAAACTCTTCCAAAATACAGCAGAGGGAGGAACACTCCCAAACTCATTCTATGAGGCCACCATCACCGTGATACCAAAACCAGACAAAGATGTCACAGAAAAACTACAGGTCAATATCACTGATGAACATAGATAAAAAATCCTCAACAAAATACTAGCAAACAGAATCCAACAGCATATTAAAAGGATCATACACCACGATCAAGTGGGTTTTATCCCAGGAATGCAAGGGTTTTTCAATATATGCAAATCAATCAATGTGATATACCATATTAACAAACTGAAGGAGAAAAACATGATCGTCTCAACAGATGCAGAAAATTCTTTTGACAAAATTCACCTTATTCATTATTTATGATAAAACCTCCAGAAAGCAGGCAGAGAGGGAACTTTCCTCAACATAATAAAGGCCATATATGACGAACCCACAGCCAACATCATTCTCAATGGTGAAAAACTGAAAGCATTTCCTCTAAGATCAGGAATAAGACAAGGTTGCCCACTCTCACCACTATTATTCAACATGGTCTTGGAAGTTTTAGCCACAGCAATCAGAGAAGAAAAAAAATAAATAAAAGGAATACAAATTGGATAAAAAGAAGTAAAACTGTCACTGCTTGCAAATGACACGATACTATACACAGAATCCTAAAGATGATACTAGAAAACTACTACAGCTAATCAATAAATTTGGTAGAGTAGCAGGATTCAAAATCAATGCACAGAAATCTCTTGCATTCCTATACAGGAATGATGAAAAATCTGAAAGAGAAATTAAGGAAACACTCCCATTTACCAATGCAACAAAAAGAATAAAATACCTAGGAATAAATCTACCTAAGGAGACAAAAGACCTGTATGCACAAAAGTAGAAGACACTGATGAAAGAAATTAAAGAAGATACAAACAAATGGAGAGATATACCATGTTTTTGGATTGGAAGAATCAGCACTGTGAAAATGACTATACTACCCAAAGCAATCTACAGATTCAATCCAATCCCTATCAAACTACCAATGGTATTTTTCACAGAACTAGAACAAAACATTTCACAATTTGTATGGAAACACAAAAGACCCCGAATAGCCAAAGCAATCTTGAGAAAGAAAAATGGAGCTAGAGGAATCAGGCTCCCTGACTTCAGACTACACTACAAAGCTACAGTAGTCAAGACAGCATGGTACTGGCACAAAAACAGAAATATAGATCAATGGAACAGGATAGAAAGCCCAGAGATAAACCCACTCACATATGGTCACCTTATCTTTGATAAATGAGGCATGAATATAGAATGGAGAAAAGACAGCCTCTTCACTAAGTGGTGCTGGGAAAAACCGGACAGCTACATGTAAAAGAATGAAATTAGAACTCTTCCTAACACCATACACAACAATAAACTCAAAATGGATTAAAGACCTAAATGTTAAGGGCAGACACTATACAACTTTTAGAGGAAAACATAGGCAGAACACTCTATGATATAAATCACCCGAAGATCCTTTTTGACTCACCTCATAGAGAAATGGAAATAAATATAAAAATAAACAAATAGGACCTAAAGAAACTTAAAAGCTTTTACACAGCATAGGAAACCATAAATAAGATGAAAAGACAACCCTCAGAATGGGAGCAAATACTTGCAAATCAATCAACTGACAAAGGATTAATCTCCAAAATATACAAGCAGCTCATGCAGCTCAATATCAAAAGACAAACCACCCAATCCAACAATGGGCAGAAGACCTAAATAGACACTTCTCCAAAGAAGATATACAGACTGCCAACAAACACATGAGTGGATGCTCAACATCACTAATATTAGAGAAATGCAAATCAAAACTACAATGAGGTATCAACTCACACTCATCAGAATGGCCATCATCAAAAAATCTACAAACAATAAATGCTGGAGAGGGTTTGGAGAAAAGGGAACCCTCTTGCACTGTTGGTGGGAATGTAAACTGATACAGCCACTATGGAGAACAGTACGGAGGTTCCTTAAAAAACTAAAAATAGAACTACCATATGACCCAGCAATCCCACTACTGGGCATATACCCTGAGAAAACCATCATTCAAAAAGAGTCATGTACCACAATGTTCACTGCAGCTCTATTTACAATAGCCAGGACATGGAAGCAACCTAAGTGTCCATCGACAGATGAATGGCTAAAGATGTGGCACATATATACAATAGAATATTACTCAGCCATAAAAAGAAATGAAATTGAGTTATCTGTAGTGAGGTGGATGGACATAGAGTCTGTCATACAGAGTGAAGTGAGTCAGAAAGTGAAAAGAAATACTGTATGCTAACACATATATATGGAATCTTAAAAAAAATGTTTCTGATGAACCTAGGGGCAGGACAGGAATAAAGATGCAGATATAGAGAATGGACTTGAGGACACGGGGAAGGGGAAGGGTAAGCTGGGATTAAATGAGAGAGTAGCATTGATACATATACACTACCAATTATAAAACAGATAGCTAGTGGGAAGCAGCTGCATGGCACAGGGAGATCAGCTCAGTGCTTTGTGACCACCTAGAGGGGTGGAAAAGGGAGGTTGGGAGGGAGATACAAGAGGGAGGGGATATGGGGATACATGTATACATATAGCTGATTCACTTTGTTATACAGCAGAAACTAATACAACATTGTAAAGCAATTATGCTCCAACAGAGATGTTAAAGGAAAAAAAAAAACCTCTTTATCCTCCTGAGCAGAGATATGCCCCTTCTCAAACATGATGACTGTTACTGAATGTTCTGACATTTACTTAAATTCTTATGGTTTTCGTGGGGATGGTGTTACGTCCATTCCTGTTTCTTCAAACAACACTGCATAGAAGTGTGTGTGCAGTATGTCTATACATGGGCTATGAAATCACAGGGGAGAAAGTAGAGACACAGAGAAACAGCTAGCTGCCATCCTAGTACACCTGTTTCTCTTTATAAAACTGCCAAGTATATAATATGAGAACAGCAGAGATAGTATTATAAATTTAAGAAATAGAACCATCCTTCAACTTATTCTAGAATTTTTAAATGTTGACACTCTACCATATCAACTTCTGGGCTTTTTATTTTTTTTTTTAAATAAAGCAACAAAATTATATACACATACAAAAGCCATACCTTTCACATCCCCCTCAGTTCTTGTTCTCCCCTTCCTAGAGACAACATCACCTTGAATGTGCTGGTATCCCTCATGCATTGCTTTATGATGTATATGTGTTCAAAAAAATACATTGATAAAAGGAATCAACACAGCAGAATGGAGAAATAAAACATGATGTAACTTGCAAAAAAAACCCACAAACATTTGATCTCAATCTCCTTGTGTCTGTGGACCATTTTACCAAGGTAATGCCCCCCTCCCCCTCCCCCTCCATGAGATCTTGAATTGCATAAGAGTTTAGTATATAAAAAGGAAGGTACTGAAAATCAGAGAAGTAGGAACTGGGTCTTGTTGTCCATTGAATTCCCAATGCAAAGCACTGGGCCTGGTACAGAGTAGGCATGCAAAAACTATTTGTAGTACAATTAGGGACGAATGAACAATTACTCAACAAATAATCATTTGATAATTTTTCATTGGCATATAGTTGATTTACAATGTGTTAGTTTCAGGTATACAGCAAAGTGATTCATATATATATATATATATATATATACACACACACATGGCTATTTGAAATTTGAAAAGAAAATCCATTCAGAGAGCCATCATCTCATAGTATACAATAACAGAAATTCCAGGTTGATTAATATTTTAAAGTCAAAAAAAAATTAAATCTTAAAAAAACTAGAAGAAAACATAGAACGTTGTTTATTTGATATAAAGAAGGATTTTCTAAGTTTAAGGCAGCGGATGGAATTACACAGGAAAAGATTGATTTGACTAATTAAAAAATTAAAAGCTTCTGTATTAAAAAAGGTGAAAGGTAAATTTGAAATAGTATTTGGAAAAATACTGTTGAGGTTTCAGGGGACTCACAATTAATATTCCTTTCTTTCCCTTTCAAGTTTGGAACCAGTTTAGTAGTAGACACAGCAATTAGACTGAGATCAAAATATCACATTATTGGTGATAAAAAAATCGATTAGAGTCTACAGTTTAGATTTGAGGCTGTACCAGATTTCCTAATACTTTACCCAATAAATAAAGTTGCTTGCCTTGTCACAGGCAGAACAGGATGGCTGCAGAACTCCCCAAGGGCAAAGCTTCTCTCGGTCAGTTTACTTCATGGCAGAGAGTAGGTAGATCAGAGAAAGAGAGATAGAGAGACAGACAGACAGATGCGTTGAAAATACTCTGTTCCTTCTCTAACTCCTTATGAGTCAGATGAGTCAAGGGATGGAAAGAAGCCATGAGTGTTACTCCAGGGCAAGAATTTTTAAGTGTTTGGTGCCGTGGACCACATTCACAGTCTGGTGAAGGCTATGGACTCCCTTTTCAGAATAATATTTTAAATTCATTTAATAAAATACATAGAATTATAAAGGAAGCCAACTGTACTGAAATGAAATTATACAAATATTTAACAATTTTTGTGGTTAAGTAAAATACACCCCTCTTAATTACCCCATTACATATCATGACCTAACAGCAGACCTAAAAACTACTATAATTTTGGTGTGATAAATCATAATTTGATATATGCAATGTGATATAAAAATACCTATGATTTCTATTGGTGGCAAAGTCACAGGTACTGCTAACATTAGTTAAAGGAATCCTAATTTCAAGTAAGGGTTCATAAAAATAAAGATGTATTTTTTCCCATTCAAGTTCAAAAACAACACTCCCCCACCCTCTACTACTTCTATCGCCAAACCTGATAGACTTCAGGTGAAGAATCCTTTCTCTAAGGAAGTGCCTTCGTCATAACATGAGGTCAGGAACTTCAAAGTTCTCCCAAATATTAAACATATAAATGCCTCATACAAATTAACAGGAAAAGCCCCAAAAGACGGACAGGCCATGGGCATGATGAATAGATAGACGATGATAAAAAAAAATTGAAGAAAAATTCAACTTCAAAACAGAGAAGCAAAAATTAAATTTTTTTGGCATATTAAACTAGTCAGGTAAAAACATGCACCCACACAAACACTTACAAATTCTGCCGAATGGCACTGATATGACTATTCTCACTGCTGTTTGAATTGAAAATTGGTACCGTTATTTTGGAAAACAGATCTTAAATTATTCACAATTTTTTTTTTTTTTTTTTTTTTGCGGTACGCGGGCCTCTCACTGTTGTGGCCTCTCCTGTTGCGGAGCACAGGCTCCGGATGCGCAGGCTCAGCGGCCATGGCTCACGGGCCCAGTCGCTCCGCGGCATGTGGGATCCTCCCAGACCGGGGCACGAACCCGTGTCCTCTGCATCGGCAGGCGGACTCTCAACTACTGCGCCACCAAGGAAGCCCCAATTATTCACATTTTTGAATCAATAACTTATTAAATCAACTTGAATTATTGTCTTTTAATGGCTAAACTCTTAAGGTTTTTCTCATAATACTGACTACCCAAATCTTAAAGGACTCACTGGGTCATGTACACCAACTGCTCCCGCCATCACTAATATTTCCCCAGTCCCAAAACCATATATGTAATAAACCCCACCACATTCCATTATATATGCTTAAACCTCAAAGGGGCTGGTTACGTATGCTGAACTCTCCTCTGAATCTGCTGAACTCTCAGAATATTCCTGGAGGAATGGCGAACTGCCCAGGAGAGCACGTATTTGGGTCCAATGGTTAATTTTATGTGTCAGCTTGACTGGGCTAAGGGATGCCCAGATAGTGGGTAAAAAATCACTATTTCTGGGTGCATCTGTAAGGGTGTCTCTGGAAGAGATTAGCATTTGAATTAGTAATCAGTAGACTGAGTAAAGAAGATTATCCTCATCAGAGCAGGTGGGCATCATCCAACACATTGAGGGCCTGAATAGGAAGAAAAGGCAGAGAAAGGGTGAATTCACTGTCTCTGCTTGAGCTGAGACATGCATCTTCTCCTGCCCTCAGACATCGATATTCCTAATTCTCAGGCTTTCAGACTCAGATTGGGACTTGCTCCATTCTCAGGTCTTTGGAATCAGATGGAATTATACCACTTTTCTTGGTTCTACAGCTTGCAGAGAGCAGATCACAGGACTTCTCAGCCTCCATAAACATGTGAGCCAATTTCTTTAATATATCTCCATATATATAATATATATTATATATCATATATGGTATATGGAGATTTATTAAAGGAATTATATATTAAATATACTAATTATTAATCAATATTGCTTGATATATTATGTTAATTAAATTATATATTAAATATATTATATACGTATATATACACACAGCTCCTACTGGCTCTGTTTCCCTGGAGAACCTGACTCATTGGGCACGGACATTTGGGCACAATATTTAGTGGCCTATATTCAATTTTTGCTCAGATGGTTTTCTTTGTTCATATTTTTACTATTATCTTTGCTTGCCCTTTGGCCTTTCTACCATTAAGTCTTTTGCTTGATCTTGACATCACTGTCCCATCTATTTAATAAGTATTTCTTTTTTTTTTTTTTTTTTTTTTTTTGCGGTATGCGGGCCTCTCACTGTTGTGGCCTCTCCCGTTGCGGAGCACAGGCTCCGGATGCGCAGGCTCAGTGGCCATGGCTCACGGGCCCAGCTGCTCCGCGGCATGTGGGATCTTCCCAGACCGGGGCACGAACCCGTGTCCCCTGCATCGGCAGGCGGAGTCTCAACCACTGCGCCACCAGGGAAGCCCTATTTAATAAGTATTTCTTGACAGCTTATTATGTGCCAAGAATTGTACTAGGTATTAGTGATTCAATGGTGAATAAAATAGACTTACTGCTGTCCTCACAGAGTTTACAATCGATTGCTGGGTCAGCAAACTACAGTCCATGGGCCAAATTCAGCCTGTCATTTTTTGTACATTTTAAAATGTAATAAAAATCAAAAGAAGAATAAAGTTTTACTGAAACACACCACACTAATTTGTGCATTATTTATGGCTGCTTTTACACCGCAGCAGCAGAGTTGAGTAGTTGCAACAGATATCGTACGGCACAAACCTGAAATATTTACTATCTATCCCCTTACCGGAGAAGTTGGCAGATTCCTGATAGTGGGATAGATAGAAAAGAAACACATAATCAAATTATAAATAATCACAGATTGTGGCAAGTGATATGAAGGGGAAAATGAGGCCAAGATTGAGAATGTCAGGAGCACCTGTGTGGATGGGGTGGTCAGAGAATGCTTTCAGGTGCAAGTGACAGTGAAGCTGAGATGGGAAGGGTGAGAAGAGTCCATCTATGCTAAGAGCAGGGGCAGTTCTGTTCCAGGCAGTGGAGAGGGGCTGGGTGATGGCAAAAGGACTGATATGGGAAAGATGTCAGCCTGTTTGAGGAGGTGAGACGCCTTCCTGTCTGGAGAATAGTAAGAGGGGAGCCTGACACATAAGTACATGGGAAATCAGTGAAGAATTTTAAGCAAGGGAATGACATGGTTTGATTTGCATGTACCAAAGATCACTTCAGCTGCTCTGTGGAGAATGGATTGCAAGAGAAAAAGAAAAGAGAAGGAGAGAGTATTTAGAAAAGGAATGCTCTAGCCTTTCCTATAAGGCCCCCTCTCACACCTTTCTCCCATGAACATGTACTACGGTCAACTCCATAAACCAATCAAGGTGAGATGCTTCAGGATTCTGTAATGTTTTGCAATTCTTTTTTTGAAAGTCGGTTATCGAGGTTTAGATGTGTAGAATAGCAACTGCTAAGAATTTCTGAAGAAGCGTGTGTTTTCTATCAGATTTTACTCTAATAAGAACTCATTGAGGAATATTTTCTTATGAAAAAATAAGAGTTTTCAAATATGATGCAGTTGAATATAAACACTGTTATTAGAAACCGTAACTAGTGGTAGTCACTTTAATCTTCTGGCAAGCTGTATAACACTTCTCTGGAGTAGATACCCATACTGGGAAGGAAGGTGAGGCCAACACTGATAGCTAAACATCTGTGCACAAGAAGTGAAAGTAATCTGTGGTTGATGCAATCAGGGAGATGGAAAGAGTTTGGAGAAGGCAAGATAGAGGCTGAGAAACATGGCTGTGGAGACCAATGGGGAATTTCTGGAGAAGGATTAGCCTGAGGACTTTTAAGAACTCTGATATCTATTGTTTAATTGTGTTACATTTTGCAGTGCTGCCATTTTAAAACCTTCCTTTTTTTTTTTTAAAGACTTCAGTGAATATCTTATACAAGTGCACAGACTTGGGTTGGTGGTTTTCTGGAAGTAAATGGGGTGCTATCTCACAAAATATGAGATAGTATAGAGAAGCAATCACGTGTGTGGGGTGGTCGGGTGATCTATAAAATAAAATAGTTAGGTGAAAGCAGAAATTCAGAGTCAGATGGACTAGGAGAAAATTTAAGAAATATAAGAATTCTAAGAAAGACCAGGTGAGAAAACAAGTTTCTCACCAAAAGTAATAGGGATTTTGGAGGCCATTTTATTTGACAGTTTAAGGACACTACGGCTGCAGCTTACATGCGGGTTACAAATCATGGCCTCTCATTAGTTCTATAATTTACATAAGGTCAGTAGTGTGTTCATTTCAGAGACTGCGAAGAGCAGCCAGAGAGCTTAAATAACATCCAAGGGCACTGACATTCCCAGGGATAGAACCCCTGTTGTTCCTGTGGCCACTGGGGCCCTTGATAAAGCCCGTGCTTCTGGCTACTTGGTATATGAAAGCCAAGGTCAAAGAAAATCCAAAAAGAACAAAAGTAAATGTTTATGGAAAAACACAATCCAGCATTTATAGGAAGTATTATTTGCTTCCTCGTGTCTCTTGTCCTTTCTGAATTCTGGGTTTCCCTAAAAGAAACAGTTCTATTTTTAGGAACACACACACACACACACACACACACACACACAAACTCATAAGGGCCAGATTTTGCTGAGCCTTTTTCAGGAAGCATTTTCCCACCAATCTGTTTCTGGGTTTCACACACCAGCTCAGAGAGTGTGAAACATGATGTTTCCATAGTCTCTTCCAGTCAACTCGGTATCCAATAAAAAGACACAATTAAAAGGATAGTTTTGTAATTTAAGAAAGATGAGGTAATTTAGCATTGAGGATCCCAGTAGGAATCTGCCTAAATCTGCACAACATGAAGAATAATGAGGACTTTAGTCAATTCAGTCTCATGAAGAGCTTCTTTGATATGCTTTTTACTTTCCTAATCTTAGGACTGACTGACAGTGTCCTGGAGACTAGAGTGGGCCTCTTGTTACCCAAGAACCTAAGCAAGTGACCTTAGCTATGAGGTATCTGGTGCAATGGTGTGGATGAACCTTCAGGATGTGAGTGGGACTCCAGGGTCTTCCCTGGAATGGCCAACAGGAGTTGAACTGCCTCACTTCCTCTCTACTATAAGTTCTACCAAAAAATTCTGGAAGACCCCCTCTCTCTTTCCCACATGTCTTGGATGAAATCCTGACCTAGACTCCTAGTAGAGATAGGAGCAGGCCAGATAAGAGGGCACAAAACCCTCCTTCCGCAGACCCATAGAAATGGGAGTCAACACATGGATGAGAAGTTGTCTTGGCTTTCCTGACACTGCTTCTCTCCATTTTTCCAGACTCAAAAGAATGTTCTTCTTCCTTCTCTCTCAGAATGCAAGAATGAATAAATAATTGTCTACGAAGCCTCTTGAGTTTCTTGAAGAAAAGTACTGTCTGAATAAAAAAGTAAATGTGCTAGACAGCTATCAGAGCTCAAAGCAAGAAAGTTGCAGACTGGGAAGAAACTTGCAAAATATAACTTAACATGTCAAAGTCAAAATCTTGTACAAATAGCTAAGTAGCATTTTTTTTTTTTGAGGTCAAGAGAATCTGCAGAGCCTGCCGTTCCCACTAAATAATAATAACCACCACCAATCCCTGTTTAGTGATTAATAGTTTGCAAAGCACTTTCAATACATGGCCCAATTTCTCATCAATGAGACATGCAAGTAAAACAGAAACATTGTGAGATAATATCTATTCTTACCACCAATTAAGATGAAGAGAACCTAAGACTCAGGAACGGTAAATTTTGCTCATTTCCTCAGTTGATAAGTGGTAGAATCAGCAACTGAATCCAGATCTTGTGGAGCCCAAATCCGTGCCATTTCCACTATATGGGACCACTTCTCCAGAGAGTTAAATATCCCTTTCCCCTCCAACTTCCTGTCTTGTTATGAAGAGTCCATTAAAATATGATTCCTGACTTCTTCAGTGAGGAATCAGCACTTTAGGTACCAGAACCAGCCTAGAGTGGCTCACCGGTGCAATAGAGAGCTACTTCTAAGGTGATTTAAGTCAGGTCCTTCAGATCCAAGATATTCCTTCCTCTCCAAGCTGTAAAGTTTAAATTCTAAGTCACCAAGTGAAATAAGTTCAAGTTCTAGATCACCAAGAAAAACTCTAGAAAGCCTTTCTTTTCCACAACTACCCCTCAGATATATCGTGTTTAGCTATGATTTATTGCCCCTTCTTGTGCTAGACATGAGCACTTTACGTAAGTCGCCTCAGCCACTCTTTCAGCATTTGTGTTTATGAGTGTTTTGGGCATATTTCTCATTGCTGCACATAAAGTAGTGAACAAAATGGTCAACCCTAACCCTACAAGGGGTGGGTGGGTGGCACAAACAATATGCAAAATAAACAAGTAAGTAATATGTCAGGGGGTTGATAAGCTCTGTGGATATAAATTAAGTAATCAAGAGGGACAGAAGTGTCAGGGTTGGGTGGTACAGGGGTGGCAGTGGGATATTGCTGTTGGGATGTAGCTGGGTCTCTGATTTAAACAGCTCTCCCAAGGACATGGGAAAGCAAACCACATGGTTATCTGGGGACAGAAGTTTCCAGGAAGAGAGAAGAGAGTGCGAATGTCCTTGGGAAAGAATGCTGGGTGCGTTTGAAAAACATGTAGTAGAACAGTGTGACTGGAGCGGGGGCGCAGGGGGGAGAAAGGTAGAATATAAGACAGGAAAGACGTTGGGTGAGAGGTCCAGACAGCTTGGAGGCCATTGTCTGAACAGAGATTTCAGATGAACCTTCACAACAAATACGTTTACTGACCGCCCCCCCCACCTTTTTATTTTTTTACTATTTTTTAAATCGAAGTATAGTTGATTTACAACGTTTCAGGTACATAGAAAAGAGATTCAGTTGTAATAAATATACATATAACTATTCTTTTTCAGATTCTTTTCCATTATAGGTTATTACAAGATATTGAATATAGTTCCCTGTGCTATACAGTAGGTTCTTGTTGTTTATCTGTTTTATGTACAGTAGTGTGTACCTGTTAATCCCAAATTCCCAATTTACCTCTCCCATCCCCTTTCCCTGATTTTAAAGTTAAAGACACTCAAAGAGAAATTTCATAGTTACTCAGCGCTACTGCAGGGTGGTCAGGAGTTTAAATCCAGAATTTCTGATTCCAAAGTTTTCATTCTGTTCTCCTTTTTCTCTATCCTGAGGGTCCTTTTGCTCCCATGTTCCTGAGTATAGACTTTAGGCAAATAGCTGTGTCCACAACACATAAATTTTGATGCACATTTCTAAAGTGTAAACATTAAGAAAACTTCATACAGGACATTTTAATGAGAGGCAAATTACATTCTAAATTGTTGCATATATTAAGTTGGGATTTATAATCTAGGTAATCTAATGCTTTGTTTGTAACAAGGGGAAGAAAGGCAGAAGAGAGGAAGCTGTGGCTGCAAGTCTCAGAAACGTTGAGCACAAGGGCATACTGAACAATCAGAGATCAAAGAGGCCAGTGGAAATGCAGCCAGCGTGAAACGCCAGGCCAATCCCCTGAGGATGAGACAGAGATGCTCTGCACCTGTTATCTAGGAAATCTTCTGAAATGCACACAGTGAAAATGCTGTCCCATGCTTTGGTTTGAGTCCCTTTGACAATGACTACAAACTCTAGAAAATGTCAAATCTCTCTTTCCCATGTTATTTCAAAATTCCAGTAAATATGGTTGGTCATTCACATCGTGCCACTAAAAGCAGTGCTCCTGTGATTATATTTTTTGATGAGCCCTAGGGTCCCTATGCAGACCCTCTGGAGCATATCTCATTTGGGGTCTGCTCATTCATGTCTTGACTTCCGAGCTGTGTGGGACCGTCCAGACCAGGTTCATCCTTCATGTCAGATACATGCATCCCTAGGTATGATCCCCTGTAGGTCCAGGCAAAGTCACCTGGTTTCATGTGGAAACAGATGGATAGTAAACCTTACTGACCCACACAGGCAGGTTGGGTGTTTAGAAGACTGGAGCTCACTCCCTTCAAAGGAGCAACTTGATAAAAATCCTACTGCAGCATCGGCTCTCAGCAATTACGATGCTCTGAGGAATTCCAAGGTAGCTCAGGAGTTCTATCAGAGCAGATGACTTACTGGAGGTTCTGTATGTCCTCATCCAGCTGTTTCCTGGCTTCCCGACAGCCATCATTCGCATGTGGAAACCAAGTAGAGTTCTGAGACCACATCCCTGGAGGAATCCCCTCACCAGCACAGATGGAGAAGGCAATGTAAGGCTGATGAAAACAGTTAAATGAGAGTTGGAGGAGGTCCAGGAGAAAGAAAGGTATCATTCTGGTAGGGAGGGCAGGGTGCTGCTAAGGAATTCATCCAGACAGATCCCGAGAGACAGCCATGAAGTCTCGCTTGTAAAAAGGCTGACTGGACCTGTGGCTTTCTCTGTGGTATAATTTCAGAAATGCCAGGAAAAAAACATCATGTTTTCAGAACACCTTCTTGCTCCTGATTGTTGCTGCCTACAATTCCTTTCACTTATAAGCAGAGGAGTGAGTATAATTTGAGGTCAAAACCCAAAAAATCTAGGAACAGCAACATCTCAGAGTAAACTCACCTTAGGGTGCAACTAACTGACCCTTCGAGAGGAGGTTGAATGAGGAGTAGTGGAATGAGGTGATATTCGTTTTCTATTGCTGGAAAACAAATTAGATCAAACTTAGTGGCTTAAGACAACACACATTTATTATCTCACAGTTCTGTAGATCAAAAGTCTGGGCAGCTTGGCTGGGCTCTGCTCAGGGTTTCACAAGGCCAAGATCAAGGTGTTGGCGGAGCTGCAATCCTTACTGGAGGCTCTGGGGGAGGACCTACTTCCAGGACCTCTCAGGTTGTTGGCAGAATCCAGTTTTTTTAGTTATAGGACCAAGGTCCCCGTTTCCTTGTTGATTAATAGGCCAACGTTCTCAGCTTCTAGAGGCCGCCTGCATTCCCTGGCTAATGGCTCCCTCTTCATCTTCAAAGTCACCAGTGCTGGCTGAGTCTTCATGTTCCACATCTGTCTCATCTCTCCTCTGCCCCATCTCTCCTGCATCTTCTTCCACTGCATCTCTCTGATTCCAACTGGAAAAATTCTTTGCTTTAAGACTCAAGTGATTAAATTGGGCCCATCAGAAATTCAGGATACTCTCCCTGTCTTAAAGCCTATTACCTTAACTATATCTGCAGTCTCTTTTGCCCTATAATTTAACATATTTATAGGAGCCAGGGATTAGAGTGTGGATATCTTTGGGAAGAGGGCCATTATTTGCTCTATCACAGAGGTGAAGGGGGACAGGTCAGGCTTTTTACACACATTATTTCTTTTAATCCTTACAATTACAATGAAGTACCAGAGGCTCAGAGATGTTAAGAAACTTAACCCAGGTAATATGGCTAAACCTTGGCAGTGTTAAAATCTGAATACAACTATGTCAACTCATAGACAAATAGACTGTTAGATACAGAAGGGGCCTCAGAAATTATCTAGACCGGAAATTGTTACCCTGGGTCTGTAGATTTGAAGTCCATGGGTCCATCAGGGAGTAAGAGAGCCAAGAGAAATTGAAAACAAGGAGGTATATATGTAAAAGCATGTTTTTGTTTTTGTTTGTTGTTTTGAAAGAAAGAGAGGGTTCATGGTTTTCATAAGGACCTCAGAGGACTCCTACACAAAAATGGATTAAGAAGCACCAATCCTCATGCTTCATTAATTGAGTTTATTTAAACATCGCCAACAACCCATTTTGTTGCAGCTGTGAAGAACAGACATCTAGACTCAGGAGATTTCTTCTGCAGATCTCCTTACATCCATCAGCATCATTCAATTTCTATCCTAACATTCACTGGCAACAATGCAATCCTACAGGGTTATTTTAAAGGTTGGTGTAAAGCTGAAAAGATATTAGCAGCTCACCTAGGGCTTCTCTATCACTGTTATTCATGAATATTCATAAACCCTGGAACACTGCAGATACTTTGATAGAGGAGGGAGGTATAAGAAAACGGAAAGCTGTGTGGTTGTGAAATTGTATAGAATCTCTTCTGAAGGTCAGTAATTTTAACCTTCCTCTCAACCAAGCCTTTTTAGCTAATTTTCTTTGCTGTTCCTTTGGTGTTCTGTGCCAGCCTTCTGCACTTCATTCATTGCTTACCTTTTCCTACTCTGGATTTTGACACCCTCAAGGTCATGCCTACACTGTGCCAGGAACTGCGCTTAAATCCATGAAACCAAAGAGACACGTTTTCCATAGAGCTTACAAACTAATGTTTCAAGAAACGTTTTTCTTTTAACCTGAATATTAAACAGTCAATATACAAATATTGGTTATATTATTTCTACTGATAATAAAGAGATTGATTTAAATTGCTGACTAGAGATTTCAGCCATGATATTGATTCAACGTAATGTTTTAACTAATTCAGCCAAAGAGCCAAAAGAATTATTAAAATAACATATTGACCACTGAAATAGAAACAGAGGGCCATTTTCTATATTTGTTCAATTATGGAAGCAGAGGGGAAAATATTAAAATGTTATGATCCTTATAAATGAATTTCAAGATAATATTACCTACTAAGAGAATAACAAAGTAGATTTTCTTAGATTTTTCTTTTAATTGAGGCAGAATAAAATGGAAAATAGACAATAGAAGAAAATAGTCTATGGTATATACAGGAAAGTAAGAAAAGTGACAGCAAATGAAAAGATACATTCAAATAAAATTATCAACCACTAGCTTTGCAGAGTGGAGACAAACAGAACTGTATGAGTTTAGACAAGTAACTTAAAAACTATGAGCTTCAGTTTTCTCATCTGTAGAGTCATGACAACAATAACTGTCTTTCTATATTTTTAAAGAGGAAATTTTAAAAATTAAATTATATTACGTATATTTATAAGTAATCACTATCTAAATAAGAATGCATATGCCATAGTAAAATACCTTGAAAACAGTAGAGTTTTAAAAGTGTTACTAGTGTTTGATTGTATTGTCTCTTTGTTTAAAACATCAGTGAAAAGAAAACTATGAAGGACCCAAGATGTATTATTGTTCTTAGAGGAAAAAACAAAGAACAAAAAAAACACTCAAGGCACCTGCAGTAAATGGTAGCACAGGAGGAACCAGACCATTTTTCAGTTTCATTGTGACTTTCTAATGGAGTCTTTGGCTTTGGGGATTTTAGCTAATCATTTGACTCATACTTGTGTCTACCACAATGATAAGGGTCTGGGTGTAAACATAGAAAACAAGTAATTAACTTAAGGAGGTTGCAGGGGAGCATGGCTGTGGTTTGTCCTCACTTGATGTGCCTACGCTTTTGTGTGAGGTTTAAAGAATGCTATTAGAGCAGGAAGGCTGATGGAACTCAAAGGACAGACCTGCAACATTGCCTGCAGAGAACCTCCTCTTGCTATTGTCGCAGAGCCTGACAAATGTGAGAGCCCCTACTTCACACGTACTTATGAAAAGCGGTGACTGTGGTCCTCATTACCACTGCCACTGCCTCAAGGAATAACTTCTCCACGGCATAACTCTGCAAAAGGCTGTCTTGTTCCTAACAATATACTGGAGTCCTACCACGGAGTTTAGCGTAGGATAGGTCTCGGTAAATATTTGTTGTATGAATATATGACCGAGCTTTTTTTTATTTTTTTGGTGGTACGCGGGCCTCTCACTGTTCCGGCCTCTCGCGTCGCGGGGCACAGGCTCCGGACGCGCAGGCTCAGCGGCCATGGCTCACGGGCCCAGCCGCTCCGCGGCATGTGGGATCTTCCCGGACCGGGGCACGAACCCGGATCCCCTGCATCGGCAGGCGGACTCTCAACCACTGTGCCACCAGGGAAGCCCATGACTGAGCTTTCATGCAACTATTTGGTTCAAATATATGGAAATAATGCCCAAACGTCTAGCTAAGCTGCAAAATGCTTTATTTGTCAATATGGTGACATGGCAGAGGAGCTTTGTTGGCTGCATAGAATGAAACATCTACCATTATGGACTTCTACCAACATATCTTGTTCCTCAATTAAACCCTTTTCTATGGCCACAGTTTTCCCAAATAAAGAGCCTTTAGATGAGAGGAAGGGAAGGAAAGAGAGATGAAAAGACAGGCTGGTACAACCGGATAAGTCATCACTACCACCATATAAATGATTTATACATCATGTATAAAAAGGAAGAGTTCAGCCCTTTTTTATTACAACTTTTTTTTTTTCCTGTCATATTTTAACCCTAGGAAGATCAGACAGATCTAGGTTCTGCAACTTGCCATTTTGAGCACTAGGGCAAGTGACTCCGGGCTTCAATTTCTTCCTATGTAAGACGAGAATATTCAAGGATGATGGGGAAGGGGAAGAAACCAAGGAAAGGCAAGTTTTGATTTGAAAGAAATTCTCTCTTTCACACACATAAACACACACAGAGCCTGTTTCTCGTTAGGACCTTTCGCACCCAGCATAGAGTTTAGTAGTGCTCAATAAATACTCCTTGAAGGTGCAAAAAAAAACATCCCCCTCTCCGTGATATTGTGTCATCACAGACCCTAATTTACACTAGAGAACACAGCAAACGGGGCAAGACCAAAGCCACTACCCAGTCATAAAGTTCAGAGCCCTCAAGAGGGGAAAGGAGTTTACCAGAGGTTGCTATGGGTGGGCCAGGGTGGAGAGGCCAGCCCACCCAGGTAAAGCTCATTCCAGGGTCTACTGGCTTCCCAAGAAGCCTGGCAGGGGGCACTTCTCAGCAAGCATGCAGCCTAACACCATCCTTTCCCGCTGAGACTAGAGTGCCTTGTGGGATGGGGATTGTAAGAAATGTTCAGAGCAAGCCTGGCAAACTGGCAGTCCACCAGTCAGATGTAATTTTTATTTTGTTTTGGTTTGATTTTGACTTTTTCATAGTGTTTTCCAAACGCGTGATTTCAAATGCTTTATTTTTGATGCAATGGCGCAGGTGTGCCCCAGGTGACGCTGCCCCACCTCTTCCTAGTCTTCTTCCTGGCAGTTTCTCTAATTCACATAACCCCCAAATTTTGGGTTTATAACCTCTGCTTGGAAGGAAGCCATAGGGAACGTTTAGCCTAATACTGTAGAGAAGATAATAAAAGTATTAATTATAGTAGCAAACATCTGGGTATGTGCTTACTCTGTGCCCGATTCTATCTTAAGGGTTTTATAGGCATGCATCATCTAACCTTTAGAGCAGGCTGAAGCCAACACTGTGGGGCTGTGTTCAGATCTCAGAACTTCAAAGAACTGCAAGGGAGATCAGCTGACGTGTTCTATTTCCACATTCACTGGAGTGACAACTGAGCTTGAGGCTGCTACAGAGGTGGGCTAAGGGCTGAGGTGGGGCAGTTGGGAGACAGGGCTTGGAATTGAAAGATTTCCAATGACCGGATAGCAGCATCAAACCCTTCTCTTACAGCTTCTTTCAGAAAACAAAAGATACCAGCTGAACTCTCGGGAGTGTTTTGAGAGGCAAGGCAAATGGCACATTTGAGAACTGAATTTGGCTCCATTTGTTCAAGGGAAGGTGGGTGGCTTCAGCTGCCTAGGAAACAGGCTTTGAATATGTGCTTCCTGGAATTCTTTATGCTTCTCTCCTGAAAGGGTTCCTAGTGTTCCTGATGAAGGATTCTTATTATTTGGCATTTGCAGGCAGCCTAGTTTTGGCAACATTCTGTTCAATTCTTTATGTTGGTGAGCTCTTACAAAGCCCCGTATCTCTTCAGAGCTAGGCCAGAATTCTCCCTTCTCCCTGCCTCTTTCTCCTTCCCTCTCTTTGCCTCACTCCCACCTGCCAAACTTGTGCATACTTTTATTTTATTTCCAATCTGAGAGCTGAAACTCTGGCACAGCTAGGTGAAGCTACACACAGAGCATCTGCTTCAGTGTTTCAGGCTGCTGCCTAGGAGAGTAAATAGCATATGCAAGGCAGGGGTGCTGTACTGGAAGTGAAACAAGCATCACCGTGAATGGTTGAACGTTGACCGTGACACAAAACCCATGAACAAAACCTCTAAGACCTTTCATTCGAAGAAGCAAAAATAAGCCTTGGCCTGTCCTTTCATGTCATCCAGATCTAAGGTGTAGAAAACAAAGGGAATGAGAGAAGAAGGTCTAGGAAGAACAGCTTCATTCTTCATTCATTCACTTGTATGTTCAGTAAATCTTCACTAAGCAAGTATTAGTTTCAGTATTGTTCACTTATGAGAATCTGAGTAATGGAGCGATACACTTCAGTTAAATGAGGTAACGTACTGAAGGACCCAGTAAAACACTGGGCACACAGTAGGCATTCTATACATATTAATGATAGCTAACATATTCTGGGCTTCCTACTTGCCAGGCACTATTCTAAGCATTTTATATGTAATAACATATTTAGTCATTGAAACAATCTTTTGGAATAAGTTATCCCAATATTACAGATAAAGTTAAATAACATGTCCAGCATCATTTACTTAACTCCTTTGTCTTACTTATATGTAGTGTACATCTCAGGAGCCCTGCCCTTCTCAGCAAAGATTAGCTGAGCACTTGACCAGACTAGGGAAGCAGAACTTCTTTAGGAAGTTTGGGACTATGTATCTTGTTGGGAAAGATGAGAAAGAGGAGATAGCTGTAATCCTAAGAGACTATTAGAGCCTAGGAGTCTCACCATAATCCTATTGGTTCAGCATGCTGGTAGAGGAAGGTAAGCCACAGTAAGGAGCAATAGGGGCAGAGACTAGGGATCCTGCCACTATTTCATCACACATACACATACATGCGTACACATGCATATGCACACAGAGTTTCTGCATTCAAGAGTCTTGAAATCTTTTGTGGATACAAATCACATATACCTGAAAAGACTTACAGGATAATACAAAACAACAACTAGATTTACCATGCTAAATACTATAGGAATATAAAATTAAGTGTTCCTTTCCTCAAGAATTTTGTGATCTTGTTGGTTATATCTGTACATGATTCGTAATTTTTGGAATTCAGACCAGTTGATGTCTACCCATGTGAGCTATTCACTGCAGCCTGAGTGCTCTGCTCAATGACATTCCAGGCAAGGCTTAGACACAGCTATATTTGTCACATGGTCTGTCAAAGAAACACAGTGGATGGTACAGTAATAAGCTAATAGGCAACATATTGCAGTGGGATCATGTGTTATAACTGATACTTTCATTGCATATTTTATGTTGGACTTGTTTGACTTTTATCTTCATGATAAAAAGTTCCTACTATTGTTAGATATTGCTAGCAAAACACTATTACTCCTCTTTAAAGCATTTGGATCCATGTAATTGAAGCAGAGCCTAAGACTGCAAGGGATGCTGTTAAAAACAAAATTATACTGAGGCTGATATAAAAATACAAATACCATGGATAACCCCTGAATTAAAACTTTTGTGTTCGGGCTTCCCTGGTGGCGCAGTGGTTGGGAGTCCGCCTGCCGATGCAGGGGACACGGGTTCGTGCCACAGTCTGGGAAGATCCCACATGCCGCGGAGCAGGTGGGCCCGTGAGCCATGGCCGCTGAGCCTGCGCGTCCGGAACCTGTGCTCCGCAACGGGAGAGGCCACAACAGTGAGAGGCCCGCGTACGGCAAAAAAAAAAAAATGTTCATCATTAGTTTTTGTGTTGAACTTTTGTGTTCATCATCATGAACGCTCCATTGTTCTATTTAGTTGACAATTTGCATTCAGCTTTATACAAAGAAATGCATATAGGGAGGGTTCAAAATAAAGGAATATTCTTTTGAAATCTTTTGTGCAACAAATGACCATCTTCTGATCTATCCTTTGTACAAACCTTTCATATATAGTGAATTTCATTTGAAACAATTTCATACCATAAAAGCAATTGAAAACCCCTGACGTAGAGTATCAACTCTGTGGGAAAAATGAGAGAGAAGACTTGAAAGGCAGAGTGAAGTCTTATAAATCATAGAATGATATTAGCAGCTATGACTGTAGAGCCAGATAAAGGTAGGAAATAGATGCAGAACACAATCAGATACTTAACTATCTATGCAAAATATGGTCCTTCCAGAGAGGAGGAATGTGTAAAGAATTCTATGGAGTCAAGTGGCCGATTTATTAATTGAACCAGTTGGGTAGCAAATCAACCTGCACGAGCATATGGAATTTTTTCCCACATCAATCAGTCAACAAAGCTAAAATAGATTATTAAAGAATTAAATTAAAAACATCATTAGAAATTTGAGAGTGTATTTGTGGAAACAACCCCATTTAAGGCAAATGGCCAGGATCTCCAACTGGCAAAGCATATTATGAATAGGTCTCAGCTTTCAAAGAAGTATGACTCTGGATATAGGCAGTTTTAGAATTCACACCCCAGCCAGAATCATCGGTTGGTAATCAGCCTCTTTTAGTTGAGCATTATAATTGTCTCCTGTGAATTCTAGTTCACTTAGGTGGTATTCCTGTTTCTTTTGTGAGTTGCCTTTTCACTCTGAGAAAAATTATACAATATGTATAGATGAGATGCTATTTTCTATCCATCGAGAGTGGCAAAAGTTCATAAGCTTGACAAATTATATTAGTGAAGTTGGGAAACAGGCATTTTCGTACATTGCTGATGAAAATGTGAAATGTTACAAACTCTATAGGCATTGTAAATGTTAGTGTTTACCCTTTGATCCTAGGGCCTACCTTGAAGATATACTTCTAACAATAAAAAAACATATCTGCAAAAGGTTATTTATTGCAGCATTGTTTATACTGCAAA
Source organism: Leucopleurus acutus (assembly GCF_964270905.1). Lineage (NCBI taxonomy): Eukaryota > Metazoa > Chordata > Mammalia > Artiodactyla > Delphinidae > Leucopleurus > Leucopleurus acutus. Next base: position 67,948,278 of record NC_139143.1, read on the forward strand.
ATTTTGGAACTACCTAAATGTCCAAGTATAGGAGATTGGTTGAGTGAATTATGGTACAGTCACATAATAGAATGCTATATGGCTGTAAAAAACAATAAGAAAAGTCTCTATGAAAGTATTGAGTAGTGATTGCCAAGAGAGTATTAAGTGAAAAAAAAGTACAAAAGAGCATATAAATATAGTATGTTACCCTTTGTGTAAAAAAGATGAGGAAGTTTAAAAAAAAACATATGTATACAGTTTCTTTTTACAAAAAGAAACGGGAAGAATAAACCAGAAAACAATAAAGTTGGCTACTTACAAGGGATGGTGGAAGGGAAATGAGGTGGAAGGGATATGGAAGGGAGTTACATAAAATTATTCTTAGAGAATAAAAATATCTTTCTGTTTAATTTGCCTTTTGGAAGCGTGTTTATGCACTACATATTTAAAATATATACAGTTGTCCCTTGCTATCCACAGCAGACTGGTTCCAGGACCACCCCGCAGATATCAAAATTCACGGATGCTCAAGTCCTTTATATAAAATGGCGTAGTATTTGCATATAACCTATGCACATTCTCCTGTATAATTTAAATGATCTCTAGATTACGTCATAATACCTAATACCATGTAAATGCTATATCAATAGTTGTAAATACAATGTAAATGCTATGTTAATAGTTTCCAGCATGAGGCAAATTCAAGTTTTGCTTTTAGAAACTTTCCGGAGTTTTTTTGAATTTTTAATCTGTGGTTGTTTGAATCCACGAATGTGGAAACTGAAGATAACAGAGGGCCAACTGGGTATAAAATATACATTAATTAAATCAGCAGGGATGGGAAGGGGGAAAAGAACCTAACACTGAAAGCAAACTGAAACATATGAACCTTAAAGAATTTCAAAGAAATTCTGAAGCTACTTCAGGTGTATTCTCGGATTAAGCAAATGAGTAAATATATAAATATATATTTTGTTGGGGTCCAGATATCTCATTATGGAGAAGGTACATATATGGAATGGGAGTAGGCAAGAACAAACCCTGTGGGGATAAATTGTATTTCATATTATCTGTGTGAACTCGTTATTTCTAAATTATGTTTATGTATGCATAAATATATTATATACACATTTATGTACGTGTTTGTATATGTATATATATAAACATTCCTATATTTTCTAGCTTTGTCTGCAACAAGGATCTAGAAGCAAAATCACCCCAACAACACCTGTAGCAATTAGCTCATCTTGGTTTCTAAATACTGCTTCCCAATAAATGGAATCAGGGCTCCTTAGAGAAATGGCAAATCCCAGGGCTGGGATAGGGTAGGTAGAAAATGAGATATTTTGTTACGTTAGAAAGTAAGGAAGTTAAAATACACAAAAAAGACACAGATCCTACTTGAAGGGGCTCTCACTGAGCAGATCTGGGACAATGTAAACACCAAAATAATTAACGGCAATAAGAAGGTCACTGATAATCAATAGATAAGTAAGCAAATAAATAAATGGGTGAGAAGAGAGGGCTCTTGCCTAGAGTAAGTCTGAGCACTGACTGGAGGAAATGCTGGAGTTAGAAATCTATCATTTTGCAAGCATCCCAGTTAAGATTGGTTCAGGCAAGAGCCAGTAATGGATACTAAACCTAGTGGGGCACTCGGATAGGCCAGGCCTGGAAGTGGGGCCTTTGGCACTTCCATGCGCATCCTATCAGACCAAACTCATTGACGCGGCCACACTTAATTTCAAAGGAGGCTGGAAAGTTTGGCGTGCCCAAGGAAAACAAGGAGAACACAGATATTGGTGAACACTAGTAGTCCTCATCAGGGTTTAGGAGATTTTGGCATACTGGAATATTCGGCTGTGATAGCTAGTCTCTAAGGAAGGTCCCCCAGTGAACCACACGTCCCGATACTTGATGCTCTTGTGTGGTCCTCTCCCACATTGAATCAGGGCTGGACTCCTGTTAACAAATAGAAGGAAGTGGAAGTGACTCTGCTCCAGTTCTATGTCTGCTTAGACGTTAAGAAGACTTGTAGCCCTCACTGTTGGAACCCTCACTTTTGGAAGCCATGTGCCGTCGTGTAAGAAGCCTGGCTTTCCTGCTGGAGGGTCCATGTGGAGAGGCCACGTGGAGAAGAGACATGGGACTGAGGGGGAGGGAGGGGAGGGAGAGAGAGAGAGAAAGAGAGAGAGAGACATAGCTGTCTAAGCAATTCCAGTGAAGTCTCCAGATGATACCAGACAGAGCTCTGGGCCCAGAATTATGACAACATGTTTGGCAGATAGACCATATGACCAAAAAAAAGAGGAATTTCAGAAACCTGACCTCAGAATTCCCAAATTCTAAGTTAGGGATAAGATTTTCCATGACGGGTTTTGTTTTTCGGGAAAGTGGAGATAAGTCATGAACGCTCTCTTAATAAACGCTTTACAAATTCTTACTCTGGGGCAGTTGAGGAGAAATGATCTTTATGCATGATATGTAAGCTTGGCACCGTGCAGACTCAATCTCTGAACTGGTAGAAATATTTCAGGCAGCCAGCTCACAGATAAAGCAGGCCAGGAAGCTGGTCCCTGGTCCGAATCCTCTGATTGGGTCATTCAGACCCAGGGATGGTGTGAAGGGGCCCCTGAGGCACAGATGACGCAGTCCTTCCAGGCCAACCACGTTAAGAGAAAGGCCCAGTACAGATTCAGTTATGGAAGGAGGGTGCTGTATGCATCTTTGAGTTCTGCCAGTTTAGTCCAGAAGAGAGAGAAGTGCTCAGGATGAAGTTAAATCCTGCTAAAAAGCTCACTGATTGTTGAAAGGGGTGGGGATGGAGGGTAGAAGTTGCAGATGTGCAGAGAACGAGAAATAAAGGAGGAAGGAGAAGAAATAGGAAAAACGAGGAGGAGGAAGGAAGTTTCACGTTAAGCTCTGTCAATATCTAAATTTGGTGTCTATGTTTAGACAGCCAATAATTTATTTCCGGATCACTTACTCTGCCCTGCTGTCTATGTGAAATCTCACACACTCTTCACAGAAGTGGATTAGATTACCGCGGGTTGGGGTTTGGGGAGAGAGAAGATTTTAACCCACGCTCCTTGGCAGTGGAATGTCAGTATTCCTGTGTAGGAAGTACTCTGGATAGTAATGTAGTTGGAAAAGGGCTGGCTAGGAGACTTGCATTGAAACTCTGCTCAGATGTGAGAACACTTTTTTTTTTTAGCTTATATTCTACTGCTTATTTGTGATGGATTGAAAAGGGATCTAAGGTGTCCCCAAGTCTCCCAAATCTCCACCCCAACCCCATCCCTGGCACCTCTCACAAGGGACCATGGCAATCGCCAAGCTGTAAGAGTGCCTCTCTGTTTCCGTGGCTGAGCTGGCTGACAGGACTGGTGGATAAGCTGACCACAGACTGGCAGCCATTCCTCCCGCACTCTCAGGATCTTTGTAGGTTCGAGAACCTCCCTTTTGTCTAGTGACATAGATCCTTTATCCAAGCCACCCACTTAATTTCTGTTTTCCTACCGGTTCTTTAGTGATCTTTCTACTGCAGGAATATGGCTAACCTTAGCTTTTTACACGTTTCACGCATGGCATTTTCAAAGGCCCTACATTTATGTTGTGTCTAGGACAATGGACAGTTTTCATCAACTCGTCTCCATTCTTTGGGCATTATATTCTAAAATAATGCTACTGGAAGTGTAGTTGCTGGGCTAGCAGCATCACTTGGGAGCCTGTTAGAAATGTGAAATCTCAGCCTCACCCCAAATATACTAAATCAGAATCTCTGAGTCTAGGGTCCAGGAATCTGTTTTAACAAGTTCTCCAGGTGATTTCATTGCTATCCAAGAGTTTGAGAAACACTATTCCATTTGTCATTTTGTATTTTTCTTCTTTCTCTACTGTTTATTACTGAGATTTTATTTTTGAATATAGGGATAAAAAAATAAATATCTGCTCAAGCAAGTTGATTTGAGACGTTACATAAAATTTTACATGCCCAAAAAACATCCCTAAAACATGATATTGCCATGGCACTGTCTCTGCTTTTGTTAGTTTCTGGACTGAGAATGAGTGAATGAAAGAGAATCTCTAATGTGCTTTGGATATCAAGATCCAGGAGGAAAGGGCATTGTGCTAATTAGGATTTTGTTTCAGCTCTGTACTAGAGAGATCCCAAGTAATAATGGAAATGGATCAATCATAGTAAAAGTTTATTTCTCTCTCACATAGAAGTCTAGGTGGGCAGCACTGTAGTTCCACAATGATAAGGAATCCAGGCTTCTTCTGCCTTGTTGCTTTGCCATCCTCAGACTGCATCATTCATTTTGTGGTCCAAGGTGGCTGCTCCAGCCACTGCCATTACATCTGCATTCCAGCCCACAGAAAAAGGGAAAAGGGAAGGGAATAATACTATAAATAATACTATGAGACAATATGGCCAGAGCCACAGAAGATGTGGATCCAAATTGCACTGGGTGCTGTTTTGGTCTTGGTCCTCTTTGACCTTAGACCCTTCCCTCCTCTTTTTTCTGCTTTTCTCTGTTTGGACAAAGGGCTGACCCTTGGAGGCTGTATCTCCCAAGCTCCCTTGCCAGCTGACTTTCACTGGATTCAGTCATTGGGAAACACTGGTGAGAGATTAGTAGGTAGCAGGAAGGGAGCAACTGAGGTATTTTTTTCCTGTCTCCTTCTGTCTTCATGCAGCGATTCCAAGGATGACTGTGTCTGTCTGAGGTTCCAGTTCCTACCGGCCCCTGGGCTCTAGAAACACTACCTCCTTTCTTCATCTTTCCAGTCCTCTGGTGGTAATGGCTTCTTGCTGGTGTTAATCTCTGGATTGCTTCATCAACCTGTTTGGTTTTTAAGCTCTTCCATCTCCTGAAATCAACTCCTTGTATTCAAATCCCCCAGTTGTAAGTAAGGTGGTCAAATGCTGTCCAGCATAGAAGGGGATACACTAGGGGAGAATTCACAGAGGAAGTGACATTTGTTCTGAATCTTCAAGGTTTGCTGATTGATTTCTATTAATGCCAATTTGGTCTTTCTGGACCCTGGGTGTAGGGAAGACACAAAGGAAGAAGTGGTTTGGGGCTCAGATAATTCAGCACAGGATTAGTGGAACTCAGAGCTATGGGTTAGAACTGCTTCCAGTGCAGGGTTTCTTGAGCTCCACACTACTGACATTTTGGGCCAGATAATTTTAGTTGGGGTGCTGTCTTGTGAACTGCAGGATGTTTAGCTGCATCCTTGGCCTCTACCCATTAGATGCCGTAGAACCCCCGTCCTGGTCAAGTTACGATGACCAAAAATGTCTTGTGAAATGCCCCTTGGTGGGGTGGGGGTGAGGGATTGTAGGTGAAATCACTCCAGTTTACAAACACTATTCTGTGCTGATGGCTCAGCATCTAAGCACTGTACTGGAAAACATTTTAATTCTAAAGGTCAGAAAGTCACTACCTTCCAGAGAGAGCAGCTGCCACCCTGCCCCTCTCCTTCATCTCTACTTCCCTCAGCTGGTGAGTGCCTTCAATTCTGATAAACACTGTCCACTAGAGAACAATGATCCCTTAGTCTCTAAGGGAGTGTCAGGGCCAAACCACTGTCTTCTTGCCAAGCAGTGGTGACACAGGAAATGGGGAGTCATCACCATTACAATATTATAATTCTTCTTTGAATTTGGAGATGAAAGTTGCAGAGCTCTGAAGGATATTTAATTTTATCCTTATGATAACCTTTCTTTCGTAAGACAATTTTGTTCCTCTCACCCCCAAAGGCACATCAATCCTGGCCTACTGCACAATAAAAGGAACGAGGAAAAACACATCCTCTCTGAGAAAAAACAACACCCTTACTGCTATCATCATTCCATCAAGAGCTGCCCATCACAAGTCAGACAGCTTACATGCATGCCAATATATCTGATTAATCCTTATAACAGCCCTGTAATGTCAACATAGGTTTTTCCTATATTACAGACAAAGTACTAACTTGCGTAAAGAAATACAGCCAATGTTGATGAAGGCATTAAAAGCTCTCCTACCAGTTAAAGATAACAGCAATTCTTTACATTTGCATCGTGCTTTCCAAATTTTTGTTGGGTTGGCCCAAAATTGCGTTCGAGTTTTCCATAAGGTGTTATGGAAAAGCCCGAATGAACTTTTTGGCCAACCCAATAACTATTACTTTCACATATGTTATCTAAGTTGTACTTATAGCTGAAGTACTGTGAGAGTTCAGGAAAAGTTCTAGAATGTTTGGTGTGGTTGGAGGGAGCTTCATAAAGAATTAGGAAGTGAGTTGGTCTCAGAGAGTGAAATGGGTCTGAGAATTGTTGCTGGTGTTATTGGTGGAGGTGGTAGCAGAAGGTTCATTTAGACAGAACATGTGAGCAAAGACCCAGGGTTAAGAATAAGAGGGTGTACAGGGAAAAGCAAGGGGGATAGGTTACCTAACAGGAGCAGATGATTTGTGATGGCAGGGAGAGAGATGGGGTGGTTATGTCTGGTGGGATCAGATTATGCAGGACCTAGAAATCCAGACAGGGGAGTTAGGATATTATGAAATAGCCATAGAGAGAAGTTGGAAGTTTATAAACACAGATGAACATATTGCACTGTACTCAGTATCACCTCCCCTCTGATGCTCTGCTTTGGGTGTCAGTCCTTTAGTATCCTGGGGGTTCCCTTGATCATGGCCCTACAAGACTGTAAGCTCTTTGGGGGACAAAGTTCTGACTTACCCACACTTGTGTCCCCAAGGCCTGGCACATAGGTGCCCTCAGTGAAGGTTGTAAATGGACAGAGAACCATGTGCTTCTCAGTGCCCTGAGAAGAGGAAGGCCACTAGACAGATGAAATCACAGATTCTGAAAGCAGGAGGGTATTGTGAAATACACAGATGGACTCTCAAAGGGATTCACTTGCGGAGAGCACAGTTGGAGAGGAGATGAACTGATGAAACTCCAGGTTGTGGGGGACAAGGATATGGATGAGAATCACCAAGGTAATCAAAATGTATTTGAGAAGCATGACCATCTTCACCCATCCTGAAACACGGTACCTTTCAGACATTAGGAGAGAATTAGACATGACCACTACTACAACGAATGTGCACTGCCCTGCTGCACAAAATGAAATACTCATACTCTTGATCTAAAAAACTGAAAATCAGAAAAGGGAGCTTCAAGATGGTGGAAGAGTAAGACGTGGATATCACCTTCCTCCCCACAGATACATCAGAAATACATCTACATGTGGAAAAACTCCTACAGAACACCTACTGAATGCTGGCAGAAGACCTCAGACCTCCCAAAAGGCAAGAAACTCCCCACGTACCTGGGTAGGGCAAAAGAAAAAAGAATAAACAGAGACAAAAGAATAGGGACGGGACCTGCACCAGTGGGAGGGAGCTGTGAAGGAGGAAAGGTTTCCACACACTAGGAAGCCCCCTCGCGGGTGGAGACTGGGGGTGGTGGAGGGGGAAAGCTTCGGAGACGGAGCTGCGGAGGAGAGCACAGCAACAGGGGTGCGGAGGGAAAAGCGGAGAGATTCCCGCGCAGAGGATCAGGGCCTACCGGCACTCACCAGCCCGAGAAGCTTGTCTGCTCACCCGCCGGGGCGGGCGGGGCCTGGAGTTGAGGTTCGGGCTTAGGTGGATCACAGGGAGAGGACTGGGCTTGGCACCGTGAACACAGCCTGCAGGGGGTTAGTGCGCCACGGCTAGCCGGGAGGGAGTCCGGGGAAAAGTCTGGACCTACCGAAGAGACGAGACTTTTTCTTGCCTCTTTGTTTCCTGGTGCGCGAGGAGAGGGGCTTAAGAGCACTGCTTAAAGGAGCTCCAGAGACGGGCGCGAGCCGCGGCTAAAAGCATGGACCCCAGAGACGGGCATGAGACGCCTAGGCAGCTGCTGCCACCACCAACAAGCCTGTGTGCGAGCACAGGTCACTATCCAAACCTCCCCTCCCGGGAGCCTGTGCAGCCCGCCACTGCCAGGGTCCTGGGATCCAGGGACAACTCCCCCGGGAGAACGCACGGCACGCCTCTGGCTGGTGCAACATCACTATGTCCTCTGCTGCTGCAGGCTTGCCCTGCATCCGCACCCCTCCCTCCCCCCAGCCTGAGTGAGCCAGAGCCCCCGAAGCAGCTGCTCCTTTAACCCCGTCCTGTCTGAGCGAAGAACAGACGCCCTCAGGTGACCTACATGCAGAGGCGGGGCCAAATCCAAGGCTGAACCCCGGGAGCTGTGAGAACAAAGAAGAGAAAGGGATATTTCTCCCAGCAGCCTCAGAAGCAGCGGATTAAAGCTCCACAATCAACTTGATGTACACTGCATCTGTGGAATACATGAATAGACAATGAATCATCCCAAACTGAGGAGGTGGACTTTGAGAGCAAGATTTATGATTTTTTCCCCTTTTCCTCTTTTTGTGAGTGTGTATGTGTATGCTTCTGTGTGTGATTTTGTGTGTATAGCTTTGTTTTTACCATTCGTCCTAGGGTTCTGTCTGTCCGGTTTTGTTTTTTTTTTTTACTTAAATTTTTTTTCTTAATAACTATTTTTTATTTTAATAACTTTATTTTATTTTACTGTATGCTATTTTATCTTCTTCTTTCCTTCTTTCTTTCTTTTCTTCCTTTTCTTCTGAGCTGTGCGGATGACAGGCCCAGGCATCAGTGCTGTGCCTCTGAGGTGGGAGAGCCAACTTCAGGACACTGGTCCACAAGAGACCTCCCAGCTCCATGTAATATCAAACGACAAAAACCTCCCAGAGCTCTCCATCTCAACACCAAGACCCAGCTTCACTCAACGACCAGCAAGCTACACTCCTGGACACCCTATGCCAAACAACTAGCAAGACAGGAACACAACCCCATCCATTACCACAGAGGCTGCCTAAAATCATAATAAGGCCACAGACACCCCAAAGCACACCACCAGACGTGGACCTGCCCACCAGAAAGACAAGATCCAGCCTCATCCACCAGAACACAGGCACTAGTCCCCTCCACCAGGAAGCCTACACAACCCACTGAATCAACCTTAGCCACTGGGGAGAGACACCAAAAACAAAGGAAACTACGAACCTGCAGCCTGTGAAAAAAGAGACCCCAAACACAGTAAAAGTTAAGGAAAATGAGAAGACAGAGAAACACACAGCAGGTGAAGGAGCAAGGCAAAAACCCACCAGACCTAACAAATGAAGAGGAAATAGGCAGTCTACCTGAAAAGGAATTCAGAATAATGATAGTAAAGATGACCCAAAATCTTGGAAATAGAATGGAGAAAATACAAGAAATGTTTAACAAGGACCTAGAAGAACTAAAGAGCAAACAGAGATGAACAACACAATAAATGAAATTAAAAATTCTCTGTAAGGGATCAAAAGCAGAATAACTGAGGCAGGACGGATAAGTGACCAGGAAAATAAAATAGTGGAAATAACTACTGCAGAGCAGAATAAAGAAAAAAGAATGAGAAGAATAGAGGACAGTCTCAGAGACCTCAGGGACAACATTGAACACACCAACATTTGAATTATAGGGGTCCCAGAAGAAGAAGAGAAAAAGAAAGGGACTGAGAAAATATTTAAAGAGATTATAGTTGAAAACATCCCTAATATGGGAAAGGAAATAATTAATCAAGTCCAGGAAGCACAGAGAGTCCCATACAGGATAACTCCAAGGAGAAACATGCCAAGACACATATTAATCAAACTATCAAAAATTAAATACAAAGAGCAAATATTAAAAGCACCAAGAGAAAAATAACAAGTAACACATAAGGGAATCCCCATAAAGTTAACAGCTGATCTTTCAGCAGAAATTCTGCAAGCCAGAAGGGAGTGACAGGACATATTTAAAGTGATGAAAGAGAAAACCCTACAAACAAGATTACTCTACCCAGCAAGGATCTCATTCAGATTTGATGGAGAAATTAAAAGCTTTACAGACAAGCAAAAGCTAAGAGAATTCAGCACCACAAAACCAGCTTTACAACAAATGCGAAAGGAACTTCTCTAGGCAGGAAACACAAGAAAGGAAAAGACCTACAATAATAAACCCAAAACAATTAAGAAAATGGTAACAGGAACATACACATTGATAATTACCTTAAACGTAAATGGATTAAATGCTCCAACCAAAAGACATAGACTGGCTGAATGGATACAAAAACAAGACCCATATATATGCTGTCTACAAGAGACCCACTTCAGACCTAGGGACCCATACAGACTGAAAGTGAGGGGATGGAAAAAGATATTCCATGCAAATGGAAATCAAAAGAAATCTGGAGTAGCAATTCTCATAACAGACAAAATAGACTTTAAAACACAGACTATTACAAGAGACAAAGAAGGACACTACATAATGATCAAGGGATCAATCCAAGAAGAAGATATAACAATTGTAAATATTTATGCGCCCAACATAGGAGCACCTCAATACGTAAGGCAAATGCTAACAGCCATAAAAGGGGAAATTGACAGTAACACAATCATACTAGGGGACTTTAACACCCCACTTTCACCAATGGAAAGATCACCCATAATGAAAATAAATAAGGAAACACAAGCTTTAAATGATACATTAAACAAGATGGACTTAATTGATATTTATAGGACATTCCATCAAAAAACAACAGAATACACATTCTTCTCAAGTGCTCATGGAACATTCTCCAGGATAGATCATATCTTGAGTCACAAATCAAGCCTTGGTAAATTTAAGAAAATTGAAATTGTATCAAGTATCTTTTCCGACCACAATGCTATGAGGCTAGATATCAATTACAGGAAAATATCTGTAAGAAATACAAACACATGAAGGCTAAACAACACACTACTTAATAACCAAGAGATCACTGAAGAAATCAAAGAGGAAATAAAAAAATACCTAGAAACAAATGATAATGAAAACACAATGACCCAAAACCTATGGGATGAACCAAAAGCAGTACTAAGAGGGAAGTTTATAGCTATACAAGCCTACCTGAAGAAACAAGAAACATCTCAAATAAACAACCTAAACTTACAGCTAAAGCAATTAGAGAAAGAAGAACAAAAAAACCCCAAAGTTAGCAGAAGGAAAGAAATGATAAAGATCAGATCAGAAATAAATGAAAAAGAAATGATGGGAAATGATAGCAGAGATCAATAAAACTAAAAGCTGGTTCTTTGAGAAGATAAACAAAATTGATACACCATTAGCCAGGCTCATCAAGAAAAAAAAGGAGAAGACTCAAATCAATAGAATTAGAAATGAAAAAGGATAAGTAACAACTGACACTGCAGAAATACAAATGATCATGAGACATTACTACAAGCAACTATATGCCAATAAAATGGACAACCTGGAAGAAATGGACAAATTCTTAGAAATGCACAACGTGCCAAGACTGAACCAGGAAGAAACAGGAAATATGAACAGACCAATCACAAGCACTGAAATTGAAAGTGTGATTAAAAATCTTCCAACAAACTAAAGCCCAGGACCTGATGGCTTCACAGGCAAATTGTATCAAACATTTAGAGAAGAGCTAACACCTATCCTTCTCAAACTCTTCCAAAATATAGCAGAGGGAGGCACACTCCCAAACTCATTCTACGAGGCCACCATCACTCTGATACCAAAACCAAATATGTCACAAAGAAAGAAAACTACAGGCCAGTATCACTGATGAACATTGATGCAAAAATCCTCAACAAAATACTAGCAAACAGAATTCAACAGCACATTAAAAGGATCATAAATTATGATCAAGTGGGGTTTATCCCAGGAAGGCAAGGATTCTTCAATATATGCAAATCAATCAACGTGATAAACCATATTAAATAACTGAAGGAGAAAAACCGTATGATCATCTCAATAGATGCAGAGAAAGCTTTTGACAAAATTCAACACCCATTTGTGATTAAAAACCTCCAGAAAGTAAGCATAGAGGGAACTTTCCTCAACATAACAAAGGCCAAAAATGACGAAACCACAGCCAACATCATCCTCAATGGTGAAAAAGTGAAACTATTTCCACTAAGATCAGGAACAAGACAAGGTTGCCTACTCTCACCACTGTTATTCAACATAGTTTTGGAAGTTTTAGCCACAGCAATCAGAGAATAAAAAGAAATAAAAGGAATCCAAATCAGAAAAGAAAAAGTTAAGCTGTCACTGTTTGCAGATGACATGATACTATACATAGAGAATCCTAAAGATGCTACTAGAAAACTACTAGAGCTAATCAATGAATTTGGTAAAGTAGTACAATACAAAATTAATTCACAGAAATCTCTTAAATTCCTAGACACTAATGATGAAAAAATCTGAAAGTGACATTAAGAAAACACTCCCATTTACCATTGCAACAAAAAGAATAAAATATCTAGGAATAAACCTACCTAAGAAGACAAAAGACCTGTATGCAGAAAATTATAAGACACTGATGAAAGAAATTAAGAATGATACAAATAGATGGAGAGATATACCATGTTCTTGGATTGGAAGAATCAACATTGTGAAAATTACTCTACTACCCAAAGCAATCTACAGATTCCATGTAATCCCTATCAAACTACCACTGGCATTTTTCATGGAACTAGAACAAAAAATTTCACAATTTGTATGGAAACATAAAAGACCCCGAATAGCCAAAGCAATTTTGAGAAAGAAAGATGGAGCTGGAGGAATCAGGCTCCCTGACTTCAAACTATACTACAAAGCTACAGTAATCAAGACAATATGGTACTGGCCCAAAAACAGAGATATAGATCAATGAAACAGGATAGAAAGCCCAGAGATAAACCCACGCACATATGGTCACCTTATCTTTGATAAAGGAGGCAAGCATATACAGTGGAGAAAAGACAGCCTCTTCAATAAGTGGTGCTGGGAAAACTGGACAGCTACATTTAAATAATGAAATTAGAACACTCCCTAACACCATACACAACAATAAACTCAAAATGGATTAAAGACCTAAATTTAAGGCAAGACACCATCAAACTCTTAGAGGAAAACACAGGCAGAACACTCTGTGCCATAAATCACAGCAAGATCCTTTTTGACCCACCTCCTAGAGTAATGGAAATAAAAACAAAAATAAACAAATGGGATCTAATGAAAGTTCAAAGCTTTTGCACAGCAAAGGAAACCATAAACAAGATGAAAAGATAACCCTCAGAATGGGAGAAAATATTTGCAAATGAAGCAACTGACGAAGGATTAATCTCCAAAACATACAAGCAACTCATGCAGCTCAATATTAAAAAAACAAACAACCCAATCTAAAAATGGGCAGAAGACCTAAATAGACATTTCTCCAAAGATATACAGATTGTCAACAAACATATGAAAGAATGCTCAACATCACTGATCATTAGAGAAACGCAAGTCAAAACTACAATGAGGTATCACCTCACACTGGTCAGAATGGCCATCAAAACATCTACAAACAATAAATGCTGGAGAGGGTGTGGAGAAAAGGGAACCCTCTTGCACTGTTGGTGGGAATGTAAGTTGATACAGCCACTATGGAGAACAGTATGGAGGTTCCTTTAAAAACTGCAAATAGAACTACCATACGACCCAGCAATCCCACTACTGGGCATATAACCCGAGAAAACTATAATTCAAAGAGTCATGTACCAACATGTTCACTGCAGCTCTATTTACAATAGCCAGGACATGGAAGCAACCTAAGTGTCCATGAACAGATGAATGGATAAAGAAGATGTGGCACATATATACAATGGAGTATTACTCAGCTATAAAAAGGAATGTAACTGAGTTATTTGTAGTGAGGTGGATGGACCTAGGGACTGTCATACAGAGTGAAGTAAGTCAGAAAGAGAAAAATAAATACCATATGCTAACACACATATATGGAATCTAAGAAAAAAAAAAAGAATGAAAATGGTCAGAAGAACCTAGGGGCAAGACGGGAATAAAGATGCAGACCTACTGGAGAATGGACCTGAGGATACGGGGGCGGGTGTGGAAGGGTAAGCTGGGACAAAGTGAGAGAGTGGCATGGACATATATACACTACCAAACATAAAATAGATAGCTAGTGGGAAGCGGCCGCATAGCACAGGGAGATTGCTTGGTGCTTTGTGACCACCTAGAGGGGTGGGATAGGGAGGGTGGGAGGGAGAGAGATGCAAGAGGGAAGAGATATGGGGACATATGTACATGTAAAACTGATTCACTTTGTTATAAAGCAGAAACTGACAAACCATTGTAAAGCAATTATACTCCAATAAAGATGTTTTAAAAAAATAAATAACTGAAAAATATCCTTCCAAATGCTTCCCTCTTCTTGCATACTCCACCCCCACCCATTCACATGGGTCTGTTGGATATATTCCCACCAAATTAGTCAGACAGGTTAGAATATTAGTCTATGTGAGCAGATGTCACTTTAAAAAAACAACATTGTACCATTACACAAAGCTTACCAATAATGCCTGTCATGTAGCCACGGTTCTGATATAAAGAAAAAGAGTAATTCTGGTGAATTCAAAGGAGATAAGATTACTATAATTATGAGGCACTGCTTCTAGATAATCTCAGAAAAAAGAAAGGCTGCTTTGTATCATGTTGAGATATGGGAAGGAGGAGAGAAAGCCTGGCAAGGAGGTAGGCTGTCAGAGGGGAGCGGGTGGGAGACAGCAGTATTTCCTGGTTGTATTCTTGTGGCTGACTTAGCTTGCCTTGCTCTGAACACTTCCCTAAGAGAAAACAAGATCTCTGAAGGTCACTGGGGGAAGAATCCAAAGGGTTTGCTCAGAATAAACTACACCTCTCTCTCCTCACAGGTTGCCTAAATCAAACTCTTCTTTTTCAAAGCCCCGCTCAAATCCTTTCCCTTCTGTGAAACCATCCAATTTCACTTCAGTCTGCAACACCCTTTACCTCCTGAATGGCAGTACCAGTCATAGGGCAATTAATTGGGGTGAGTATTATGACTTCAGTGGTGATGAACCAATATCGTCTATTATTATTTAATCTTTCTTGTGTTCATATACAGATTCCCTAACCATACTGGCACCTTTTTTAAGAAGGCACGGTGGCGTATCCCACCCTAGGGTCCCTCAGAGTGCCGTAAATAAAGTATATCCTCAATGCATCCTGGTTGGTTGATTAGTTTGACAAGTTTCTGGTAATTTGTTACAGCAGCAAAAAGAAACTAATACATGAAGCAAGAATAAATTGGTGCTTGTTCCTGTTACAAACCTATGGAAGATTGAAGGGCTTGAAGAAGAGAACAGGAATCCACTGAACTTACAAAGAGGTGGAGAGAAAGGATAACAAAAGCCAAAATAAAAGGGTATAGCAGAGGTCAAGGATGAGGATGGGAACTCCTGGAAGGTGGGAATCATGTTCGTCTGCCTTGGCATCCCCAGTGCCATGCATGGGGCCTGAGATATAGCAAAAATCATTGATTCAACAGAATGAATGAATGGGTGGAGGAAATGATGAAGGAAGGAAGGAGAGAATGACTGGAGAAAAGAAGAGAGAAAAGAAAGTAGGTAAATGGGTATGGGGATGAGTGGCACCATAAGAGAGAAATAAGGTGGGCAAATAGCTGGACTGAAGGTTCTGGAATACATTTATGGTAAGGCTACCCCTTCAGTGAAGTGTGCAACCTATTCTGGAAACCCAATAAACAGTAAAATCCTTGCAAGCTTCTCACAAATATCATCACTGGCTCTGTTTCTTGACCCATTATTTCTTTTTTTTTTCTTTGTATCCTTATCTTTATTTTTTTTAAACATCTTTATTAGAGTACAACTGCTTTACAACGGTGTGTTAGTTTCTGCTTTATAACAAAGTGAATCAGCTATACATATACTTATATCCCCATATCTCCTGCCTTTTGCGTCTCCCTCCCACACTTCTTATCCCACCCCTCTAGGTGGTCACAAAGCACCAAGGTGATCTCCCTGTGCTATGCAGCTGCTTCCCACTAGCTAGCTATTTCACATTTGGTAGTGTATATATGTCCATGCCAGTCTCTCACATCGTCCCACCTTACCCTTCCTCCTCCCCATGTCCTCAAGTCCATTCTCTATGTCTGTGTCTTTATTCCAGTCCTGCCCCTAGGTTCTTCAGAACCTTTTTTTTAGATTCCATATATATGTGTTAACATGCGGCATTTTTTTTCTCTTTCTGACTTACTTCACTCTGTATGACAGACTCTAGGTCCATCTACCTCACTACAAATAACTAAATTTCATTTCTTTTTATGGCTGAGTAATATTCCATTGTATGTATGTGCCACATCTTCTTTATCCATTCATCTGTCAATGGACACTTAGGTTGCTTCCATGTCCTGGCTATTGTAAATAGAGTTGCAATGAACATTGTGGTACATGACTCTTTTTGAATGATGGTTTTCTGAGGGTATATGCCCAGTAGTGGGATTGCTGGGTCACATGGTAGTTCTATTTTTAGTTTTTTAAGGAACATCCATACTGTTCTCCATAGTGGCTGTATCAATTTACATTCCCATCAACAGTGCAAGAGGGTTCCCTTTTCTCCACAACCTCTCCAGCATTTATTGTTTGTAGATTTTTTGCTGATGGCCATTCTGACTGGTGTGGCGTGATACCTCATTGTAGTTTTCATTTGCATTTCTCTAACATTAGTGATATTGAGCATCCTTTCATGTATATCTGGCAATCTGTGTATCTTCTTTGGAGAAATGTGGTCTTCTGCCCATTTTTGGATTGGGTTGTTTGTTTTTTTTGATATTGAGCTGCATGAGCTGCTTGTAAATTTTGGAGATTAATCCTGTGTCAGTTGCTTGATTTGCAAATCTTTTCTCCCATTCTGAGGGTTGTCTTTTCATCTTGTTTATGGTTTCCTTTGCTGTTCAAAAGCTTTTATGTTTCATTAGGTCTCATTTACTTAGTTTTGTTTTTATTTCCATTTCTCTAGGAGGTGTCAACCCATTATTTCTCATATATTATGTCAAAGAAAAAAATTAACTAAATAGAAATACAATTCTTCAGTATGACAGTCAAAGGGGAGTGGAGCAGCACTGTTGAAGAACAATGGTTTTTCAGGCAATGGATTTTTTTTTTAAAAAAGTTTTTTTTCCCTGACATCTCAACTTTTCACTCCAGTGAAACTTCATTCAGAACACATACTTGAAGGATCAAGTGATAATTTCCTTTTCACTTAGAGTTGTCTTCATTAACCTTATTATTCTATTGGAAAGCTTTAAACATGATGTTAAAAGTAGATTCCTCATTGCTAATTCTTAAATCCTCTCAGTTCCCATAAAACTGGAAACAAAGTCTCTAAGATTGACAATATCCAAATACATGTGTTAAGTTACCTCCCTCTCAGCAGTCTGTCCAACAGTTTTTTTAAAATATGCATAATATTTATTGTCTTGAGTCATAATATGGAAATTGATGTTTACAGACCCATTTTCTCTGAGCATTAGAAATATTGATTATATAAGAACCAGAGTCTCAAGTTCAGGATATGAAAGCTGTTAAATATTTGTTCTTTGCTACTGTTTCTTTCTCTTTAATCCTTTTATATTCTCGTTCTTCTTCACTCTTTCTTTTTCACAGTTACATGGGCATGCACATTTGCGCACACACATATATACCTTTAACACCTAAATTTTAATCTATGTGCATTAAATAATCCATAGAATAACCACAGTTAGGGGTCATCTAACCCAGTCTCCTTCAATAGATAATGAGATGTGATTCATGGCCAACAGAGATAACCAGTAAGTGATAACAAGAAACCCAGATCCAGGTCTCCTAATTCCCTTCAGACCCATGTGTTTTCCACTATAACAAACCATCCCTAAGTGCAATAAATCTGACTATGAAAATACCCAGAGCCCCTGTATCCAGTCTCTTCCTCCTCCTTTCCCTCCTTTCTCCTCCCTCTGCTAGACTTAATTCTTTATTAATCAGGTCCATCATCATTTTCTTTTTTCTTTAATAAATTTATCTATTTAATTAATTTATTTTTGGCTGCATTGGGTCTTCGTTGCTGCACGTGGGCTTTCTCTAGTTGTGGTGAGCAGGGGCTATTCTTCATTGTGGTGCGGGGACTTCTTATTGCGACGGCTTCTCTTGTTGCAGAGCACGGACTCTAGGCATGCAGGCTTCAGTAGTTGTGGCTCGTGGGCTCTAGAGAGCAGGCTCGGTAGTTGTGGCACACGGGCTTAGTTGCTCCGTGGCATGTGGGAGCATCCCGGACCAGGGCTCGAACCTATGTCCCCTGCATTGGCAGGTGGATTCTTCACCACTGCACCACCAGGGAAGTCCCCATCATCATTTTCTAAACCAGGTAGGTGGGGAATCAGATGTCTTACTGTCTTGGAGTGGCCCTGCCAAAATGATGAAAAAGGATGACTGGGGCGAATGCTGATGTTGGTAGAATTAAAGAAAAATTTAAAAATAAAAATATTCACTAGTTGGGAAAACTGTTATGTGTATTATTATATCAATACTATGAAAATGAGTGCCTCAGTTAGAAATAATAAATTAGCTTTACACATACTGACATAGAAAAGGTGTCTCTGGTATGTTAAATGAAAAAATTTAATTGTAGAATGCGATGTATAGAGTTATATTTTTGTTAAAATAGATGAAAAATATGTGGAAGGGTACACACCAGGTTGATTTTATTGGTTATATGTGGAGTGGGATTATGGAAAAGGTGAACTTTTACTTTTTTACTTTAGGAACTTCTGTTTGAAGTTTTTGCAAGGAGCAGGTCTTCTTTTTGTAATTTAAACAGCATTAACAGAGAAGTGAGTTAGCCTGGGGCATGGACCTTAACTGGACAAAAGGGAACCACAGATCCAGCAGTGGAGCTGCAACCTTGGTGACTACCATGATCAGGCTCATCCGGTGTCACACTGCCTGTTTGGCATCTGAGCCAATCCTCACAGAGTTGAGTCCAGATCTTTATTAAACGCTTAGCCCCCTTTTCCTTTGCTTCCTGTCTCCTCAGGCACTGTCTGGTAAATGAAGTCTTGCTCTAAAACCCAAACTCAAGTGGCCCTGCCAAGATTTCTGGGAACCTCTGTTGTCTCCACAAGTCTGCTTCCCTGACACCCAGCCCCTGGCTCTGTGTGGTTAGTCAGGGCAGGTGTGTGGGCCCTTACACAGCCCTTGCATATGGCCTTCTGCATTAGCCTCACCCACAAGCCTGGGCTTTTGTGGATGGTCTCCTCCTATCCTTGAACACCAGCCTGCTACATCTAGCGTTGCTCATACGAGTCACCTCTTTGGGGTTGGATGGTTCCACCATAGCCCCAGCTTGAGGCTGGCTGCTATGCATGGACAGATCTACGTAGAAGGTTACCAATGTCTGGCCTGACCTCTTGCTGTGGCTCTGCCTTACCTGCAACCTGGAGTACTTCAATGTGGTTAGTTTCTGGAATTCAACAAATTACGTTATTGTGCCCCATTTGCGCCCTACACCTGGACCTTAGAGTCACTTTTTATAAGGCCAACCTCCACTCTGTACTAGATTTTTCCATCACCATGCCATGTGATATTCCTCCTTGACAACCATGGACTGGGATGTGACCTATAAAGCCAAGTTATCCCATCAGACCAAGCTTCAATAAAATGGTTTGCCTCAGTTTCACTCTGATGAATTCTTGAATAGTCTCTGCCTTCCAGCTGGACAGGGTCCCAATCTGCAGGGTGCCATTGTAAGTTTCCAAGACTCCTGAAGAGCTTACACTTTGTCACTTGATTCTCTCCTCCAGAGGAGACTGAGTGCGCAGATATTGAGCTAGAGGACAACCGTGTCCCTGAAACATCAGAGCACTCCATCTCCCAATCCAGGATGTAGTGAGACAGCATGTCATTCTCCATCAAGTCTTCACTGGATAATGGAAAAGCCTCTAGCTTTGGAGCTCAGGAAACCTGGCCTTGAGTCCTGCGAGTTTTACTTGGTGGGCTTATGCAGTCACTTCGCCTTTCTGAGCCTAAATTTTTTAGGTTAAGATTGAGGATACCCCCTTGGCAAGGCTCTTGGGAGGGCTAGAGAGAATGTTTGCGTAAACTGACTGAAAGTAGAGCTGCTGAGGTTGAGGCAGAGGTTGCAATCCTGTAATTCTGCCAGCTTTGCCCTTATCTACTCTTCCCAGTCATACCAGCTTCCCCATCTCAGGTTTGTCCAGAGCTCTGTTACTGTACTACTTCTCTGGACACAGTGCAAAGACCACTGCTCTAGATAACATGGAGTCCCTGACATTAAGCTCAGAACTAGAAGCTATTAATATGCCTTAATACTGAGTCCATAAGATGCCTGTGACCTCAGAGATAGGTGAAGGTATTATGACTAACTGTCCTGATGTTCCTAGGACTATCCCAGTTTTGGCACTGAAAGTCCTGCATCCGAGGAAACTCCTCAGAACAAAGTAAACCAAGACAACTGGTTACCCTAAGAGAGGAAGGCAGATCCCAGGTAGGGGTCAATAGATAATGCCCAACTATTACAGAGAAGATTTGTATACAAGCATGTTGATCAGAGCATTTATTTAAAGTAGAAAGGAACTAGAGCAGGAAAAAAAAAAATCAAATTCAACCAAAGAGGAATGGTTAAAATGACAGTACATTTAGTTACATGGGTTATCAGGTAGTCACTAAAAAACATATTTTGATGTACATTTAAAAGATAAATTTTCAAGATATATTGCTCAATGAAAAAGCACAGGGAAAAATTATTTATGTAGCATAATGGGGGTACTATTGGTGATTTTTCTTCTTTCTAAATTTTCAACAAGCAGTTTGTATTACTTTTATAATCAGACAAAAAGGTCAATGATCATTTTAAGATACTATGGGTAATGAGAAGATTAAGCTTAGGTAGACCCAATTCCTAGAGCATCAGGAGCCCCAAGGATGCCACCTGGGGTGACCGATCATTTATTTTACCTGGGACGAGGGGGTTCTTGGATCACAAAACTTTCAGTGTGAAAACTGGGAAAGTCCTGTTTACACCAGGATAAGTTGGTCACTTTAACTTCACTATCTCTACCAACGCATGTCTTACAGCTTCTCTATAATTTGTCGCTAGCAGCGTAAGCAGCAGCTGAGACTATTGGTGAGTCTAGTGGGTAGACTCATAGCCTGTGGAAAAATAGCTGGACTTCTCAACTCAAGCATCTGCTCAAGATGGCAAAGATCTCCTTAACTGGTAGAACCAACTCGAGAGCAGGTATCATGGACCTTGGATCCCTAGGACTCCACCCAATACCTCAGCCAGGATTTATGTAACAGGTGAGTTTGGCTGGCTGAAATCACAATGCTAAAAGCTACAGACAGAACAGCGATCCCAGAAAAGCCCCATCAGCCTCGTGGGAAGAGACTGTTCCTCAGAACTGGAGGCAGAATATCCACATGAAAAGGACTTGTTCTGATGATGAGTGCTGACCAGTTTCCACAAAATTTTCAATTGGGCAATAGAAAAGGAGCCCCACGAAAGAGTTAAAAAGGGGCACTGGATCTTCTGCACCCCTAGCCAATAAGTCCTTGAAGGACATTTCCATTGATGCTCCAGATGCTATGGTATTAGCTAAGCTCCATGGTAGCCCCATTCAGTATCTTCAGGTTCCTAATCCTTAGGAGCAAATAACATTAGTGAAAGTGGAACTCAGATGACTTGGACTAAGGTAACACTGCCAGCATCATCCCTGGGTGATTTTTGCCAAGCTCTTTTCCTAAAAATAATACATACACATGTGTGTGCGTAGTTTGAGATAAAACCTATGTATATAATAAAACGTCCAAGTCTCAAGTATAGAGGCTCAATAAATTTTGACAAATGGTCATGCTCATGTAACCAAGATCAAGATACAGAATATTTCTACCATTCCAGAAAGTTCCTTTATGCTTCTTTTCCAGTCAAAACTCAACTACTCATCAGAGGCAACTGTTCTGATTTGTATTTTCATAGACTAAATCAAAATTAGATACACTCAGAAACGTAGGTACAGAACTTGGGAAAGAGCTTGAAATAAAATTTAAAAATCATTTGGAAATGAAAACTAAACTAGAAGGAACACAAGAGTGGCTAAAACCAACATATAATGCATTTGAGAAACAGAAGGTGAAAATGGAGAAGAATTTAAAAATTAAAAAGAAATGAAAAGATAAAAAGGATTTGAGAGAAAGCGACAAATATTGAAAAGAGGTGAAGACCTAACATATGGATACTAGGAACCACCATAAAAATACTAGCTATTTGCTTAAATAATTATGTCCCATCTCCCTAGCTCCTCTCTGGTGGGTTCCCTGTCTTCTTTGAGTTCACTCATTACCCACCACACAGTAAATACAGTACTTTAAAAATAATTTAAAATCGAGGAAAGGAAGGAATAAAAAATAAAGAGAATGTAAAGGAGGGAAGAAAATAAGGAAAACATGTAAAATCCCTTCCAACTCTGAAACTGGGTATATTTGGCAGGGAGAAGAAGGCTGGCCCTGAACGTTTCTATAACTCTACAGGTGACAGTCCCTAGAAAATAGTTTTCATTTTTAATAATAAGTCTCTGAGTCCTATAATCCCTTAGCATACCGTATGCACAGCAACATTTGGATTGGAATAGTGTAAGATTTCGCTGTCATAAATCATGCCTCTCATTAATAAGAAAAGTTTTGAGAACCCTGCTTGTGCCCCCATCACTGACGCAGTGGGTCCAGGGCATTGATGGATACTTATATCCCTTCTCTCCAACTATCAATTGCCCATCTTGCTCCGTGCTCCTAAAGAAAGCCCACCTACGTAAAACGTGTGATGGTGTTGGCATTCTGCCCAGGCTCAAGGTGAGGACTGACAAGAGGACCTTGTCTCAGCCTCTGTTTTGCTGCTTCGCTCGAGCAGCCCACTTGACCTCTCTCCTCCACTGCTGGCAGATGCTTCTTCTTGCTCAGACTGCTGAGCCACCTGAACATTCTTCTGTTTCCACAGCGTCCTCTCCTTCTTTTGCTTCATTTTCTAATGCTGGACACACTCCTGCTCAGTGAATATCCTGTGGTATATTGGTGGTCTTTGGGAACAGGCAGTATGGTGTAGAGAAAAAAGAGATGAACCAGATCTTCATTCAAGTTCTGGCTTTACCATTTTTAAGGTGTATGATCTCAGTTCCCTCATCTGTTAAGGCAAATGGAATAACAATATCTACCCCTCAAGATCGTCATGGGCATTAACACAAGATAATGCATATGAAAGAGCTGAACACATAGTTGGTGCTCCGTAAATAGCAGTTTCTTTTCTCCCACTGGATGGACTGTGGGCCGGTTGATCTCTAGATGAACTGATGTTTGTAGGATGACAGTATCTGTGCCATCTGTAGTAATTTAGCACTGATTAGGAACTCAAACAGAATGAAAGACACAAACGTATGGCACAGATGTGGTCTGAGATTTTTGATATCCCAGTTTTGTTTTGTTTCAGATTTAGAAAACGGATAGGTTTTGTTCAAATTTATACTACTTTTTAAATAAACAACCCCATGTTACGTAGTGGCACAGGACAAGAAAAAATGCCTTCTTCTTAGAATTAATATTATTTATGTCACTTGATTTTGGTTCATATGAATCTTTTAAATCCCCTTCTCCTTTATCACACACACACACCCCAATATTGCCAAAGGTAAATATAACTGGATTTCTTATTGAACTGGTGCCTTCTCTATACTGATTTTTAAATCAAAAGGAGTGATTGTCTTTGATGAAGAAAAGCCTGTATAGTTTTTTCCTATAATAGATTTTAAGAGATGAATTAGTCAGATAATCAGAGCCTGGCTGCTTGGGGCCTAAGTAAGAGGAATGGTCAGATGGCAGGTGTCAGGGTAGGTCAGTTGTCATCAGCAATTATTACCTGAAAATCGGCAATTTTCCTATGACAAGGAAGTCAGGATGATACCCTTGAAAGAGTGGTTCCATGTCTGCTGCCATTCCCATGACCTTGGGCAAATCGTATCACTCCTAAGAAGCTATCGTTTTCTATTTATAAAATGAGGCATTTCTTGTAAATGATTTCTAGGATCTCTTCCAGCTCTATAATTCCATGGTTCCTTGAATACAAAAGTGATAATACAACAAAAATCAAGTGCCAGGAACAACAATGGAGGCCAAATGAGCTAGCCTGAGAATACTAATGCAATGAACTTAAAATGGGCCTGAAAAGCAAAGAAAAATATGCTGTGGCCTGAGAATGGATAAATTAAAAGATGAGGGAAACACTGATTCAGACAGAACAATGTATAATTGGCAAGGGGGATATTTCATCATAGTCTCTTCTAGCTTTTGATCTTTGTACTTTACTGTCCCACTGTTGGAACCCAACAAATCTCATGGGTTGCATTTGAAGGTGAGCTACTGACATGCTGCTAAAGAGGAAGTATTAATATTATAGAGTGATAAATGTGGGAACAATGACATGTCCAAATAGGGTAATTAGAAAAAAAGCATGACGGGGTCCAAGTTACTCTGGACAGTAATGAGGCATGTACTAAGCAGAGAAAAGTCAGGAGAGATAATTTTCAGAACATGAAGCAAATATTGCAGCTCTTTTCCTATAGAGAAAGATGGGAGGTACTAGGGAAAATAACAGAACACATGAATTACATGATATCTTCATAGTACTCATGGCAATGGCAATGTGGCCCAGAAGTGTTGTGGTGTTTATGTGTGTTTACTGAGTGAGATGGCGTCTCCATTAACAAGAATCTTCCTACCACCTCACACGACTCATTCCATTTTAAGTTGAATCTGGTTTTTAGTTGTTTCTTCTATGGGCTAAGACACAAATTTCTGTAGCACTGAATCATTGGTCCTTGTTTTATTTCCAGGACTATAGAGGCTAAAACTCTGAGTCTGTTTAACTTTGAAGACAGCTTGTGTGCACCTTTGACATCTCTTTTCTTCATTTGTAACTTGTTTCCCCTTAATGGTGTAATACCCACAGTTTTCGCCCTCCTTTCCTCAGAAGTTTTGTTACCCACACCTGGCTTTCTGTAGCAGTCCTAGATCTCCTTATTTCTGTCTCCATGTCTGCCCCAGGTTCTCTGCTGAGGTTGCATTTCCTTGTTTGGTTCTTTCATCACATAAATTTATACATCCTGACATATGCAGGCTTCAGCCTGTGAATCATGTAGGTAAGGTCCACATCTCCATCTGCAAGGTAAGCACTATAGTGTAGTTGCTGAGATCTAAGTGCTATCTCCATCATTTCCAGATTGAAAATATGGGTTGCCCAAAGCTTTCTTCTTGAAAAGTTCATGGACTTGCAGCTCTGGTACCACCAAGCAATTGCTGACAGTCCCATTAAACACATTTTTTTTTTTTTTTTGCAGTACGCGGGTCTCTCACTGTTGTGGCCTCTCCCGTTGCGGAGCACAGGCTCCGGACGCGCAGGCTCAGCGGCCATGGCTCACGGGCCCAGCCGCTCCGCGGCATGTGGGATCTTTCCAGACCGGGGCACGAGCCCGTGTCCCCTGCATCGGCAGGCGGACTCTCAACCACTGCGCCACGAGGGAAGCCCCTAAACACATTCTTTAACACTTCCACAGATTAATTTGCCTGTATTACCTCATTACAGCAACCACATCATATATCTGGCACAGCATTAGACTCCGGGAAGAAAACTCAGAATGCCTTAATAAAGGCAAATTTGTCAATATATTATTCAATATATTAAACAGTTTAGTATAGTAGGATGACCATGGATTTGGAATCATGAACTGAGTTCAAGTTGTAGCTACCACTGACTCTTTAGTGACCTTTGGCTTTGGGAGGATTGAATTAGATCATAATGTTAAAATGTCTGGTAAATTCTATGATACCTGGTAGTTGCACAGTAATTGTTACTACCTTTATTCCTTTTCCTGGGAACCAGTCCTATGTTGCATTTCCTGAGACTCCTTAGAAATCTCAAAGCAATGCATCTTCATATCTTCATTTGAAATAGGATTTCCTAGCTAAGAAAAATATCCTGTTATCCAGGACAACTGCCTTTCCTTAACAGTGCATTTTCTTAAGTGTGATTACTGACTCTGGATCACTTGGAGTGATTTTTCTTCTTTGGGCATGTGCTCAGTCTGACTACCCCGCTGCACACACCATCAGCTCTTGCACTTAATCATCTGTGTCACTCTCATGACTTTGAATTAACTGCAGTGGAATAAACAGAAGGTTGTTTGGCATGTGGCTGCGGCTGAGTGAGCATTTCTAATGGGGGCTGAGCTAGGGCTGCTGAACTTTCAAAGTTCTTGTAAACTGAAGAAAGAAAGCAAATGCCAGTTTTTGATAATGTTGAAAATCTGGAGGAAGGCCAAAAAAAAGAAAAAAGTAAAAGAGGTTTTGGTTTTTAATTCGTATTTTTAATATGGTCAAAAAGGATTTGTTGTTTCATACATCTAGTGTCTTACATCTTTTTTTTTTTTTTGCGGTATGCGGGCCTCTCACTGTTGTGGCCCCTCCCGCTGCGGAGCACAGGCTCCAGACGCGCAGGCTCAGCAGCCATGGCTCACGGGCCCAGCTGCTCAGCGGCATGTGGGATCTTTCTGGACCGGGGCACGAACCCGTGTCCCCTGCATCGGCAAGTGGACTCTCAACCACTGCGCCACCAGGGAAGCCCTAGTGTCTTATATCTTGTATTGTGGTAACTTACAAGCACTTTGTTTAATAAGGCTAAACGGTCAGCATTGCTAACACAGATTAAACATAACCAAAAATAAGGTGGGTGATCTGACATAAACAAAAATTGAACTAATATCCAGCATGATCTGAGACTTGTAGAATGTAGCAAAAAAAAAAAAGCACTTAATTCACCTCTCATAAGTTACTGGACTCTATTCCAGCTCTTCTCTGCCAGATGGAAGAGTGTGGTGGTTGAAACAGAGACTCTAGACCCAGGTTCATTCTGTTCAAATCCTGGCTTGACCACTCATCTTTGTATGACTTTGGGCAAGTTATGTAATCTCTGTGTCTCAGTTGCCTCATCTATAAAATGATACAACCTACTTCATGCAGTGGTAGTGAGAATTAAATGTAATAATATGTGTAACATAAAACTGAATAAGCACTACACTATTAAAATACCTAAGCTCAGACGGGATCATTAGCTTCCATTCCACGACTGAACTACAATAATTGCTGGGCTGTTCTTTCTTATTTCTATTAATGTAACCAATATCATTGATAATTTAGAAAGTTCAAGCACTCTTCCAGGTGAACGGAGGCAAGTAATTCTAGCAAAGTCCACGCGTTCAGCACTCAGAATCTGTCTCCTTGTAAATTCCACATGTTGGTCTTAATTTTACATGTGGAAACATATGGAAAAAATTTCCTCCCTTTTCTGCATGGCTGTATCCCCCCTTTAATGTGAGGACGGTTCTAACTCTTCAGTCTTTGCTGATTAAACAGGTGCAATTCTTTCAACTACTCCTGATATGCTAGATGTTTTCCAGCTGTGTTCCTGGACCTCTTTAAGGAGTCACGAGAGGAAAGCATGAACTTTAACCGAGGCAACACTGAGGCTCGAATCTTGTTTTTGGCAGTCCTCCAGGTTTTACCTGCTT
Organism: Leucopleurus acutus; assembly: GCF_964270905.1. Taxonomy (NCBI): domain Eukaryota; kingdom Metazoa; phylum Chordata; class Mammalia; order Artiodactyla; family Delphinidae; genus Leucopleurus; species Leucopleurus acutus. The sequence continues at coordinate 67,975,834 of NC_139143.1, forward strand.
TCACTCTTAACCTTCGTGCTTTTGCTCTAGAATTAGCTTTCTCACTTTGTACCTTTAATAGGACTTTAGCTCATGCCTGTTCTCTGGTTCTTTCTGCACCTGCTTGCTTTTATACCATCTTGCTGCTGGGACCCTACTCAGACAGGACCCCAACTGTCCTAATTAGGTCCAACCCAGTTCACAAACTAATGGGTTTTAGATCCTGTAAATTTTCATTTTTTGTAAATGCTTTTAGTTGTCCTAAAGCCCCTGACCTCTGAGCTAAACTTTCTCATAATAAGCAAGGGAACAGAATTAATGGGCCTTATGTTAGTGAATCCAAGAGGCACCTGACTGTAAGATACACCAATATTTTATGTAACACACACACAGAGTGTGGTCAAGTAAATCATGACACGATGCTTTCTTATCACTTAGAATTTTTATTTATACTTACTGAAGGAGCTCTTTTAGACTTATTTAGCAACAGACTTTTTAGTCCCATGTCACTCTTGTGCATAAATAACCATCAAGACCCATCGTGTTTCAAAAGTTTATTTTTAAACTGTTCATGATTAAATATCCATAAGGTGATTAAAGGGTCAACATACTAGGTTGGTTAGGTAGAGCTCCTGGACTTCTACATTTATCTAGGCCTTCAAAAGCTCAGAGATCACTGTTTCGGTGTTCTCTGTATGCATGGTAACATCTGAGAAACATCTTATTTTGAGGCAGAAGTGGATTTATTTGTAGCTAATGAGTCTTAGGATTCAGGGCTCCTCGCTAGCATAAGTCCCTTCCTATTTCTGTATAGACTATGTTATCACAGAATTTTGTCATATGAAAAGATCAAAAAATACGTAGTCACAAAATCTAGGGAAACATATGAAGTCATGCCAAGCATCTAATTAATAAAAATATTACATTTTGGGGGATTATTGTATTTGCCAGCTTCAAAAAATTTGTAATTTTTCATGATTTATTTTCCTTCTTAATCTTCACTGTCATACCTTATTTTTATTCATAATTTTGTATTCGTTTTTTCCTAGAGTGGGGGTCTGTAAATTGCATAAATCTAGGGACCAGTAATACCTGGATTAGCCCCATTTAAGTATAACTTTTAAGTTTAAATCTGATGGCAGCTCTAGGCCATTGGTAATACACACACCATCATAGCATCAAATATGTTTTATGACCCATCCTTCAATTTTATGTGTGTAGCTCCTTTAACATTGATGGAATTATTTTGAGGCATGTTGAAGTACACCATGATTTCATTAGCATTTCCTATTTGACCAAGCCCCAGTGTTTTTTCCTTAATTGAATTACATGTTGTTGGAAGTTAAGAAGTTTCTGTTCAAAGTTAGCTGGAAATTTCTGATGAATTGATGTTCTGCCCAGTGTATGAGTTGGTTACACCAGCCTCTCATTGTTTTAAAATCCTTTTATGTATTCCCAGAGATTTGGGTGTTTTTCTCCTGCCTTTAGTTGATATGTTTTATTGATATATGATAGTAAATCATTTTAAATTTTGTACTTTTAATCATTTCAAGCTTATAGAAAAGTGGCAAATATTGTGTGAAGAATTCTTGTATACTTTTCCCCAGATCCCCAAATATTAACATTTTACCACATTGATTTCTCATTCTCTAACTCCCTATGTTTATACATAGTTTTTCTCAACCATTCAAGAGTAAGTTAGAGATATGATGTCCCATTACACCTTAATGCTTCAGTATGTATTTTCTAAAAACAGGAACACTCTCAAATAACCATAGTATAACCATGGAAACCAGGAAATTCACAATGGTACAAGTAACATGCAATCCATTGCCGATTATCCCAATAATATCCTTTTTAAGGTCTAGGATCCAATCGAGAATGATGTATTGACTTGTCATATCTCTTTAGTCTCTTTTGATCTGGACCATTTCCTCAGGTTTTTCTTTTTATGACTGATATATCTGATGAGTCCAAATCAGTTACTCTGTAGATTATCCTTCAATTTGGGTTTGTCTCATGTTTTCTCATCACGGAATGATGCTGTGTTCTTCTCATTGCGTTATTTCAGGTGACACATGATTTCTGGTGTTGTTAATCTTACCACTTGGCTAATAACCTGTGTTCCAAGCTTCTCAACTATGAAGTGGATAACTACATATTAAGCATGTATGTGAGTTTTGTGGGAGTCTACTTAGAGATTATGTAAATATCTTGTTCATTATCAAACTTTTAGCTACTAGTTTTAGCTTCCATTGAATGCTGGTGGACTGCTTTTTATACAGTTTCATTGAAACACAACCATGCCTAGTTTTTATGTAATGTCTGTAGTTACTTATTTGCTACAACAGCAGAATTTAGTATTTGTGACACAGACAAAATATCCCCCAAAGCTTAAATTATTTACTATATGACCTTTTATGGAAAAACTTGCTGACCTTGCTCTTGTGAGCATGGTAATCTAGATTTTAACGAGTGTGTAAATATTTAAAAACATTGCTGCAGTATATGGTTTTTCATTGAACTTAGTCTATACTTGATAACTTACATATCTTTTCAGGTTTATAGCCTATTTTGTCCTTTTACATTGTATTTTGTAATAAAACTATGAGATTTATAAAAGCAGATGAGATTAATGTATCTTTGAAATACCAGCTGTATAAACTGTACAGAGTGGTATGCTAACATGGATTTTTAATAGATACTCTTTCATATTATGATTTGTTGTAAAACTTCACAATTTTGAGTAGAAAGAATCCTGATAATATTAATAATTTTGAGCTTGATTCTGACTCCCTCGTCTTCCAATGTCTTCAAATAATGCTGTCAGACTAGCCTTCCTAAAGGACAGCTTTGGGTTTCTCATCCCTGGTTAAAAAAGCATAAAGCATTTCAGACTCTCCCCATCCCCTACTTATCAGGAGCCACATTTCTGAGGCTGGCACTGAAGAGCCATCGTGAACTGGACCTAACCTAGGCTGAAGACGGGAAGAGGGGAAGACAGAGGTGGTCTTAGAAATTAGAGGTCTTTTCCAACAACATGGTCCACTTCTAGCCACACCTTTCTTAATGCTTTAGATAGCTCAAACTATCGACCCTTACCATAAGTAACCTCATATTTAGATTTCTCTTCAGCTCTCCCTCTCACACACACACCCATCACATACCTAGCTTGTAGCCTATGTTGGTACAGTCCCTTGATCTGTCCTTTAAAACTGTCTCCATGGATCCAAATCTTATCTGCTTCAGTTTAAATTCTCTCTTTAAGAAAGCTGCTCTTCCTACCATGCATTGGAAGTCATCTTTCCCACCTTTGGACACACTTTATACTTTCTCTGTACTTCTCCTATGGAACTTACTTTCTATCTTGACTTATAATTCACTGTGCACATAATTTATCCTGCCACTATTTTGTAAAATGGGAGAGGATAAGCTTTACATCTGATCTCCCTTTGTAGTACAGTGTTTCCCCCTTAATAGATCCTCAATAAGCAGTGACTGAGGGACTCACAGGTCTGTCAGCGTGTCCACCCTCACCAGAACACCTGATTGTGAGTAGTGTAGCCGAGTACACAGGATCTCTTGGGACCTATGAGTTCCATTTGCTGTAAGGAAAGAGGCGAATCTGAGAGGTTCTGGGCCACTTTGCAGTCCCATTCCTTGTTACTCCACCTCTAAAAGCACATATTGAGAGCACTGTGAGGTGTAGGAGTTGATGTCTCCATCACAGGTCACTAACTATGTCACCAAGCCCAAGTTTGTACTGCTCACTGCATGACAAACCAATAAATGGAGACAAGTTATTAGGGCAAGGAATAGGGACTTTATTTGGAAAGCCAGCAGACCAAGAGGATGGGAGAATCATGCCCAAGAACCATTTTGCCTGAGTTAGAACCCAGGCTTCTTTTATACTAAAAGGGGAGGGAGTAAAGCCAAACATTTCCTGGTTCCAATCTGCCTCCAGAAGGGAGGTGTTAATGTCTTCCTCCCTGCAGTCATTCACAGGTGGATCTGGTCAGGATGTTTCATGTGAGCTAAACAAAGATATTTTAGCATAATGCTCATTACCTGGGAGGCAGGGTGCCCAGAGATGGGCCATTATGTATAATTTAAGCTTATTAGGCAACATCCCTTTAGTGATTAACCTGTAATAGAATACAAAGTTTCTTCCCTATTACAATTCCTCACTTTCAATCTCCATTCCACAGTCTTGTGGGGAAAGGGACAAAGACCACTCTGGCTACTTCACGCTGAAAGGGGGGGTGGGCAATGAATATTCTTTAGAATCTTTAGTCAGTAGTAACATTTTTTTTTTTAATCTACAACTATTTGAACCTGATGAAACCACTTAGCACATTGTCGTCTAATTTATAATTGAAATTGGGGTTGTTTCCAATTCCCAATACATATACTAAATTCCTGTGCCATTTGGATAAAATTAAACAAATAGGTTGACCCTTCTCTAGCTACAATAAAATTACCATTTACCTCAGTTGGATAGGCAGACCTGTTCGAGGCAAACTCATGAGCAGAGGTTGGTATAGTGTCCAAAGTTTCAACACAATTGGCAACTGCTCGGTCTTTTAGAGCATTTATAGATTCTCCCTCCTGGGCAGATACCTGGAATGGCCTATGATACAATATTTTAAAGGGGCTTAATTTAAGCCTGCTTCTGGGAGCCACTATTATCCGTGGCAGGGCAACTGGAATGGTCTTATTCCAAGTTAAATTAGTCTCTTGACATATTTCAGAGATGTTCCTTTTTAATGTATGATTGATTCATTTACTTGGTTTTACCCATCGACTGTGGTCTCCAGGACGAATGCAGTTTCAATGCTTTAATCCAAATCAGGGGATAAGTTCCTTAACCACCTCAGATTTTCTGCCCAGGTAGGATATGCTTCCACCCATCCTGAAAAAGTATCAACACTAGTATCTACAAACACTAGCAGGTTATCTAAAATTTCCTGCAGCTTGAGGCATTTAAGTCTTTTTTCCAGTCCTCGGTGGGGCAAGTTCCCCTGTGTTGAGTCCTCATCTGGGGAGGTCTGACAGCAGTCTGAATTATTTTAAGCACGAGTCATGCAATTCTGAGTGACTTGCTGGATGGCCTTTTGTAGGTTAGGCCCCGTTATAGAAATTTTTGAATCCATTGTAAGGTGGCACCTCTCCCATAATTGGCATTATTACGAGTGTGCTGCAGCACGCTGTCGAGAAGCACCCCAGGAATCAAAACAATTGTGCATTACATTTTCAGTGAGGTGTGATCCAAGTGAAGCCCCACTCTTTTTGGCCCTCTTTGTCCTCTTCTGAATACACTGGCTGGTATTTGGACCAGTCAATCTGTGGGAGAAGTGATACCCTTGCGTCAGAGGATACTGTTTTAGATTAGGTGTCCCAGCATACTTTTTTAATGGGATTCACATTGGCCGTATGTTTTTGGCCTTCCCTGGGGTGCAGCTGGCACACATTTCCGGTCTTACCTTTTCACAGACCCAAGGAGGTGGGGAGAAGGGGAAGAGCTCTCCCTTTCTGGGGTTTTTACAAGTGCCGTTTGTAGGCTTAAAGTGTGTTCTGGTGCGGGGGGGATCTGATATCAAGCTGTTCTGGTGAAAAACTTCAGGGTGAGGTCTATCAGAAAGTTAATCAGCTCATTCCCCACTGTCAATTTTACGTGGGGCTCCTGTGGGGAAATTGGAATTCATGGCTCACGGGCCCAGCCGCTCTGCGGCATGTGGGATCCTCCCGGACCGGGGCACGAACCCGTGTCTCCTGCATCAGCAGGCGGACTCTCAACCACTGCGCCACCAGGGAAGCCCTGTTCTTGTCTTTTTATTGTTTTTCTTATGTTGTAGCCTAGGCAATCTGTTTTCCAATGTTCTTCCTCCTTACAGTAAATACACTGCTCTTTCCCCAATCGTGGCTTACCTTCCTTCGGTTACTCCCCTTTCAAGAATCCAATGCTGCTGCCAGAAAAGTGGCATTTCATTTTGCTTCTTCGTTCTTCTGTCACTGTCCCCTGTTGAACACTTTAAAAGCAACATCTACCAACTGAGAAGGGTTCATTCCAAATGCACCGTCTAATTTTTCAACTTTCTCCTGATATCTGAGGCATTTTGCCCTCCCAAAAGTTAAATATTTTCAGGGACCTCAAGATCTGCATTAAGATGACATCCATAGGCCTGATAAATCTTTCCAAAAATTCAGCTTTTTTTTTTTTTTTGCTGAGTTTCTTGAATTTTTTTCAAACTCCTTTGCTTTGTTTCCTCTTTTCAAAGCCCTACCGAGATGCACCAGTAAATACTGCTGTAACAAGGTCATTCCTCTCTCACTGGGGTCCCAGTTTGGTTCAACTATGGGTCCTGCCAAGTGGGCTTCAGGTGTAGGGGATCCTCCGTATAAGGAGGGTTGTGATCCTTCCAAATAAATAAGTCTGAGAAATCCAGCTGGCTGATCATTTGCATTTAGCCCCATATGAGATAACAGCAGTGGAAATTACCCTGGCCTGGGAGTGGCTCCTGGCCCAAATTGGGAGTCCTGTCGGGTCTTAGATGGTGATACTGGACCAAGTCCCTGTACCCCAGAAACTAACACAGGACTTTCTAATTGATCTCGAGAAAGAGGGGAAGTCCTTAGTCCCAGTGTCAGGAATTGGGGCTGGATAGGAAAGGAAGGGGTAGATATACTGGCATAACAGCCAGCTCAGCTGGGACAGCCAGCTCAGCTGGAGGAGTTAAGGTTTGAAGCAACATATCTTCTCTCATTCCTCTCCTTTTCTTATTTTCCCAGATGTAACGGCACAAATGCTTGCTTGCATATAAAGGATTTCATCATTCTTTCCCGCTTCATCACAAAATAGCTACAGAATCATTCAAAAGCCACTGTAAAACCATGAATATCAATTGATCATCTCTAACCATTAAAAAGAAGCCTTTTAGCTTTGGCATCGACCAACTGGGATTACAATGCAATTGAAAAGAAAATTGGTTACTGCTGTGACATACAATTTAAGATAATTATGACTGATATCATTTACCAGGATATATCAGAATTTTAGGAGTTCCATATAATTTCTAGAGTGTGTATATTAATAATGTTTACACATATGATACAAGTTTGTTTTTGTTTGTTTGTTGCGGTACGCGGGCCCCTCCCGTTGCGGAGCACAGGCTCCGGACGCGCAGGCTCAGCGGCCGTGGCTCACGGGCCCAGCAGCTCTGTGGCATGTGGGATCTTCCCGGACCAAGGCACGAACCCGTGTCCCCTGCATCGGCAGGCGGACTCTCAACCACTGCGCCACCAGGGAAGCCCTGACACAAGTTTTTAATCACCATTTATTTGACAATGCTTCCCACATAATTTAACATACCAAATAAGCCTAATTACTTTAATATTCCTGATATGGAGAGAAAACAAATAATTTGAGGTGTTCCAGGGACCCTTTGGAAAACCTCAAAGTTAGCTAGAGGTCAAATGAACTTCATTTAGAATTTGATCTTTGGGAAGTCTGTCAAAAATATCAAAAAGTTTTAACCAGTGATAATAAAAGACCTCAATGGCAAATACAGATCACGTAAAGAAACTCAAAATCTATTACCAAAAGCACTTTAATATTTTAAGAAAACTTTGTCCTCTTAGAGAACCAAATTCAGGTTGTGTACCATTTTACCTTTAAAAATCATTTTCTTAATTAACTTTAATCTTAGCCAATCCTGACCATGCACAAAACTTTCAGTTTTCCTTCTCCACAAACTTTCCATAATTTTCTGTATCCATATTATCTGTCCCACACTTTCTTTTCCATTCAGAGACAACCGATTCTAGGACAAAACCACGATTTTCCCTTTAACAAAATGCATTTTCATTCTTCATACCTTCTTTGATGAAAACACACAGCCTACATCTTTGCATACTGATGTTTCCCTTATAATTCTTAACCTTAAAACCTTAATCTCTAGTGAAAACCAAGAAGCAAGTAATTGTAAACTGTTTGTCATACCAGCATTTCCTAATTGACAAATTTATGCTTTAGTCTTCCTCTTCTTAGGAGAGGAAGATAGGTAAACTTAGACCTGCCCAGCAATTAGCATTCTAATATTTTATCATATTTGAGATGACCCAGGTAGTCAACGAATTCTCTTCAACTAACAGTTTCAAGTTATGAAAACCTAGAGAGACTATTTTACATAGACATTGCTAGAACATAACTATTCCCAAAACATAACTATTCCTATAGAGTTTACCTAAAACTCTAACCGCATTTATCTCTATTTTATTTACTTAAAAGCTTTCTCATATTGTTGTTTTCCTTGCTGATAAACTTAGTAACGGAAATAATAAGGTCTTATTTGATTTCTAGCAAACCTAGATACTTCTATTATATTATACTTAATGTTGATGACTCTAAAGATGTGTATTAATCAGACCAATAAGCTTAAGCTAACTTTAATACCAGATATTAATCAATTACTGAATATTTCCCAGACCATGTGAACTCAAAATTCATTCCGGCCAGTCTTGTATTTGAGTATTTATATAAGCACTTAATTTCCTTTAAGTTAATAAAGCTCTTTTACAAATTAATTTTGACAATGCCACACATGTACAAACACATAAAAAAACAGGGACCTCACAGTTCTCATTCCAAAATTTCAGCCATGAATCAGCTACAACAATGTAAATCCCATCAGTTGCTAAAGAGGTTGGATTCAAAGCGTGTTTCTGACAGACGGGACAAATCAAGGTCACTGTCTAGATGGCTACACCATTTATACTAATGTTTATGGAAAAGATACTTCTATATCTTTTTGTCGCTTTTGGTGATTTTAGGAACTAAGTGGAACATTTCTCTTCTTCCTGGGAATGTCCCATTCTTGGACAAGAACAGACAAGGTTTTTGTTTGTTTGTTTCCTGTTCCTTTCCTCCATTTGATATCAGTAAAAGTTTTAAATATCACAAAGCTGATTTGGCTGTAAATGGAGAGAGTACTGAATGAAATGAAACAAAAAACCCATAGGAAAAACAGAAAATCCTAAATAAACGCTCAAGTTTAGACCTGGGGTTTTACATATACCAACCACACAGTAGTTCATAAACGATATCATTAACACAGCAAGGGTAGCTGTACATGGAGCACAGGGTCCCGGGATAACCCTGCTAAACCCCTTGTGGAGATCCTAACAGGTACTGTGGTCACACATTGTTACAATAAAATATCATCTCCCTCTCATCCATGGGTTCATAGCTGTAATCAGATCACTTATTCAAAAATGCACCTCAGAGGACTTTCTTTAGGGATAGTTGAAACATTCCCCATTTTTAAAGACAGAAATTCAAGAAAACTGCACACACAAACTGCATACACAATCTCAAATATCCAAAGAAACAAACCGATTCACAAGTCAGGTAGAAGTCCAACAACTCTCTCCTCTCTCCAGAGGGTACCGCACCCAAATACAAAACAAATTGGCTTCTTCCAGAGAAAAAGCTCCAGATGGAGAGGAAATACAACTATTTCCTCTCTCCAACAGGGTACCTCAAACAAACTGGCTTATTCTGGAGAAAAAGCCCCAATTGGAGAAGAATAAAGTTTCAAGCTGTACATACCGGAGTGACTTACCCTACTGTATAGAGCTGTCAGCTCCCAAATGCTGATTCCTTGCTCCTACTGCCAAGCGCTGGGGCAGCCGGTGCTGCTTCGGGGAATTTTGAAGGGAAGATGTCCCAGGACAAGTGGCCCCAGCAGCTGCTAGGGCTTGACGTGAACGGGCAGCCATGAGCAGCAAGGCTCCTGGTGGGTTGTGCCTAAATTTGTTATCGCGTCTAAGCTCAAACTGCTCGCTGCACAACAGGCCAATAAATTGCGAGAGGAGCTGTTGGGGCAAGGAATAGTGACTTTATTCAGAAAGCCAGCAGACCAAGAAGATGGTAGACTCGTCCCCACGAAAAGAACCATCTTGCCTGAGTTAGAATTTAGGCTTCTTTTATACTAAAAGGGGAGGGAGTAAAGTCAAGCATTTCCTGGTTCCGGTCAGCCTCCGGAGGGGATTTGTTAATTTCTTCTTTCTTGCAGCCATTCACAGGTGGGCCTGGTTAGGAGGTTTCACATGAGATAAACAAAGGTACTTTAGCTTAATTCTCATTACCTGGGAGGCAGGGTTCCCAGAGATGGGCAACTATGTATAATTTAAGCTTATAGGCAATATCCCTTTAGTGATTAACTTGTAATAGAATACAAAGGTTCTTCCCTTTTCCTTCACCTTGGATTCCTGAAGAAGGCAGGATGAGGTCAGTCTGAGTATTACTGATTCCTTCTGTTCAGAGTTCTTGAACAAATTCTTTGCCTTGATAAGTTGTTCTTCCCACTGCTATCAACAGTGCCTTAATCTGATTTTTTCCAGGTGTAAAGAGATAGGAACAGGAAAAAAAATGCATTGTAGGTCACGGGATGATGATCAATGCAAAGTAGCAAAAAGAAGAGACAAACTTCAGTGTGGGGAGACCTAGGTTCCAATCCCAAATCTGCCAGTCACTGTGGAATGTTAAGTAACATATAACTCTGCCTGAGATCCAATTTCCTAACCTGTAGAATGAGAATAATAATAGCTACCTTATGTGGTAGGTGTTAATTAATGTGCAACACCTGGTATAGGTGTTCAGAAACTTGTTAAATGGTACCTTGGAGAAACTGGACAAAAGGACTTTTTAAGGGGTCATGTTGATTATGAATATACTAATGAAAGATGCTGCATCCATAATTGAATAAATTACTTTAAAATTATTAAATAAAAATAATTTTAATGTGAAAAAATACATTTAAATGGAAGCTGGAAGGTATGCGATATAAAGCACTAGTGAAGGAATGCTCAGACAACTAGAGAAAGACAACTTCTACACTGGAGAGGAAATTAGGTAACAAGAATGGGTATTGATTGACGCAGGTAAGATTGCAGGTGGGATGGCAAAAAGTCGAGGTCTTTTCCACTACGTGACTTTGTTTTTAAAGATTATTTATTTATTTTTGGCTGCATTGGGTCTTAGTTGCGGCCCGCTAGATCTTTGTTGAGGCATGCGGGATTTTTCGTTGCAGCACGCAGGCTTCTCTCTAGTTGTGGTGCACAGACTCCAGGGCGCCTGGGCTCCAGAGCACGTGGGCTCTGTGGTTTGCAGCACGTGGGCTCTAGTTGAGACACGCAGGCTTAGTTGCCCCCAGGCATGTGGGATCTTAGTTTCCTGGCCAGGGATCGAACCTGAGTCCCCTGGATTTCAAGGCAGATCCTTTACCACTGGACCACCTGAGAAGTCCCTACTTTGTGACTTTTATATTCTCCATCAAGTAAAAGGCATGGTCATCTGGCAATGAGGCAGGATAGGGTTTAGGAGGATGATCTGATATAGACTACAGAAAGTTAAATAAAATTTGATATGGGTTAATTCAATATTAGTCTACTACCATATGAGAAAATTGGAAAGATTTTGAGGCAAGGTAGCAAAAGTTTTGGCAAGATAGTGATTCAAGTGTTGGGATATGGAGTCTAGATTGAATAAGGAAAGATGTGAAGATTGGAGTAGTCTTTGCAAGGGAGAAGAGGATTGGAAGGCTTGTGAGGAATAAGAGCAGAGAAAGTGAGAATAACTGGGAGAACCAGGAGAGGAGACTATGACTGGACAATAGTGTGTCTGAATGGAAGATTTCAAGAACGGAGTGACAAGGGACTAAAGGTCCAGGATGTGCCTGTGGGAGTGGGTAGCTGGAGTTGGGTGGAGGAGAAGGCCATGCAGATGGTGAGACAAAGAAACTGATTTGGAAGCCTTGACTATGTGGCACAAAAGTCTTCTTGAGCAATGGCAGTACTTTAGCATGATAAAAAGAGAGTTAACTAAGTACCAATTCTTAAGGAAATATTGAATATTGGGTGTGGTGACCCCAGGAGGTATTTGTAGATGAAACGAAAGGACTACTTACACAGGTCAAGAGTCAACACTCTTCTCCACCCCACCCACCTGCAAACAATTGTACTTACACTGTCTGATCGACTTTAGAATCTTGGTTGGAGCCAGCCATCACATCACTCTGCAAATGGCCTCTGTTAAGAGAATAGATGTTTCCGGCACCCCAGATCCTAGTTGGTAAATTACTGTCTTTTCCTTCCTGGCTCTTGTGCCTGAGGCAACGGCTGATTGGTGTCTGATTTCTTCTTCCTACCCCTTGTATCCAATATTGTATTTAATTCTATTGTCCGCTGGCAGCTGCTCAGGTTTAACTAGAAATCCCAGTGACTTGTAACTGTTTGATTCTAGTAAACAAAAAAAGCCCCAGAACAAGAACAAAACTATGGTAGAACACAGACTCCAATAAATAATCTTCTAGCAATGGAGAGGAAGATGTGTCAGTATTTACTGAAGGCAGAAAATATGCCCCAGCAGGTGCATAATTAGTTTTTTGAATGATGCCTGGGTCTCACTCACTCCTGCCCAGACTACTCAGGATTGCCTCTTCATTAGCTTGCGATGTTATATACATTTGCATGAAGGTCATTTTGAATGTAATGGCCAGAAAAGTCAAATGGAAAAATCTGAAAAAGCCCCCACTCATGCAGTTGTTAACATAATAAAGTTTCAAATTGGATATCAAATAGCACTTCAGTGTTTTGTTTCTTCAAATGATATTGTCTTGTGGGAAGCTGTGTGTCTATTTTCTTAAGATGACTCTGTCCCATCTTGAATATCTCTTTTCAGCAGTGACTATCCTTAAAGATAGAAATAAATGCTCAGAGTGTGCGGTAATGGTTCTGAGAGCACTCAGGGGACTCACGCTCACTGAGCACTACACAACGGACGAATGATTTAAATGCAGTCTGTCCACCAAGTGCTCTGCTTATGATAATCCGTAGAGAACTAACTTCACCTAACCTGTAGCATCCCATGCATCGATCTGAAGGACTGATTATCATCCCCTCCATCGCCAGAAGGCATTCAAGTGTCTTTGGGGCAGTGCATACAGTTTGAAAAGGTATAACCACTATTAAAATGTCATTTTTGATGGATTAAAAACTATTATTCTGTTATTTTTATAATAAAAACTTCTGAGAGAAAAGTTCAACAGGGTCCATTCGCCTGGCAAGGCCACATCAACACGACTGTTTTATTTATGTCAGTGATTTTCATGAGGTGCTGTAATACAGTTTTTACTACAATGTTGGACAGACAGTATTCACTAAAATCAGCACATACGCATACAAATACCGTTAATTCAATCCACATGGCTGGGGAATGACCCAAGTCTAATGAAGTACACCATTCTAATAGGGAATACTAGGCTGCGGGTCAAAGAAGGACATGTTGATGGCATCCCTCCACCTGCCTGAGCTCTGGGGCATGTCTTATTGCTCGTCTACCTTTTCTGAATTGGACATGCTCAATCACCTTTCTGTGTCCTAACCCTGACTTATTAAACTGTACAAACTTCAGAAGTGTTTCCTTCAACAAAAATTGATGTAAATTTCTTTTTTTTTTTTTTTCTACGGTACGCGGGCCTCTCACTGCTGTGGCCTCTCCCGTTGCGGAGCACAGGCTCCGGACGCGCAGGCTCAGCGGCCATGGCTCATGGGCCCAGCCGCTCCGCGGCATGTGGGATCTTCCCGGACTGGGGCACGAACCTGTGTCCCCTGCATCGGCAGGCGGACTCTCAACCACTGTGCCACCAGGGAAGACCAAGAGGTAATTTCTTACCAAAGTTTTCAAGGAACATTTAGAACCCCTGGAGTGAGCAAATGTTGCATTAAAATGTTTTTTTAATAAGGATGACAAATAGATCCTTTGCGTACCAGTATACTCTGGTTATTAAATACCTGGTTAGTAATAGCCAATTAGAGTAAATAGAGATTTGAAATTTAAAAAAAAATCATTTTAAGTGAAAACCATTGATCTCTTTAGAGGCTAAAAACTCAGATGACAAGGAGGGCCACACAGTAACATAAATGAATGAAGCAAATTGGGTAAGGACTGTGGTGAACTGGAGAGCTCTAAAAGAGGCAGCTACTCCTCACCTCCAGACTCCTGTTAGCAGAGAAAACGTGGGCCATACATTTCCACCATATTTTTTCTCAAGAAAAGATGGACAAAAGTTGGACATTTGAATTTTTTTTTACATCTTTATTGGAGTATAATTGCTTTACAATGGTGTGTTAGTTTCTGCTTTATAACAAAGTGAATCATTTATACATATACATATGTTCCCATATCTCTTCTCTCTTACGTCTCCCTCCCTCCCACCCTCCCTAACCCACCCCTCCAGGCGGTCGGTCACAAAGCACCAAGCTGATCTCCCTGTGCTATGCGGCTGCTTCCCACTAGCTATCTATCTTACATTTGGTAGTGTATATATGTCCATGCCTCTCTCTCACTTTGTCACAGCTTACCCTTCCCCCTCCCCATACCCTCAAGTCCATTCTCTAGTAGGTCTGTGTCTTTATTCCCGTCTTAACCCTAGGTTCTTCATGACATTTTTTTTTCTTAAATTCCATATATATGTGTTAGCATACGGTATTTGTCTTTCTCTTTCTTACTTCACTCTGTATGACAGACTCTAGGTCTATCCACCTCATTACAAATAACAACCCAATCCAAAAATGAGCAGAAGACCTAAATAGACATTTCTCCAAAGAAGATATACAGACTGCCAACAAACACATGAAAGAATGCTCAACATCATTAATCATTAGAGAAATGCAAATCAAAACTACAATGAGGTATCGCCTCACACCAGTCAGAATGGCCATCATCAAAAAATCTACAAAAAATAAATGCTGGAGAGGGTGTGGAGAAAAGGGGGAACCCTCTTGCACTGTTGGTGGGAATGTAAATTGATACAGCCACTGTGGAGAACAGTATGGAGGTTCCTTATAAAACTACAAATAGAACTACCATATGACCCAGCAATCCCACTACTGGGCATATACCCTCAGAAAACCATAATTCAAGAAGAGTCATGTACCAAAATGTTCATTGCAGCTCTATTTACAATAGCCCGGAGATGGAAACAACCTAAGTGTCCATCATTGGATGAATGGATAAAGAAGATGTGGCACATATATACAATGGAATATTACTCAGCCATAAAAAGAAATCAAACTGAATTTTTAATATGAGAAAATAAATTTAATTATTTGCAGACTAACTAGGATATTGTTGAAGTCTAACCTCAGCCTGGGATCCCCAGTTTGTATCTTCTGATTTAGGGGTGAGCAAAATGGCTGAGCAGGAAAGGGTAAATTAGAAGATGCTTGTCCAAAAATAGGTGGATGTTGAAAGAGGAGATATTTGCTTTTTCAGTCAATATGTTTCATAACTGATGGGGAACTATATTAGGGCTTATGACTGAATTATCCAAAGACCCAAAAGTATCAATAAACTGGATTGTCACTCTATCTAGACTTCATCATACATCATTGTCCTTCCAGCTCTCTTCCTAAGAAAGGGAAATTTTTGCTACAGGAGTTTATCTATTTCTCAAAGTCCATTTTCATAAATATCTGAAATGTTTATGATGCTGCATTATATTTATTTTTTATATTTTGAACTTGGTAATTTATCTGATAGAACATAATTTTCATAAATGTACCTCTCTGAGCCTTGAAAATATTTTAGTTCTTTTTGTCCCTTAAAACTACTAAAGTACATTTGGTTATCAATTTATTTAATCTTTTAATTTTTTCCAAACTTCATTTATTCCATGCAATTTTTGTGCTAGGCAATATGCTAGGGGCTGAGAATACCGCAGTGAAAAAACATGGTCTCTGTTTCTCAGATGCTTATGATCTAAAGAGAGAGTTAGACTTAAGTCTGACTTTTAGGTGAAAAAGTATGATTTTCAGAGAGAGGCAGAACAGACAATAATGATGTAATTTTCCCTCAGTGATGCATACCCATGATTCTTTACCAGATAAGTATATACTTTGAAAAATCCAAAGATCACACTAAAAAAACAAAAAGTTATTCTTTCCTCTTCCCTACAGAACAAAGTTCTATTGAAATAATATGTGCAGAGATGGTTAATAAATTTATTTTTAAGATAGCCAATTAAATATATTACCTTGAAGATAAGGACTCTCCTCATCTTCCCAGACTCAGTCTTTAGAACTTTCTCTTCTCTCTTCCCTGTTTCCCTCATTGCCTTGGGCATTCATCTATCTCATTGTCTTAAATGCCCTACATTTATCTACATTTATGATAATGTTTAATTGATCCCATCTAAGACAGTTACAAACAGAAGCTTAATGCGTGGTTGTTCAGTTTGTTTTCTTTTTCAAGAAGAGCTATTTCAAGATGAAAAGCCTGAGGCTGAACTGAGAAGTCTGAATTTCTGAGGAGATATTTTAGTTGCCCTTCTAATCACGCCACACAGATAGAAATTCCCTGATCACATCTAGATTACAATAATATGGCAGCCACCTCATTCATTACCCTAGGAGTTAAGTACACAGCCTCAGAGAGCAACTTTGAGGAATTATTTAGTGGCAAATTGTCATTGTCTTGTGAATGAGTTTCAGTAGAGACTCAGTTTATCACTTCCTTGGGAACACCATAAAATTATTTATCTTCCATGTAATTCTAGGAAGACTTCTGAAATCCTGAGGTACCAGCAGCTGGTCTGATCTTTTAAGGTTCTTAGCCAATTATCAGCACAAATGTCACATTTTATTTATAAGGTGAAATTTTATTTTTTATAGTAAAGCCCATGATATGGGTGATCCTTGTGTTTTATGATTTGTGATTCACCTTTTCACATCATCATCATTTAGGTAGCCTTCATCATTAAAAGAAAAAACAACTTGGGGAGGAAATAGACTTAACTCATTGCAAATAAATATTCTCCCAACTTTTAAATGAGATTTTGTTCTGGTATTAATGTCAAACATGAAAGCTTATCACACCTTTACTTATATCTGTGTTGAAAAGAAAGTATTTTAAGAATTCAAAGCAGTGGCTTATTCATTTACTTTTGGAAACAAAGACACCAGGACGAATTTCTATTTCTACTTATTTGGGAAAGTGAGGATGATTGTAACTGGTACTATTATATAAGTAGACAGTTCAAACATCAAAACAGTTTGTTGTACCAATGCCATTCTTTTGAGAAAAATCTATATTTAAATACAATAGAGTAAAAATTAAATGTTATTTTTAATATAACAAGTGGATACTGAACAGCTCTAACCTCCTTGGCACTGTAGATGGATAAGCCCTATGCTTAGTAATACTCAGGGACAGACATGGGTTTTTGGAGCCTGAAATATAATTTGGGGAAATGACACAAAAACATATTACTTTATAAATTTAATAGTAACATGTGACCATATTGCTAGGGCCTTTCTCAAGGGTTTGGAAGGGCCCATGCAAATGTGGGACCTGACACTTGAGTTTACTGCTGCTGCCAGGAACATTTTAAGAAAAGGAGTGACAATATTAATTATGTCTTCATGATAGAAAGAGGAAGGCTTTGGGGTTCCTAAACTCTGAAGGTCTCCGTCAGGAGCCTGTAGTCTTCATATGTTCACATGTGGGTCATACAGAGAGTTAATCAATGAAGAATTGCAAAATTATGACTCAATCTAGAGAGATAGGTTAGAATCATTTTATCCCTCTCCAATAGGATGTATTAAAGGTAGAATAGGTCGCCTCATTCATCTTCTTTTCCTGGACCCAATTTCTAATCTTGACCCTGGATATCTCACCATTTTGTTGGGGAGAAACAAGACAGAAAGAAAAATACAGAAGTGAGAGAGTTTCTTCCTAAAGTCAAGGGGATAACTGCCTTAACGCATTCTTTTAGATCTTCCCAGGGTAAAGGATTCTCTTCTGAAAGGGAGGTAACTTCAGGTCTGTCTTACACTCAGAACAAAAAGAAAAAAACAATTCAAAGAAGAATGTGACTCTACCAGCAGGAGCACAGAAAACAGGCTTAGAAGAGCAAGCCTTAAGGATGCAATCATCCCTGTATCTCTTGTTATGCAGTTTAATTGCCTTCAAAGCTCATTTCACTCTCTGAAATTCTCTTTGTTTAGTTCATGTTTTTCCGTCTTCCTCAATAGAATGTAGTTTCCATGAGAGTGTGAACCTTGTCTGTCTTGTTTACCTTTGTAGTCCACGTGCCTGAAATAGTGCCTGATACATAATAGACCTTCCTTAAATATTTGTTCAAAAGTTATATAAGTATTCTAATGCTTTTCTGGTCCTAGACTATGGGGCTGGGAAGGGTGAAACTTCGTATAATATCTAGAGATAAGTTTCCTCATATTCTGTCTCACTGTTACTATATCTGTTGATTTCAGAGTCTCTGGCAGGATAACAGAAAACAGACTCTGAATCAGAGAATAATAAGAGATTTTATCAACCTCATATTTACTACTTCCATTATATCAAGCCCCATTCTAAAATAAATGTCCCTGAAGCTTACTTTATGTGTTTTACCACTTTGTAATATCCTCTTTAGTTTTTTCTCAGTTGTGTTCCTTCCATGACTATAAAAATTTGCAACCCGTAATAAGCAGTGGCTTTCACTTTGTGTTCCCTGGAGCCCCAGGGTTGCTTTAGAGATGCCTCCAGGGCTATTAGGGACGATGAGGGTAGAAGTACCTGCAGCCTCCAGCCATCTATCCTTTCTTTTGATCACAATAGCTCTGCTTTGAGTTGTTTTATGCTTTGTCCCTCTCTGTATGATTTGACTTGATGCCACTTGATTCCAAGGTTTAAACAAAATATTTGAACACCATTCATCTTTGACATCATCTTCTGGCTATGAAGAATCCCAGATGCTTCTACGTAATTCTAACCATCTGAGTCCCCTGAAAGACACTTCAAATCTGAATGTTTCCTCCCACAATATTTGGCCCTTTTGCATTAGAATTCAATTAATTATGCAATTTTATTTCAAAAATAAAGAAAAGATAGCATACGTTTGCTTATTTGTACCATAATCACAAAGGAGGTATGACTAGTATCAAGAAAAAAGTTAAGAATGCCTCTACACTCTTTCTTAGAAATTAAAAAAATAAGTACAGAATGTGAGATAATATATTATCTAGCATGAAACTTTTAACTAGGGGAACAAAAATAGGCAACAGAGTTACAGACTATCTGGCTTTATTTTTATTCATCACCATGGCTTTCAGTTAGGATACAAAAGGAGAAACCCTGAGCCATTCAAGCTGGGAGCCCCGTTGAGGTCACTGTATTTCTGATTAAGCATTCCCCTTTGAAAACCTCCTCCACAGACGCCAGGTGATCTATGAATACTACTTACCTACAGATACCTAATACGCAAGGTTGACATGCTTTCTTACTTTACCAGTTCAGTTATTTGAATAACATGACTTTCCTTAGCTCATCAACAGCTCGTTTGTTTACATCAGAAAAAAATGCCATTATTCAAAAGGTGAACAGCTTGATTTGTTTCTAATAATTTTGAAAATTTAAATATTTAACTCTAAAATAGTACAATGATAAAAAAAATGCTTCAGCATGTTTTATGTGTGTATATGTGTGTGGGTGTGTTCTACTTGACACTCAAGGCCTCAGTGCGCTTCTTGAAATAGACAAAAAATAAAGAACTATGAATTTATCAACTGCTGATAAGATCTGAATGATGTCCTTGCAGTTATACCTTACATTCGGCATCATTCAGTCTGCATCAAGCAGGTCTGGTCCGTATGGAATCACTGACTGGTGATTCTTAGCTGAGCAGATGCTATTTTTCCTATGCACCGTACTTTAGTAAATCATATTTTATTCATTATATTGGCATAACTTTGAAAGTGGGTGATCACAAAAATGATCTATATGGAATCATCCATATTCAACCATTTTGTTGTTGAACACTTCTGGTGTTTTCATTCCCAGATAAACACTATTCTACAGTATTATTATATTCAATATGGGACTTTTTGTAGCCAGTTTTCTTTATATCATCAAAATGTCTATGTTACCTGCCAATTATATGTAAGTTCCTTGATGGCAGGAGTCCAGGTCTTAAAACCTGGATAGCCCCCACAGTGTCTAGTTCAAGGCTCACGTTTGGTCAGGCTTCTGGCGGGTTAGAGTTAGCCTTGTAGTAGGCAAACATCACTAATGAGAGATTTTCCTGGTCTTCCTGATTCAAGGAGACAGGAAAAATGAATAAACTAGTCAGGAGACAGAACTCGAGCCACAAAGTATGGAGGCCAAGAACTACATGGGACAGTCTTGGATGTAGGAAACGTTTTGAGGAGGGGTAGAGAGGGAAGATATTGAAAGCCAAAATGAGCCTGATTGAAAGGAGACTGCAGAGGAAATCCTGGGGTCTGATGGAGTCAGGGGACACAGGAGAATCACTCTTTACTAAACTGAGGATGAGCAAAAGCATGGAAGCCAGGGACCAAAGCTCACCAAGCTGATAGTGGAACAAGGCTGGGTTAGGGCAGGCCCAAAGGCTATAGGGTCATAAAGGAGGAGGATTAAATGTTCCTCCTCATAAATCTGGAGGAACACGGTGGGGAGTGAAAGAAAAATGAGAATGAACATGAAGAGGGGCCAAGAGGAAAGCAGATGTCTGAGTGCCATCTCAGCTGTATTTCTTCCTGATCATCACACGTCCCTGAGCCTTAGAGGCACCAGGCAGAGCCTATGACAAATGCACATAATCAAATATGGTTTCTGTCTCCAGACTTTGCTTGCCCTCATTTGCTCTCTCATTCTCCTCCCCTCTGCCTCCCTCACTTTTGTTCTTGTTCACTCCTTCTACAGGGCCATACAAGTAGAGCTAATATGAAATTCAAGTCATTACTGTCATAGATAGTTAAAATCAAGAAAAAGGTTCAGCAGGCTACATGAAAAAAAAGCAACGTGAATATAAGATACGTGGTGTGGTCCAGGATGGTGGCAGAGAGATAAGGAAAAATGGAGAAATGAGGAGGGCAATTCAGAGAGGTTTGAACTATTGAACTTCCTATGGGCCAGACACTAGTCTGGCATCTCTCTGCATATTAATTCTAACCTTGAAATGGTACAAGGCAGATATTATTACCTCCATTTCTAAAATAAGCAAACTGAGACTCCAGAAGAAGGAGTCACTTGCCCAAGTTCACACAGCTCAGTGGCCAAACCAGCATTCAAGTCGGAGTTCCTCTATTTCATAACCTTCCTTCTGCTTCTTCTAAGGAAACTCTCTACTTTGGAAAGTTCCAATAGCTTCTGAATCCATCAGGGCAGTCCTCTCTTCATGCCCCTTTTCCTGATCTTGGTGAAGACACAGTTATTAGTACAGTCTTATAAATTTGCTCTTGGGTATTCTGTGGTATCTTTTACAGCCTTTCTTTCTTGACACTTTCCTCACCTTACTTTAATATTACAGGTGGAACAGCACAAATGAATAAAACAGCTTTTGATTAAATATAATGTGACTCAAACAGCCTATGGAATGGGTCTTGAAACATGGTCTGCTGCTTCCCCACTGGAGCTGGATGTCATTCTTAATTCTCCTGCAGTTGCCGAAGAACTTGTGTAGTCACTATTTTCCGCCTCTGGCTACTTGTTTTCAAGAGGAACAACATTTATAGAATCTTCAAGTCGATGAGGAAACTGTATCCTATCTCTCCATCCTGGCGGAGACAGCCATTGTAAGTTGCTAGGAAATTGCCAAGTACTGTTGTGATGATTTCTGGGCCTGATCCAAGAGGCTGTTTATTCATGAGGCCCAAATCTTTCCGGTCCCAGGATATACAAGTGATCCTTGGCTGAAGTCAGTATACAAAAAGACACTAAGAGGTTATTCAGAATCTCATTTTGAAAGCCTCTCATGGTCATACAAGAAAAGCCAAGCCCTGATATTGTATGTGGAAGATAAGGCTGCGACAAAAACTCATCATGGATCCCGGTTTTTTCTGGTCCAATTTCTGAGATATGCTGTCTGGGAGTATATGTTTCCTTGGGAAGGAAGTTCAGGCAGAAGTTGACTTGTGATTCTGTGGGTTCCTGTTGGCCTTGAAGGCTTGCTGTCTTTACTCCCCACCCCCCACCCTGCACGGAGTTGATTTGTTTTCCTTCTGATCATATCTGTTTAGGATACATTCAATCATTCACTGAACAAGTTAAGGTGAACACCTACTATATGCTGGGCTCTATGTAGGAACTGGGAATATACTGCTACGCAGAAACAAACATACTTTTTACACTCAAGGAGCTTACAGCTTAGTAAAGGAAAAACAGGAAAAAAATCATAGAGCTATGTAATTTCTTGTGAGTGATTTGGAGAAAATGACAGCCAGGCTTTGAGAGTGTATAACATAGATTGAATCTAGTCTGCAGAGTTGGGGTAGATGTCCCTGGGAAATAGGTTTGAGTGGAGATTTGAGAAACATGTATGACTTCACAGATGCTTGGGATTGGTAATGAATTAAGACTAGGATTTGACAAGTCACTAGAAGTGTGCACACACTCACATCTGAGCTATCAGCAGAGCGCTTGCTTGTTTTTTTTCTTTTAAGATGGCAGCATTTTGGCAAAGGGAGGAGAAGCTCATACTTGTGCAAACCCAGCTTCATCCAAGTGACACTTATATCCCTTTCCCAGATACTCTCTTGACACCTGGTTTGGTTTGACTCAACCAGCAATCACTTTCCTCCGTTTGTTTTACAATGTCAGTCAACTGGTCAACTCCCTTTTGAAAGTCTTGAGTTTCATCCCTAACTACTGAGCTGGTTCCACAATTTGCTTTCTTCCTCTCCACTGTCCCAACTCACCTTTCTGACCTCCTCCCTTACCACATTCATTCCAATCTTCCCTCTCTCTTCTGTTGTTGAGATATATATATATATATTTATCCTTTGAGACTTCTAGGTCACAACTTTGACCACAGGAATAGAGTCAAGAGCAATTTCTATGTCATATGCTCCTATGGTCACCCTATGTGGTTTTCCCCACCATATACTAAAATCTGGGTATAGCGGAATCACTTTTATGATGAGATATGTGTAGATCTATCCTCTTACGGATTATCTTTACCTGGGGAATACATGATCTGAGGCATTTTAATAAAAGAACTGTAGTTTTCTTCCTTTATTGTGTTTCACTCAGGCTGGGAGAGGTGTGACATATAAGCTGAAAGTAAATTTAATAGAAAAAACTTAGGTTTTGTTTCCTAGCAACACTAATTCAGTCTTCTTACAAATGCAAACGACACTGGAGGCCTTTGTTTCTGCATTCCCAGCTCTACAGGGCAATATGCCATGCTGAGCACTCTGGAAACAGTGCTGTATCATAGAATTCTCTGACATTCACTTCAGAGCCTTCCCTCACTTAATTTCAAACCTTCTCATGGGCATTACGCTGCAGTTGATAGTCATCTGTTTGCTGAAAAAAATGGGGACAGAAGAATATTTAGCATTGTCACTTTTAGTACACTAGGTCATGCTTGTCAGCAGGGAAGGGTGCATTTTGCCAGGCCAGGATGAGGAGTTTGGTGGGTCAGGAACAAGAGTGGCTGGAAGGTCAAAGTTAAAGTGGACAATAGTCCAGTAGTTCAGACATTTAGGGCTGGAGCACTGGTATATAGGAACAGTAACCACATCACTTATATGGGCACTTGTTCTTACCTCTCACATCTATTTTGAACATTATATAAATACCAGGGTGAGTTTCAATAAGAATCCTGGAAGACACAGTAAACCACTTTTATCCATTTGAATAATATGCATTCAAGAGGCTTTGATAAAATTTGGTCTATTTTCTACAGTTAGGAGATTTCATGGATGTATTTCTTCTGGGAGGTTTCATAATAGTGGTAAGTTTTCGGGTTCTAGTAACAGACTGCCAAGATTTAAATCTTGGTTGTACTACTTACCATCTGTGAGACCTGGGAAAGCCTCTTACTTTTCTGTGCTTCAGTTTTCTCATCCATAAAATGGTCAGGATTGTAGTTTAGGGTTGTAAAGGTGGTTAAAAAGAGACATCTACATAAAGCACAGAGAACAGGGCTTAGAGTCTTATAGTAGGCACTACTATGTCTTAGGCATTGATCTGCCACACACTCCCACCTATTTGCCATGGGAAAAGAGAGCACTTGTCAGATTTTTTGAGCCCTTGGAAAAATTTCATAAGAACTGATAATACGTAACTTATCAGTTTGTAAATAAAATTTTTACAAAGTAATTCATGAGGGTTTGACTGTTCCTGTTTTGTAGCTGCTCCTTTAACCATGTGATGGAATAGGGCCTTGAGATCATGCATGAGAAGCAGGAGACGAAGGAGGAAGAGGAGAGGAGGCGATGAGAAATCTCATGACCTTGGAGCTGCTTACAGATTGGCACCCACATGCCTCCTTCCTCCCCCTCTCTCTCAGCAAGGTTTGCTCGTTCCCAGTAACTGGAGATCCTGCTTGGGACTATGAGTTGCTTTTATTTTCCTGATCTCCAAGAGCCAAGTCTGAAACACAACTCCTCAGTGTGAAGTTACTCACAGGATATTATGTAGTGCTGCATCCTGCAATGAGAACACAGATTAGCACAGCCCTGGTAATAGTAGGAACCCAGGGTTCTGTGTGGGTGTGGAGATGTGAAGGAAGATTTATTTTTCACCCTTAAGGTTAAGCTCAGAAAAAACAAAAAGAACAAAACCTCTGTTTTTATCTGTCTTTCTTAAACACTTACCTTGCAATTTTAGAAACTTAGAGGGCACGGTACTCATTTAAGGCAGTGTTAAGACTTATGACACAAATCAACTAATATCAGGCAGAAAAAAAACAAATGCCACAAATTCTCTTTTTGTCTGTAACTGAGGATAAATGTTACTTTATTGAAATCATAATTGTTGGGTGTTCCTCCTTCTCTTGCCTGTCCACATTCTCATGCTCCTGAGTGATATTACAGCACATGTGACATTCTCGCCAAATGTGCACTGCCCATTCTTGGAGAGAAATTCTATCCCAAATACAGACACTTGAAAAGGCATACTTGGCTCTCATAACTTTGGCCCCTGCCCTCTGCAGACATCTCTCAGCACTTCTCCTCCTCATTCATCTCCCACTTTATTCTCCAGCAATACTAATCATCTCAGGGCTCTCTCATGTCTCTGGCCCTTAGCTTGTGCTGATACTTCCACCCTGATATGTTCCCCTTCTTATCACACTCTCACCCTCAACTTGTCTTTTTGCTCTTTGTCAAGAGCAAAATACAAGTGTTAGATGCATGAGGCTCCAATGTAAGGAGCTCCCTCTTGGGCTGTGTGCTGGCCAGGATGAGGAAGATGACAAGAGCCAACATTTCTTGACATTTATGGTTCTCAGGGCTTTACAGGCATTCTCTCATCTAAGTTATGAACTATTAGGTCTGAAATGTTATCCCCATTTTACAGATGAAGAGACTGAGACTTATATTGGTTAAGTAATTTGTCTAAGCTTATATCGCTAGTACATGTCAGAAGTGTCAGAGCCAGGACTCAAACATAGGTCTGCCTGAGTCTGACAGTGCAACTCATTCTAAGGCTGCTATCCAGGACCCTGCCTCATGTTGATGTCCTTTTCCACTCCTGGGATTCCTGAGTAATGGGAGGTTGGCATCAGTAGTCAGGAACAGATGAGATACAAGAAGATCTATATTTACACAAAAGATAAACTAAGGATGATCATTTCCATGAAAAGATTTAACATAGTGGTACTTTAGGGAGAAAGCTCCCCAGGAAGACACATTGTTGTTCAGAGATTCACATCACAGAGTTTTTTCAAGCCCACAGAGCAAAGCATGATGGGATTTTAGCATTGGCCTAAGGCACAGTATTTGTACCCTGAAGCCGCCTTGAAATTGATGCTACATTTATATGAGTTGTTTTGCTTTTCTGTGATAATGCAGTAAAATCATTCTGGCATTCTTATAGATTTTCCTTGTACAGTCTACAGTTTAGGTTTCCAGAACATTTATGTATTTTATACAAAAAATTTATCTTCTTTTATCTTCTTTAAACAAATAAATGCCTTATGATGCTTATAAAAGTAGGACATCAAGTTTTACCTACTTAAGGAGCAGAAGCAAGAAGAAATACAGTCCTGCAGCCTGTGGAGCAAAAACCACATTCACAGAAAGATAGACAAGATAAAAAGGCAGAGGGCTACGCATTAGATGAAGGAACAAGATAAAACCCCAGAAAAACAACTAAGTGAAGTAGAGATTGGCAACCTTCCAGAAAAAGAACTCAGAAAAATGATAGTGAAGATGATCCAGAACCTCAGAAAAAGAATGGAGGCAAAGACTGAGAGGATGCAAGAAATGTTTAACAAAGACCTAAAAGAATTAAAGAACAAACAAACAGAAATAAACAATACAAAAACTGACATGAAAAATATACTAGAAGGAATCAATAGCAGAAGAACTGAGACAGAAGAACTGATAAGTGACCTGGAAGACAGAATGGTGGAATTCACTGCTGCAGAACAGAATAAAGAAAAAAGAATGAAAAGAAATGAAGATAGCCTAAGAGACCTCTGGGACAACATTAAACATAACAACATTTGCATTATAGGGGTACCAGAGGGAGAAGACAGAGAAAAAGGACCCAAGAAAATATTTGAAGAGATTATAGTCGAAAACTTCCTAACATGGCAAAGGAAATAGCCACCCAAGTCCAGGAAGTGCAGAGAGTCCCACACAGGTTAAACCCAAGGAGAAACATGCCGAGACACACAGTAATCAAATTGGCAAAAATTAAAGACAAAGAAAAATTACTGAAAGCACCAAGGGAAAAATGACAAATAACATACAAGGGAACTCCCATAAGGTTAACAGCTGATTTCTCAGCAGAAACTCTACAAGCCAGAAGGGAGTGGCATGACATATTTAAAGTGGTGAAAGGGAAGAACCTACAACCAAGATTACTCTACCTGGCAAGGATCTCATTCAGATTTGATGGAGAAATCAAAACTTTACACACAAGCAAAAGCAAAGAGAATTCAGCACCACCAAACCAGCTCTACAACAAAAGCTAAAGGGACTTTTCTAACTGGGAAACACAAGACAAGAAAAGGACCTACAGGGCTTCCCTAGTGGCACAGTGGTTGAGAGTCCGTCTGCTGATGCAAGGGACACGGGTTCGTGCCCCGGTCCAGGAAGATCCCACATGCCGCGGAGCAGCTGGGCCTGTGAGCCATGGTCGCTAAGCCTGCGCGTCTGGAGCCTGTGCTCTGCAACGGGAGAGGCCCACGTACTGTAAAAAAAAAAAGAAAAGAAAAGGACCTACAAAAACAAACCCAAAATAATTAAGAAAATGGTAACAGGAACATACATATTGATAATTACCTTAAACATGAATGTATAAAATGCTCCAACCAAAAGACACAGGCTTGCTGAATGGATACAAAAACAAGACCCATATATATACTGTCTACAAGAGACCCACTTCAGTCCTAGGGACACAAACAGACTCAAAGTGAGGGGATGGAAAATGATATTCCATGCAAATGGAAATCAAAAGAAAGCTGGAGTAGCTATATTCATATCAGATAAAATAGACTTTAAAATACAGAATGTTACAAGAGACAAGGAAGGACACTACATAATGATCAAGGGATCAATCCAAGAAGATATAACAATTATAAATATATATGCACCCAACATAGGAGTACCAAATACATAAGGCAACTGCTAACAGCTATAAAAGAGGAAATCGACCGTAACACAATAATAGTGGGGGACTTTAACACCTCACTTACACCAAAGGACAGATCATCCAAACAGAAAATTACTAAGGAAACAGAAGCTTTAAATGCCACAATAGAGCAGATAGATTTAATTGATATTTATAGGACAATCCATACAAAAACAACAGATTGCACTTTCTTCTCAAGTGCACACGGAACATTCTCCAGGATAGATCACATCTTGGGTCACAAATGAAGCCTCAGTAAATTAAAGAAAATTGAAATCATATCAAGCATATTTTCTGACCACAATGCTATGAGATTAGAAATCAATTACAGGGAAAAAAACGTAAAAAACACAAACACATGGAGGCTAAACAATACGTTACTAAATAATTGAGAGATCACTGAAGAAATCAAAGAGGAAATCAAAAAATACCTAGAGACAAATGACAATGAAAACATGATGATCCAAAATATATGGGATGCAAAAAAAGCAGTTCTAAGAGGGAAGTTTATAGCAATAAAAGCCTACCTCAAGAAACAAGAAAAATCTCAAATGAACAACCTAACCTTACACCTAAAGGAACTAGAGAAAGAAGAACAAACAAAATCCCAAGTTAGTACAAGGAAAGAAATCATAAAGATCAGAGCAGAAATAAATGAAATAGAAACAAAGAAAACTATAGCAGAGATCTATAAACCTAAAATTTTGTTCTTTGAGGAGATAAACAAAATTGTTAAACCATTAGCCAGACTCATGAAGAAAAAGAGGGAGAGGACTCAAATCAATAAAATTAGAAATGATAAAGGAGAAGTTACAACAGACACCGCAGAAGTACAAAGCCTCCTAAGAGACTACTACAGGCAAGTCTATGCCAATAAAATGGACAACCTGGAAGAAATGGAAAAATTCTTAAAAAGGTATAAACTTCCAAGACTGAACCAGGAAGAAACAGAAAATATGAACAGAACAATCACAAGTAATGAAATTGAAACTGTAATTAAAAATCTTCTAACAAACAAAAGTCCAGGACCAGATGGCTTCACAGGTGAATTCTATCAAACATTGAGAGAAGAGCTAACACCTATCCTTCTCAAACTCTTCCAAAAAATTGCAGAGGAAGGAACACTCCCAAACTCATTCTATGAGGCCACCATCACCCTGATACCTATACCAGAGAAAGATACTACAAAAAAAGAAAATTACAGAACAATATCACTGATGAATATAGATGCAAAAATCCTCAACAAAATACTAGCAAACAGAATCCAACAACACATTACAAGGATCATACACCCTGATCAAGTGGGATTTATCCAAGGGATGCAAGGATTCTTCAATATACGCAAATCAATCAATGTGATACACCATATTAACAAAGTGAAGAATAAAAACCATATGATCATCTCAATAGAGGCAGGAAAAGCTTTTGACAAAACTCAACACCCATTTATGATAAAAACTCTCCAGGAAGTGGGCATAGAGGGAACTTTGCTCAACATAATAAAGGCCATGTACGACAAACCCACAGCAAACATGATTCTCAATGGTGAAAAACTGAAAGCATTTCCTCTAAAATCAGGAACAAGACAAGGATGTCCACTCTCACCAGTATTATTCAACATAGTTTTGGAAGTCCTAGCCATGGCAATCAGAGAAGAAAAAGAAATAATAGGAATACAAATTGGAAAAGAAGAAGTAAACCTGTCACTGTTTGCAGATAACATGATACTATATATAGAGAATCCTAAAGATGCCACCAGACACTACTCGAGCTAATCAATGAATTTGGTAAAGTTGCAGGATACAAAATTAATGCACAGAAATCTCTTGCATTCCTATACACTAATGATGAAAAATCTGAAAGAGAAATTAAGGAAACACTCCAATTTACCACTGCAACAAAAAGAATAAAATACCTAGGAATAAACCTACCTAGGGAGACAAAAGACCTATATACATAAAACTATAAGATACTGATGAAAGAAATTAAAGATGATACCAACAGATGGAGAGATATACCATGGTCTTGGATGGGAAGAATCAATATTGTGAAAATGACTCTACTACCCAAAGCAATCTACAGATTCAATGCAATCCCTATCAAATTACCAACGGCATTTTTTATGGAACTAGAACAAAAACTCTTAAAATTTGTATGGAGACACAAAAGACCCCGAATAGCCAAAGCAGTGCTGAGGGAAAAAACGTAGCTGGAGGAATCAGACTCCCTGACTTCAGACTATACTACAAAGCTACAGTAATCAAGACACTATGGTACTGGCCCAAAAACAGAGATATAGATCAATGGAACAGGATAGAAAGCCCAGAGATAAACCCATGTACCTATGGTCAACTAATCTACGACAAAGGAGGCAAGGATATACAATGGAGAAAAGACAGTCTCTTCAATAAGTGGTGCTGGGAAAACTGGACAGCTACATGTAAAAGAATGAAATTAGAACTCTCCCTAAGACCATACACAAAAACAAACTCAAAATGTATTAGAGACCTAAATGTAAGACCGGACACTTTAAAACTCTTAGAGGAAATCATAGGAAAAACACTCTTTGACGTAAATACAGCAAAATCTTTTTCGATCCACCTCCTATAGGAATGGAAATGTTTTTATTTCCATTTTAATTTCCATTTCATTAGGTCCCATTTGTTTATTTTTGTTTTTAAAAATAAACAAATGGGACCTAATGAAACTTAAAAGCTTTTGCAAAGCAAAGGAAACTACAAACAAGATGAAGCGACAACCCTCAGAACGGGAGAAAATATTTGCAATCGAGTCAACGGACAAAGGATTAATCTCCAAAATATATAAATAGCTCTTGCAGCTCAATATTAAAAAAACAAACAACCCAATCCAAAAATGGGCAGAAGACCTAAATAGACATTTCTCCAAAGAAGATATACAGATTGCGAAGAAACACATGAAAGAATGCTCAACATCACTAATTATTAGAGAAATGCAAATCAAAACTACAATGAGGTATCACCTCTGACCAGTTGGAATGGGCACCATCAGAAAATCTACTAACAACAAATGCTGGAGAGGGTGTGGAGAAAAGGGAGCCCTCTTTCACTGTTGGTGGGAATGTAAATTGATACAGCCACTATGGAGAACAGTGTGGAGGTTCCTTACAAATCTAAAAATAGAATTACCATATGATCCAGCAATCCCACTACTGGGCACATAACCAGAGAAAACCGTAATTCAAAAAGACACATGCACCCTGATGTTCATTGCAGCACTATTTACAATAGCCAGGTCATGGAAGCAACCTAAATGCCCATCGACAGACGAATGGATAAAGAAGATGTGGTACATATTTACAATGGAATATTACTCAGCCTTAAACAGGAATGACATGGGGTCATTTGTAGAGACGTGGATGGATCTAGAGTCTGTCATACAGAATGAAGTAAGTTAGAAAGAGAAAAACAAATATCGTATATTAACGCATATATGTGGAACCTACAAAAATGGTACAGATGAACCGGTTTGCAGGGCAAAAACTGAGACACAGATGTAGAGAACAAATGTACGGACAACAAGGGCCGAATGCAGTGGAGGGGGGTGGTGGTGCTGTGATGAATTGGGAGATTGGGATTGACATGTATACTCTAATATGTATAAAATGGATAACTAATAAGAACTTGCTGTATAAAAAAATAAAATTAAATTTATAAAAATGTTTTACCTAATTAAGTAGTTACTATTTTTTTTTTTTTGCATGTGGCTTTATAACTCTATGACTCAGTTGCCTGCATTTTACTTCTGTAACTTGGCCACTTAAATTATTAAAAAAGATGATTTTGGAGCCCTACTATGTACTTCTTTTTTTTTTTTTTGCCACAGAATTGTTTAATTTTAATAGCAGCTCAGGTGTCAATTAACATTAAAGGACTGAGTGACTTAGAGCACTGCGTGCAATGCTCTAAAAATATTTGAGTTTGAGTGAAAAGAAACACAATAAAAACCGAGTTCCAGCCGATCCAGCTGCCCAACCAGCTTTAGGAACCAGTAATTCATATCTGAAAGGGCTGGGGTTTGAAAAATTTATGTACGTCAACTTTGAAAAAACGTTTGCCATGGCTTCATGGGAGCCTCCAGATGGGGCACAGAAGAAGTAGGCAGAGACCACCGAGGTTCAGAAAAGTAATCTCGCTAAGCTCAACACAGCACCTAACAGCCGCTTTCTGAGGGCTCACCCCACAGGGACCGCCGCAAAGCAGTAGTTCTCAACCAGAGACGGCTTTGTCCCCAACTCCCCTCCCTGAGGACATCTGGCAATGTCTGGAGACGTTTTTGATTGTCACAAATCGGAGGGGATGCTCCTGGCATCTCATGGCGAGGGCTGGGTATGCTAATCATCCTACGATGCACAGGGCAGCATACCCCAACCCAACCATGACAAAGAACGATCCAGCCACAGGTGTCAGTACTGCTGAGGCTGAATAGCGCCAGTCCTAACGTCACGCGAACCCCCCTGGGCATCCACTCTCTTGAGTCCCTCTGAGTATCTCACTCAGTAGGCCCTGTCCCTGGTGGTGGTGGGGCGGGGCGGGGTTTATACACACAGACACAAAGCTTCGCAGCTTTGAAGGGGTGGTGGAGGGGCGCCAGCAATGCCTGATGCCCACTCACGAACTCTCCCCCACACCCCGCCCCGCAATGCCAGGCACCCAGGGACGCTGAGTTCAAGTACTCTTTTTAGAGAGCCTTCCAAATTTTTAAAAATCCTTCTAAGTAAGAGAAACCCCGCTCAAAAGAACCTTCAGCACTTATTACCTCATTTAAACTTCACAGCCATCCAGTCGGGTCGGGACTCAGGATCACCATGAGACAGAGGAGGAGACTGGGGTACACAACGAGGTTAGGTAACTTTTCCAAGGTGACACAGCCCTTGAGTGGCAGAGCCGCAGGCCCGGGCCCTCCGGGTTCCGACGCCACCGTGGAACTGCGCGGTGGGGTCCCAGACGACGGGGGAGGGGGGCGTTCCGATCCCAGCCCGGCTTCCATCCGGCTCGCACCTCCTCCGCTGCTGCCGCCCTTCCCTGGCTGGGAGGTGAAGGCATCCAAGGCGGCCCTCTAGCATGGCCCTCACCAGGGAGGGCGGCCCTCGGGGGCAGAG
Organism: Leucopleurus acutus; assembly: GCF_964270905.1. NCBI lineage: Eukaryota > Metazoa > Chordata > Mammalia > Artiodactyla > Delphinidae > Leucopleurus > Leucopleurus acutus. The sequence goes on from NC_139143.1 coordinate 68,008,620, forward strand.
GCGGGGCCTGGGACGTGGAGCGGACACGTGGCGTGGGGCAGAGGCAGCTCCTCCCACGGGCCGCCGCGGCTGCGCAGAGAGGGCCCTGCCCATCCTCTCGCACCGCGCGGGTTCCAGCTGGTGCCGGTCTGGCGGGACAGGTCCTATTCCTCCGCAACCACGCTCACCTTCGAACGTGGCCAGCAGCACCTGTAGGAGCTACTGGTTCATGAAGCAAGTCAGCTCCAAGGCCCATCACCTGTGCAGTTAGGGTCCCCCAACCTTGCCCGCTCACAGCATCCGCCAGGAGCCTCTCTGTGCCCCTCTGAGGCCGGCAGCGAGCCAATACCTAGAAATCAATGAGTAATGGCGAGTCCCTGAGGTTTCCTTACTTTTTCCTCCATTAAACCGCTCCTCGGTTCTCTCAGTCTGTCTCTGCTTTTGTTTCACAGCAAGAGGCTGCTTGTGGACGAGGCGGGCTAGCGGTCCTGCAGGGACCAACCTCACTCTCCTCCTCTGGCTGGGACTGATGCCGGACTTGGACATTCATGCCCCAGGGCTCGTCCCGTGTCTTCATTTCCTGGTGGTCACACTTTAGTCTGATCCACAGATTCCTGTTGAAAACTACCTAGCAGGGCACCTTTGCATCCAGAGGCCTTGAGTCACGCTGTGGGACCATCTCTAAATCTATCCCTCTAACCAGCGCCCCCTCCCAGCTCTCCTATTTCGGCTCACAGCACTGTATCCTGCATCTGGTCCTTTAAGATCTGAAATTGCCCCTGGACCATCCCTCTCCAGCAGCCTCCTCATTCCCCCAACGTCCTCTCTGCTCAGAACCGCCTCCCAACTACTATGTACTTTTTTTTTTTTTTTTTTTTTTTTGCGGTACACGGGCCTCTCACTGTTGTGGCCTCTCCCGTTGCGGAGCACAGGCTCCGGACGCACAGGCTCAGCGGCCATGGCTCATGGGCCTAGCAGCTCCACGGCATGTGGGATCTTCCCGGACCGGGGCACAAACCCGTGTCCCCTGCATCAGCAGGCGGACTCTCAACCACTGCACCACCAGGGAAGCCCTACTATGTACTTCTTATGTTACCTTATTTCATCCTCACAAAAACCCCATTTTACAAATGGGATTTGACAGATGGGAGTCCTGAGGCTCAGAGCCCAGTAGTGACCTGGCACAAGGTGATATCAGCAGCTGGGATTCCAACTCAGAATTCAAACCTTGCACCAAGAACAGTGTAGTTTATCACATCAGAGCTCCGTTCCCTGTTTTCCAATGGATGCATCTCACCTTATTTCTCAATGGCTTATGGCACCTTTAAAAAAACAATTATGTTAATACAAATCAGATTCTACCTTATCATGTTGTTGATGTTTTTAGCATTTATCTCCAACATGACATTGGGCCTATCCTGCTCATTATTTGAGTTTGATTATAGACAGATTGCTTAGGTTCTAGCAGAGAAAGAATTTGGAGGTGGAAGGCTTCAGGACGGCTCAGGTCTTCAGTCCCTCCCATCCCCATAATTATCCCTCTGAGTAATTGCTTTGTGCCCTTTGGTGGAGGCAAACAATAGCCACATTGAAATAAGCTTTTTGTGTAAATGATGGTGGGATTCTTTTTTTTTAAGGTTTATTTTTAACTTTCAGTTTTTGAAAAGAACACAGTTAAGAAGATTGGCTAAAACTGTGGCCTGTGTTCAACCGAACTGAAAATCTACCCAACTGGATAATTTCTTTAAAATCATGTCAAAACTCTTGCCCTTTCTCTCTCCCTTTCAGAGTGCCCAGGATCCAAAGTCCTGTGGGCAATGGCCTCAGCAGTGGATGCTGAGGAAGTGGCCAAGCCCGAGGATATCAAGGCGGCTCCTTTCCAGCTCCTTTCAAGGCTCCCTCCTGTGCTGCCAGCATTCAGTGGGGACCTTCTTTGAATACTGGGGCAATTTGATATGTTATTTGGCAAACAATACAATAGAATGTGCAAATGAACAGCACCTTCCTCTCCATTTTAAGAGTTGCTGGGTAACTGTTTTCTCTTTTGCACGTAAACTTGATGTCAATGCAGTTTTGGTGAGTTTGCTTGACTGATTAATGCTACATCTTAACGAAGCCAGACTTGTGCATATAATCCCTATATAGACCACTCCACTCTCTTTTTTCTCTGCTGACTGATTGCTCTCCTGAATCTCACAAATCTGGGGCCTTGATCACCAGGCTGGCTAGTCGAGACACTCTTGGAGGGTATTTGCTATTCCATCTCTCTCACTGATTAAGTAGCACGATTTATCTGTCTACCCAACAATGAGTCTTTCTTTGAATCTGAATAGTGCATAGCTTCAGAAGCAATTTCAGTGCTAATCTAAATCTCTGCGAAATGTACTGAAGTTGTCATCCGAACTGAAATGCAAAGTGCACAATGTTCTATGCCCACAACCCTGAGTCAGTAATTGCACACATAACCTTGAGATTGCATTGATTGCAAAGGCTGCCTTTATTTTTCATGGAACCCTGCCATTTGGGGAGGGGACTTTGGACTTTGAGAACGCAGGCACTCTTTGCCCCCTGGAGTGCCTTGGTTTGATTTCTGGCCGAACCTCTTTGTTAGCTATGAAAACTTGGGCAAGTCTTCACTTTTTCAAAGCCTCATATTCATTACCTAGAAAATGGGCTAAGTAGTCAGAACCTACCTTATAAGGCTGTGTTAAGTACAAAACAAGATAATCCATGTAAAAGCACTCAGCACAGTGTCTTGTAAATAACAAATACTCAAGTAAATGTGATGATTAACGTGTTAATTTTCATCTTATGTAAGGGAAGATGAGGATGTGCTAGATGAAACAATGACCAAATCATCTTTTGATGCTAGGTCTGGATTCATGAAATATTGAAATAGATTCTGTATAAAGGTTAACTTTCTGCTGTTGAAAGGCAGTGGAGATCATTGGTTAAATAACACATTTAATGTATGAGGAACAGATGCAAAAGAAGAGCCAGAATTATTACATTTTCATTTTTATTTTAAAACTTTTAGCAAGAACCACCACACCAGTCAGTCTTCATAGTCTTCCGTGGCAACAGGACACAGGTAAAGATTCCCTGGTTCATCATGGATCATTGATCAACTAGAGTCTCATGGTGAGTCACTTACTTGTTCAGAACCAGTCTTCCCATTGCAAAAATGGGATAAGAAATCTTAGTTCACTGGGTTCTCATTAGGAATGAGTAAGATAATGCATGTGAAAACACTTCCTAATCCACAAAATGCTTTAAAAAGTAGAGTATTATTATTATTATTATTTGTGGCTAAAAAGTTTAATAAGAAAGCTATATAATTCTTGAAAACAGTTTGAGTGAATGCTACAGGCCATTGTAGGCTCAGCTCTTCTTTTCCTGGACCCATATTATTGATCCCCTGCTGGACAGATGGCATTGGATGAAGTGGGCCTGCTCCACAATCTTACTCATGGCATGTCCACTATTCTACTCCCTGCCCTCATAGACCACATATGACAGAACTACTCATAGGCTAGAAAAGAACTAATTCCTCCCTTTGAATATCTTGTGTTTTTTCAGGAAAGAAGTCTCTCGCCTTAAGGAACTGAAATCCATTTCTTGATATGGAAGTAATATACCTTGTTGGAAATTAAATTATTTGCAAAGAATGTCTTACTAAAAAAAACCCCCACAAACAACCCCCCCCCCCCACTGAATCAGTTGGTATTATTCCTGCAGATTCATTAATGAAAAAGAGCTGCCCCTCTATTAGGCAGTATGGGTGAGAGTCCTCAGGTCACTTGTGTGTAATAGTGGGTAAAGCTCTGTTACACACCTTTAGCTGGAAAAGATCTTCCATCTACTGAGGCCTGGAGCATGTTAAACCTCCTATTTTCATATTCAGTTTCATCTCTTGCCATATGTCAGCTTTTATTTGATGTTTAGCCAGACAATATTATTTTCCTTTTAGTTTCTGTAGTGGTCTTTGCACGCTCATACCTTGGGGCCTTTGCACATGTTATTTCTATGTCTTGAACAAATCTCTCTCTCTCCCCGCTATCATTGCATGTGACTATAGCCTACTCTATAGTGATTTATAGCACTTGTAAATTTATCCATCTGTCTATCTGTCTCCTTCACCAGATTGTATGTCTAAAGAGAAGGACCATTTCACCACTGCGTAATCCTCACTGTATTCCTTTTGCTCTGCCAAGTTCCTTGTTCATTTTAGATGTTCAGCAAGTATTTGCAGAATGAAAAAGTAAATGAAGATGTGCCGATACTTTTATTTTCAACATTATAATCTCTTTTGGATTTTTTTTTAATCGGTAAGGGTGTAAAATCCTTATGTAGTATGTAAAGGCCTAGGATCCTTAAGCCCTCTGTCAATGATAAGATAAAACAATGAGGATTCCTTATTTAAATCTGAGCAAAGACTCAGTCATGGGCAAAGTTGCTTTTCTTGTTCAGCAAAGTAACACCTTAAAGATATAATGAAAAATGGAAGAAATTATGGAAAATGTTGGATTTCTATGAGGAAAAGGAAGATTTGTCTTTGGAAATAGCCCTAGCTAAATGAAGGGAATTGAAGTCCTAGCATTGGGATAGCTAATTGGTGAGAATTACTTTCCATGTGTGGAGTGATTGTCAGTTGAGGAAGACCAGCTGAAGTAGGAAATGCTCTACCTTGAGGGATTCAGGGCAAGGTTCAGGCACCTAAGGAGTCTTCTTTTTAACTGAGGGCACAGCCCTGGGTAGCAGGCAGTCACCTGTAATTGTTTTTAATACTCCTGGGGGCTTCCCTGGTGGCACAGTGGTTGAGAATCTGCCTGCTAATGCAGGGGACACAGGTTCGAGCCCTGGTCCGGGAAGATCCCACATGCCACGAAGCAACTAGGCCCGTGAGCCAGAACTGCTGAGCCTGCGCGTCTGGAGCCTGTGCTCCGCAACAAGAGAGGCCGTGATAGTGAGAGGCTCGCGCACCGCAATGAGGAGTGGCCCCCGCTTGAGGAAGCCCTCGCACAGAAACGAAGACCCAACACAGCCCAAAGTAAGTAAGTAAATAAATACTCCTGTTCTCTGTTTTTGTTTTTTTTTTTCCTGTACGCGGGCCTCTCACTGCTGTGGCCTCTCCCGTCCAGGATTTGAACCTCTGAGTCTGCCATTATAAACTCATGCTTTCTATTGCCTCTTTGCCATGAGTCTGCCATTGTAAACTCATGCTTTCTATTGCCTCTTTGCCATCAGTATTACTGGTTTTAAAAGGTTATGGGATAGAGGAGAGTGGTGAGTCTTTGACCAGATGCACTGATTTCATTAGGTTTGGCATGCGGCAGTGTAGTTACCCAGCCATACTGATCAGCAAAACTTTTTCCCACTCAAGCATGACCTTTTGCATCTGTCTGCATATAACCTAGAGAGCCTGGAAATTCTGTTTAATTATCGCAGTTATTCCAGTAAGCCGCCGAACTGAAAGTGAATAAAGCCACAAAAGGGAAGAGGTGTACAACTCTCTTAGGCTCAGGTATACCTCACTGGTTAGGCTCTCAGGGGCGGCCCCATACAGTGATATTATGCTGCTGTGTTTATGATACTAATTTCAGGTAAATTTTATCATAATGTACTTTCCTTAGTGAAAACCAAACCGTAGGCAAGAATATCTTACGAGTTAAGAAAAGTTTGCCGTAATGAAATATTGGGAAATAGGAAGGGGAAGAAAAAGATTAAGCAAGGGGTATTTCACCTGTGGGATGGCAAATATTTGTTTTTACTAGATTAACTATTAGTATCGTGATTAGAGCTGTGGATCAGTCGACTTCTGCTTCTTCTGAAAGTGGCCTAATCTTGGAGTCAGCCAGTCCCTTTAGCTCCTAGACCCTCCAATTCTCGCTTAGTCAAATGGAAGCAAGAATTATCAGCAGAGAACACTTACTATGCGTGTGGAGTGGATAAATAGCTGGTCAGTCTCCAAGGGCCGTGTTGGCACCTCTCTGCTACCTCATTTCTCCCCCAGCTGCTTCCCAGAAGAAGTTACTGGGATTTGTGGATATGTGAATGGGGAGATTGAATGGGGGATGGGAAAGCAGAGAAGGTAGGGAAGTCTGAAATGTGACAAGGGGAGTGGCTTACAGGGCAGCTACTTATAACTCATACATCCACATCAACCAGCATGAATTCAAGAGTTGAGGTTGGGAGGAAAGTGTGGGCTTGGTGGAAAATGCTTAGGGGGAGAGGGAGGTTAACACTGGCCACAGGTTCTTCCTGTTGAACCTAAAAAGCTGTATTCAATTAGTTAGACACCAACACACCTACCCAGTACAGACTCATGGGCTCTGTAATTCAGGTCCTTAAAGATTAAAGCTCCCAGCAGAGATGTAGATGGGCACCTACTCTAAGATAACTACGAGGAAACCATGGCAACAGAAGGAGGCAATGGCAAAGAAAATACTAAATGGTGTAGGCAGCCAGAAAAGAAGCTCTGGAGTCCTTGAACTGTCCACTGAAAGTTGGAATGTGGCATTTCTGCCCAGAGCCCTCCAGCTCATGTGGGTCATAACCCTGAGAATAGATGTGACTGGGCCAAGAAAGAAAAAGAAGTGGTAAATGTAGAAGGACATTATCAGACCAGTTTGATGAGTAATATTTGCCTAGTGCTTTGACGCTTTTGAAAGAAACATGAAATCAAAGGGTAAATGATTAGGACAGTACACAAAGCAGGTAGCTGCCTACCATGGCTTTAAGATAATCCCAGATCTATGCTCCTACGTAAGAAGAAAGAGTAGCCTATTGAAAAGACTTTCGTAATTTATTTAGAAAGGATCTCATGTTCTAAGGAAAGGACAGCTTTTTCTTTGTTAGAGGCGAGCAAACACTCAAGTTCGAGGCCGTGAGAACAGATGTAATTAATAGAATGCTAACTCATTATTCCTGACATCAAATCTCCCAGATGCCTGAGCGTGAGAAAGGAAAAGCCACTCAGGTGAGAAACTGTGGCTTATTAGCACAAGGAGAAAACCACTATCATTTCTGCTCTCTGCTTTACATTTATATAACAATGAATAGTTTATAATACAATTTTTATTGAAGTTGACAGCTCTGAATACCACAAAATGAAAATGAATGGATATTAATATCCCCATCTGTAGATTAAAAAACTGGGACTTGGGCTCAAACGCTCAGAATGAGTGTTTCACCTCCTCTACTCCCTCAAATCTGGCCTCATCCTCTCATGTTACAATTGCTTGACATTCTTGATAAAATGGAAATAAGCAGACTGACCACCAATGGGTCTGCCCCTTACCTCCAGGCTGTGTCCTGATAGGCTCCCTGCTTGTTTGGGGGGATGCACAGATAGTCATGTTATGGGTTTTATGGCATGTACATTATTGGTGATTATATAATAACTGACAAGAGTTGAACAGTTACTGGCACAGAAAGAACACTGTGCTAAGAACTTTTCTTGTATTATCCTCTCAATAACCTCTGAAATCAGTATTATTATAACTCACTTCACAGATGAGGACACAGACACAAATATGAAGCAACTTTCCCAAGGTCACACAGTAAGTGTAAACCCATCTAGATCTGTACTCATAGACTTAATAATTAATACTTTGTCATTAACTTTGTTGTCAATGACATTCCTGAGTCTAAATGAAGTTAGAGGAACAATTAATGCAGTGGAAAAGAGCACAAACTCAGAGTCCGGTGCCATGAGTTCTTGTTCCAACTCTGTGACATTAGCTATGTATCTTATTCTCAATTTCCTCATCTGCAAAATGAAGGTTAGATTCTGCATAATCTCCATGGTTCCTCACTGATTTAATAGGGTACATTTGACTAAAGACTCTGCTCTATTAGATCATCAAGTGTCTTCATTTCCTAAACTACAGTCTGAAGATACTCTCCGGGTTTTTGAAACTCTGAAAAGCTATCCTAATTACCTTAGAAAAACCAAATGTATAAGAACTATTTTATTTAGTGCTTGAGCTCTGCAAGGCTCCCAGGAATGCTGATAACTAAAGTTTTTGTGCTGCTGCGTGGGTTTACATTGACTTTGACATCCAGTGTCCAATGACTCCTCATGTCATTTCTGAGAGGTGGGTGGGAGATGTTGGCTCACTGCAGCAAGGGAGGGTATCACCACCATTCAGACACCCCTCCTTCAATGGCTTTTGGCAGTTTAAAAATCACTTCCACAGATCATAACACCCTCTTAGGTAGGTGCTAAGCATTCTCATTTTATAGATGAAGAAATTAAACCCCAGAAAGTGGTATGTCTTGACTAAACTCTAAATACTTATAAGTAAAGACCTGGGTCCTAAACCTCATCTTCTGACTCTACATCTAAATGCATTTCCATTGCCTCTTGTAAGGAAGGCAGGGCTCTACAGTGGCAGGTAAGACTCATGACTCCACTCTTTACCACCCATGTAATCTTGGGTAAGTCAACCAAACTTTTTGCATCTCACCTTGTAACCAACTTGGGGGTCTGGCTGCTCACCACTCAAGAGCCAATAAAGAGGCGAGGTTGGTGGAAAGGAAAGTTTGTTTTATTTTGGAGGCTGGCAACTGGTGGGGAGGGTGTACTCCTGTCCAAAGGCAGACTCCCCCACAACCACCCAACTGACAATCAGTGGGCAAGTCTATACAAAGGGAGGGGGCTACATGCAGAAACAGCACAGTCAGCTCTGACAGTCATCTTGAAATTGGTCATCTGTGGTCTGATCAACATCATCTTGGTTGTTTTAGGTACAGTTAATCTTCAGTTCCAGGGTCGGTTTGTTCCCATTTCCTTGAGGCCAGTTCTCAGAATTGTGGCAGCTTATATCTTGGCTATAGTCTGGTCATCATGTAGTTAACTTCTTCCGCCTGGTGGGGGTTTCAGTATCTATAAAACAGCTCACAGGATATGGCTCAGAATATTATCTGTAGCCCTTGAGAAGGAACTAAATGCCCTTGACTATGCTTAATGACTAAACTATTATTATTTGGTCTCCTTCGACTTCCTTTGTTTCTGCATTTTCTCACTTCTCTGATTAAACTTATTCTTTGGCTAAATTTTTTCCACAGGCAAAAGGCAGGCAGAGGACATGGGGGAGAAGGACCATAGGGTCCTGTAAGGTTTCAATCTGTGAAATAGGTTAATAATACTTACCATGCAATGGTAATGGCTCAAAACTGACACATTCAAAATTACCTAGTAGAGCAGCTAGCACAAAGTAGATACTCAAAATCACTCTTGTTTCCACTTCTCCATGTTTGAAAACCTAGTATTTTCTTTTTCTCTTTTTTTTTTGAAAACCTAGTGTTTTCTTATGCTCCCAGAAAGTCTACAGTTTTGTCCTTACTGTCTTAACTTTTGGGTTGGCCAACAAGTTCGTTCGGGTTTTTCCATAAGATGTAACATCTTTTCTTATGGAAAATCCTGAACGAACTTTTTTGCCAACCCAATAATTAATATACAAATGAAGAACCAGTATTTTAAAGTTTTCCTGTATAAATGATTTTCTTGTCAGTGAAGAGCAAAGGAGAAGGTAGATTAGAAATTTGAAAAATTGTCAATTTAGTACATCAGGATAATCTAGGGCTACAGAGTCACAGATTTCTTGCTCTAAGTCTCTTCATTCTCTTAGCTTCTAAATCTCATTTTCCATCTTTCAAACTCATATTTAAAAAGTGAACTCACAAATGATATAATGTATTAGTCAAGCTGCTCTCTTAGGCATTAAGTTGAGAAATGGAAACTCTAATGGAAACTCAAGCATTGGAAAATGTATCCTCAGCATATACAGTTGTATCCTTGGTGAAATATTTACCCATTCTCAATTTACAGTGTAATAAGCAAAAGACTAGTGCTCAAAGAGAATAAACAAGTCTCCAAGCTAGATTTTTCAATTTTTTATATTATTGTTCATGCATACTTATTTAAAAACAGAACATTTTATTTTAACCATCGTTATTATTTTTCAGTTCCAGCAGTGTGGTGTCCTGCTGGTTTTCTCACCTGATTGTCACAATTGGTTTCTGGTGTTGGGGAAGGGAAGGCAAACTATCATTTATGGACCTACAGTGTGTTGAAGGCTCTTTGCATTATCACATTTAATCCATTTGACCCTGAAGAGGACTGTGCAGAGCTGCACAGTGTTGTCTGACTCCAGAGTCTGTGTTCTCCTGGTGGGAGAACACTTCATCATATTACCTCCAGAATTCCTTTGTGATCCTTGTCAGTACCTCTGGTGGAGCAAAGAAAACAGGAATGATTTCTTAGGAAGTGATATGAGTAATTTCAAGATCTTTTCAACCGTGACAATCCTCTCTTAAAATAGAAGAATGGAAATCCATTTGTCAGAGGAATTCTCTAGTTGAGAAGAGGCAGAAAGGTATAAAGGGAGTATGGTAGACTAGAAATAGGACCCTGGGATCTGGGTCCTAGTTTGGGATCTGGGGTAAATTCTAAACGCTTTCTGAGCCCTGATTTCCTCTTGTATTAAAACAAAGATTTGGAAACATAAATCTCTAACTTCCCTTCAAGCTCTAGGATCTCGTGGTCTAAACTGAGTCTTCTTATATGACTCTTGTTAATGGTGAAACAATTCAGGCTTAAGAACAGTTATGTTAAGTACACTAGCCTTTTAAGAGCTTAATTTTGGTTATGTATAATAATGGGTTTAACAAAAACCAGAAATGATGAAAGACGGGTAGCTGAAACCCTCATTTATCTTCTCCTGAGACAAGGGGTTGGCAGTTTGCCAGACAAAGTTTATTTTCTAGCAACATGCCAGAAAAACAGCATGGGTTTGGTAGCACAGAAGGTACAGCCACTTTGGGATTTTTTGCTTCCATACTGTAATCAGATTCTCCCAGTCCCAGTGGGCATGGCCTTAGAGTGAGTTGAGCAGTGGTCATCTCCTAAATTTAAGCTGAGAACCATACGCTACAAGGTACCTCCTGCCCAGTGACTAATGAGTTGCATGAGTGGTTGTGGTTACTAGGAGGCAGAGGGGGGAATAATCCCTCAATGGTAAAGATGTTGGAGAAGGTTAGAGGTCATTCTGTAGAGGTAACTGGAAGACTGAACCTTCTTTGAAGGTTGAATAGGACCCAGATAAATAGAGAAGCGTTGGGGGCTGATAGGGTAAAATGAGATAAAGAACGTAGAGCAGCTGAGAAAAATGAATAATTTAATTTAGCACAGGCAACTCAGATACAGAGGCCTTCTGAACTAAACCCAGACTTTCTAGGCTCTAAAGAAATGTAGAGTTATGTGCATGAGTCACAGTAGACAGATTAAAATTTTTTCAATTCCATTTCTTTATGTGAGTGACTTTGGTTCACTGACAATAAAGGTAATAACCAAATTGCTTATAAACTTGCTTTTTTCAAACTGATTTTACAGACACCACTCTGAAGAGGGTAACTTTGATACCTTCACAGGAATGTGCTTGCCTTTGACCAATTCGTTGGCATTAGGGTCTCCACAGAAAATAATGCTATTAAAAGTTTCATGTGGCAGTTGGATCCTGGATTTTTTTGGCATCAGCTGCCTCTATCAATTCATTACAAGGAAACCATGTTCTTCTTAAACTCTTTGAGCTTAAAGTACAAACTGTCCAATTGAATGAGATGTGTGGGACCATTTGCAAGTCTAGAAGCACTTTACAGTGCTCCTGAGTATATGGCATCCCATTGGGGTCATGTCATTCATCAACTGAGGATAATGACAAAAAATAGGGCTCTGATAGCTTCACTGTGGATAGGTTCAAGTACAACATCAACATCTTCCTCTGCCTGTTCACACATACCAGTCATAAAATAATTTGCATGTAAAATAGTATTTTTTCTTTAAATCTGTTTATTTATTTTTGGCTGCACTGGGCCTTTGTTGCTGCGCACTGGCTTTCTCTAGTTGCGGCAGGCGGGGGCTACTCTTCGCTGCTCTGCGTGGGCACGGGCTTGCACCGTGTGGAGCACGGGCTCTAGGTGCGTGGACTTCAGTAGTTGTGGCATGTGGGCTCAATGGTTGTGGCTTGCAGGTTCTAGAGCGCAGGCTCTGTAGTTGTGGTGCATGGGCTTAGTTGCTCTGCGGCATGTGGGATCTTCCCGGACCAGGGCTCAAACCTGTGTCCCCCGCATTGGCAGGTGGATTCTTAACCACTGCACCACCAGGGAAGTTCAAATAGTATTTTTTTCAAACTACTCCAATATCACAAGAATGATCTCCCTATGGAAACAGCAGTAAATAAGTATTATGTAGACACTATGGGCTTTAGTTTGGAGTCTTTGTTAATGTTAACATTCTATTTTTGTCATAGCTGATTTCTTCTAACTCTAGGCCAGTTAATATTCATGCATAATCTATGCCTTCTGAATTTGACTAGCTAAGGAGAACTTCTGGATTTTTTTTTTTTTTTTGCCTATTTAAAAATCAAGATTTGTCATCAGTAACTTAGGGAAACTTTTCTCACAGATGTTTCCATCATATAAGATGCTAAAGTAGTATTTTAGAGCTTAAGAATTGGTCTTTGGAGCCAAAACTCTTTAGTTATTCAAAGAATCATGAAGTTCTCCCCTCCTTCCCTTCATCTTTCAACCACAACAAAACTTAGCATGGCATGTGTATACATTTTAGCAAACAAGGCATGGGGAATTTGGGACAAATGATCTCCAAATCTCTGCCTTTAAGGAATGCAGAGTCTAAGAGAGTTAGACCTAAATAAGTAATCATGTAGACCACATGTCAGCTGAGTTACCCTGGCCATTAAGATTCAATGAGTTTGCTTCCAGTCCTAATCTATAAGCAGTGATAGCCTTCAGTCCCTCCCAATCCTTCCAAAAGAATTGTCTGGGGAGGAAGGAAAAGGGAGGAGGGGGGTGGTTAGGATGACACTTACATTCCCTCTCATCACTTCTGGCTGCATCTTGCTGTTCCATACATAACGTTCCTGCATCATATTGCCCAGGCTGTGGGACGTGACCCCTTTAGCCCCTGAAAACTTCAGGCACGCAAGACATTTGTTTGTATAGTGGACTTTATCGAAAGTTTGAGATGATGGAGGGGTTTTACACTGTACATTACATGTCCTCCTCTCTCTGTAAATACCCTATTTCTCCATCTTTCAGGCCCCCACCCTATTAACACAGAAGAGAGAAGTTTAACAGAATTGTAGAAAGTAAGGGATGAAATGAAGCATGAAGGATGAATAAACACTGGCCAGATTCTGGGGCACATCACAGCAGTGAGGGAGCCTTTTCTTCCTTTAATTAGGGGGAGCCCTCCACCTTCTCCATCTCTGCTCCATGCTCTCCTGTCCATGGACTCTACAATGTGTCTGCCCAGCCACGACCAGCTACTCCTGCCTCACACTTCAGTGGTACCCGAAACTGTAGAGACTGAAATTTTCTATTTTGCTTCGTCTCTTCTCTAGTACCCATAAAGGAAAGGGAGCATTATAAAGAATTATTGATATTGAATTATGTCACTTCTTTTAGAAAGCAATCATGGCTGTTTTAAGTGTTATATTTTTCCCTTTTAAAATTGCAATACAGTCTAATCTAATCCAGCCCTAGATCAAGGTGTTCATATGCTCTCATACAAGGGATAATGGATTCTTTACTTCCCATCCTAAGCTGTGACTCTAAAAGTATAAACAGTAGTCATGTTCCATACCAGGAGCAGACTTCAATGACTACTAAAAAGTTCATCCTTAAATGAAAAATAAGTACTATTGAATACAGAATTCTATCACTGTTTAAACACTGTTATTTTGTTGCATCATAGTCAATAGATACTCATTCACCTCTTAACAATAGTGAAGGTAACTTTAAGTTAAAAAAAAAAGAGTCTTGTTTTCCAGGAATTAACATTCCAAAAGAAACTTGTTTTCTGGAGTAAATCTTCTTATAGATCAAAATGCCAGAATTGTAAAGTCAAAGGAATTAAAGAGAAAACTTGAGAACTGAATAGCTTATAATATCACTTCTCAAATATTCATATTGTAAGGGCTACTTAAGAATGAAATGATAATGGAGACATACAAATCATTCCCTAATCTTATTTTAGCCTTCAGGTTCAAACTTTTTATAGAACTGGTGAAGTGCTAGGTACTTCATTAATCGTTATCTTTTCACATAATACTGTTTACCCCACAAGTGGAAATACTTCTCAAGAGTGAAATGACCAAATTGAAGAAAAATATAAGTTTTAGAAAGGAACACATTTTAATGCATTATTTAATGTTGTTTTTCATTCTAAATCATGTTAAGTTACTTCTAAAGATGGCCATCATCAGTTCTTTCCTTCTCTGCACCTATGTGCCATTTCCACATCAGAAGATAGTGAAATTTACCCTCCCTTGAATTTGGGCTTGGCATTAGGTTCTTATTTGACCAATAGACTAAGTTAGAAATAAAATCACAGCATGTCCAAGGTCATAAAAATTCCTATGCATTACACCTGGGTATCATGGAATACTCTTCTTGGGATGCTCTTGGAACCCACCTGCCATACTGTGAAAGGTCCAAGCCACATTGAAAGACCACATATGGAAGCTTCAGAAGACAGTGTTTTAGCTGAACTTCCTACCAATAGCTGGCCATATTATCCAGGTATCTTGTTTGTTGAGCCCATTTGAGCCTTCAGATGACTCCAGCCCCTGCTACCATGTACCTGCATGGGAGGCCCTGAGCAAGAATCATCCAGTTGAGCCAGTCAACCTATAGAACCATAGAGATAATAATTAACTGTTTTAAGCTGCTAAATTTTATTTTATTTTAAAATTTTTATTGGAGTATAGTTCAGTTATACTGTTGTGTTAGTTTCAGGTGTACAGCAAAGTGAATCAGTTATACATATACATATATCCACTCTCTTTTTCTTTTAGATTCTTTTCCCATATATGCCATTACAGAGTATTGAGTAGAGTTTCCTGTGCTATACATCAGGTTCTTATTAGTTATCTATTTTATGTGTAGTAGTATGTATGTGTCAATCCCAATCTCCCAATTTATCCCCCGCCCTTATCCCCTGGTAACTGTAAGTTGGTTTTCTACATCTGTGACTAAATGTTAGGATGCTTTGTAATAGAGCAATAAATACCAAGAACAGAAATAAAAATGTTTTGAATAGTTCATTTATTCTTTTTTTTCCCCCACTTTTTGCAAGGTCTTTATGAACCAGGCACAAAGCTAGGTGCTAGGGATTCAGAGATGAGTGAAATATAAGCTGTAAGGCCTAAGATATTTGCTTAAGGAACTTGGCACCTAGTTAGGGATACAGACAAATGAACAGAAAAATATTACACAATATGATGTATGCTGCCATAAAAATGTGTGTGGATCCTGTGGTATCACTTCACCTTGAGAAAACTAATCAGTTTTCTGGAAAATGGGACATGAAAAATGAGCAGGAGATAACAAGGCATTTAGGTAGAGGGAACCACCTGAACACTAGCATGGAGAGAAGATGGCATGGGGAACCCTGCTGCAATTGAAAATAGTTCAGCAAGGCTGGGGCATAGATATGCGGGCTAAGTGGGAAGAGATGTGGTTGGAAAGATTGTCAGAGAGCTCAAAAAGTTCCTGTGTTCTGTCGAAGGAGTTTGGATTTTATTCTTCAGTGCTAAATTCTACCCATGTTGACCCTTCTGTTTTTTATTTTATCTAATTGTACTTCAATAATTAAAAAGTAATCGAACTCCTCTAGTGGCTGTATTGAAGGATTTTGAAGAGAGGCAGAGAGTCACATTATCCAATTTGTAATTCAAGATGATGGTATCAGATATAGATTGGTGGTGTGGTAGAGAAGGCAGGATTATATGTAGAGAGACTATTTAAGAGTCTGTTCTAGTAACTTAGGCATAACAGTGGGAGTGAGAGTGTAGAGAAGGAGAGGGATACAGGATATGCTAAGCAAGTAGAACTTGGATGTTGAATTTGATAAGACAAGGGAGAGGGAGGAATCCAAAACAAGTTCCAGGTTTCTAACTTGGGCAAATGAGTAGATGATGATGTCATTCACTGAGGTGTGGTGAGGGGATAATGGTGAACAGTGTTGAATGTATTGGATTTAAAGCATATATTGGGCATTCACGTGGAGATGTACAGTAGAAAGTTGGATGCATAGTTCTATAGAGTAGAAGAGGAATCCAAGTTGAAGGTCTAGTTTAGAAGATCATCAGTATACAGAAAGGGCCTGAAGCCATGGATGTGAGTGAGCACTGAAGAGAAATGTGCACTATGTTAATAGAGTTTAAGCATGGAACTTTGGGGAATGGCAGTATTTAAGGGATAGTTAGAAGTCTGTAATGGGAATTGAGAAGAAGTAGGAAGATAGGTATGAGGAAATCATGTATAAAAAGCTAAGGAGAAGAGAGTTACCAAAGGAAAGAGGTGATGAGTGATTGGATTGATCCAGTGGTATGATTTTCAGGGCAGGTGCAATGGATTCATAAATTGGCATGGGAGTTGAAACTATTAACCAAAGAGTAGTGAGAGTTTTAGATCACAGAATCTAAGCAAGGATCAGAGGGCTCATTGAGGTGGAAGAATGTGTATTAAAAAGAGAAAACTGGAAGGATTGTGGTCAGAAAGAGATGCTGTTCAGGTTAGGGATGAGCTGGATTTTCCCTATGGACATGAAATACACACAGGATGATGTAGGACTTCTGAAGAGATTGTAAGATATCAATGACATTCTTGTATCAGGAGGTAAGAAGACTCCATAGATGAAAAGCGTGGAGAATGACATAGCTGCACTGCATGAGCCACAGTGGAATAGATAAAGAAATGATATAGAGAAGGGATTGATTAACTCTGAGGCATGGAGTGGGTAATAGCTGAGTGGGGCTTTTCAGGATCAATACGAGTTCTCCAGGCAGATGAGGAAGATTAGTGAGGGCATTTCAGATAAAATCAATAACAGCTGCCACGGTTTAAATTCTTTTTTAGCACAATATCTCCCAGGAGCTATACCCCATATATGTATACCCTACTTCCTACTTTTCCTCTTTTTTTTTCCAGACTATGACCATTCTGGAAATGAAATCTTATGGAATTAAAATAATCCTATATCCTGGATACCCAAGCAGGTTTTACTTAAGATGTGCCCAATTTTGCCATTTGTACAGTCTGGAAAACCCTGTTATCATTATTTTTCAAGGAAAAATGGTAGAAGTTAAAGATAATTCTGTGGAGCTCTTAATATATCTTTGAAGAAGTGCCACTTTTATGACTTTGCAGGAATTGATATCCTAGAATCCATTATTTCTCCATGACCCATATTCTCTTTCTATTCTTCTTTGGGAGTGAGTGTAATTTTAGGAAGATCATGGCCTTAAAGGCAAGACAGAACCGGTATTGATTCTTGCTAACAACATATACAACCTGTGTGATATTTAGCACTTAACTTTTCTGAGTTGCCATTTCCTCCTCTGTGAAATATGGATAACATGCCTATCTCCCAGACTTATGAGGATGAAATGAGATCATGTCAATAAGATATATGACATGAGTAGATGCTCAGTAAGTTTCTTCTTCCGGGCTCTCTCTCAATCACCCTTGCTTCTCCCAACTCTTTTCCTGTGCCAATTTCTTTCAAGCACTTAGATGCTGACCTTTTCTTTATCTTAATCCATTGACTCCTCTATAGTTCTCTATCTTCTACCTGCCACAACCTCACAGAAATGCATCACAGTTTCCTGAAATCAATTAACTTTCCTAGAATCTTGACTTCCAGCAGTCAACACCAAAAGAAAAAGATCCAAGACAAAAAGGAGTAGAGGGGGATAATCTCTTTTATACTGAATGGTTTTAAGAATGGAATCTTGGAGACAAGGGCAGAACATGATCATGGAATGGAAAACAAAGAGAACAAATACAAGAATGTAGAAGAGACACCTTAACAGTAAAACTCAGAACAGCAAAGGATCCTGCCATGTTTGGCTGAAGTTGAGTGATACCTGATGACAGTTTGTTTGTACTCTAACCACATTTCTGAAACTAATGTTCTTTAAATAGGAGGAGCAAAATCTTTTAATAATGAAATAGTGGTTTGTCACATGCTCTTTTTATATTTTCATCAAAATGAAATCCATATTTTTTCTTTGAATTTAATTTTTGTTAGTTTGATTAACATGTGTCCCGGCATGTTTTTCCTTGGGTTTATCCTGAATGGGAGTCTCTGCACTTCCTGGACTTGACTTTTTCCTTTCCTATCTTAGGGAAGTTTTTGACTATAATCTCTTCAAATATTTTCTCAGACCCTTTCTCTTTCTTTTCTTCTTCAGGGCCCCCTATAATGCAAATGTTTGTGAATATAATGTTGTCCCAGAGGTCTCTGAGACTGTCCTATTTTTTTTTCATTCTTTTTTCTTTATTCTGCTCCTCAGCCATTATTTCCACCATTGTATCTTCCAGGTCGCTTATTTGTTTTTGTGTCTCAGTTATTCAGTTATTGATTCCTTCTAGTGTATTTTTCATTTCAGTTGTTGAGTTGTTTATCACTGTCTGTTTGTTCTTTAGTTCTTCTAGGTCCTTGTTAAACATGTCTTGTATTTTATTGATCTGTGCCTCCATTCTATTTCCAAGATTTTAGATCATCTTTACTATCATTATTATGAATTCTTTTTCAGGTAGGTTGTCTATTTCCTCTTCATTTTTTTGGTCTTGTAGGTTTTTATCTTGTTCCTTCATCTGTAACATAATTTTTTCATCTCATTTTTTTTATGGGTGGAGCTGTGTTCCTATCTTGTTGGTTGTTTGGCCTGAGGCATCCAGCACTGGAGTTTGCAGGCATTTGGGTGGAGCTGGATCTTGGTGCCAAGATGAGGACCTCTGGGAGACCTCACATTGAGTAATTTTCCCTGAGTCTGAGGTTCTCAATTAGTCCGGTGGTTTGGACTCAGCACTCCCACCACAGGAGCTCAGGCCTGACCCCTGGCCCTGTTGTGTGGGGATTCCTCCAGTCCCCTTAGGTGTCTGAGGCCCCCCACCAATGCCTGGTAGGTGCCCTAGTTGTGAGGAGACATGAACTCCACATCCTCCTACTCTGCCATCTTGACTCTTCCCCTGCCAGCCTTGTTTTATATTTTATCTCCTACAGAGGTTTTCATCCAAGAAAAACTGGGACTCTTGAACCAGTTCCCTATTTATACTTTCTGAATAGAGTAGCACATTGTCTTTAGGTGAATGATGCTCTCTGGGTTGTGCAACACAGTTTCCTGGAGAATCACCAAGGCTGGTCTGGGTCTTGAGACACAAGACACTTAAATCTTCAGAGCTGCCAAACTTCAGTGGCTCCTTCACCTTTTCCTGTTAATGGTTATACAGCATGGTGCACATTTCTATTCAACTATGCAGGAACAGCAGAAAAAGAAGTTTGTAATATAGCTGATAAGTCCCTCAAAACAGGTAATTCATAAAAGAAGAAATATAAATAGAACCTATGAGAGGATATTCAATGAACCTATGAGAGGATATTCTGTCTCTCTGGTAATGAAAGCAATGTCAACTAAAACAGCAAGGATGAGCCATTTAAACTGATAGCATAGAATAGTAACCATCATTGGCATGAATGTGAAGGAGGCCTGGAAGAGAACAGACCCCAATGGCAATGCTGGTTATTACTGGACAACGTGACCGTGGATGATTTTCTCTTTGTTTTTTATATATGTCTGAATGCCTTCCTATCTGCCCACCCCTCCCAGTAGATACACTCACATAATAATTGTGTCTAATTGAGAAATTAAATAGGGAAATGATCTAATACAATGTATGTTTAAAACTTTTAAAAGAAAAATGTTAACTATGCACCAAAGTAGAGAGAACAATTTAAATATCCCTCCTGAGTACCACCTCAAGATTTGATAGTTAGTCAATATTTTTGCCTGTCTTCCCTCCTCCCCTCCTTCCATTCTTCCTTTCCCTTCCTTCTTTCCTTCCTTTTCCCCTAATTTATTATTCCTTTCCTTTCTTATTTTTTTTTCCCTTTTGGTGGTTTATTAAAGCAAATCTGTCTCACGTCATCTTAACTGTATATATTTCAATATATATTCCTTTTACTTTTTAAATTTTAAAATTATTTTTAAAATTGTTATTTTGTATTGGAGTATAGTTGATTTGCAATGTTATGTTAGTTTTAGGTGCATAGCAAAGTGATTCAGTTA
Source organism: Leucopleurus acutus (assembly GCF_964270905.1). Classification (NCBI taxonomy): domain Eukaryota; kingdom Metazoa; phylum Chordata; class Mammalia; order Artiodactyla; family Delphinidae; genus Leucopleurus; species Leucopleurus acutus. The sequence goes on from NC_139143.1 coordinate 68,028,761, forward strand.
TATATATATACACACATCTATTCTTTTTCATATTCTTTTCCCATATAGGTTATTACAGAATATTGAGTAGAGTTCCCTGTGCTATACAGTAGGTCTTTGTTGATTATCTGGTTTTTTAAATGTAAATTTATTTATTTATTTTTGGCTGCATTGGGTCTGTTTTGCTGCGCATAGGCTTTCTCTAGTTGCAGCGAGTGGGGGCTACTCTTTGTTGTGGTGTGCAGGCCTCTCATTGCAGTGGCTTCTCTTGTTACAGAGCACAGGCTCTAGGTGTGCAGGCTTCAGTAGTTGTGGTGCACAGGCTCAGTAGTTGTGGCTCATGGGCTCTAGAGCACAGGCTCAGTAGTTATGGCACATGGGCTTAGTTGCTTTGTGGCATGTGGGATCTTCCTTGACAAGGGCTTGAATCCGTGTCCCCTGCATTGGCAGGCAGATTCTTAACCACTGCGTCACCAGGGAAGTCCCTATCTCTTTTATATGTCGTAGTGTGTATATGTTAACCCCAAATGAGGAGTTTGGGATTAAGATAGGATCTTTTTTTGTCTTTTGAACTTCTTTACTATGATTTTTTTTTGCCATACAAACATCTTAATTTTTAAAAAATTTTTATTGGAGTATAGTTGATTTACAATGTTGTATTAGTTTCTGATGTGCAACAAAGTGAATCAGTTACATATACATATATCCACTCTTTTTTAGATTCTTTTCCCATATAAGCCATTACAGAGTATTGTGTAGAGTTCCCTGTGCTTATATATTCTTTTTAAAAGGGATATTTTCTTATATAACCACAATTCTGTTATCATGCCTGACAAAATTAACAAAAATTCATTAGTAACATCTAATTCTAAATGTACTTTAACATTTCCCCAATTATCTTAAAAAAGAGTTTTACATGGATTTATTTGGATCAGGACACAAATGAGGTCCAATCATTGCAACATTTGATTATAATGCCTTTTAAGTCTCTTTTAATTTGTAAGAGACCCCACTCCTCCCCCCTTTTTTTTCCTGCTCTTTGAATTGTTGAATAAACTAGGTTAGTTGTCCTGTAAATTGTACCAAATTCTTAATTTGTCTGTTTGTTCTCCTACTGCTCTGCAAACTAAAGGTTAGACCTAAATGTTGATTAAATTCAGGTTTCACATTTTTTGGCAAGAATATTTCATAAGTGGTGCAGTGTATTTCTTATTGCATTACATCATGCAGTACATAATGTCTGGTTGTCTCATTTTAAGACATGCTAAAATTGATCAGTGGGTTCACATGGGGTAGCCTGATCCTTTCACTGTGAAGGTCCTTATCATCCTCTCCTAATGACTTTAGCATCTGTTGATGTTCATTGCCTGAATCAATTACTTCATTAGTGGTTGCAAATGGTGATGTTTTGATTTTATTAATCCTTATACATTTAATAACTACAATTCTTCTCTAAAGGTACAAAGTGTCTCATCAACTAGGGCTTTTTTGATTATTCTGAAATGTAGTTATACAGGACAGGTAAGATAAGTGCATATTCCCTACCTTTGTCCACTCCAAAATTCTAGAAGCAATGACAAACAAGTGTCAAGAAATATTCATAATGTCCAGGTTGTGGCCTGTAAGTAACATTATACCCTCAAAGGAGCCAGGGTTTTGTGGAGAAAGGGCTGATTCCAAGTCTGAGGCTGGAAATAAGCAAGATGATGATAAGCCTTGTGGTACCAATAAGCAAAGAATCTATCAAAAAAAAGGGGGCAGGGCTGTGTCATAAAGATCTAATTTGATGTAGGAGCTAGTATGAGGGAGCTCCCACAGGTGTAAGATGGGGCAATTTGAGAATCAAAAACAATAGCAACTGCAATTGACTGACTCATATTGAACATATTTTAAAAGTCTGTGAGTTCATAATGATACAAACAAACAAAAAAAACATGTAGAGAATCACAAACCACGAACCAAAACAAAAATCTATACATTGGAAGCCACTGCAGGAAAGTAGGACACAGACCACTTAACTCTGAAAATTAATAAATTAGAGAGAAAGAATGATTATGTTTTAAAAGATCTGCATGACTGCTGTGTGAAGAGAAGACTGTTGGAAGACAAGAGTGGAAATATAGAACTTGCACTGAAATCCAGGGACTGTGCAAATTGCCAGGAATATATAGATAAAAGAGCTAGTCCTTGACCTCCTGGAACTCCCATTTCTGGTAGGCTGGATTGCCTTTTAACCAGGCAATTGTAATCAAGTGGGATATGTATAATAATAGGGGCAAGCAGAGGTGCCACTGGAATACACAGGGAGGGTATCAAGCCACCCTGGGAGCTCTAATCCAGAGGAAATGATACCCAAGCTGAGTCTCACAGATTGAGCCAGAAATAAAAAGTTGTCCTGCCTCAAAGCAACTCCAGAGCCAGTTGAAGCCTGATGGAACTGAGCCAGCAGTGGTCAGTACTAACTCAGAACCTGCATAGGATTAACCTGGCAGGAGGAAGAAGGGAGCACTAAGTCCAGCAGAGAAGGGAGTGGGGAAGATGGGCCAAAATTTGACCCAGCCTAGCCACAGAAAGGATAAGGCTCAGCTCTCTTTTTTATTTATCTTCATGTCTCTATTATATGATCATTGCTTGTAATTGGGAAAGAGGTGCCAGCTGGGAGAGATGAGAGGAGAACTAAGGGGAAAGATAAGGATGGGGTGGTAAATAGGAATGAACAAATCACAGCTGTACTACATGGAAGATGAATTATACTATGTGCTGAGCTACACCACAGGAAAAGAGATGCCGTGTGTAATAGCTAAGATATGCTATGTTAAAGTCTTAAGCACTAGAGATGATATAAACATGGAAGACTCAAAAGCACATTAAGAGATAACTAGTCAGATAGAGGCAAGAAACGGAGACAGTCAGACTCAGGCTCTGGAACATGAGGAAGATGATGTCAGAATAGACCCACAGTACCCAGAGGGTCTGCAAATGTTACAAATCCTCAGGAATGGACTCAATCAACCCTACCCACAGCAGGGTGAATTATGGACTGACTCTATATGAACAAAAGTACAGGGAAGAGTTACAAACCAGTATCAAGCTGAAGTGGAAGGTTTAAGCAAATATTTCAAATAATAGTTCACAATAACATTCAGTTCTGGCAAGAGTGCAGTACAACTGGTCCTTTCATATACTGCTAGTGAGAATTAAATCAGTATAGTCTTCCTGGAAAACAATTTAACAGTATGTTTAAGATCCTTAAAATGTTCTTATAGTTTGACCCAGAAATTGTAACTTTGAAAAATCTATTATCAGGAAAAAAATCCAAAAAATATACAAGGATATACACAAAAAGTATATCAGAATATTAGTATACAGAAAAATTAAAAATCTAAATTTCCACCAATAGGGGAATGATTAAGTATGGCATATTTATAAATGGGCTATCATGCATGCACTAAATGTTTCCAAAGTTTTTAGTAACATGGGGAATATTTATTATTGGAGAGTAAGTTAGAAAGTAGAAAATAAAGCTTACATATTTTTTTAGTTTTTAAAATCCTATAGAAAATATATCTATAAGTTGGGAAATACAACAATATTATCTGTAATCAGTATGTGTTACTTTTAGAAGCTTTATTGAGGTATAATTTACATACATATGTGTTACTTTTAGAAGCTTTATTGAGGTATAGTTTACATACAATAAAATTCACCACTTTAAATGTACAATTTGATGAGATTTAACCAATGTTTATCTCCATGTAACCACTGCCACAACCAAGGTATAGAATATTTCGGTTACACTAAAATATTTCCTTGTGCCCCTTTGCATTCCCTTCCTCTAACTCCCTACCCCCATCTGCTTTCTGTCACTATTTGGTTTTGCCTTTTCTAACATTTCATGTAAACAAAATTGTATACTGTATAGGCTTCTGTGTCTAGCATAATTACTTCTGCAATTCTATATTGTTGGATGTATCATCACTTTGTTTCTTTGTGTTGCTGAGTGGTGGTCTATTGTACAGATGAATTACAATTTGGTTTTTTATTCACCAGTTATTGGATATTTGAATTGTTTCAAGTTTCTTACCATCATGAATAAAGGTGCTATGAACATTTGTATACAAGTCTTTGTGTGGACATATTTTTCATTTCTCTTGGGTAAATATGTAGGAATGGAATTAGTAGATTATTTGGTAAGTGTAAGCTTTGTAAGGAACTGCCAAAATCTTTTTCAAAGTGGCTGTTCCTTTTGTAATGCATGAGAGTTCCAGTTGTTCCATATCCTCACCAACACTTGGAATTGTTAATTGTTTTAATTTTAGCCAATCTAGTGGGTTCGAAGTGGTAACTCAATGTGGTTTTAATATGTTTTCCTAATGACTAATGATGTTGAGCATCTTTTTGTGCACTTCTAAGAAATCTGTGTATCTTCTTTGGTGAAGTCTATTCAAATCTCATCTCCCTGTTATTTATTGGGTTGTTTTCTTCTTCTTGTTGTTAGTGTTCTTTATATATTCTGGATATATAAAAGGTTATTTATTGGATATACATTTTGCAAATATTTTTCCCAGTCTGTGACTTTTCATTTTCTGAAGTGTCTTTTGAAGAGAAAAACTTAAATTTTGATAAAATCCAACTTATCAATTTTTTTCTCTTATAGTTCATACTTTCTGTGTCCTATTTTGGAAATCTTTGCCTAAGTCTAAATTACCAAGATTTTTTTTTCTTTCTATTCTTCTAGAACTTTTATAGTTTTAGCTTTTATGTTTAAATTTAGACCTATGACCCATTTCAAGTTAATTTTTGTGTATGGAGTGAAATAAGGGTTTTTGTAGATGCCTTTTTATCACGTTGAGGGAACACCCTTCTATTCTTTGTTTTCCAAGAGTTTTTATCATGTGTGGGGTATTGAATTTTATAAAATGCTTTTTCTGCAACTATTGAGATGATTATTTATTTGACTTTTTTATCTATGAACATGGTAAATTACATTGATTACTTTTGACTATAAAAGTGACCACTAAATTCAATTTTTCATGATGTATTATCATTTTTATATGTTTTGAAATTTGATTTTCTAAAAAGTTGCTGAGAATTTTCCCATCTATGTTATGAAGTCAATCAATCTGTACTTTTTTTTTTTTCCTCATAGTTTACTTTAATGGTTTTGATTTTGGGGCAGTATTAGATTTAAAAGGAGTTGAGATGTGTTCCTCTTTTTATTTTCTGTAATAGTTTGTGTAAAATTAACTTTATTTCTTCAAGAAATATTTTGTAGAATTAATCCATGAAATCATCTGGGCCTGGAGTTTTCTTTGGGGAAGGATTTTTAAAGATAAATTCAATTTCCTTCATACATAAAAAGTTATTTGTGTTATCTCTTCTTGTTTTTGAGTGAACTGGGATTATTTGTTTTTTTAAAGAATTTTTTCAGTTTAATCTAAGTTATTGAATTTATTGGCATAAAGCTGTTTATATAACCTTACTATTCTTTTAATGTCTATAAGAAGTATAGCAATGTTTCCTCTCCTGTTGATATCATCAAAATCTATCTCTTTTTACTTCCTGATCAGTTTGGCTAGAGATTTATCAGTTTTAATGACTATTGTTTTTATCTAGTTTTCTATTTTTTTTTCTGTTTTTTATTATTTCATGCCTACTACTTACTTTGGGTTTAAATTGCATTATTTTAATCAGAAAAATCAATAAACAAAAAACAAATAAGACACCAAAGACACACTAAAATTATCTTTTTGAGGGGTATAAAAGTAAAAAAATTCAGTTTGAGTGGAAGGCTAGAGACTCTCCCAATCATCGAGGATTACCAGCAATTCAATTAAATCAAATAAGTCACTATTTGCTTTCCTATAGAAAAAAACGCTAGAGAATTATTGCAATTGGTACAGGGGACCAAAAAAACTAATTTATTTTAATTTCTCATGTTAATTAATATACTGTATACTCTTAATATATCTCATAAAAATATTTTGCTTTGCTCAATTTAGAAAAAAAGAATAGGGAATATTTTTTTTATCACTTACCGCTTGAGAATATCTTGACAAAAACTGATGAACAACTGTGAAGTGCCCTGTGAATACAGCTTTGAAATGTAGTTGCCAATATGCTAACTAGGAATTCATCAGGAGTGTCGAGATTGGTTCAAGATGGCGGAGTAGAAGGACGTGATCTCACTCTCTCTTGTGAGAACATCGGAATCACAACTAACTGCGGAACAATCATCAACAGGAAGACACTGGAACCCTTGCGAGAGCATCGGAATCACAACTAACTGCTGAACAATCACTGACAGGAAGACACTGGAACTCACCTAAAATGATATCCCACATGCAAAGACTAAGGAGAAGCCACAATGAAATGGTAGGAGGGGCGCAATCATAATAAAATCAAATCCCATAACTGCTGGTTGGGTGACTCACAAACTGGAGAACACTTATACCACAGAAGTCCACACACTGGAGTGAAGGTTCTGAGCACAACATCAGGCTTCCCAACCTGGGGGTCCGGCAATAGGAGGAGGAATTCCTAGAGAATCAGACTTTGAAGGTTAGTGGGATTTGATTGCAGGACTTTGACAAGACTCGGGGAAACAGAGACTCCACTCTTGGAGGGCACACTCAAAATAGTGTGTGCATCAGGACCCAGGGGAAGGAGCAGTGACCCCGTAGGAGACTGAACCAGACCTACTTGCTAGTGTTGGAGGGTCTCCTGCAGAGGTGGGTGGTGGCTGTGACTAACCTTGAGGACAAGGACACTGGCAGCAGAAGTTCTAGGAAGTAATCCTTGGTATGAGCCCTCCCAGAGTCCGCCATTAGCACCACCAAAGAGCTGGGTAGGCTTCAGTGTTGGGTTGCCTCGGGCCAAACAACCAACAGGGAGGGAACCCAGCCCCACCCATCAGCAGACAAGCAGATTGAAGTTTTACTGAGCTCTGCCACCAGAGCAACAGCCAACTCTACCCAGAACCTTTCCCTCCAATCAGGAAACATGCACAAACCTCTTAGCCTCATCCACTTATTAGCTGGACAGCAGAAACAAGAAGAACGAAAATCCTGCAGCCTGTGAAACAAAAACCACACTCAAAGAAAGAAAGACAAGATGAAAAGGCAGAAGGCTTTGTAACAGATGAAGGAACAAGATGAAACCCCAGAAAACCAAATAAATGAAGTGGAGATAGGCAAACTTCCAGAAAAAGAATTCAGAATAATGACAGTGAAGTTGATCCAGGACCTTGGAAAAAGAATGGAGGCAAAGATCGAGAGGAAGCAAGAAATATTTAAAAAGACCTAGAAGAATTAAGGAACAAACAAAAAGAGACGAATAATACAATAACTGAAATGCAAAATACACTAGAAGGAACCAATAGCAGAATAACTGAGGCAGAAGAATGTAAAAGTGACCTGGAAGACAGAATGGTGGAATTCACTGCTGCAGAACAGAATAAAGAAAAAATAATGAAAAGAAATGAAGGCAGCCTAAGAGACCACTGAGACAATATTAAATGCAACAACATTCACATTATAGGGGTCACAGAAGGAGAAGAGAGAGAGAAAGACCTGAGAAAATATTTGAAGAGATTATAATGGAAAAATTCCCTAACATGGGAAAGGAAATAGCCACCCAAGTCCAGGAAGCCCAGAGAGTCCCACACAGGATAAATCCAAGGAAAAACACACCAAGACACATATAAATCAAACTATCAAAAATTAAATACAAAGAAAAAATATTAAAAGCAGCAGGAAAAAACAACAAATAACATACGAGGGAATCCCCATAAGGTTAACAGCTGATTTCTCAGCAGAAACTCTACAAGCCAGAAGGGAGTGGCATGACATATTTAAAGTGATGAAAGGGAAGAACCTACAACCAATATTACTCTACCCAGCAAGGATCTCTTTCAGATTTGATGAAGAAATCAAAAGCTTTACAGATAAGCAAAAGCTAAGAGAATTTCAGCACCACCAAACCAGTTCTACAACAAATACTAAAGGGAATTCTCTAAGTGGGAAATACAAGAGAAAAAAAGGACCTACAAAAACAAACCCAAAACAATTAAGAAAATGGTAATGGGAACATACATATCGATAATTACCTTAAACGTGAATGGATTAAATGCTCCAACCAAAAGACACATGCTTGCTGAATGGATACAAAAATAAGACCCATATATATGCTGTCTACAGAGGACCCACTTCAGACCTAGGGACACATACAGACTGAAAGTGAGGGGATGGAAAAAGATATTGCATGCAAATGGAAGTCAAAAGAAAGCTGGAGTAGCAGTACTCATATCAGATAAAATAGACTTTAAAATAAACAATGCTACAAGAGACAAGGAAGGACACTACATAATGATCAAGGGACCATTCCAAGAAGAAGATATAACAATTATAAATATATATGCACCCAACATAGGAGCACCTCAATACATAAGGCAACTGCTAACAGCTATAAAAGAGGAAATTGACAGTAACACAATAATAGTGGGGGACTTTAACACCTCACTTACACCAATGGACAGATCATCCAAACAGAAAACTAATAAGGAAACACAAGCTTTAAATGACACAATAGACCAGAGAGATTTAATTGATATTTATAGGACATTCCATCCAAACACAGCAGATTACACTTTCTTCTCAAGTGAACACGGAACATTCTTCAGGATAGATCACATCTTGGGTCACAAATCAAGCCTCAGTAAATTTAAGAGACTTGAAATTATATTAAGCATCTGTTCTGACCACAACATTATGAGATTAGAAATCAAATACAGGGGAAAAAACGTAAAAAACACAAACACATGGAGGCTAAACAACATGTTACAAAATTATCAAGAGATCACTGAAGAAATCAAAGAGGAAATCAAAAAATACCTAGAGACAAATGACAATGAAAACATGACAATCCAAAATGTATGGGATGCAGCAAAAGCAATTCTAAGAGGGAAGTTTATAGCAATAAAAGCCTACCTCAAGACAAGAAAAATCTCAAATAAACAATCTAACCTTAAACCTAAAGGAAGTAGAGAAAGCAGAACAAACAAGACCCAAAGTTAGCAGAAGGAGAGAAATCATAAAGATCAGAGCAGAAATGAATGAATTAGAAACAAAGAAAACAATAGCAAAGATCAATAAAACTAAAAGCTTGTTCTGTGAGAAGATAAACAAAATTGACAAACCATTAGCCAGACTCATAAAGAAAAAGAGGGAGAGGACTCAAATCAATAAAATTAGAAATGATAAAGGAGAAGTTATAACAGACACTGCAGAAATACATAGCACCCTGAGAGACTACTACAAGCATTTCTATGTCAATAAAATGGACAACCTGGAAGAAATGGACAAATTCTTAGAAAGGTATAACCCTCCACGACTGAATCAGGAAGAAATAGAAAATATGAACAGACCAATCACAAGCAATGAAATTGAAACTGTGATTAAAAATCTTCCAACAAACAAAGGTGCAGGACCAGATGGCTTCACAGGTGAATCCTATGAAACATTTAGAGAAGAGCTAACACCCATCCTTCTCAAACTCCCCTAAAATATTGCAGAGGAAGAAACACTCCCAAACTCATTCTATGAGGCCACCATCACCCTGATACAAAAACCAGACAAAGATACTACAAAAAAAGAAAATTACAGAAAATATCACTAATGAATATAGATACAAAAATCCCCAACAAAATACTAGCAAACAGAATCCAACAACACATTAAGAGGTTCATACACCATGATCAAGTGAGGTTTATCCCAGGGCTGCAAGGATTCTTCAATATAGGCAAATCAATCAATGTGATACACCATATTAAAAAATTGAAGAATAAAAACCAAATGATCATCTCAATAGATGCAGAAAAAGTTTTTGACAAAACTCAACACCCATTTATGATAAAAACTCTCCAGAAAGTAGGCATAGAGGGAACCTACCTCAGCATAATAAAGGCCATATACAACAAACCCACAGCCAACATCATTCTCAATGGTGAAAAACTGAAAGCATTTCCTCTAAGAGCAGGAACAAGATCAGGCTGTCCACTCTCACCACTATTATTCAACAGAGTTTTGGAAGTCATAGCCATGGCAATCAGAGAAGAAAAAGAAATAAAAGAATACAAACTGGAAAAGAAGAAGTAAAACTGTCACTGTTTGCAGATGACATGATACTACAAATGGAGAAACCTAAGGAGGCCACCAGAAAGCTACTAGAGCTAATGAATGAATTTGGTAAAGTTGCAGGATACAAAATTAATGCACAGAAATCTCTTGCATTCCTATACACTAATGATGAAAAATCTGAAAGAAAAATTAAGGAAATACCCCCATTTACCTTTGCAACAAAACAAATAAAATACCTAAGAATAAACCTACCTAGGGAGACAAAAGACCTGTATGCAGAAATCTGTAAGACACTGATGAAAGAAATTAAAGATGATACAAACAGATGGAGAGATATACCAAGTTCTTGGATTGGAAGAATCAATATTGTGAAAATGACTCTACTACCCAAAGCAATCTATAGATTCAATGCAATCCCTAGCAAATTACCAGTGATATTTTTTACAGAACTAGAACAAAAAATCTTAAAATTTGTATGGAGACACAAAAAACCCCAAATAGCCAAAGCAGTCTTGAGGGGAAAAAATGGAGCTGAAGGAATCAGACTCCCTGGGTTCAGACTATACTACAAAGCTACAGTAATCAAGACAATATGGTACTGGCACAAAACCAGAAATATAAATCAATGGAAGAGGATAGAAAACCCAGAGATAAACCCACACTCCTATGGTCAACTAATCTATGACAAAGAAGTCAAGGATATACAATGGAGAAAAGACCGTCTCCTCAATAAGTGGTGCTGGGAAAACTGGACAGCTACATGTAAAATAATGAAATTACAACATTCCCTAACATCATACACAAAAATAAACTCAAAATGGATTAGAGACCTAAATGTAAGACTGGACACTCTAAACCTCCTAGAGGAAAACATAGGAAGAACACTCTTTGACATAAATCACAGCAAGATCTTTCTTGATCTACCTCCTAGTGTAATGGAAATAAAACCAAAAATAAACAAATGGGACCTAATGAAACTTTAAATCTTTTGCAAAGCAAATGAAACTACAAACAAGATGAAAAGACAACCCTCAGAATGGGAGAAAATTTTGCAAATGAAACAACAGACAAAGGATTAATCTCCAAAATATAAAACAGCTCATGCAGTTCAATATTAAAAAAACAAACAACCCAATCCAAAAATGGGAAGAAGATCTAAATAGACATTTCTCCAAGCAGACATACAGGTGGCCAAGACGCACATGAAAAGCTGCTCAATGTCACTAATTATTAGAGAAATGCAAATCAAAACTACAGTGAAGTATCACCTCACACCAGTTAGAATGGGCATCATCAAAAAATCTACAAACAACAAATGCTGGAGAGGGTGTGGAGAAAAGGGAACTCTCTTTCACTGTTGGTGGGAATGTAAATTGATACAGCCGCTATGGAGAACATCATGGAGGTTCCCTAAAAAACTAAAAATAGAATTACCATATGATCCAGCAATCCCACTACTGGGTATATACTCAGAGAAAACCGTAATTCCAAAAAACACACGCATCCCAATGTTCATCGCAGCACTATTTACAATAGCCAGGTCATGGAAGCAACCTAAATGCCCATCAACAGACAAATGGATAAAGAAGCTGTGGTACATATATACAATGGAATATTACTCAACAATAAAACGAAACAAAATTGGGTTATTTGAGAAATGTGAATGAATCTAGAGACTGTCATACAGAGTGAAGTAAGTCAGAAAGAGGAAAACAAATATTGTATATTAATGCATATATGTGGAACCTAGAAAAATGGTACCGATGAACCAGTTTGCAGGGCAGAAATTGAGACACATACGTAGAGGACAAACATAGGGACACCAAGGAGGGAAAGCGGCTGTGGAGGGGTGGTGGTGTGATGAAATGGGGATTGGGATTGACATATATACACTAATATGTATGAAATGGATAACTAATAAGAACCTGCTGTATAAAAAAATAAATACAATTAAATTTAAAGAAAAAAAGAATTCATCAAGAGTGTCAACATATTGACATTTAGAGTCTGAAATTTACCTAAGAATGATTGTTTCATAATTGAGTTGCTGTTGTCATTGTCATCCACAGCAACAAATGTTTATAGGATGTCTGCCTGTGCAGGGCACTGGGTTAGCAAATATGTCCCTGTTCTCAAAGAATTCATATTTTCGTTGGGAAATGGAGGCAGCGGAAGGGCTGTGCAATACCCCCAGTATAAAGAGCTCGAGCTAGAGTGGCAGTAGTCAGATTGGAAAGGAAAATGTGTAAAACACTTTCCCAATGACTTGGAAAGGTATGATTTCAACACATTTTTACAAAATTAAAATGTTATTGATCTTAAATAAAAGGAAAAGTCAGGAGGATTTTGCATGTATAGATAAGAAGCATGACAGACAAGGAAGAAAAAAAGATGATTCAAATGTTTTACCATTGAGTAATTTAGAGAATGACACACCATGAAAATAGGGAAATCTGGCAGGGATGGGCTGATTGGGGAAGAAAAGTAATATATTTGGGGTAGGCTGGGGTAAGTTGAGTTTGAAGAGCAGGCAAGTCATCCAGGCAGAGATATCTAGCACAGGAATCAATATAGCATTGAAACTTACAAGGAACTGTGAATGGAAGATATAAGTGGAGGTCAAGGTTAAGACTCTTTTTGGAATTCTCCTATTACAGCTAATCCTTTTTAGAGGACTGGCTTTGTCTTTAATTCCTCCATAATTAAAGAGAAGTCAAGTGGAATGCTTTGGAAAGGTGATGAAAGTTTTGGAAAAATCAGACTTATGAAGGAAGGTTTTGCAACACTAACTGCTGCAGCAGCCAACATTGATTTAATACTTTACTAAAAAGAATCTCCATTTGTTGAGTGCTTTCAGTGTACTGGATGCTTTTCCTATTCAGCCTCATGTAACAACATTAACAAACTGGGTAGATAAAATGATGGAGGAAGCTTGTGACAGAATCACAGAGCTGGAAAGAACCTTGGAGATTAGACCAAACATTCGTTTTACTGACAAGGAAATATGGTCCCAGGATAGTTAACTGATTTACTTTCTGAAGAGTTTGAAAAAAGTATATCTTGTTATTTTGAATTAATCACAATCTTGTTTAAAGCCATAAATAAGGACTGTGCAACCTTACAAAATCCCTTCTGGATGTGTGAGTGTATTTTGGAATTTCATTTAGTAAGGACAAAAAGATGATCTCTTATTCATGGTTCAATCTTTGTCCCTACATCTACTCTTTGCAGTGACTAAGATATTACCAAGCATATGGCTTCTTCTGGTACCTTGCATGCAACTACAGTAATCAAGCATTTCTGCTGTTCTAAACAGTGAGCAATTTTCTCCAGAGCCCCCATAGGTCAGAAAAATGCAGCCTATTTTGAGCTATTGTATTTACACTACTTAAACTTCTTTTTCCTTCCAGATTAACATTTCCCAGACTGATTTCAGCACAGAAGAAAATCTTTATTTTTGGAAAGTTCTAAAGAAAATCTGTTCAGCTATTTTTGAGTTTTCTGAGTGAGAAAAGTCAATATTTTATTGCTCCTGAAAAAAGAAGTTTAAGTACTCTGATGCTTTGGATACCCAGATAATTAAAAACTGTCTTCTCATGGAAATTTTTAACTCGGCATGCTTGTAGTTCTCAGCAAAAATCAGCCACTGTGCAGAATTTGACAATATTTGTCCTGTTTTAGTTTTCTATTGCTGCATAACAAATTACCACACACTTTGCAGCTGAAGCAACATGCATTTACTATCTCATTCTCCATGGGTGAAGTGTTTGGGCACAGCTTAGCCAGATCCTCTGCTCAGGCTTCATAGGCTGTAATCGAGGTGTCAACTGAGGCTGCGGTTCTCATCTGGGAGGTCCTCTTCCAAGTTCATTCAGGTTGCTGGTAGAATTCAGTTCCAAGGATTATATGACTGAGGCAATGTTTTCTTGCTCTCCAGGGACCACCCTCAGCTCCTAGAGACCCCTGCCCTTCTCTATCAGCAGCTCACAACATGGCTGTTTGCTTTCTTCCTGCAAAGCCAGCCAAAGAAGACTCTGTTTTTAAAGGCTCATCTGACTCAGTCAGCCTCCCCCCAGGATAATATCAACTCATTTACAACTTCAGTAACAACTGCAAGATCCCTTTGCCATACAATGTAATAGAATCAGGGGTGATAGCTCATCATATTCTCAGGTTCCCATCACTCTCAAGGGGAGGGGATTACACAAGGATGAGGGTCATTGGGTACCATCTTAGAAACCTGCCTACTACAGGTCCTAAAATAGAGTTGCTTCAAATAGAGTAAAAACTTTCATTATATATTATTCTATCAAGTTCTGTATGAAATATGAGTCACATTTCATCAGATAGCTGAAGCAAACCACAAACTTATCAGACCTCGCATTTCCCCTCTTTGTGCTGCTATTAAAAAAATAAAGCTATGACACATTTTGAGAGCATCTTCTCCCCTTTTAGACTTGTTATCCCTCTCTCACTTTGGGCACCATCTTAACTCCTGCTGACCCAGTCTTTTCTGCAGTGAGAGAAGCAACTAAGAAGAGAATGTGTAAGGGGTTAAGTGACTTAAATATTATTTTCCATGAGTATTTGCTTTTTAAAGAGGAGCACATAGCCACAGCCATATTACACTCAAAGTAAGTAGTTCTCGATGATAGAATTTCACCATCACCACGCCAGGAATAAAAAGGGGAAGGGGAAGGAGTCTTTCCTACTAATAATACTGTCTGACCCCTGGGTAAGTAGAGATACTGAGCTATGTTGACTGTGGGTGTCCTTCTAAATGGGAGGGACAGCTCAAAGCCCACTGCCTCACACCACCTTCTGTGGAGGGTCAAGGACATGGGTTGGCCAAGGAGACAATTAAACCACATTCCCAGATAGTGGAGCTTTCTGGTAATTGTGCAAACTGGCCTTTTTCTTGAGTAAATTTGTCTTTATTCATTTTAAAACCCATTAAAACAGTTTTCCTTGGGTTCAAATTTCCATGCCTCTACTAGCCCTAAATCACGATAAGATCCAGGGCCAGACTTGGAATGTGGGCACGGCTTGCTCTAGTGTGTTCTTAGGTTAAGAACCAAAGAATTCTCTCAACTCTGTACCATCCAGCCTGGCACACCTGTGCTGCACATAAGGGCTTTAGCACATCAGTCCTTGCAGAAGTAGACAGTGTTGTGATCTGCCCAGAGTGCATTTTCTGCATATCTTCCTGTTAAGTCTGCATCGGAATTATCTGATTGAGGTACCCAGATTTGGGGAACTGGATATCTTCCTATCTCTTTTTTCACCAGGGGCATAAGATTGGCCCATTTTCTAAACCTCACTTCAGGAAACATCTGGTACATGTCTTGACTGGGATGTAGTATCTGAAACTTGAATTGCCTTGAAAAATATCAGGAAGTGTGGCTGTATGACTGACTGTTATACATTTCCCTAGTAGGGCTGGGGTTTGACTTTCAGAACCACCCCACTCAGAGAAACTTGTTTCAGAAGAATTGGTGGGCAAGGTTTCTGACCATTTTTCTGTGTCTCTGTATGCAGTGTTGAGGTATTATTCTACTAGGAATCAACATTTCTGTCCCTGTAACAAATTATTAGTAGAGAGTTTCTGCCTACCACTTTCTATTTTGGTTGACTCCCTACCTTTAAGTCAGGAGTTGCATTTTTTAGTGCAAGGGAAAGGTTGTGATGTGCAAGGGAAAGGTTGCATGTCTGTTGCCAGTGGCAGATCTGATATTTGGCAAGAACCCTTGAAGCACAACATATTCTACTTGCTTCAGTTAGACTAGAACTTAGATTTGGACATCCACCATATGTTAGGTGTTAGGGGAGATACAGAGATAAACTCGATACACATCCCTGCCCTCCAGCAGTTCCCCAGTAGATTTTTCCTCCCATGGCTCAGAGCAACAGTCGTCGTTTTCTGGGGAAAAGAGGAAGAGTCTGCTCCTCAGGCCCCATCTCTTTTAATTCTCTATCTGAATCAGAGTTGCTGCTCAAGACAGCTGAGAACTCTGACCTGGGGATAAGACCACTGAGGCATGAGAGCTCAGCAGCACTTTGTTCGTAAGTCAGCAATGACACAACATTGAGTTAAACTTTACTCGTTTGTCGGTCTATCCCAGAAAGCTATACGCTTTTATAATTAAAAGTTGTGTATTACTCATTTCCGTGTCGCCCTCAACTGGAACACTAACTGGCACATAAAGGGTATTTAATGTTAGCTGTTATCTTCATTGTTGTTATTTTGATTGGTTCTAAACACCACTTCCAAACTCACTCTGGATGCTGTGTAGTTTGGGTGGTTCTATTAGGAGAACACTGGGTAATCTTTTGGTAACAAGGGGAGACCTCATTTATGTCAGCTCAGTTTCGACCACCATACATGTGGTATAGCACTTTAGCTCTGTCGTGGATAAATTCTGTACCAGAGCATGGCAGAACCTGGGAGGATGCTGACTTGGATCTATTTCCACCTTGTCTAATGTCTCCCCTTCCTCTTACCTCCCTCTATCGAATACAGGTCCATGGAAAGCCCAGGGGTGTTTGATTCAGCTCTTGTCATTTCCTTCAAGGCCGAATTGTAAAAATTTCTATTATACCACCTACTTTACTTCCCTTTTTTCCTTCCAATGCCGAATTTAAAATGATACAAACCTTTAGAGTATTCACGGTATTTCAGCATTCTTTTTTTCTGGTATTTTCCCAAAGGCAAATGGAGACAGTGTATCCATCCTAATGTTTTCTTCACAAAATAGGTTAATTTCTAATTCTAAGGAACTGCCTCATTTCACCTATTCACTGAACATTTACAGTCCCTGAAGGATTCCGGAGGTTCCCCCACAGGGTTTCCAAGCACATTCAATTCAATTCAACAAATATTCATTAAGTGCACACTAAAGACCAGACCCAGGGTGAGATCTGGAAATGCAAAGATGAACCAGATGCTGTCTCTACCTTTGAGATGCCCATAGTGTAGCTGGGAAGAACAGCATATGTAATCAGTTATGAAAGAACATTTCAAAGCAGAGTTATGAAAGAACCACATGTCTGGGCAATACTGAGCTCTCATTCAGTGTGACTGGAGTGTAGAAGACTTGGGGGAAGTGATGGAAAGTGGGGGTGGGAGAGATTGGATGTAAGTTTAGGACAAGTTGTAAAGGGCCTTGAATGCCAAAATAAGTACTTGGGATTTTTGTCTTGCTATTTATGGGGAGATCTCTGAAGGAAAAGATTAGATTTATATGATGCTTTGAGTCTGATGTGTTTTTAAAAAATTGAGATGAATTTCACATAACGTCAAGTTAACAACATATTTTAAAGTGCACAATTCAGGAGCATTTAGTGCATTCGCGGTGTTGTACAACCACAATTTCTCTCTAGTTCCAAAATTTTTTCATCACCCCAGAAGTATGCCCTGTATCCATTAAGTCATCACTCCCCATTCCCCCTCCACTAATCTGCCTGTAGTCTCCATGGATTTGCCTATGCTGGTTATTTATTTCATATAAAAGAAATCGTTACAATATGTGAACTTGGTATCTGGCTTCTTTCACTTAGCATGATGTTTTCATCCAATTTGTAGCATGCTTCAATCCTTCATTTCTTTTTATGGCTGAATAATATTCTATTGTATGTATATGCCACAATTTGTTTATCCAGTCATCTCCTGGCAGGCATCTGGGTTTTTCCACCATTTGGCTGTTATGAATAATGCTGCTATAAACATTTGTATACAAGTTTCTGTTTGGACCTATATTTTCATTTCTCTTGAGAACATACCTAGGAGTGGGATTTCTGGTCACATGGTTATTCCATGTTTAACTTTCTGAGGAACTTCTAAACTATATTCCCCAATGGCTACATCATTTTGCATTCCTACCAGCAATGTACAAGTTCTCTGATTTCTCCACATTATTGTCAACACTTATTATTTTCTTCTTTAAAATTATTATTATAGCTATCCCAGTGGATGTGAAGTAGTGTCTCATAGTTTTGATTTGCATTTCCTTAATGGCTGATGTTAAACATTTTCTCTTGTGCTTGTTGGCCATTTGTATATCTTCTTTGGAGAAATGTCTATTCAAGTCTCTTGCCAATGATGTGTTTCTATAAACAGTTTTATTGAGACATACGTTACATACCATACAATTCACTCATTTAAATCATATAATTCAATGGTTCTAATATATTGACAGAGTTGTGCAACCACCACTACAATCTAATTTTATAATATTTTCATTCCCCAAAAGAAACTCAGCACTCTTTAGCAGTTTTTCCTCATTCCATCCTCCTCCCAGTCCTGGCAACCACCAACCTACTTTCTGTCTCTATAGATTTGCCTAGTATGGACATTTCATATGAACGGAATCATACAATATGTGGGCATTTGTGACTGGCTTCTTTCACTTAGCATAATGTTTTCAAAGTTCATCTATGTTGTGGCATGATCAGTATTCATTCCTTTTTATTGTCAAATACTTATTCTTTGTATGGATATACCACTTTTTATTTATCCGTTCATCCGTTGATGAACATTCAGGTTGTTTCCACCATTTGGTTATTGTGAATATTGCTGCTATGAACATGAGTGTACATGTATTTGTTTGAGTATCTGTTTTAAATTATTTGGGGTGTATGCCTATAAGTGGACTCTCTAGATAGTATGATAACTCTAACTTTTTAAGACCCATCAAACTGTTTTCCAAAGTGGCTGCAACATTGTACATTCATACTACGCACAAGGGTTCCAATTTCTACATATTCTCACCAATACTTGTTCTTGTTTGTCATAGTCATTCTAGAGAATGTGAAGTGGTATCTTATGATTTTGGTTAGCATTTCCTTAATGGCTAATCACGTTGAACATCTTTTCATGAGCTTATTGGTCATATGTAAATCTTCTCTGGAGAAATGTCTATTCAGATCCATTGGGCATGTTTTAACTGGGTTATTTATCTTTTACCAATGAGTGGTAAGAGTTTTTAAAATATATTTTGACTAAAGGTCATTTATCAGATATATACATAATTTTCAAATATTTTTCCCATTCTATGCCTGTCTTTCATTTTCTTGATGGTACCTTTTGTAGCAAAATATTTTAATTTTTTAATTTAATTTTTTTTGTGTGGTACGCAGGCCTCTCACTGTTTTGGCCTCTCCCGTTGCGGAGCACAGGCTCTGGACGCACAGGCTCAGCGGCCATGGCTCATGGGCCTAGCCGCTCCGTGGCATGTGGGATCTTCCTGGACTGGGGTACGAACCCGTGTCCCCTGCATCAGCAGGCTGACTCTCAACCACTGTGCCACCAGGGAAGCCCTATTTTAATTTTTGATGAAATCAAATCTACCTATAATTTCTTCTGTCATTTTTGCTTTTGGTATCATATCTAAGAAGGTTTTGCTGAGGTCACAAAGATTTACTCCTATATTTTCTTCTAAGAGTTTTTTAGTTTTAGCATTTAGATCTATGTTCAATTTTGGTTTAATTTTTTGTGTATGGTGTCAGGAAGGACTCCAATTTTATTTTTTTAAATGGGTCTGATGGGTTTTAATTCTATACTCTAAGGCAAAACTAATGATAGCTTCAATATAGGCTAGGCTGAGATTCAGAGATGAATATGAAGAATTGGAGAGGGCAGCCAGTGTGTTAGGACTAAGCTTTATGCTACCAGGGCAGTGATTCAGGAATGCACATATGAGTCAAGCCAGGCTAATGAGATGAAATTTCAAGACCTGTTGGAACTGTTGGGATAAAAACTCTTTTTTTGTTGTTTTTCCTTTTGTTAGGATTGTTATCTGTATGGATGACTTAAAGCTGAAGCTGCCAGTCTCCTTAACTAGAGAGCCTGCTGGAAAATGGGCCAATAACATGGAAAAAAGCCCTAAGAGATGGGGAGACAGACAATGAGTCTGATGACACTGACTTTCTAAATCTCGCCATTCTTGAAAATCTATCCTTGGATTTTTCACTTATATGAATGAATAAATTCTCGTCTTTCCTTAAATGGCTTTGGGTTAGATGTTTGTCACAGTCAAGTAAGTGGAGAATGGCACATACCTATAACTTTCCCCAAATATTCACCAAAAATATACACTTGAAAAAGAATAAATTTGTTATAGTTTCCTGTTCATATCATGCTCTGGAGCTTTGACATGGACTATTTTTTTCTACAAGGAATACCTTTCTCCTTATCTACTTGATTAATATTACCTATCTTTTGAAAACTAGTGAAAGCCTCAAATGGTCCTCTAGAATCCTTAGCTAATATAGCTAAACATGGTTGGAGCTCTCCTATGAGCGCCAGTGACACCCATCTTATTTTATCTTAGTTTTCTGGCTCCCTGACTTCTGAGAAATGAAAGGGCAGTGAATATATATATATATATATATATATATATATTTTTTTTTTTTTTTTGTGGTACGCGGGCCTCTCACTGTTGTGGCCTCTCCCGTTGCGGAGCACAGGCTCCGGACGCACAGGCCCAGTGGCCACGGCTGACGGGCCCAGCCGCTCCGTGGCATGTGGGATGTTCCCAGACCGGAGCACGAACCCCTGTTCCCTGCATCGGCAGGCGGACTCTCAACCACTGCGCCACCAGGGACGCCCGGCAGTGAATATATTTATTTATCTCTGTATTCCTAGTGCATAGACCAGTACGTGCCTGGTACGTAATAGGCAATTTGTAATATTTGTTAAATGAATGGATAACTGAAGCAGATAATCTGTACTCATTAAATTTTTATTATGGTCTCACAGTGCCATAAATATATAATTACTTTCTCTGTGTCTAGCTTTCCCCCACTCTCCTTGTTCTGAATTTTAAAACATTCCTACAGGAAGATACTTAAGATTAGAGGGAACACACATTAATGTGATGGTTTTGACCAGTGTGGAATGCAGTTGTCTTCATGCTTTCTGAACAAAGTAGTGTTGACCCAGTGTAACACCACCTATATTCTCAAATTATCACTTGGTTTTAGAATACAATTTCTCGGGCTTCCCTGGTGGTGCAGTGGTTGAGAATCTGCCTGCCAATGCAGGGGACATGGGTTCGAGCCCTGGTCTGGGAAGATCCCACATGCCGCAGAGCAACTGGGCCCGTGAGCCACAGCTACTGAGCCTGCGCGTCTGGAACCTGTGCTCCGCAACGGGAGAGGCCGCGATAGTGAGAGGCCCGTGCACCGCGATGAAGAGTGGCCCTCCCTCGCCGCAACTAGAGAAAGGCCTCACACAGAAACGAAGACCCAACACAGCCAAAAATAAATAAATAAATTTATATATAAAAAGAAGATGCCAAGGTGTGTTCACATGTCTAATCATGTGTTAGTTCAAGTGTCTGGCATACATTGTCACGTGCGTGCATCCTCTACGAGTGGTTGTGCGTTTGTGTACTTGAAAAAAAAAAGAATACAATTTCTCTTTTCAGTTTGGTGTTTTAGCATGAGGAGGCCAATGACAAATGATCTCCTTAGGTTTAAGACACATTTAGCATTCTTGATCTTACTTTCACATCCAAAAACATCCCCATGCTTCTGGAGTTGCTCTATGGCGTAATTCATAGTGGTGGAGAGCTGATGTCGCTTTATTTCCTTGCTTAACCTTCTCAGTTCCAACCAATATCCACGTAGCATGTTTTCTCTTAATATTTTCAAAATTAATTATAGCCTGTAAAATTTTTGATGCAAATGAAAGAGCACTAGGGTCAGAAAAGTAGCCTCAGTTCTTCCACTAGTTTGTTGGATGACTTGAACATCTCTGGTCCTCAGTAACTTCAGCTGAATCATGATGGACCTGGATGGAAAATACTCTAAGAACCATTCCAACTCTCAGATCCATAGGACACTCGATAGTCTTAGTATTCAGTGAAGTTATTTGAGTTAGTAGTTACTGGAAGAGACAATATGGCCTTCTAGTCCTTGGTTTCATGCTCCCAGACTGTATGCACTGTTAATTGTAGAGAAAACATTGGCATTAAAAAGGAATAGTTACTTTTTACTTAAGAAAGCTTGTCTTTACTTTTCTCCTTTTTGTTCTTATTTCTTTAAATAATATGTTGTGACCATTTGGGGGAACCCAAATAATCTAACTGGGCCTGTAATCTGCTTTCTTTCTTTCTTCCTTTTTTTTTTTGACCATGTGTGGAAAATTAGTTCCCTGACCAGGGATCAAACCCACACCCCCTGCATTGGAAGCATGGAGTCTTAACTCCTGGGCCACCAGGGAAGTCCGTGCTTTCTTTCTTTCTTTTTTTTTTTTAAAAAGAGACATTTTTAATTTATTTTTATTTTTTAATAGATCTTTATTGGAGTATAATTGCTTCACAATACTGTGTTGTTTTCTGTTGCACAACAAAGTGAATCAGCCATATGCATACACATGTCCCCATATCCCCTCTTGAGCCTCCTTTCCATTCTCTCTATCCCACCCCTCTAGGTCATCGCAAAGCCCAAAGCAGATCTCCCTGTGCTATGCTGCTGCTTCCCACCAGCTAACTATTTTATATTTGGTAGTATATGTATGTCGATGCTACTCTCACTTTGCCCCAGCTTTACCCTCCACCCCATGTCCACAAGTCCATTTTCTACATCTACCTCTTTATTCCTGCCCTGCAACTAGGTTCATCAGTACCATTTTTTTTTCAAATTCCATATATATGCCTTAGTATACAGTATTTGTTTTTCTCTTTCTGACATACTTCACTCTGTGTGACAGATTCTAGGTCCATCCACTTCACTACAAATATCTGTTTCATTTCTTTTTAAGGCTGAGTAATATTCCATTGTATATATGTGCCACATCTTTATCCATTCAACTGTCGATGGACATTTAGGTTGTTTCCATGTCCTGGCTATTGTAAATAGTGCTGCAATGAACATTGTGGTACATGTCTCTTTTTGAGTTATGATTTTTTCAGGGTATATGCCCAGTAGTGGGATTATTGAGTCATATGGTAGTTCTATTTTTAGTTTTTTAAGTAATCTCCATACTGTTTTCCATAGTAGTTGTATCAATTTACATTCCCACCAACAGTGCAAGAGCTTTCCCTTTCCACCACGCCCTTTCCAGCATTTAGTTTTTCTAGATTTTTTGATAATGGCCATTCTAACTGGCGTTAAGTGATACCTCACTGTCATTTTGATTTGCATTTCTCTAATGATTAGTGATGTTGAGCATCTTTTCATGTGCCTCTTGGCCATCTGTACGTCTTCCTTGGTGAAATGTCTATTTAGGTCTTCCACCCAGTTTTTAAATGGATTGTTTGTTTTTTTGATATTGAGCTCCATGAGCTGTTTGTATATTTGGAGATTAATCCTTTGTTGTTTTATTAGCAAACATTTTCTCCCATTCTGAGTGTTGTCTTTTTGTCTTGTTCATGGTTTCCTTTGCTGTGCAAAAGCTTTTAACTTTCATTAGGTCCCATTTGTTTATTTTTGTTTTTATTTCCATTTCTCTAGGAGGTGGGTCAAAAAAATCTTGCTGTGGTTTATGTCAAAGAGTGTTTTTCCTATGTTTTCCTCTAAGAGTTTTATAGTGTCTGGTCTTACATTTAAGTCTTTAATCCATTTGGAGTTTATTTTTGTGTATGGTGTTAGGGAGTGTTCTAATTTCATTCTTTTACATGTAGCTGTCCAGTTTTCCCATTACTACTTATTGAAGAGGCTGTCTTTTCTCCATTGTATGTTCTTGCCTCCTTTGTCATAAATTAGGTGACCATATGTGTGTGGGTTTATCTCTGGGCATTCTATCATGTACCATTGCTCTATATTTCTGTTTTTGTGACAGTACCATACTGTCTTGATTACTGTAGCTTTGTGGCATAGTTAGAGGTCAGGGAGCCTGAATCCTCCAACTCTGTTTATCTCTCTCAAGATTGCTTTGGCTATTCGGGGTCTTTTGTGTTTCCATACAAACTGTAAAATTTTTTGTTCTAATTCTGTGAAGAATGCCATTGGTAGTTTGATACGGATTGCACTGAATCTGTAGATTGCGTTGGGTAGTATAGTCATTTTCACAATATTGATTCTTCCAATCCAAGAACATGGTATAGTTCTCCATCTGTTTATGTCATCTTTGATTTCTTTCATCACTGTTTTATACTTTTCTGAGTACAAGTCTTTCACCTCCTTAGTCAGGTTTATTCCTAGGTATTTTATTCTTTTTGTTGCAATGGTAAATGGGAGTGTTTCCTTAATTTCTCTTTCTGATTTTTCATTATTGGTGTATAGGAATGCCAGAGATTTCTCTGCATTAATTTTGTATCCTGCAACTTTACCAAATTCATTGATTAGATCTAGTAGTTTTCTGGTGACATGTTTAGGACTTTCTATGTATAGTATCATGTCATCAACAAACAGTGACAGTGTTACTTCTTTTCCAATTTGTATTCCTTTATTTCTTTTTCTTCTTGGCTTACTGTAGCTAGGACTTCCAAAACTATGTTGAATAATAGTGGCGAGGGTGGACATCCTTGTCTTGTTCCTGAACTTAGTGGAAATGCTTTCAGTTTTTCACCATTGAGTATGATGCTTGCTGTGGGTTCGTCATATATGGCCTTTATTATATTGAAGTAGGCTTCCTCTATGCCCATTTTCTGCAGAGTTTTTAACCATAAATGGGTGTTGAATTTTGGCAAAAGTTTTCTGCATCTGTTGAGATGATCATATGGTTTTTATTCCTTAATTTGTTAGTGTGGTATATCACATGGATTGATTTGCATATATTGAAGAATCCTTGCATCCCTGAGAAAAATTCCACTTGATCATGGTTTATGATCCTTTTTATGTGCTGTTGGATTCTGTTGACCTGTATTTTGTTCAGGATTTTGCATCTATGTTCATCAGTGATATTGGTTTATAATTTTCTTTTTTTGTGATATCTTTTTCTGGTTTTGGTATCAGCGTGATGGTGGCCTCGTAGAATGACTTTGGGAGTGTTCCTCACTCTGCTATTTTTTGGAACAGTTTGAGAATGATAGGTGTTAGCTCTTCTCTAAATGTTTGATAGAATTCGCCTCTGAAGCCATCTGGTCCTGGGCTTTTGTTTGTAGGAAGATTTTTAATCACAGTTTCAATTTCAGTGCTTGTGATTGGTCTGTTTATATTTTCTATTTCTTCCTGGTTCAGTCTTGGAAGGTTATGCACTTCTAAAAATTTGTCCATTTCTTCCAGCTTGTCCATTTTATTGGCATATAGTTACTTGCAGTAATCTCTCATAATCCTTTGTATTTCTGCAGTGTCAGTTGTTACTTCTCCTTTTTCATTTCTAATTCTATTGATTTGAGTCTTGTCCCTATTTTTCTTGATAAGTCTGGCTAATGGTTTATCAATTTTGTTTATCTTCTCAAAGAACCAGCTTTTAGTTTTATTGATCTTTGCTATTGTTTCCTTCATTTCTTTTTCATTTATTTCTGATCTGATCTTTATGATTTCTTTCTTCCTGTTAAATTTGGGGGTTTTTTGTTCTTCTTTCTCTAATTGCTTTAGGTGTAAGGTTTGGTTGTTTATTTGAGATGTTTCATGTTCCTTAAGGTAGGATTGTATTGCTATAAACTTTCCTCTTAGAACTGCTTTTGCTGCATACCATAGGTTTTGGGTCATCGTTCTTTCATTGTAATTTGTTTCTACATATTTTTAAATTTCCTCTTTGATTTCTTCAGTGATCTCTTGGTTATTAAGTAGTGTGGTGTTTAGCCTCCATGTGTTTGTATTTTTTACAGATTTTTCCCTGTAATTGATATCTAGCCTCACAACATTGTGGTCAGAAATGATACTTGATAACAATTTCAATTTTCTTAAATTTACCAAGGCTTGATTTGTGACCCAAAATATGATCTATCCTGGAGAATATTCCATGAGCACTTGAGAAGAGAGTGTATTCTGTTATTTTTGGATGGAATGTCCTATAAATATCAATTAAGTCCATCTTGTTTATTGTATCATTTAAAGCTTGTGTTTCCTTATTTATTTTCATTTTGGATGATCTGTCCATTGGTGAAAGTGGGGTGTTATAGTCCCCTACTATGATTGTGTTACTGTGGATTTCCCCTTTTATGGCTGTTAGTATTTGCCCTATGTATTGAGGTGCTGCTATGTTGGGTGCATAAATATTTACAATTGTTATATCTTCTTTTTGGATTGATGCCTTGATCATTATGTAGTGTCCTTCTTTGTCTCTTGTAACAGTCTTTGTTTTAACGTCTATTTTGTCTGATATAAGAATTGCTACACCAGCTTTCTTTTAATTTCCATTTGCATGGAATATCTTTTTCCATTAACTCACTTTCAGTCTGTATGTGTCCCTAGGTCTGAAGTGGGTCTCTTGTAGACAGCATATATATGGGTCTTGTTTTTGTATCCATTCAGCCCATCTATGTCTTTTGGTTGGAGCATTTAATCCATTTACATTTAAGGTAATTATCGATATGTATGTTCCTATTATCATTTTCTTAATTTGTTGGGGTTTATTATTGTAGGTCTTTTCTTTCTCTTGTGTTTCCTGCTTAGAGAAGTTCCTTTAGCATTTGTTGTATAGCTGGTTTTGTGGTGCTGAATTCTCTTACCTTTTGCTTGTCTGTAAAAGTTTTAATTTCTCCATCAAATCTGGATGATATCATTGCTAGGTAGAGTATTCTTGGTTGTAGTTATTTCCCTTTCATCACTTTAAATATGTCTTGCCATTCCCTTCTGGCTTGCAGAGTTTCTGCTGAAAGATAAGCTGTTAACCTCATGGAGATTCCCTTATGTGTTATTTGTTGTTTTTCCCTTGCATCTTTTAATATTTGTTCTTTGTATTTAATTTTTGGTTGTTTGATTAATATGTGTCTTGTGTTTCTCCTTGGATTTATCCTGTATGGGACTCTGTGCTTCCTGGACTTGATTAACTATTTCCTTTCCCATATTAGGGAAGTTTTCAACTATAATCTCTTCAAATATTTTCTCAGTCCCTTTCTTTTTTGCTTCTTCTTCTGGGACCCCTACAATTCGAATATTGGTGCATTTAATGTTTTCCCAGAGGTCTCTGAGACTGTGCTCAATTCTTTTCATTCTTTTTTCTTTATTCTGCTCTGCAGTAGTTATTTCCACTATTTTATCTTCCAGGTCACTTATCCGTTTTTCTGCCTCAGTTATTCTGTGATTGATTCCTTCTAGAGAATTTTTAATTCCATTTATTGTGTTGTTCTTCACCGTTTGTTTGCTCTTTGGTTCTTCTAGGTCCTTGTTGAACGTTTCTTGTATTTTCTCCATTCTATTTCCAAGATTTTGAATCATCTTTACTATCATTATTCTGAATTCTTTTTCAGGTAGACTACCTATTTCCTCTTCATTTGTTAGTTCTGATGGGTTGTTCCCTTGCTCCTTCATCTGCTGTGTGTTTCTTTGTCTTCTCATTTTGCTTAACTTACTGTGTTTGGGGTCTCTTTTTCACAGGCTGCACATTCGTAGTTTCCTTTGTTTTTGGTGTCTGTCCCCAGTGGCTAAGGTTGGTTCAGTGGGTTGTGTAGGCTTCCTGGTGGAGGGGAGTAGTGCCTGTGTTCTGGTGGATGAGGCTGGATCTTGTCTTTCTGGTGGGAAGGTCCACGTCTGGTGGTGTGCTTTGGGGTGTCTGTGGCCTTATCATGATTTTAGGCAGCCTCTGTGCTAATGGGTGAGGTTGTGTTCCTGTCTTGCTAGTTGTTTGGCCTAGGGTGTCCAGCACTGTAGCTTGCTGGTCATTGAGTGGAGCTGGGTCTTGCCATTGAGATGGAGGTCTCTGGGAGATTTTCACCGTTTGATATCACATGGAGCTGGGAGTTCTGTTGTGGACCAGTGTCCTGAACTTGGCTCTCCCACCTCAGTGGCATAGCCCTGACGCCTGGCTGGAGCACCAAGAGCCTGTACTCCACACGGCTCAGAATAAAAGGGAGGAAAAAAGAAAGAAAGAAAGAAGAAGATAAAATAAAGTAAAATAAATAAAAATAAAGTTATTAAAATAAAAATAATTATTAAGAAAAAAATTTTTTTAAGTAATGAAAAAAAAAAGGACAGACAGAACCCTAGGACAAATGGTAAAAGCAAAGCTATACAGACAAAATCACACACAGAAGCATACACATAAACACTCACAAAAAGAGAAAAGGGGGAAAAATATACATCGTTGCTCCCAAAATCCACCTCCTCAATTTGGGATGATTCGTTGTCTATTCAGGTATTCCACAGATGCAGGGTACATCAAGTTGATTGTGGAGCTTTAATCCGCTGCTTCTGAGGCTGCTGGGAGAGATTTCCCTTTCTCTTCTTTGTTCTCACAGCTCCCGGGGTTCAGCTCTGGATTTGGCCTCGCTTCTGCATGTAGGTCGCCTGAGGGTGTCTGTTCTTTGCTCAGACAGGACGAGGTTAAAGAAGCAGCTTATTTGGGGGTTCTGGCTCGCTCAGGCTGGGGGGAGGGAGGGGTATGGATGCAGGGCGAGCCTGTGGCTGCTGAGGCTGGCGTGACATTGCAACATCCTGAGGTGTGCTATGTGTTTTCCTGTGCAAGTTGTCCCTGGATCATGGGACCCTGGCAGTAGTGGGCTGCACAGGCCCCCATGAGGGGAGGTGTGGATAGTGACCTGTGCTTGCACACAGGCTTCTGGTGGCTGCAGCAGCAGCCTTAACATCTCATGCCCGTCTCTGGGGTCCGCGCTGATAGCCACGGCTCGCGCCAGTCTCTGGAACTCCTTTAAGCGACACTCTTAATCCCCTCTCCTCGCGCACCAGGAAACAAAGAGGCAAGAGAAAGTCTCTTGCCTCTTCGGCAGGTCCAGACTTTTTCCCGGACCCCCTCCTGGCTGGCTGTGGCACACTAGTCGCCTTCAGGCTGTGTTCACGCCGCCAACCCCAGTCCTCTCCCTGGGATCCGAGCTCCAAAGCCCGAGCTCAGCTCCCAGCTCCCGCCCACCCCGGCGGGTGAGTAGACAAGCCTCTTGGGCTGGTGAGTGCTGGTCGGCACTGATCCTCTGTGCGGGAATCTCTCCGCTTTGCTCTCCGCAACCCTGTTGCTGCGCTCTCCTCCGCGGATCCGAAGCTCCCCGCTTCCGCCACCCACAGTCTCCGCCCGCGAAGGGGCTTCTAGTGTGTGGAAATATTTCCTCCTTCACGTCTCCCTCCCACTGGTGCAGGTCCCATCCCTATCCTTTTGTCTCTGTTTTTTCTTTTGCCCTACCCAGGTACGTGGGAGTTTCTTGCCCTTTGGGAGGTCTGAGGTCTTCTGCCAGCGTTCAGTAGGTGCTCTGTAGGAGTTGTTCCACGTGTAGATGTATTTCTGATGTAACTGTGGGGAGGAAGGTGATCTCCATGTCTTACTCTTTCACCATCTTGAAGCTCCTCCTTCCTCCTCTTCATTTATTTGGTCTTGTAGGTTTTTACCTTTCTCCTTCATCTGTGACATATTTTTTGCAGTCTCATTTTTTTTTTTTTATGAGTGGGATTGTGTTCCTGTCTTACTGGTTGTTTGGACTGAGGCTTCCAACACTGGAGTTTGTAGGCTATTGGGTAGTGCTGAGTTTTGGTGCTGAGATGAGGAACTCTGTGAGACCTCACTCCAATGACTGTTCCCTGGTGTATGAGGTTCTCTGTTAGGCCAGTGGTTGGGACTCAGAGGTCCCACCGCAGGAGCTTTGGACCGATCCAGGTTCATGAACCAAGATCCTGCAAGCTGAGTGGGGTGGCAAAAAAAAAAAAAAAAAGCAATAACAATGTAAAAAATAAATTAGACTAGGAAACTAACAGATATGTTAGGAAGAATATAAAAATAAAAATATAGATGAATCAACAACTGGAAGGTACATCAGTACCACAACAGTAAAAAGAGGAGGAGGGAAAAGGAAACAAAAAGGCGGGGGGGGGGGGTGGTGGTGGTAAAGGCCTTGGCTGTGGAGGGTGGGGCCTACGCAAGGGTGAGGTTTGGGTGGTGGACGGGATTAACGCTTAGGACCCACAGGGCTGGAAAAGGCCCTGGGTGCTGTGGAGGTGGTGCTTAGGCTCATGGAACAGAGGGACCCAGGCGTGCCCCTCAACCCTCGTCTCAGAGGGCAGGGTACCTCACCTGGGAGCCCAGTAGGCTTCCTGGGCTTGAGTGGCTGAGGCAAGCCCTCCTCTCTCCTCTCCTGCTCCTCTGGTCATGGAGGGCCCCTCCCACCTGCCTCTCCTGATCTCCCTGGTCCCCCTCCTATGCCCCCAAGGACGTACGTGGCCTGGAGGGAGGCTTTGGAGGGCAGGGGATTGGCCTGGGAGCTCAGCAGGCTCCCCAGACCTAAGTGGGCCGGGCAATCGCCCTCTGCTCCTTTCCAGCTCCTCCTGGAGGGCTCCTCCCACCTGCATCTCCTGATCTCCCCAGCCTCAGGGTCCCCAATCCTGTCTGGCCTCCACCTCTCCTCCCCCCTCAGTCCTTCTATGTCCTACTGGTTCACTTTGGGGTTCCTCCTGTCTCCTTGGGTGTCAGAGTCCTCCACCAGCATTCGGCAGGTGCCCTAGTTGTGGGGAGACGCTAGCTCTGTGTCTTCCCACACCACCTTCTTGACTCCACACCCCTGCCTTATTTCTTAAAGGAAGCTAAGATATACTTGGTGTCTAAAGAGTTTTTATAGCTGGGTTGTGTAGTCAGAGTGAGTTAAATGATATACCAGATTACCCCCTAATTTCAGTGGTTTAACAACACAAAAGTTTATTTCTTTCTTACATTGTAATCCAGTGAGAGGTGGCAGAGCTGGGCGATGAATAGCGGGTAGAGAGCTGGGACTGACTGCTTCTATCACGTGGCTCCACCACCTTCCAGGACCTCCGAGTCTGCCCCTGGATCTTTCAGCTCCAGCAACAAATGAGGAAAGAGACAGGGAGAGTGGAGAATTGTTTTTATGGTCACTCCTAGAGTGTTATATCAAATTGTATACATTACAGTGATCAGAACTCATATGACTTCACCTCTGCAGGGTGGCCAAGAAACGTAGTTTAACTGTATACTAAAGATGAAGCGGAAATTATTTATGTGATCTGCTAGGTCATCCAGGTGTGGCAGAAATAGGCACAGGGAGATGTTTATACAGTATGGTAGCCAAACAGAGAGATTTACATTGTTATAGAGAGAGATTAAAAAGACTAATGTGATCAAAAGGTCACAAGGAGGGACAAGGGGGTGATTCTGACCTCAGAGTAGGGACTTAACGCAATCTCTCTTGTTTTGTAAGCAAGGAAATGATGACAGTGGTAATCCAAGTGGACTGCTCAGAGCCACTGCAAATCAACAGCTTAAGCTGAAACTAGGATGCCTAGGCCAGTGTACTTCCTGACCAGTGCAGTAGGATCACAAATGCCAGCATTCTTTGGAGAAAAGCCTGATTGGATCTGATTTGAGGTCAAAGTTAAGTTAGGCAACTTTATTTATTTATTTTTTTAGTGGTATACCTTTGAAGAAGCTCTTCAGAACTCTTAAAAGTTTCCGATTGTCTAAGAGCACAGAGTGGAGGAGGCATTTAATGTGAGAGAGACAGAGAAAGAGAGACAGGCAGAGGGACAGAGAGAAGCAGAGAGACTGACAGAGAGGAGAACCACTTAGAAAGAGCCAAAGATCTACTTAAGAAATGCTCTTTTGATAGTCTACCTGGACTATTAGTTTTGATAGCTCTAGGGGTCTATAACATGAATTTTACTTCCTGTTTTCTAGTTCTAAGGAGAGCTAGCCCCTGGTCAAACACTGGAGAAGGTAAATGTTTTGGGGACCCTCTGCCCCTCCTGTGGTGTACCTCTCCTACCATTTAAAGCTCCATTGTGTCTCCCAAATCCCTCAACAGATAGCAATGCCCTCAATTCATTCCCTGGTCAATTTGATCATTCCATTCTCCATCCCCCAAAGATTACTCTAGTTGTGTATAAAGTGTTGATTATGTACATTCATTGTCTCCTGATCCTTCACATATACTATGTGAGCTGTTTTATTATACCAGTTTTATAGGTGAGGAAATTGAGGCCAATAGACAGAACTACCAATTATTGGTTTCAAGTGCTTTATGTATACCATCACATTTCATACAGCAAAATACTGTTATACCTTTGCAAAATACTGTTATATCACTTCCCTTTAAAATAAGAAGTGTCACTATCAGAGAGGTTAAATATTTTTTTCCAAGATCACCAAGGTGGCAAGATGAAAAGCTGGATTTTAAACTTAGATCTATTTTATTTCAAAACCTATGCCTTTCCTGATGCTTAATAATGATGATGATGATGATGATGATTTTATCATCTTTAATCATTTTTTACTGTTATTAATTTTTTATTTCATAGTCTCCTCAGAGAAATAATTCTATGATGGGATTCAATGATGGGATTCATAGAGCTGTGATGCTTTAAACCTTATGAAAAAATGTGTTAGTTTAATTTATCATTTAGGATGCTTTCAGCTCCAAGTTAAAAAAAAAGACAAATGGCATAAACAAGTAAACAACAATGTATTTATTCTCTCTCTTAAAGCAAAATCCAGAAATAGAAGAGTTTCAAAGCTGGTTAATTCAAAAGTTCAGTGATGTCATTGAGGAACCAGTATCCATCCATCTTTCTACTCTGTCATTTACATAAATTTGGTTTGATCTTTTAGGCTGGCTCCCCTGGTGATAACAGATGGCTCTTTTATTGTAGGCAACAACATCCAGAGGCAGAAAATTGAAACTACTAAACTTGTATTCCTTTTTAGGTGTGAGAAAAACCTTCCCAGATCCTCACCAACAGATTTCCCTTGACATCTCTTTAGCCAAAATTGTGTCACATGCCTGCGCTTAAACTAATAACTTTCCAAGAGCAATGGAGTTACCATATTTGACTTAAACCACTGAAGATTTAGCCTCTTATAACTTTGGTGACCCTTGAACAAAATAAGAATTCTATTAGGAAGAAGGATCAAGGACATGGCCAGTGGGTAGGAAGTAGTTGTGACGATCACATTCAGACACGAGAACTTAGTGGGTGAGGGAAAGAGGTAGAAGCTTTCAAGTTCAGAACAGAGGTCTCTTGTTTTCCCATGAGCCCAGTCCTGATATGAAACTTGTTATAGAAATAAGTACTATTTATAAGTGTTTCAGAAAGAATTTTTACATTGTTTTAGGGTGTTATCTTACACCCTAAATTACAAAGATTCCAAGTTGGTTGATGGAAAATCACTTGGAAAAATAATTGAAATTCTGACTCATTAAGGCCCACTTATGTTATTCTATTGTGGACTCGTGGATTTCAAATAATTTTAGAATCATTTAGCTTAATCTCCCAACCCCCTGTTATAATGCTTAGCTTCCTTCCACTGTGTATTTGGTTATCTAGCCTCTGCCTCAACACATTCCATGGCGGGGGGCTCACTATTTACAGTACCTTCCCTCTTTTGTTAAAAAGTTATTTTTCATTTTAAACTGAAATTGCTATAATTAATTAAGTATATCTTTTGCAGAGACACAAATGTGCTGTGTAGAAAAGAATAGGTTTTGGAATCAGCAGATTCTGATCTAAGATTGGCATCTCAGGCTTACAATGACTGGTTATGGGGCTGGGAGCCAGACTATATCTAGATTCCAATTCCAGATATCCTATCTACCAGCTGTGTAACCTTAGGAAAGCCTTTAACTCAACCCCCATCCCCATGCCTCAGCTTTCTTTTCTGCAAAATGGGTCCTAGAGTGGTATTTACTTAAAGGGGCTGAGTCTATATACGTAACACCTTAGTGCTGCCGGAGACAATAAATGTTGCTTAATATATTAAAATGAGCTGTGAGGACTTACAAAAAAAATTTGAACTCTTTAAGATGCAGTAAAATTGACATAACCATAACTACCTCTGAGGTTTGTTATAATGATTAAATGAGACAGTGAATACAGAGAACTCAAAAAAGGTTATTCCTTCTTCCCACTTCACTTGCCCAATTCCTGCCTGGAACTTAGAAGGCGCCCTTTAAATATTGCCTGTTCCTCTAGTTCCCTTTCCCCTGCGAAGCTCTAGGGGTGAAGTTCACAGGGTGAATTTCAGCCTTCCCTGTGGATTCCATGTTTCTGCAGAAAGAGAGTCTGCTGTCCTCAAGGTTCAGGCCTCACTACCATTTGTATCTCCTGGGGTCAGCAGACCATAAACTTCTCCACAGCAGCACCAAATCTTACTCCTGTACAATTCCTGGAACAGAATCAGTGCTCAACACGTATTTATAACTGAATTAACTTTTCTCTGTGACTTTCTGTAAGTACTGCACTCACTGTAAATGTTTAATCAACTAATTATAATAAAATTAGCCATTGATATTATTATTGTATAACAAACTCAATTGTTTGTGCAGGTAATGGGATGGAGGCCAGTGGGGAATACAGCTATTCCCAATGTCTGCAGTACCTATTTCCTTTTCTCCCTATGCCAGACCTTATGATGTTTACTTTTCCTCTCCCAAGATGCAAATCATACCCACGAAGAGCAGCCATCACAGTGGGAAGGGAGAACTGAATGTCTCCATGACGTAGTTTGTGTTTTTCTTCACCCTGGCTGGGGCTACACTTTCAGTTCACTATGCACCTTGGGGTAATGCAAATTGCATTTTAAATGGATTAACTAAAGTCAATGTGTGATGACTGCTGCCCCTAAACACGCTCGGCCCAAATCATTTATTTTTGCCCTTCAAATGGTAACCTGAATTCCATATGAAATACAGTATATGACACATTAAATCAAAACATCGGTCCCTTCAACCCAGTCTTCCATCCCTGCTGCTGTCACTAGGTAAGGATTGCGACAGAGCCTAAGAGTTTCATGGCAACAATTTAAAATACAAAAAAAAAATTCTTCAAAGCCTTTTACAAATTCACCATCATGGATTAATCTTCATGTTTCTTGAGCTTCTGTGAGGAACTGGGGAGCATCAGGATTTGTCCCTAGTTCTTGGGATCAAGTTTGTGTTCTCACTATGGTCTTATAGATGCTGATCTACTTCCAGTATCCATCTCAGCAGACCTAAGAGGCCTGTCTACACAATGGTCCACACAATGGCTGGCCTTGGCTTTGTATGACTCCTGCATTTTATCTTTGGTACATTCGAATACGAAATAACTTTTTCAAGCCCTGCCTCCCTGGGAAGGAGGCACAGACCTTTTCCACTCAAGACACACCTTCCTGACGTAGGACACATCTGTTTATCTAAGAAGCCAGAAATTCAGAAGCTTCACTAAATTATTCTTCGGGAACAAAGTAAAAAATCTGATGTGTTGACTTCTACTTTTATTTTAGCTGGGCTGGGATGTCTGTATAAACAGCCTTTCTTATGACAATTTGGCAGCACGAATTCTGGTCAGGAAGAGGAGAATCGGACAAATGTTTTTATTTCTCAGTCACCATCCTCACTTGCCCTCCCCTTTGCTGCCCTTTCTCTGAACTGAGACTGGAGTTTGATTGGGGCTTTGTTTTGTGCCTTGGGCAAAAGTTGTGGGTCAGCTGAGGTCGGTTCTCATTTTATCTAAATCAGTTTGCCCTTCCTCAATCTCAATGGAAAAACTTCAACAAAAATACATTTACACATAAGACTCAGTTTTCATTGAGTTCTGTATAGGCAAAGGAGACCAGATCCTTATCCCTGCAGACACTTAACCTTTTAAACAATGTTTTATTAATTTTTTTCAAAGAACTTCTACTTCTCCATAAATAAATTGGCTCCCCTGTTTCTAATACTGACTCCAGAAGCTTGTAGACTTTTGACGTTTCCTGTAATTTTAATGCAGACATTGTCTCAAATATATTGTAAGGTGGCAGTGTCATAGCCTGGAGAACGTTCTGTGAAGGAATGAGAATCAGGAAGCCTGGGTTCTACTCCTGACTATGCCATTAGGTGTGAACCTGAGCAAATTCCTAAACCCTCAGCTACCCATCTCAATAAATAGAAACTGGATAATATTTAAGCTTTCTTAGACTACCAAGATTTAATGATTCAATTGATAGAAACTGAGTGGAAATCCAAGACACACAAATAAATCAAAAAATAGATATTGGATTTATTTTAGAACTCACAATTTTTAGGCAGCTAATAAGCAAGGAGTACATCTTCCTGAGTTATCAAGACTAATAGTGACATTTAAGAAGCAATAGACAACTTTTAGCACGTCAGAGCTGGAAGGGACCAGAGAGGTTTTCATATCAAATCCATTCCTTTTATAGAGGAGGACATTGAGGCTTGAAGAGGAGCAGTGACTTGTCTAATGTTGGTTGAAAATAGTTACCCAGGATTTTCTCTTGGTTGCTTTTATTTATACTACCTTGACTCTTTATACTACTCAGAGGTATTCTTTACCATAAATGTTGTTAGTATTGTGTTTTAAATAATTCCAGCTTTTAAAAACTCTGTTTAGGGCTTCCCTGGTGGCGCAGTGGTTGAGAGTCTGCCTGCCGATGCAGGGGACACGGGTTCGTGCCCCGGTCCGGGAAGATCCCACGTGCCGTGGAGCAGCTGGGCCCGTGAGCCATGGCCGCTGAGCCTGCACATCCGGAGCCTGTGCTCCACAACGGGAGAGGCCACAACAGTGAGAGGCCCGTGTACTGCAAAAAAAAAAAACAACAAAAAACAAACAAACAAAAAAACAGAAAAAAACCAACTCTGTTTAAAGCAAACCCACTAGGCCATTCTTTCTCTTCCCCATTAGGATTGTAACTATGAACCAAGGGACAGTGTGGCAGCTGATATATGGTACATATGTTCTAGGGATTTGAGCATAACAGAGGAACCTGAAATACCATTTTATGTGAGGACACGTTCACATTTTTCATCCTTTGTTGGTTCCACATATACCAATTATCTAGTGTATGCAAGCCTTAAAAAATAATTTCTTACCGCAATTTTCCAAAGACTACATTTATCCAAGGTGTCTGGATAGCTGATGACCAAATTTATTCTGGGAAAGTGAATAATCAGGATTGTTGGACTGGGAAATTTATAGACTACATTTAAAAAATGCAAGAGTATAGGCTTTGTTTTGTATATAGCACCTCCTAAATTCTACCTGTTTGTCATATCCCTTGGACAATAAAGACAACCATCAAATTTTAGTTTCAGAGTTGGCCAGCAAGTCAATATCTATTCTCCCTGATAATCTCTTGTCTTCTTCACATTTGGAGGAGTGAAAAGTATCCTATACATGATTTTTTCAGGCAATTAGTATCTTTGTAAAAGCACAATCCTAGTTTTACATTGATAATATTTGATGGAATATTTCATAAAATACATACTTTTCTAACACCAGAATAGTTATAAATGTTTTAAAATTTTCTAGATGATCAAGTTTCATTATGAACATCAATTATTATACCTTCCCTGATAATACAGTGATCACCTCAGGTGCTATTGATGCGCATGGAGCCGTCTGCCCCAGTGTTTAAATGCAGGCAAGTGCACATTTGTATTTTTGCAGTCCTTATACTAGTGATCTGTCACCTATAAGGTCCTCAAGGGAGAGCATGGCAATTTTTAGTAGCCCCTCACTCACCTGAGAACATATTGCTTTGGGTTTTGAAACCAGATGACCAAATTTGTTATACCGGTGGGAAGAATGAGAGAAAGAAGGATCTGAGAGAGGTTTACAGGACTCTGTTGCATGGAATTTTACTGCTCAAAGATCTCTTGTATTTACTTTAGCAATAACTAGATTCTGGGAGGCATTTTACCCAGGGCTTACAACCATATATTAGTTCTCTAATTAGAACTTTGGGTCAGTTTGTTTACATTCTGCTAAATAACAAAAACTTACTTACGTCATTCTTGGATCTAGACAAGTTATGAATTATGAAGGATTGGATAAATAATTAAATAAACAAAATTCAGTCCTACGCAGCACAATTTCCTACATTTCTGGGGGGCAGTATAGCATGAATGTTAAAGAGAACAAGCTTCAGAGCCAGAGCAGCTTAGGTTTGAGTCCAAGTTCACCACTTTTTAGCCTTATGACTTGAACAATTCACTTATTCACTCTATTTTCTTCTTAAGTAAAATGCAGATGATACTAGTAACTGCCTCTAATTTTTGTATAAATGAAATGTGATAATGCATGTAAAGCACTTAGTACAGTGCCTGGCATAAAGCAAACATTAAACCTTATTTCAGTGCGTACTTTACTCTTCTAAATTTCTCCCAATTTCTTTATCAGTCAGGATTGACTAACTGCTATAATGAACAACACCTAAGTTTTAGGGGATCAGCATAACAGTTTACTTCCCACCTATGTAAAGTCCAGTCAGCAGTGGGTAGAGAAGCTCTTGTCCACTCAGTCATTCAGAGACCCAGGCTCCTCCCATCTTGAATCTCCAAGATCACCTTGGCAGGGAGCAGCAAATGATAGCCCGTGGGCTAGATCAGCCTGTTATCTGTTTTTGTACAGCCCATTAGCTAAAAATTATTTCTTTCCTGTTTAAATGATTATATTTTAAATAGTTTTAAAAATGCATGCATAATATCCTTGATTTTGGTTCTTGGCCATCAAAGCCTAAAATATTTACTATCTTGCCCTTTAATAAAGTTTGTCAACCCCTTTCCTAGGGCCCTAGGGCAGAATCCTCTGATTTGAGCCATCAAATGAAAGAGGGGAAGAAGTGGAGGATCATGTGGGACATTTTTGGAAATGGTGTGCGTTATTCCCATCACATTCTTTTGGCCGGGACTCAGTCAAATGTCCTTACTTAACTGCAAGGCAGGCTGGGAGATGTGGTCTAGTGTATGCCCAGGAGGAAAAGTGTGGAATTTTAGTGATCACAAGACAGTACTGCCATACCGTGCCAGAAATAAACTTCTCTCTCGGCAACCCCCATGCCTCCCCAATCCCTGTACTTTCACTCCTGACCCAATACTCCTCATGCCTAAATATCACCAGACTCAAATCTCCCCTCCCTGTGGGTCCCTTGGTAATGCACATCATGGGACCATTCTCTGTACTGTCTCCTTCAGACGACTTGCTGTCTCTGAATCCTTCTAATCTTGTGCGTCTTACAACGCCTCTGTCTTTCCACGGTGACTTTAGCATGATCGGTCTCCTCTTTGACTTATTCTCTGTTAGCGTTCTTGCCACACAAAGAGCAGTCATACCATGGCTGTGCGTAGGGGTTCATCTTTTCCACCCCACCTCCAAGACTTCAAACTCTGAAATCCCCCTCTTTGACAATAATTCGTTATCATCCTATCTAACCCCTTCTTTGCAAACACTCCCTGGTCTTTGCCTTCATCAAAATCTTCAGGCCCCGGGTGTCTCTCTCTGACTTTTTCTCTCTCTGCCTCTCCTAACCTTTCTCTCTTGTTCTCTCTTCACTTGCCGTCCTACTAAGGACTCAATGCTTACTTACGTCAACTGTCTTCTTCTGATTTCAAAAACCCGCACCCAGATTCTTTCTACCTGTTTTCTACCTTAAGTATCTCCACATCTGGTTAAACAGCATCACTCTGTGTGTCCTCCATTTCTGTTCCTAAGCTGGTGAGTGTTGCAAAATAAAGTAAAATAGCGCACAGCCTGTTTTCTCTAAATATTTCTACTCTCCACCTACAGCTAGGCCCCCAGATACTGAGCAATTCTTTCATTTACCTCCAGTTGACACTCTGCTGCATACCTAAAATTTGTAGTTTTCTTGTGTTTATACTTCTTCACCTACCACTGTCCCCTTATTCACTGTAGATGACTTTTATTCACGTATAAGTAATTTAAATGATTCATTCATTCAATACATGCTAACTGAGAAACTATTGTGTACCCTACTATGCATCTAATCAATTTTTTTCAGGCCATCTAATATGAGAGTCTCAACTTGCTCTTGATTTCAAAATGTCTCTATATCTTTCCTCTCTCTGCTCCTTTCTGTTATCTCGGAGGATGAAGAATTCCCCTTCTTTCTTAAGCTGGTATATTTAATCTCATTTCCTTTTATCTCTGTCAAGCCAAGTCTTAACCAATTTTTCATTTTCTATTCTGCCTGTTCATTTCTGAGCGACTCTACCTAAAATTATAATTTAGTATCCTCTGTTCTAGAAAATCAAATCCTTATCCTAATTTTACTGCCCCTTAGAAAATTATTCTGTCTCCCTCTTTTCCTTTCTCACCATTTTTTCCCAAAAAACTACTTTGTATATTTTACCATAAGTTAATATGTCAATCTCCCCCTCCTGAAAATGGTTCATTTGAAGATAACTATCGACATACTAATTGCTAAAGCCCGTTATCTTTTCTTATTCCTCATTCCTCCTGATCCCTACTTTAAAACTTTAAAAATTAATATCATACTCACAATAAACTGTACAAATTATAAATGCCTTTGTAATATGCCTCAATTTTTGGTTGTTAAGTGTTCCAGCTTAGTTCATCTTCAAGATTATTCAGATTATCTATTTTTCCTTGTGTGGGTTTTGGCAGATGGTGTCAAGGAGTTGCTTCATTTCATCTAGGTTATTAAATTTGTTGGCATAGAATTGTTCATATTATTCCTTCATTATCCTTTGAATTTCTCTGGGATCTGTAGTATGTCCCCTCTTTCAT
The DNA here is from genome assembly GCF_964270905.1 of Leucopleurus acutus. Classification (NCBI taxonomy): domain Eukaryota; kingdom Metazoa; phylum Chordata; class Mammalia; order Artiodactyla; family Delphinidae; genus Leucopleurus; species Leucopleurus acutus. Next base: position 68,069,401 of record NC_139143.1, read on the forward strand.
TTCTGATATTAGTAACTTGTGTCTTCTCTCTTTTTTTCTTCGTAGTTAACCCAGCTAGAGGCGCATAGATTTTATTGATCTCTCCAGAGAAATAGCTTTTGGTTTTGTTGTTTTTCTTTATTAATTTCCTGGTTTTGACTTTATTGATTTCTGGTCTAATTTTTATTATTTATTTTCTTCTCCTTACTTTAGATTTAAATTGCTCTTCTTTTTCTAGCTTCCTAGGGTGGAAGCTTAGATGATTGATTTTAGATCTTTCTTCTTTTCTAATATATGCATCCAATGCTATAAATTTCCCTCTAAGCATTGTTTATGCTGCATCCCACAAATTGCGATGTTATGTGTTTGTTTTAATTTAGTTCAAAATATTTTTAATTTTTCCTGAAGTTGTTTTTTGACCCATGTATTAGTTAGACATGTTTTGCTTAATGTCCAGGTATTTGGGGATTTTCCAGCTGTCTTTCGTTGATTTCCAGTTTAATTTCACTGTTCTCTGAGAGAAGACTTTGTATGATTTCTATTATTTCAAATTCATTAAGTTATGTTTTATGAGCCACTATATGGTCTATGTTTATGAATGTTCCATATGATCTTGAAAAGAATGTGTAATCTGCTGTTGTTTGATAAAGTAGTCTAACGATGTCAATTATATCCAGTTCATTGATGGTGCTGTTGAGTTCAACTAAGTCCCTTACTGATCATCTGCCTGCTGGATATGTCCATTTCTGACAGAGGGGAGTTAAAGTCTCAAACAATGACAGGGGACTCATCCATATTTTCTTACAGCTCTATCAGTTTTTGCCTCATGTATTTTGACACTCTGTTGCTCAGTGCACACACATTAAAGATTGTTATGTCTTCTAGGAGTATTGACTCTCTTATTGTTATGAAATGCCCCTCTTTATCCCTGACAACTTTTCTTGCTCTGATGTTTTCTCTGTCTGAAATTAATATAGCTACTCCTGCTTTCTTTTGTTTAATGTTACCATGGTATATCATTCTTCATCCATTTACTTTTAACCTATATGCGTTTTAATATTTAAATTGGATTTCTTGTAGACAATATAGAGTTGAGTCTTGTTTTTTGATCTCTGACAATCTCTGTCATTTAATTTGTGTATTTAGACGATTGAGGTGTAAAGTGGTTATTGATACAGTTGGATTAATACCTGTCTTAATTGTTAGTGTTTTCTATCTGTTGCCCTTGTTCATTGTTTCTATTTCTGTCTTTTGCACTTTTATTTTCCTTTTGTGGTTTTAATTCAGCATTTTATATGATTCCATTTTCTCTCATTTCTTAGCATATAGTTCTTTTTATACTGTTTTTAGTGGTTGTCCTAGAGTTTGCAATATACATTTATAACAAATCCAAGTCCACAAATCATATGACAACATACCATTTCACAGATAGTACAAGCATCTTATAATAACAGCATATTTCTAATTCCTCCCTCCCATACCTGCATCATTACTGCCATTCTTTTAACTTACATATAAGTATACATAATTGAATACATTGTTGTTATTATTTTGAACAAACTGTTATCTGTTAGATCAATTAAGAATAAGAAACATAAAAGTTTTTTTTAAGTTTAATATAACCTTCACTTACCTGTTCTCCAATGTTCGCTCTTTCTTTATGTCAATCCAAGTTTCTGACCTATTTCATTTTCTTACTCTCTGAAGAACTTCTTTAACATTTCTTGAAAGGCAAATCTACTGGCAACAAATACCCTCAATTTTTGTTTATTTGAGAAAGTCTTTATTTCTCCTTTACTTTTGAAGGATAATGTCACAGGGTACAGAATTCTAGGTTGATGTTTTGTTTTCTCTCAATACTTTAAATTTTCACTGCACTCTTTCTTGCTTGCATGGTTTCTGAGCAGAAATCAGATGTATTTTTGTTTTTCCTTTGTTCCTCTATATGTAAGGTGTTCTTTTCTTCTGACTTCTTTCAGGATGTTTTTCTTTATCTCTGATTTTTTGAAGTTTGACTATGATATGGTGTCAAGGTGGAGTTTTTTCTTTTTTGATATTTACCTTGCTTGATATTCTCTAAACTTTCTGTATCTGTGATTTGGTGTTCAACATTAATTTGGGGGAAATTCTCTGTCATTATTCTTTCAAATATTCCTTCTATTTTTTCTTTCTTTCTTCTCCATTGGGTATTCCCATTACATATATATTATACCTTTTATAGTTGTTCCACAGTTCTTGGATATCTTGTTCTATTTTACAGTATTAAAATTTTCTTTGCTCTCCAGTTTTGGGAAGTTTCTATCATCATATCCTCAAGCTCAGTGATTTTTTTCCTCAGCTATGCCCAGTCTACTAATGAGCCCATCAAAGGTATTCTTAATTTCTGTTACAGTGTTTTTTTTATCTCTAGCATTTCTTTTTTTTTTATTGTTTCTTGGAATGTCCATCTCTTTGCTTACATTATCCATCCATTTTTGCATGTTGTCTACTTTTTTCATTAAAGCTCTTAGCATGAGCTTCTCTGGTGGCACAGTGGTTGAGAGTGCGCCTGCCGATGCAGGGGACAGGGGTTCGTGCCCCGGTCCAGGAAGATCCCACATGCCGCAGAGCGGCTGGGCCCGTGAGCCAAGGCCACTGAGCCTGCACGTCCGGAGCCTGTGCTCCGTGGCGGGAGAGGCCACAATGGTGAGAGGCCTGTGTACTGCAAAAAAACTAACAACAAAAAACAACAAAAAATAAACAAAAAAAAGCTCTTAGCATGCTAATGTTAGTTTTGAAATTTTTCTGGTCTGATAATTCCAACATTCCTGCTATATCTGACACTGGTTCTGTTGTTTATTCAGTTTCTTCAAACTGTGCTTTTGCTTTTAGTATGACTTGTATTCTTTTGTTGAAAGGTGGGCATTGTGTACTTGTTAAAAGGAACTGATGTAAATAGGCCTTTTGTAATGTAGTGGTATGTTGTGGCAGGGGAGTATTATATAGTCCAATGATTAGGTCTCAGTTTTTTGGTGAGCTTATGTAATGGGGGAAAGGGGTGAAAAGGTACAAAATTCCAGTTATAAAATAAATAAGTCAGGGGGATGAAAGGTACAGCATGGTAACTATAATTAATAATACTGTATTGCATATTTGAAAATTGCTAAGGCAGTAAATCTTAAAATTTCTCATCATAAGAAAAAAATTTGTAACTACATATGGTGACTGATGTTAAATAGACTTATTGTGATGATCATTTTGCTATATATGCAAATATCAAGTCATTATGTTGTACCTCTGAAGCTAATGTATGTGAATTATACTTCAATAAAAAAATCTATGTCCATTTGGGAATGTAAGGTAAAATCTTTCATCTTAGTATGCATTTTCTATGTTTAATTACTTGTTCTGTGCTTTCTTATTCTTTCATTTTTTTCTTTCTTTCAGATTAATCAAGTGTTTTTATTACTTCCAACTTTCTCTCCTAATGTTGCTAGTTATACATTTTTTTAAACTATTATTTTGGTGATTACCACAGAGATTACAATATACACCTATGACTAATGTAAATTTGTAGTTTTATTACTTCCCTGAGAATTCAAAGACCTTAGAACATGTTAACAATTTTTAACCTTTCCTCCTTTGTTATTGATGTCATTGTTCTATATATATTTTTAAAGTTCTATAAGACATGATATTTTTTGCTTGATATAGTCAATATTTATTATGTTCACCCATATATTTCCCTTTTGTATACCTCTTAATTCCTTTATGCATTTCCACACTATCTGGGACCATATTTCTTTATCCCAAAGAAATTATTGATATTTAGTATATATTTTCATGCGTATATCCTGGCCATAAATAATCTGAGACCTGGAGGTGAGGCAGGAGCTGAATCCATATGTTTTTCATTTCATCTTCATTTTAAAAGGGTGTATTCACTGGGCATAAGATCCTAGATTAGCAGTTATTTTTTTCAATGCTTTAAATGTGTCACCCATTATTTTTGTTGAGAAGTCAACTGTTTTGTTGCTTCTTAAAAAGTATTGTCTTTATTCTTGGCTGCTTTGAAGACTTTTGCTTAATTTCCATTTTTCAAGAGTTTTAATATGATGTGCCTCTGCCCTCTCTCCCTCTGTGTGTGTGTGTGTGTGTGTGTGTGTGTGTGTGTCTGTGTCTGTGTGTGCATGTTTATCCTGCTTGGTTTCTGAAGTGGTTCTTGAAAGAGTGCTTTCAGTATTACACTGAAGTGGCTTTCAAGTCTTGTCCCTTTGAGTAGATTCTCCAGTTTTTACACAGATAATCTACCTAAAATGCAAATTTAACCATGTTCTTACCTTCCAAATCTTTCAAATACATATTAAGATAAAGCTCAGCCTCTCTGTCCCAGTCTATAAGGCCTCCCTGACCTAAATCTACCTACATTCACATCCTCATTTCCTTCTCCCTCCTGAATCTATCTTTCCCCTGGATCATAATGAGGTAAGTATTTTAATCTCCCTCCACAAACTTTCATAGCTCTATGTCTTTGCTTTTCTCTCTCTCTTTTTTTTTTTATAGCACCAGGTCATATCTTTATTTTCAGGAAATTATACAATAGAACTCACAGAGTTAAAGTAGTTGCTCTATTTCATTCTCTGGGTTCCTGTCCTCCGGGCCTTCATTGGCCCTTGCAGCATTTCTTTCTTCCACTGAAACAGGAACTGGCGGGTGTCCAGTGTATCGCGCAATAAAATTCATACTGGGCCCCATTCTGGGAGCATTAAGAGATTTTCTGTCTGGCCTGGACATAGGCTGAGGCAAACTGAGTGAAGAGGATGCAGGAGGCCAGGAGCAGAAAGCAGAGGTGCCTCATGGAGGGTGCTGTGTGGTGAGGAAGAAAGAGGGGGAGCCGGCGGCCGAGGCTCACCACTCTTCTCTTTGTCTAGAATAACCTTCCCTTATTTCTACGCACACACACATCTTTATCCAGAGAACCCCCCCACCATTTTCAAAATCTTATCTTACCAATTCTTCCAGGAAATTTCTCTGTGGCTCCAGCCTGGACTGTACCAATAATAACCTTCACTGGCCTCCACTGTAGCTCTTCTTTCTCAATATTGCAGTTGCCTTTTTAGGTAATAGCCTCCTTACTGAGCACAGTTGATATCATGCTACTTAGAAGCTAGAACCAGAGATTACTCATCCTTTAATGCCAAGTCCTTAAACCAGTAACTGCCATACTATAAACAAATATTTGTAGAATAAGTTAAATAAAATAAAAATAACTAGACTCCAATGATATATATCCTTTCTCAACATTTATTGAGTCCTTCCTTTGCACCAGGCACTGAGCTGAGTGCTTTATACACATTATGTTCTTTAACCTTCCATAACAAGCCTATGAGGTACTATAATTATCCCCATTTTACAGATGAGGACATTGAGTTCAGAGAAGTTATATGATTTGCTCAAAATTACACAGATAGTAAATGGCAAAGAAAAGTTTCAAATCCATTTTTTAAAATTAATTTTATTTTTTTTAACATCTTTATTGGAGTATAATTGCTTTACAATGGTGTGTTAGTTTCTGCTTTATAACAAAGTGAATCAGCTATACATATACATATATCCCCATATCTCCTCCCTCTTGCATCTCCCTCCCATCCTCCCTTGTGTACCTCCAGAATACAAAGTCTTCCCCACAAAAATACAGACTAATTGTCCCTCTCAACTGCTAATTTCTGACATTATGACCTACTTCCCAGCCCTACCAACAATTCTCTAGATTGAATTTTGGATCACAGTAGCCCTCAATAGTTATCAAATCATTAAAAAAATAAATGAGAAAATACAATTTTTACCGTACCTGAACTTAGCAGGCTTATTTCTGAGTCATCAAATATCCCTAGGGCATTATGAGAATTAACATAAAGAAATGTTAATTCAAATTCTCCTCAAGATCTAGGTGGGAATTAGACTCTTGGAGGCAGAACCTGGACTATTTTAGGCCATTTGTGTAGGATGTTTTAAGTGAATTCTTCAGACTGCTGATTAAACATAATTTTGCATATTCTATAGGTACAAAAAGAGCAAGCATGCTAAACATGGTGGTTTCCCTTTTCTCAAGGGATAATATGGACAAAAGCCTCTACACACAAGTCCACTGTGGTCTGGAGGAGTTAAAGAATCTTCTAGATGAAAGAGGTTTGCAACCAGAGTGCCAAGTAGCCCCAAGAGGCTGCTGAATCCCAGGGCATAATGTCTTTCCTCCAGGCATTGTGTTTTGCATTATGGGCCATAGAGTGTGTATTGGATGATCTCTCAGAGGCCTTCTCAGTGTTAGGTGGGAGCTCTCATCACTGAGAAGTGCAAAAATCATATGTATAATATGCATCTGGGCTCAGCAGGGATGATGACACTCTATTCTGGGGCAGCCTTTTGGATGCAGTCTCATCCTGCAGTCTGCAAACACATTCCTTGGTTTCAACTGCAAAGGCAGGAAGAGGGGTGAAGGGGGGAGAGGCTACTGAATGATATGCTTCACATTTGTCCTTGTCTTCATAGGTTATTCCCTCCATATTCTATTGCTTTCTGGTCTAGCTCCAGCCTCCCTGGAGTATTACTCTCCTTAACCAGAAAAGCAGATGAAAGGTGGGAATTGCTGTTTGTCAGTGAATGGTGCAGCTTTTCTTCACCGGGTGTGAATGTAAGGGTGCTTTATACATGGAGAGATGCTATGAAAATAAAAAAAAATCACTATATTATTATATATTATTATTTGAAGGGTAAATGTTGAATTGCAAAGAAATGACCCATGGCTACCTGGAATAACACCTGTGACAAAATGAACCACGCAAATTAGCCCAGTTAATTTAACAGGATTTGGGGGGTGCGGGGTGGGATGAATTGGGAGATTGGGATTGACACATGTACTCTAATATGTATAAAATAGCTAATAAGAACCTGCTGTATAGCACAGGGAACTCTACTTTACTTTGCTGTACAGTAGAAACTAACACAACATTGTAACACAACTATACCCCAATTTAAAAAAAGTTAACAGAAGTTAAGAGAATTTGTAAATTGAACCTGAACCGAAAGGAAATAGGAATATAAATAAGTTTGGGAGATTAGGAAGAATGCATTTTGGCTTTTTCTTGTTGTGGGGCATTAACTCATAGTGATACCTATGATTTGCACAACAGGCTGTATGTTTTAAAGCACTTTAACATATTCCTCATCTTTTTTGACCCTCACAGTAACCATAGGAAGAGGATAACAATATAACACCTTTGTCCAAATGAGGAAGGAGATATCCAGGTGTTTTTCCATTGTCCGTGGGGAGTCAGGGTGAGGCTGGGACTTGAAACCTACTCTTCTGGTTCCAAACCTTTAGTCTTTCTACTACACTGTAGAATCATGATCTAAAATCCACAATGTACTTAGAATATGATTTTATTATTAAACCAGTTTTCTTTCCACTATGCTACACCTTAGACAAAAGCAGGAGTGGAGTATAGTCAGTGAAGTTGTGCAGGTTTGAGGGGTTTTGCTATTGGCTTGGAGGTCCCATGTAGAGTCACATACAGCCAGCCTGGGGACTGTATTTAATCTCAAGTCACGCTTGAGATTGTGATGATAGGTGCATCCCAATGCCCTGAACTGCAGATTTCCACAGAGGCAAATGCTGCCCCATAATTCAGCCTTATCCTTCCTCTCCCACAGTGGTGGAGCAGATTTTGTCAACAAGTGTGCTTTGGGCAACGTGCTGGGCACCACTGGGAATAGAAAAGAAGTTTACTACAAGATCCTGTTCCCCAGAGCCTGAAATCTAGACAAAATAAATACACACACACACACAAAAGTGTGTGGTGCCAGCTCTTCTTGAAACAGCATTTCAGAGAATGAAGGGACCAGTGAGAGCAAGCATAGCTGCAGGAAGTTGCAGGAAGGAGGCGTCATTTAAAACAAGTGGGATATAGATGAGGAATTAAATAGACTGAAGGGAGAGGCACGTTATTTCCAAGTGAAGGGACACGACGAACAAAAGCTTAAAGGCAGGAGCAGCTCAGATGTCTATGTGAGACAGTGAAAAAGCCATCTTGATTGGGTGGGAGGGCAAACCACTCATTCAATCTCCGTTTAGAAGGAGAAACAGTGAAGACCAGACCAAACCAGAGGCAGAAGCGGGTTAGCTTTTGTGATAGCCTAGCAGGAACTCCACCCCCTCCCAGCTGTGTATGTAATGTTAACCAGTATGGTCCTCAGAGTGGTGGGCTGCCCACAGTCAGTGTGGATGCGATTTTTATAAGAGAGGGTGTTATAAGGAGGTAGGAGAGAGGATAAGGAGTGCTTTGGTTGGGGTTGGGGAGATGTAGGTTTCTACCGAGCACATTGCCCCACAGGAAAATGTTTGCCAAAGACCAACTTCCTCCCTTGTCTTTACGAGTTGATCTGCCAATGATCTTCTTTTGGGAGATTTCCCATTTTTCTCTCCCCTTTCCCCCTCGGTACATACTTTTTCTTCTTATGGTGGAATTTGTATTTTTAGTCTAGGCAGTTGCTGTGGCAACCACTAGAGCTGAACATTTTGTTTCCCAAGAACAAATGCATGTTTAAATATTCAAGCAATTTTCCATTTTCAAAGCAACTGAGATTTCAAGCATATTATTCAGACCATATGAGAGAAATTGAATTTTCTGTCCTTTATTTTAAGGATTCCCACAGTGTTCACACATTTCCAGGGCTGGGATGGAGGTCAGGATTAATGTGTACATCAAATGTGGTAAGCCCTTTCAGAAAGGAGAATAAGGAATATGTTATGATATTTTACTCCCCTCCACAACTTTTTTTGGTCAGATCTTAACCATGATTACTCCAGACAACAAGGATGGGGGCTAATTTCCTCTCTCCTCAAAAAGGGAAGATACATAAAGAGGTACTCTTCTCCAGTCTTTCAACGAAGGGGGTCGTCCTCCCATGTCTAACTTACCCCAAACAATGTTGGCATCAAAAAAATGGCCTTTATTCAATCTTTTGACATTTTCTCACATTAGATAAATTGTACTTTCTCACATTAGAGAAATTGTACAAATTGCATTTACTATGTCTGAGTATTCTTTTTTTTAAATTTATTCAATTTTATCTTATTGATAATAGGTTTAGCCTCATCCTTATCATTAAATTTATTTTGTTTTGTTTTTAATTTTTATTGGAATATAGTTGATTTACAACATTGTGTCAGTTTGTGCTGTACAGCAAAGTGAATCAGTTACACATATACATATATCCACTCTTTTTTAGATTCTTTTCCCATATAGGTCATTACAGAGTATTGAGAAGAGTTCCCTGTGCTATACAGTAGGTCCTTATTAGTTATCTATTTTATATATAGTAGGGGGTATATGTCAATCCCAATCTCCAATTTTATCCCATTCCTCCCCTTTCCACCCTGGTAAACATGAGTTTGTTTTCTACATTTATGACTCTATTTCTGTTTTGTAAATAGGTTCATTTGTATCAATTTTTTTTTGATTCCTGTCCGAGTATTCTTTTTCTCTCTTAAAAATATTGCATATATATTTTATAGATTGTGGATTACAAACACATCTCTATTTTAGTATCTAAGGTTCAGAAGCATATCCCAGACTCCAGACTCCTCTCAAGTACATTGGAGTGTGAGAATGGCTCTCCCACACATCTAGACAAGGACTCGTAACCTTGGGTCCATGAACTTGAATGGAAAAAAATTACACCGCTTATTTTTGCTAACTTCTAACTAAGATTTATCATTTTGTTCCATTATGATTATAGGTAACAAACCCTAAGTCACCACTAAACACCACACCACATTACAATTGCTGAAGAATTATATGAAAATTTTGTGCATGCCCATCATCACCTTGAAATTAATGGTAGTTATTAGATACACTGCACAGCACAATCTTGTTGCTTCTTGAGTTAATAAAGAATATACATAGAGAGGATTGGTCCAAGATGGCAGAGTAGAAGCATGTGCTCTCATTCCCTCTTGTGAGAGCATCAGAATCAAAACTAACTGCTGAACAATCATTGACAGGAAGACATTGGAACTCACCAAAAAAAATACCCCACATACAAAGACAAAGGAGAAGCCACAATGAGATGGTAGGAGGGGCACAATCACAATAAAATCAAATCCCATAACTGCTGGGTGGGTGACTCACAAACTGGAGAACACTTATACCATAGAAGTCAACCCACTGGAGTGAAGGTTCTGAGCCCCACGTCAGGCTTCCCAACCTGGGGCTCTGGCAATGGGATGAGGAATTCCTAGAGAATCAGACTTTGAAGTTTAGCAGGATTTGATGGCAGGACTTTGACAGGACTGGGGGAAACAGAGACTCCACTCTTGGAGGGCATACACAAAGTAGTGTGCACATCAGGACCCAGGGGAAGGAGCAGTGACCCCATAGGAGACTGAACCAGACCTATCTGCTACTGTTGGAGGGTCTCCTGCAGAGGCAGGGGGTGGCTGAGACTAACCTTGAGGACAAGGACACTGACAGCAGAAGTTCTGGGAATTACTCCTTGGCATGAGTACTCCTGCAGTCCACCATTATCCCCACTAAAGAGCCTGGATAGGTTCCAGTGCTGGGTCGCCTCAGGCCAAACAGCCAACAGGGAGGAAACACAGTCCCACCCATCAGCAGAGAAGCAGATTAAAGTTTTACTGAGCTCTGCCCACCAGAGCAACAGCCAGCTCTACTCACCACCAGTCCCTCCCATCATGAAACGTGCACAAGCCTCTTAGATAGCCTCATCCACCAGAGGGCAGACAGCAGAAGCAAGAAGAACTACAATCTTGCAGCCTGTGGAACGAAAACCACATTCACAGAAAGAAAGACAAGATGAAAAGGCAGAGGGCTATGCACGAGATGAAGGAACAAGATAAAACCCAAGAAAAACAACTAAATGAAGAGGAGACAGGCAACATTCCAGAAAAAGAATTCAGAATAATGACAATGAAGATGATTCAGGACCTCAGAAAAAGAATGGAGGTAAAGATCGAGAAGATGCAAGAAATATTTAACAAGACCTAGAAGAATTACAGAACAAATACCTAGAAGAATTAAAGAACAAACAGAGATGAACAATACAATAACTGAAATGAACAATACACTAGAAGGAATCAATAGCAGAATAACTGAGGCAGAAGAATGTATAAATGACCAGGAAGATAGAAGGGTGGAATTCACTGCTGCAGAACAGAATAAAGAAAAAAGAATGAAAAGAAATGAAGAGAGCCTAAGATACCACTGGGACAACATTAAACGTAACAACATTTGCATTATAGGGGTTCCAGAGGGAGGAGAGAGAGAGAAAGGACCCGAGAAAATATTTGAAGAGATTATAGTCAAAAACTTCCCTAACATGGCAAAGGAAATAGCCACCCAAATCCACGAAGCACAGAGAGTCCGATACAGGATAAACCCAAGGAGAAACATGCTGAGACACATAGTAATCAAATTGGCAAAATTAAAGACAAAGAAAAATTACTGAAAGCAGCAAGGGAAAAATGACAAATAACATACAAGGGAACTCCCATAAGGTTAACAGCTGATTTCTACAAGCCAGAAGGGAGTGGCATGACATTTAAAGTGATGAAAGGGAAGAACCTACAATCAAGATTACTCTACCTGGCAAGGATCTCATTCAGATTTGATGGAGAAATAAAAAGCTTTACACACAAGCAAAAACGAAGAGAATTCAGCATCACCAAACCAGCTCTACAACAAATGCTAAAGGGACTTCTCTAAGTGGGAAACACAAGAGAGAAAAGGACCTACAAAAGCAAACCCAAAACAATTAAGAAAATGGTAACAGGGACATACATATCAATAATCACCTTAAATGTGAATGGATTAAATGCTCCAGCCAAAAGACACAGGCTTGCTGAATGGATACAAAAACAAGACCCATATATATGCTGTCTACAAGAGACCCACTTCAGTCCAGGGACACACACAGACTGAAAGTCAGGGGATGGAAAAAGATATTCCATGCAAATAGAAATCAAAAGAAAGCTAGAGTAGCAAAACTCATATCAGATAAAATAGGCTTTAAAATAAAGAATGTTACAAGAGACAAGGAAGGACACTACATAATGATCAGGGACCAATCCAAGAAGAAGATACAACAATTCTAAATATATATGCACCCAACATAGGAGCACCTCAATATATAAGGCAACTGCTAACAGCTATAAAAGAGGAAATCTATAGTAACGCAATAATAGTGGGGGACTTTAACACCTCACTTACACCAATGGACATATCATCCAAACAGAAAATTACTAAGGAAACAAAAGATTTAAATGGCACAATAGACCAGATAGATTTAATTGATATTTATAGGACATTCCATCCAAAAACAGCAGATTGCATTTTCTTCTCAAGTGCCCATGGAACATTCTCCAGGATAGATCACATCTTGGGTCACAAATCAAGCCTCAGTAAATTTAAGATACTTGAAATTATATCAAGTATCTTTTCTGACCACAATGCTATGAGATTAGAAATCAATTACAGGGAAAAAAATGTAAAAAACACAAACACATGGAGGATAAACAATATGTTACTAAGTAACCAAGAGATAACTGAAAAAATCAAAGATGAAATCAAAATATACGTAGAGACAAATGACAATGAAAACACAATGATCCAAAACCTATGGGATGTAGCAAAAGCAGTTCTAAGAAGGAAGTTTATAGCTATACAAGCCCACCTCAAGAAACAAGAAAAATCTCAAATAAACAATCTAACCTTACACCTAAAGGAACTAGAGAAAGAAGAACAAACAAAACCCAAAGTTGGCAGAAGGAATGTAATCATAAAGATCAGAGCAGAAATAAATGAAATAGAAACAAAGAAAACAATAGCAAAGATCAATAAAACTAAAAGCTGGTTCTTTGAGAACATAAACAAAATTGATAAACCATTAGTCAGACTCATGAAGAAAAAGAGGGAGAGGACTCAAATCAATAAAATTAGAAATGAAAAAGGAGAAGTTACAACTGACACTGCAGAAATACAAAGCATCCTAAGAGACTACTACAAGCAACTCTGTGCCAATAAAATGGACAACCTGGAAGAAATGGACACATTCTTAGAAAGGTACAACCTTCCAAGACTGAACCAGGAAGAAACAAAAAATATGAACAGACCAATCACGAGTAGTGAGATTGAAGTGGTGATTAAAAATCTTCCAACAAACAAAAGTCACTGATCAGATGGCTTCACAGGTGAATTCTATCAAACATTTAGAGAAGAGCTAACACCCATCCTTCTCAAACTCTTCCAAAAAACTGCATAGGAAGGAACACTCCCAAGCTCATTCTATGAGGCCACCATCACCCTGATACCAAAACCAGATAAAGATACTACAAAAAAAGAAAATTACAGACCAACATCACTGATGAATATAGATGCAAAAATCCTCAACAAAATACTAGCAAACAGAATCCAACAACACATTAAAAGGATCATACACCATTATCAAATGGGATTTATCCCAGGGATGCAGGGATTCTTCAATATAGCAAATCAATCAATCTGATACACCATATTAACAAATTGAAGAATAAAAACCATATGATCATCTCAATAGATGCAGAAAAAGCTTTTGACAAAATTCAACACCCATTATGGTAAAAACTCTCCAGAAAGTGGGCATAGATGGAACCTACCTAAACATAATAAAGGCTATATTCGACAAACTCACAGTAAAGAGCATTCTCAATGGTGAAAAACTGAAAGATTTTCTCTAAGATCAGGAATGAGACAAGGATATCCACTCTCACTACTATTATTCAACATAGTTTTGGAAGTCCTAGCCACAGCAATCAGAGAAGAAAAATAAATAAAAAGAATACAAATTGGAAAAGAAGAAGTAAACCTGTTACTGTTTACAGATGACATGATATTATACATAGAGAATCCTAAAGATGCCACCAGAAAACTAGTAGAGCTAATCAATGAATTTGGTAAAGTTGCAGGATACAAAATTAATGCACAGAAATCTCTTGCATCATACACTAATGATGAAAAATCTGAAAGAGAAATTAAGGAAATTAAGGAAACACTCCCATTTACTGTTGCAACAAAAAGAATAAAATACCTCGGAATAACCCTACCTAAGGAGACAAAAGACCTGTATGGAGAAAAGTATGACACTATTTAAAGAAATAAAGATGATACAAAGAGATGGAGAGATATACCATGTTCTTGGATTGGAAGACTCGAAAATGACTATACTACCCAAAGCAATCTACAGATTCAATGCAATCCCTATCAAATTACCAATGGCATTTTTTATGGAACTAGAACAAAAAATCTTAAAATTTGTATGGAGACACAAAAGACCCCGAATAGCCAAAGAAGTCTTGAGGGAAAAGAACAGAGCTGAAGGAATCAGACTCCCTGACTTCAGACTATACTACAAAGCTACAGTAATCAAGACAATATGGTACTGGCACAAAAACAGAGATACAGATCAATGGAACAGGATAGAAAGCCCAGAGATAAACCCATGTAACTATGGTCAACTAATCTATGACAAAGGAGGCATGGATGTAAAATGGAGAAAAGACAGCCTCTTCAATAAGTGGTGCTGGGAGAATTGGACAGCGAAATATAAAAGAATGAAATTAGAACAATCCCTAACACCATACACAAAAATAAACTCAAAATGGATTAGAGACCTAAATGTAAGGCCGGACACTATAAAACTCTTAGAGGAAAACATAGGAAGAACACGCTTTGACATAAATCACAACATCTTTTTTGATCCACCTCCTAGAGATATGGAAATAAAAACAAAAATAAACAAATGAAAGTTAAAAGCTTTTGCAAAACAAAGGAAACTACAAACAAGACAAAAAGACAACCCTCAGAATGGGAGAAAATATTTGCAAATGAATCAATGGACAAAGGATTAATCTCCAAAATATATAGAGTTCATGCAACTCAACATTAAAAATCAATGAACTCATTCCAAAAAATGGGCAGAAGACCTAAATAGACCTCTCTCCAAAGAAGAGATACAGATGGCCAAGAAGCACATGAAAAGCTACTCAACATCACTAATATTAGAGAAATGCAAATCAAAACTACAATGAGGTATCACCTCACACCAGTTAGAATGGGCATCATCAGAAAATCTACAACCAACAAATGCTGGAGAGGGTGTGGAGAAAAGGGAACTCTCTTGCACTGTTGGTGGGAATGTAAATTGATACAGCCACTATGGAGAACAGTATGGAGGTTCCTTAAAAGACTAAAAATAGAATTACCATATGGGCCAGCAATCCCACTACTGGGCGTGTACCCAGAGACCACCATAATTCAAAAAGACACATGCACCGCAATGTTCATTGCAGCACTATTTACAATAGCCAGGTCATGGAAGCAACCTAAATGCCCATTGATAGATGAATGGATAAAGAAGATGTGGTACAATGGAATATTACTCCACCAGAAAAAGGAAATTGGTTCATTGGTAGAGACGTGGATGGGTCTAGAGACTGCCATACAGAGTGAAGGAAGTCAGAAAGAGAAAAGCAAATATGTATTAACACATATATGTGGAACGTAGAAAAATGGTACAGATGAACCAGTTTGCAGGGCATAAATAGAGACACAGAGGTAGAGAACAAATGAACGGACACCAAGGGGGGAAAGTGGTGGGGGGTGGATTGGTGGGGGGTTGATGAATTGGGAGATTGGGATTGACATATATACACTAATATGTATAAAATCAATAACTAATAAGAACCTGCTGTATAAAAAATAAATGAAATAAAATTCAAAAAATATATATATAATATATTCACTCATAATACAATTTTAAATTTTTAGTATTTTGAGAACTGTTTTTAAATTGCTTTTCTTTGTAACAAATTACATTTTATTTAATTCATTTAAACACATTATTCTGAACAGGGATTATGTAGGTTTTCCAGACTGCCAAAGGGGTCCACGGCATATGAAAATTTAACAACTTCTGATCTACATATTTGCACTCTAATGTTACCATCTCTGTATCTATGACTAGCTGTGTCTTAAGGAAGCAATTTAAGCAATCTCTTTCATTTTATTTATGAAGGTCACTTAAACTTTAACTCACGTTTCTCAGTAGCATGATTTGGACCTTGTCAAAGAAGCTCTGGTTCTTTTTGAAAGCAGGTGGTCTTTTTGAATGACCTATTGGTGTTGATTCACCATCATTACATGGGACATTTTCTGCACTCTGTTCTTTGCCTCAAAAGCCATATGTGTAATTGATAATTTAGAAGCAATCTTACAGAATGAAGTATCATTCAGGGCAGAGTCAGGAATCAGAAACCATTTTTAGTATTGCAAGCAAGAAGGGATTTAATACAGGGAATTAGAAGCTGGGGTGGGTGGACCAAAAGTCAAGGAAAACTACCACTGGTTTTCTGGAAACCAGGAAGCTTAAGAAACTGCAGGAAACCATCGCTGATATTCTTAGCTGCTGCAACACCAAAGGGGCACAATTCTAATAAGGGCATCTGGAAGCTGCTGGACAGTCACATCTACTTTCTTCTGAAGTTCACAGAACTCATACAACTGCCTGTTGCTGCTGCAGGAAACTTAATGGCTCTGCTTCCCCTCTGCTTTCCAGATTTTGTACTTGCTTTTCATTGTTGGAACCTAACCCAGAACCTCACTGGTTGGGATTCTGAGAAATGTAGATTTCAGACTCAGAGCCTCTGGAAAACAGAGAGTAGGGAGCAGGGGAAGGGTGGAGAGTAGGGAGCAGGGGAAGAATAGTACAGAATCAATAAGAGACAATCCAGCATACAAATCTGGTGGAATGGTGATGTAGTGGAGAAAATGCAGGTTTAGATGTTGGGATATCTGAGCCCTAACCTTGGCTGTGTGCCTTTGGACAACTCACATTTGTCCTCTCTGAGACTTAGGTTTTACATTTACAAAGGATTAATTTTTAAATTGTACTATATTATGATTAAGGTCTCTTTCAATCTTGAATATCAATAGTTCTGGGAATGTGGCTTCTCAGAATTCAGTCTCTTGAAATGAAGATTGACTTCTCCATTTCTGAGCACTGATGAAAGAGGGGGTCTGTGAGAAGAACCTGTCAGGCAATGGACTAAGGAATTCTTGAAGAATTCTTAAGGTTTGCATGTGCTCTATAGAGAGGATGCCTGTCCTTCCCAATGCTGCCTTGTATGCCTGAAAAACCCACCCGTGATTATGGGCTGACATCTTTCTCTACACAGCAGCTTAGGTAAACTACCAGCTGGAAAGCAATGAAATGAATTCCACAAGCCACACCTGAGGGTTTGATTGCTTTATCTGAGAGTCTCATCACTTTTGTGCATGCATATGAGAGTACTTTGGAGATAATTTCTTATTAACCCAGAGGCATCTCTATGTGATATAAGCAGTATCTTGAAGCATCTCCTGCTAATCTTGTTCAGATGCATTTTCACCACTTCCCCCACTCATTCTACATCCCTGTAGTCTTACCAAGTGAGGGGTAAAAGAGACCTAGAATACAAATGTCTCAAATATCCCAAAGGGGTCAAAGTCGTAGGGATTGGACAAGAGCATTTTGTTGCTGCTCCCAAGGGGGCTTTGGCTGAAGCCTTCTAGGGAAGTCTTCTTTTCTCCCACCGGCAAGTGTACCCCAGAAACCATGAACTCAGAAGGTTAAGCTCATTATCCAGAGAGACTCAAGTGAAGGCTAGAGGGAGGAGGTTTTGCATGGTCAACATTAATTCTCTGAGCTTATTCCTCTCAAAGTGAAAGGATTCAGTGCACCTGAAAGAACTGGTTTAGCAAGAATTTTCAATAAAGGAGGGACTTAAATTTGATTTCATGCTTTACAAAGGGCAGGCCTTGGTTTCCACAGCATGTCAACCATTCAGTTCCTGTTCTGAGAGTTGGGAGGCTTCTGGGCACAGGTGGGGTCAACTCAGAGGTCCAAGCTTCCTGGCATCCTTGGCTCTGTTGAGAGGAGATCAGTTGGACAGGTAGGTGAGAGGGAATGTGGTTTTGGGGATCTCTGCTTTACACTGCCTCCTTTCAGCCTGAAGTGACTAAGAGAAAATCAATCGAATTCGCTTTTTTTTTTTTTTTTTTTGCGGTACGCGGCATCTCACTGTTGTGGCCTCTCCTGTTGCAGAGCACAGGCTCCGGACGTGCAGGCTCAGCGGCCATGGCTCATGGGCCTAGCCGCTCCGCGACATGTGGGATCTTCCCGGACCGGGGCATGAACCCGTGTCCCCTGCATCGGCAGGCAGACCCACAACCACTGCGCCACCAGGGAAGTCCCGAATTCACTTTTAAAAAGCAACTATTGATCACGTGCAAAGCTCAATGCTGGAGCTACTGGGGATTCAGGGGTGAAAAGTACATGGTTTCTAACTTCAAGATTTTATAAGCCAATTAAAATGAATAACACATCTAAATAACTTTGATACAGCTCTGTAATGAGTGCTAAAATATGGTTACAAACATGCTTTATGGGAGAGATAAGAATTATTTCTTTCTCTGTGAGTCAGGGAAGGCCTCCTGAAAGATTTAAGATGTGAGTGGACTTGAAAGAAATGTAGTTTAATAAATAAATAAATGATGGAGAAGATTAGCAAGGAAGGAGGAAACATTTCACATAGAAGCCAAAACTTGAACGGAGGCCCAAAGCAGAAGGAAAAAGAGCATTATTTGAGAAATGAAGAGTAATCTCAGATGAATTTACTAGGTAGAATGGAGGAAATGGAATTACATAATTAGAGGCCAGCCTGTGGAAGGCTGGGCTGAATGGTTTGGAATTGATCCTATCTGTTCAGTAGGGAGTAACTGAACGTTTGTGATCAGGGAATGATGTGATCAAAGCTAGGAATAAGGAAGATAGTTCTGGCAGAAGTGTGTGGACAGATTGGAAAGAGGGAAAGACTGGAGCTTGAACTAGGGATGGATATTATAAGTGGAAAGAGGGAGATGGGTCTGAGAAACGTCATAGAGATAGAGCTGACGGGACTAGAGAACTGGCTTCCAGCAGTTAACCTGTCTAATCTTTAGTTTCTGACGTCCAATAAGCCATAGACTCATAGTCTCGTCTTGTGACATTTTAGAGCTGACACAGTATTAGAGATAATCTACACTTTGCTTTATTTTACAGATAGGGAAATTGAAACTTAGAAAGGTCAAGTTCTAAATCATAATGTGTTTTAGCAAAAGAGCTTAACTCTTCATATTAATTTTTCAAATAATCTGGAAAGGTATTTGATAATTCAAAATGTATCCCTATTTTATAGAAAGTCCAACTGAAGCATGAACAAATGAAAATAGAACTTCCAAATAAATCCAAGTTATCTAAAAGGACTCTCCTTCTACCATATCATCTCTTAGCATAAGGAGAATTCAGTTTGCTATTCAGACATTAAAAACAACTCCCTCTCCTATTTCCGTTACCATCTTGGTGTCTACTGTTTGGCGTTTTGTTTTCCTTTATGCTAGAAAATATTATGGGGCAAAAACTGGACTTACCCAGTTGTGGCTCATTTAATTCCAAATATCAGTCTCAGTGGAATCCAGACAAGAATACCTGGTTGAAAAATAAATATAGGACCTTGGAGGTGATCTGTCTGGCATACTGAGAAAATTAAGCTAGATTATGTCTAAGGAGTTCTCAAGAGGCAAAACTCTGTGCTGCTGTGATACTTGGTTAAACCATCACTTTATTCACTTCCATGTTCTTAGCTCTGGGCCCAGCTTTCATATCCTCACACAGCCAAGGAAAACAAGGATTGGCTAGGGTAGGAGCATGCCAGATCATTCAGGTTTGAGCTATCTTAGGAGGAGGACTTTGCTATGCAGTTTCAGTTCTGAAACTTCTGCTTCTAGGACCAGCTCAGATGGGTGTAAGGAAAGAAGGAAAAGATGCAACTTCAGCAGCTTCTGTTTATGGTAGACCATGAGGACTGAAATATTTTGACTCCAGGAAAAGACAGAAATAAAGAAACCTTGGGAAATAATTTCTTATCTGTGTTTCTAGCCTAAGAAGAACACAAAATTTAGAGGTAAAAAGAATCAGAAAGAATAAAAATTCTATGAGACTTCAAGCTTTGTGGCAGGGCCTTAAAGACTTGGTAGAGCTTAAAGCAGCACAGTAGCCCAGAAATGCCCTTTCAACTTGTAAGATATATCAGTAAAGATTACTATAGTTTATATTTTTTGAGCACTCTTTATGTACTGGTCAATATTGTGGGGGTTTTTTTCATTATTTTATATTTTATTTTTTCTAGCTTTATTAAGGTGTAATTGACACATAAAATTGTAAGATATGTAAAGTGTACAATATGATGATTTGAAATATTGTATACATTATAAAAAAGATTCTTCTCATTGAGTTAATTAATATATGCCTCTCTTAGGAAATATCAAATACACAATACAGTGTTATTAACTATAGTCACCATGTTATACATCAAATCCTCTAAGAGTTTCTTAGCTAATCTTCACAGCAACTCTTTTAGGTAACTTCTACTAATACCCCCATTTTTCAAATAAGAAAATTAAGGCTCAGAGAAATCAAGTAAATGGCCTGAAGTTGTAAATGGCAGAGATGGGATTTGAAACAAGTCAGGCTGACTTCAAAGCCTGTGATCTAAAGCACCACACTGCACTACATTGCATCCCAGGTGTACTACATCATCCAGTATGAATGAATGAATGAATGATGAAATGTTTTGTTCATTTAACAAAGTCTGCCTTAGGCTTAGCATGACGATGAAGCATGACTAAAGTTTTGCCAAGTACAGTTGATCTTTACTGTTGACGAATTCTGTGTTTTCAAATTCACCTACTTGCTAGAATTTATTTCAACACTTCTGGTGGTTTTGCAGTCATTTATGGACACATCAGAGCAAAAAAAAAAACATTGAGTCATCAACACACAGATTCAAATAAGGCAACACTCCACCTTCTTATTTCAGCTCTCATACTATAAATAAGTGTAATTTTTTCAGTCTATTTAGTGCCAGGTTTTTTGCATTTTTGTGTTTCTTGTTGATGATATCACTGTTTAAAATGACCCTGGACATAGGCTGAAGTGCTATTTAATATTCCTAAGTGAGAGATTTTGATGTGCCTGACAGAGAACATACAGGTGTTGGATAAGTGTGTATAGGAATGATTTACAGTGCTGTTGGCCATGAGTTCAATGTTAATTAATCAACAATATGTATTAAAACATCTTTAAGCAGAAACACGTATAAAACATTATATATTGATCAGTTGACAAAAATGTTGTGACCAGAGGCTTGCAGGAACCTAACCCTGTATTTCTACTAGGAGCAATAGTTCAGTATTCAGTAACTTATTCCTTGCAGAGATTTTGTAGAACACAAATATGGTGAATAACAAGGCAACTGTGTTTATCATCCCTAGACAATAATGCTAATAATAGCTATATTTAATTACTATGTACTATGTGTCAGGTATTGTGCTAGGTGTGAAGGTTACAGTGATGAAAGAGACAGACACAAACACAGTCCCCTCACTCAAGGAGTGTATAGTTCACTGGGAGTGTGGGTACTAATCTACTCATGACAAGAGTGATGGCTGTGATAAAATGGGGAAATATGATATGCCATGAAAGCATATAACAGAAGAACCTAATCTACAGTTGCGTACTATTATTCTCCCATGCACAGGGGACTGAGAGGCACAGAATGACTAAGTAATCTGTCCCAAGTTCCTTTTTCCCACTTTGGACAACTGCCTCTAGGGATGGAAAAATGTTGGGAGATTAGAAGACAAAGATGATGAATAGTCTCATGATTAAAGGAATCTTGATTTTATTGATATTCACTTTAAATACTGTGGTAGAGAAATGTGAAAGTGTCAGAAGCCACTGTAAATGAGGACAGGAATGAAGAACCTGCAGTGTTCCAATTTTAACAGCAGTCAGTGAGATGCAAGCCAGTTTTCTAAGCATTTCATTATTCACAACCTTAAAGGATAAATCTGCTACATAAAAGCAAGGTAGCTCTATGCAAATCCATTGTAGTCTCTAAAATAGGAATTTCATAGATAAATGTGTTCCTTCCTCCTCTCCTTTTCGCCTTTATCCAGCTCTATTGCTTTCCCCTGGGGACCATGTTTTCGCAACTGAGCCGTATTCAATTTTAAGATGAACTTCAGTATTGATATTCTCAAGTGACTGAGAGTAAGAAAATAGAGGGAAGAAAAAGCAAGTAGTAAATGGTTTTCTCTCATTTCACTCTCACTTTCTAGAGATTTAATTTGTTTCTGGTAATGGGTAACAACTCTACAGGGACCTTGGTGACACATACACTAGAAATGGAAAAATCTATAGGGAAACACTTGTTTTCTCCATTTGTGTGGACACAACAGCACTCCTCTGGCCTTGGGCTTAAAGGAAGTGGCGCTTCCCAGTGACAAGGTACAGGCACCAGAGAGGAAGGAATTGAAGAGTTCCCTTTAGGGAGGATAGAGCCTGGCATGGGAGATAGGAGAGGGGCACCTGTTGGGTGGAGATCTTAATGAACAGTCTGACAAAGAAGCCCCATTTCCAGACCGAGAGGGACCACCTCAGGGTTCTTCGAGAGGACACAAATTCAATTCACCTCTTCTGGCACATGTCCCAATTCTGCTTTTTGTGTTTTAGAAATCTTTGTTGTTTCAGTTGTGGTCCTGGAGAACCATCTATTGTATGTGAAATGCCATCCTACATCACAGTACAGCAGTCCCCGAAGTGGGTGGGAATGATTACCAATAGATGTTCTGATGGGAAACAGACTGTTGGAAGAGAAAATTCTTTTTCCAGGGCTTTCCAGCCAGTGAGTCACAGAGCTGTGACTTAAAGCCTTTAACCATCAGAGGCCACAGAGCAGTCAGAAAACACAGACAAGAAAATGTTCTTCTCTAAATACTCACTTCTTAACTTACCATGTGCTGAAGCCTCAGTTATTTTTCTTTTAAAATCAGCTAACTTATAGGATGTCTGAAAATCCCATATTCTACTGATGTCGCTGCAAACATGGCTGATTAAATCCAAAGGAAGTACAGATGAAACAAAAATAATATCTGGAATTTAATTGCAGGAAAGAACTATTTGATTTAAAAATCTTTTATGCCTTGAACAGAGATTGTACATGAAAATATAGCTGAGCTTAGCTTTCTCATTTAAAATAGGACACTGGCAAAATTGGAACACATGTGTGAGAGATCTTTCACAAATGACTGTTACTGTTCAAATGAGAAGAGGTGGATCCAGTATAGGGTTGCCAGATAAAATACAGGATGCCCAATTAAACTTGAATTTCAGAGAAACAACAAGTAATTGTTTAGTATAAGGGTGTGCCAAATATTACATGGGCTAAATATCGCATGGGCCATACTTATACTAAAAAATTATTCATTGCTTATCAGAAATTCAAATTTAATTTCAGTTTAATTTAGTGTCCTGTATTTTTATTTGATAAGTCTAACATCTCAAATCCAATGACTTAAAATCAACAGCTGATCCAGAATATCAGAAGTTTGGAGTATCATAAATATAATGCCTTCTCAAATCATATGCTCAATAAATAATACAAGTTGAATCAATGGGAACATCTTCCTATACGGTATATATATCTATTTCACAACAACTCTACAAAGTAGATATTTTTTCCTTATCTACCATATGAAGAAACTAAGGCTCACGGGACTTACCTGAATTTTGCAGGGTCACACAATAGGTGGCATTGATGACATAATTATCAAAGGCCTTTTTGTCATAAAAACCCATCGTCTCTCAATACAAAAATTCAGAAACTTTGAGATACCTCATGATCTTAAGGAAAAAACGGTTTTAAGATATCAAGTCAATTTTGCAATAGGGACTGGAAACAAAGTTCACTGGGCCAGCTGGACATTCACACTGAAAAGTAAGCTAAACCATTGATTTGAGTAGCTGGAGCACACTTTCAAGAATATTGCAGGTATTTCTTTGTATGTACTTAAAACCTATAGGCAATACACCAAGGTAGAGTGCTGCCCAAAGTCTACTTTGAAGACAATGGAAATTCAATTGAAAGAACTTCTTCATTCTCCAGATATAGAAAATTTGGATAAAATATGCCAACAAAAGTTAAATATATTGCTAAGCTCAAAAGAAGTGGAAACCCACAGGTAGCAGAAATAAAGAGAATCTCAAAGTCAGGAGGAGGAGTAATAGCCTGAAGCCACAGTGGCTCAAGGGACAGCTGGTCCTGGATATAAGTTTTAGAAGATGGGTATTAGGCTTTTCATGTTCACAGAGGATAGGCTATGAGATCTGAAGCCATTTGAGATGAGCAACTGTAAAGGAGTCTCCTGTTTATTGCTAAGATTTTTGAAAGCATATACAGTCCATGGAAAAGGGATTGATTAGAAGAATTACACATACTCACTTGAGGTCCTGACAAAGAACTACTTACCCCCTGGAACCTTAGATGGGAAAAGTGTCAGCCATAAAACTCAGAATCACCATATTATAAAGGAATAGGCGTAGAGTCTAAATTTACTCTACCTTTGTTGCGCAGGAACCTAGATTTAGAAATTAGCAAAAAACTGGTCCATCCCTGGTGAAAAGCTTGAGGCCCTGGTAGAAGAAAATGTGAAAATGCTTTGTAGGTGTACTTCCACAGATCAGCACAACAAAATCCCCTCCAAAACCCACCTCCAATAAAAATAAGTTTAGGAATAAAATTACCATTAACACAAGCAAGTCCTGAGAGAGACTTAGCAACACTGTGAATAGAAAACAATCAGTTGGGAAAAAGAGAATGAGAAAATAAATGTATTTAAAGTATTCACTTTAGAACATTAGAAAAAGGATAGAAGTCAGAAGACAAGAGGAAATAGTGTAAGAAAAGAAAAAGCAGAAAAAATATACTTCCTTAAATTAAAAACTTTAGTAATTAGACTAAAATCTCAAAATATGAGTTAAACAGTAAAGTATAGCAGCTGAAGACAGAATTAATTAATGGAAGATAGATCTGAATAGACTATCCAGAATTCAGGAAAGAGTGCTAGAGATGGGGTGCACTATAAAGAGATTAAGCAATGTGGACATTAGACTGAGGATACTGAATATACCTCTGTTAGAAAAAAAAATGGAGATTAGGCAATATTCAAAAAGATACTGGGTTCAATTTTTTCTGAACTGAGGAAAGATATAAGTCCTCATATTAGAACTGCACAAGCAATCCCAAGGAAGATGAATTTCATAGTGAAACTGCAGAATAACAAAGACAAGGACAAATACATTTTATAAGGTACAAGAGAGAAAAGACATATTATCCACAAGGGAAACTAATGAGTCATAGTCTACATCAGTAACAATAGAAGCCAGAGTAAAAGGGAATAATATCCTCAAAATATTAAATGAAGTTGTTGTTGAAAGTTATGATAAAATTATTTTCATACAAAAGAAAACTGAGCTTACTAATCATGTTCACTGAAAAGATTACTAAAAGGTGGACTTCACAAAAAGGGAAATTATTCCAGAAGGAAGGTTTGAAAAACAAAAAATGATAGATGGTAGAGAAATTAGTAAGCATGCTGGTAGGTCAAAATAATGATTGACTATATAAACAAGAAAAAAGAGATTATTTGAGGAAGTTTAAAAGCAAGGTGAGACTAAAGTCAAATAACATGAAAATAGGAGAGAATTGGAGTTAAAGCATTTTAAACTTCTTCTATTTGTCAATATGAATATTGATTAAAATTAATCTTTATTAGATATCTATGTTAAAGAATGGAAATAAAATACATATTCAAAAGAATAGATTAGTATATAGTAAAAGGGAAAGCTGATGAACAGAATGGAAAATAGAAGGCACATACAAAAAAGGTAGAAATAAATCCAGATATACATTAAATATAAAGTGATTAAACTCACTGATAAAAGGCAGGGAATTTTAAATTAAATTATAAGGATCCACTATTAATATGATTAGTAAGAGGAAATTTTTAAATAAAAAATGTATTGGGAAAAAAGAAAGCTAATGTTGCATTATTAATAACAGACAAATTTATTTATTTATTTAGTTTTAATCAAGTAGGTTTTTAAAATTTTTTATTATTTTTTTTAAAAAATTTTTGACTGTGTTGGGTCTTCATTGCTGTCTGCGGGCTTCCTCTAGTTGCAGCAATCAGGGGATACTCTTCATTGCAGTGCATGGGCTTCTCATTGTAGTGGCTTCTCTTGTGGAGCATGGGCTCTAGGTGCACAGGCTTCAGTAGTTGCTGTGCATGGGCTTAGTTGCTCTGCAGCATATGGGATCTTCCCAGACCAGGAATCGAATCCATGTCCCCTGCACTGCCAGGCGGATTCTTAACCACTGTGCCACCAGGGAAGTCCTAGCAGACAAATTTAGATTTTAAGACACAATTATATATATACATAATATATATATATAATATATATTATATATATATAATTTTATAACCATTAATGGTTATAAAAAGGGTTAGTTCTTGAGGATTAAAAGAATATCAGGTTAATGTAATAGTCATTATATATTACAAGAAAAACTGATACAAATACAAGATCAAGCAAATAATAACTGGTACAAGTAAAAATATTTTAATATTAGTATTAACAAACTTGATTTAATAATAAATATGTTTAATAAATATGTTTAGAGCACTTTACTTATCAAAAGAGAGAATTTAACCCATATTCTTCATCCTATAAGCACTTTTCCAGAGAAAAGTAATTAAGGGAAATTTCCCCAAGTCAATTTATACAGCTATCCTAACTTGAAAGACAAGAACGGTCCCAGAAACGATAATTGAAGGCAAGCTCTCATTTATAAATATAAATGCAAATTTCATAAAACATAAGGAAACTGAACCTAGCCATTTATTACTATTTTTTTAAATCTATCATGATCAAGATATGTTTATTCCAGACATTCAGGGATATAGTAACATTAAGAAATCTACAGTGTAATTGGCCACATTAACAGATTCAAGGAAAAAAATCAGATGAGCAGCTCAATAGATGAAAAGAAGTCATTTGATGAAAAATTAACCACTCTTTGTGGTTACATAAAATACTTAGCAAACTATAACAGGTAGAGAAGTTCCTTAACTTGATTAAAAGAATCTAAGAAATGTGCACAGTGAACACCATACTTACAACCTTAGAATCTTTTCCTTTAAAGTCAGAAATACATCTGAGATACCAACTGTTGTTTCTATCCATCATACTGGAGATCTCAGGCAATACATAGAGGTACGAAAATGAAATAGGAAGAATTAGGATCAGACTGGAAGGAAAAATATTTTCTATCTGCAGACAAGTTATTAGAACAATTATTTGAGATACTTTGTAAGTTAGATCAATATTAGGAAATCTAGTTGAGAGTGAGGAAAAGGGAGCATTTTTCAAGATGTGGCTTTCATTGTGTAGGCATGTAATGGTCTGACACCCCCATTCAGCCATTCCTTCTCCAGACTTGGGTTTAGTTTGGTTACTCTATATGCAGTCTGTCATTTTCTGTGATAGATTCTTTGGTCAGATTCCCTACATTGACCACTGAATTGTATCTTTCCAAGACACAATTCTCTCTGTTTTTTACTTACAGACGTAGGGCATAATTGCAGCACAGGCTATTAGAGGTATTTTGAGGAACCATCTTATATAAAGCAGAATTTCATGTTCCAGCTAGTCCATACTTTCAGCCAACACACTGAAGGATTTCAGGTCTCTATATTCTTCAGCAAAACGAATTTTACCAAACTTAATAGGAAGCTCAATATTTGTATGATTCCCTTTCAGTGATTAAGGACAGAGGCATTTACAACACATTTTATCCTACTGTGAAGCTTCAGGCAAAGGACCCAGAGAGTGACGTTTATTTGCTCTGATAGCTGCACTGATTGAATAACTGTCACAGCTAGGACGATATGCAGGGGGAAGGCAACACTGTCCCAGGAGGGATAAGTAAATAGATATTTAAGAACACTGGGATAAAATTACTATAGACTAAGGTGGCTCATAGAGTGGGAATATTTCTTTCCTCCTCTTGGGAATAATTTTATCCTTTTCCTGTTAGATTTTCTTATCTTTTGGTGGCCTTGGGAATATGTGTTTTTGCCAAGTAGCCTTCAGAAGCTTGTAAGCAAGTAACATACCAGACGCTTACCAAGCGCCTTACAATTTACAAAGCAGTTTCACATACATTATCTCACTGGAGTCTCACAAGATCCCTGAGGGTGAGGCGTGGTGTCTGTCATTCCCTCTTGGTAAGGATACTGACTTCCAGAAAGTTTAAGTAACTTTGCTCAAAGTCACACAGCTCCTTTAAGGGCAGGGTCCAGATTCAAGCCGGTAGGCTGTCAGATTCCAAATTCAGTGTTCTCTCAGCCATGCATTGGAACTCAGTGAATGATACAATGAATAGTAGTAAATAAGATATCAGAAGCCATCTGTCTGCTGGTAACAGCTTTTCTGGGAGCCACGGTCTCTGCCAAGGACAGAGGGTACAGAATATTGTATTTGGGGGTTGTTCCATGGATTTCACCTACTGCAAAGTTGTGTCACTGCTTGAGTTGTGTCTCTTGAGTTCTAGTCTTGACTTGTCCACTGTGTTTGGGATCTTGGGCAATTTATTAAATCCCTGTGGTCACAGTTTTTCTATTCATTAAATGCAGTGAATAGTAATTACACTAATGACATCAGGGTTGCTGTGAGAATAAAGTAAATGATAAACAACATCTCAGAAAGCTTAAAGTGCAATATAAAAGTGAGAAAAATACTATCCTGGTCAATAATAATGTAGTAAACAGCAAGGCAAGCTTTGGTTTCAGTTAACCTTTGACCTATGTCCATGGGCCCCCAGGTAAATACTAAAGGAGCTGACTGATATTGCATGCACTTATTTTTCGAATTTGAAAAAAACACTAAGACATCAGTGTAAAAATCATCCACATTTCTAATATTAGAAATTGATATAGAGTAAGAATTTAAAGTCTCCTGCCCTCCCCTCCACTTCACCTTCCCTAGGGCTTCTTGCTTGGGCCCTGGAGTTCATCACTGTGGACTGTTTCTTGTTTCCTTTCCTTTGGTTTCTTGATTTTCATGAATTGTGCTACTCCGAGAAATAATATTGCCCTGCAAATAATGACCACACCTTAGAATCACACACAGCTTTATGGTTTATGAAGCACCTGCTTGAGCACTGTCCTCTCGGAGCCTCCTCGGAGCCCTTAAGAAGGGTTTATTATGGCTCTGTTTCGTAGTTCAGACAGGTAAGTAGGATGATCATTTATTGAGGCTGACTATGAGCCAGACACTGGCCAGGCCATGGGCAATCAAAGCCAAGAGTCCTGAAGGAATCATAGTTGACGGAGGGCGACAAACATGACGTATGTAGGTACATCTCCATAACACAAATCTGTACAAAGTACAGGAAGAGCATAAAGAAAGAGTAAACTTATTCTGCCTGAGCCTGGTAGAAAAGAGAGCTAGGGAATATTTTATACAGGCGGTTCCAATAAAGCACAGTTTTAAATGATATTAAAATCTAGAGAATCAGTGCTTGCTCAAGGTCAGACCACGAGAAACGGCTCAAACTCATATATGGTGACTCCAAGTCCAAGGTTCTTCTTTCTCCCCTACTCTGCTGTACAGCTTCTGGCTTGCCCATTCAAAGTAGGCATGTATTACATAATGTTTAGCCAGAGTTAAAGGAATTTCCTAGCTTCAAAGACATTTAGTACAGCCGACGGAGAAATGTGATTCCCTGGAAGGATTCTAAAGTTCATAGGATGACCGGTTACTGTGAGAATAACCTTGATGTACCAAGGTGGGTACAGTGCAAAACAGGGAAGTAAATAAAGTTTGCTTTTATAATGTTTCCTTCAAACCATTCAGGATTCCTGCATCCTCTTATCTCTGGCTTCTCAGAGGCCCCACTGTGATAACACACCCAGGGCTGCCTGGGCCAGACCTAAATCATCCATCAACACGGACCAGCCAGTGTCTCATAATGATACTTATCAGGTTGCAATGGAATCTGGTGTATGTTACCTGATGTGATCAGTAACTGATAATTGTTTGAGGTGATTTCGTGTAGCTAATGGTTTGTCCATTTTAGCACTGGATTTAGAGAACCTGCAGCTCTTAACTGGAAGTGATGGCTTTCTAAAGGTGCAGTTGGAGATGCTGTGCTGCCTGAAGGAAGACATATTTGTGGCTGGCAGTGGAGGGCTAGAAACCATCAATTCTGCATATATATGATGCTGAATCTCTCGACAGCTGAAGTAACTCTGACTGTGCTCAGCTTGCTCATTTGTTCTCCCTGCTGGGGTGACCAGCTATTTTGGTGGGAAGGAGAAGGGACGGCCTTACTTTTCTAAGACAGGGATGACACATGATGGGCCCAGCCCATGGGGCTGCGCCCCTTGGCCTTGTATCTTATCACCCCTGTGGCAGGAAGGAAGAAGCCTGCTGGGGTTGAGGGCTTTGGCAGGGCCACGTCCGGTTTCCTGTTTTTTGGGCTGCCACGGTGGCAGGGGGAGGTAGCAGGGGGGGAGCATTGGCTGCCAGAAGAAGGGTAGCTCAAAAGTCAATACTGGTCCAGAAATCAGGAGAAAAAAAGCCAGCCCTAAACATGTCCTGTGTGTTTCAACCAACAAGCACTATTATTTGGACTATAAGAGTTCAAAGTCCTCTCCTAATGGGAGCATTCAGTGACTTCATGACAATGAAGAGAAGGGGGCAGAGTGAGTGATAGTGGGGAGTTGTTGCTAAGAGAACCGAAAGTTTGGTCAGTCTTTGCCTCTCCCCATGACACCCCTTTTATTTCTAGGCCTTCACATCTCCATGGTAACCTACATGGACCAGCACTGTGCCTGTTGTATTTACTGCTCTGCTACAGCACTTAGCACAGTGCCTGAGACAAAATAGAAAATCAATAAATATTGTTGTATGACCTTTGGGACTATCTACTTGAAGTGAAATCTCACTAAACCATTTCCTTCTTTACAGTCTAAAAATTATTCAGACTTACACTTAGGTTAACAAATAAAACTTGTGCATAGGAGAAAAGCCTGGGAGGAAATAAAATAATAATAACTATCTGGGAAATATGAATACGTTTATTTCTCTCTGCTTCTTCCAACTTTATATACTAAAATGTATGTTAGCTTTTATAATGAAAAACCCTTAGCAAACTTTAAAAATCCTTGTGTCGGAATCCATCTATTTTCTGAAGCAATACTGACTACTTACTGACTTCTTACGATGTTTGGGTGGGGTAGAGCTATGGGCAGCTTTATATATACACGTGTGCATGTGTACCTATATGGGCATATATACATATATGTGTATATATGTGGGGCATTGCTCTAACAGAGATGTTGACGCATTCTTCAAAAGTTCACTGTAACCAAATAAGAAAGCCAGGGAATGTCCTTGGTAGGTTCTTCCAGATATAGAGCATTATGTAATTCCTCTACGGACATTTGCAGAAATGATCCCCCAGCTGATTAATTCTACAGCCTCCTCGCTTGCTGGGCCCATCTCCCCATCATCTTCCCCCGTATCCTCCACTCCTGTCATACTGAATCACTTGACACTCCCTGACGAGGCTAAGTCTTGCCCATCTCTGTGCCTTTGCAAACGCCCACCTAGCAAACAACCCTCATTCAAGATACAGCTCACAAAAGTGTCACATACCACAGAAAAATCTTTCTGACTCCCTTCCCAACCCTAACTACCACTTTTACGGGCAACTGATCCCTTCCTCTGGGCCATCCTCACACCCCATGAGTGTCCTTTACATAGGCCTGCAACCCTGGACTCTGTCGATCTGTACGCAATCGTCTCTCCACTTGACTTTGGCTCTTTAAGGGCAAGCAGCAGGTCTGAGTGCCAGCACCCAGCCCAATCCTTGGCACCTGGAAGGCCCTCAAGAGGTGTTTGATGAATGTAGGAATAAATCTGACCACAATTTGCCAATCTCAGTGACAGGCTAAGGACAATGATGACACCAGTGGGAAGAGAGGAATGTGAGTTTAAAATTAAAATGAGAATCCGAGGAAAATGAGAATTCATTGCAGCCAAGTTTTGGAGATGTAAACTGACTTGCCACTTGTTTTGGATCTCCCAATGCCTAGCTTTGTTGTTTTTGTGGAGAAACGTCATCTGAGATTGTGCTGTTTATATCTTGTCTATCACAAACTCTATGGTTTGGTGGTAAGAACACAGAAACTAGTTTGCACGCTGCCATGGTAATCACTGCTTGTAAAAAACAAAACAAAACAACTTTTCTCCTTGATCCCATAAAAGAAAAACCACTTTGGGGACTGCCCTGGTGGCACAGTGGTTAAAAAATCTGCCTGCCAATGCAGGGGACACGGGTTCAATCCCTGGTCTGGGAAGATCCCACATGCCACGGAGCAACGAAGCCCGTGCACCACAACTACTGAGCCTGCACTCTAGAGCCCTGAGCCACAACTACTGAGCCCACGTGCCACAACTACTGAAGCCCGCGTGCCTAGAGCCCATGCTCCGCAACAAGAGAAGCCACTGCAGTGAGAAGCCCGTGCGCTATGGCAAAGAGTAGCCCTCACTTGCTGCAACTAGAGAAAGCCTGCGTGCAGCAATGAAGACCCAATGCAGCCAAAAAAAGAAAAAGAAAAAGAAACTGAAAAAAAGTAAAGAAAAGCTGGCGAATTAAAAAAAAAGAGAGAGAGAGAAAAACCAGTTTTGAGACGCTGCTTAATTTAGATGTAAAAGTTCATGCCAAATACTCCAAGATAACTATAATCATAATAGTATATTCATTAATTTCACAAACATTTGTAAAACACCTACCATGTACCAGACACGGTGTATAAATGCTGGCATGACTCTTACCATGAGCACTGGGACAATGGCCCTGTTCCACTATGTTGTTGCTGGGGGAGAACTCCTTCTTTCCTTCTACCATCATCCCGTGGGCACCATGCTCTGACCCCAGCCTGAGAAAGGAAGGACACTTTACCCCTACCTGAACAGGTGGAGGACGGAGGGTTCTTCCTTCTTCCCACTGTCTCTCTAACTGGTGAGAGATGCACCAACCATAGGGTTTCAGAAAAAAAGGTACAACAGGGCTTCCCAAATCAGGGGGAGCCCCAAAGGTAAGGAGAGAGAGAAAAGAGGTTTTCATGCACCAAAAATGGGGCAAAGGGACAGTAAGGCAAGAGATTTGAGAAATGGGAACTACAAAAAGCAGAGATTAAGACAAAGGGAATGAAATAGAAGAAGATGGGAAGAGAAAAATGTATATAGGGAAATGGGACAAGACAGGGAGTGGGCGAGCTAGAACTAGAGAGAATGTGTAAATGTAGAGAGAGGACTGGAGAAGCAGTTACTTCACTGTATCTGGGTTGTATGCTCCTCTTGAGGAACATGGGGTCTTCTGCCTTTTAGACACTTGAACCGAGTTCAAGATCCTAAGCCAGGTGTTAGTGCATGTCTTCCCTCTTCAGGCCCCAGGTACTTGGTCCATGGCCTCTTATCTTTGCTGCTGACACTCTTTGTCTTTCTTCTTTAGGTTCTGATCCTTCTAGGACTGGCCGTGGTTTGGGTTGAAGATTTCTCAACCACTCTCCATTCTATAGCCTGTTTATGATAATTCAATGCAGGGAAATGAGAGAAAGTCATTCATTTGTTTATTCATTTGTCAAATTGCAGCCTTTCAAACTTAAAATCTAAAGAAAATTCTTCCTTTGGCATATTAGGGTATGATTTAGTTCCTGACTCACTCTTCTACCTTATTTCCTACCACTCATCCTTTTGTTCGCTCCATGCTGGGTTTCTTGCTGTTTCTCAAATACACTGAGCATTCTCCTCTAGCATTTGTCCTTAACACTGGTTGTTCTTTCATCCTAGGATACTCGTGGGGTAGATATTTACATGGCTCTGTCCTTCAATTTGTTTTTGTCTCTGCTCAAATGTTACCTTCTCCTAAAAGCCTTTCCTAACAAAGCTCTTGAAAATAGCCTTCCTTCTCAATCTTCATGGAAACACTCTGATTTTTTTCGTCCACATTACTAATTACTAGCTCTTCATTCATTCATATATTTGTCTTTGTCATTATAAGATCCATGTGTTGGAAGACATTTCTCTCATGAGACATGAGTCTCTCATGTTTGCATGTCCAAACTACCTTTTCCAGAACATTTGTAAACCCCCTGGAAGATAGAGATAGTGTCTCCCACAGAGGCAAAGATCAGAAAAGCTTACTGCACATTAGAAAAGATTCAGGTTCCCTAAGCTCAGGGATCCTCTCCTGTAATGCTGTCCATTGAAACTGTAATTGTCACCTGATACCTTGAATCTTGATTCCCACAGGGTGACTCCATGTAAGAAAATAGTGATACACCTGCAACTATGAAAATGAGGCAGGAAGGTTAATTTTAGTTTGCAAGTAAGGTAAAATGTTTTTCTTAGCTAAACATTTTCAAAGAGTTAATGCTCAGCTATTTGTTTATATCTTGGTAAAGAGCACCCCCCCCCCCCCCAGCTCCTCCCGCACCACTACCTGTGCTTGTATCCCCTGTTTCTCTGTTAGGCACTGTGACTGTCTAGAGCACAATGAAGAGGAATCTGCCCTCAGTGAAGAATCATCCTAAGACCTAACCCAGGACGCAATTATGTGTCATAGCTTAGGGAAATTCCCAACCAGTGTGTCCAATCTCAAATCTCCCACTTCCCCAGTTTTGCACACAGAAAGCCAGTTTAGATAATCCCTTGACTTTTGCCCAAGACTGGCAGAATTTTGATTTTATTTCAAGGGTTATTTCTAGAGGGCTTTTATTATGCACAGGCAAGGCTGAGAATTTACAAGGTTGTTTTTAGAGTCTCTCTGATCCTCAGCTCTCTTGAGAATATTTGATTCATGGGACAGTGCTGTGGCTAATGCTAGAGGATTAGTTTGTGGACCTGGACTGCTCTTTTTGCCTGAATTAACCTAAGTATGTTTTTAAAGAGATATAAGTATTTATTTTTATTAGTAATAGAGATGCATGCAACAAACATTATCCCCAAAGGTCTTATGTAACTGAATTTTGATAGATCAGGTTTTATGTTCTCTTTCAATTACATTATAATTTTAGAGATAATACTATTTATTCTCATTGCTGAATCATCTACAACTGGGAGAAATTACTGCCTCTATTACAATTCTTTAAATGTTTATTGAGTACCTATTATGTTCAAAGGATAGTGCCAGATGAACAAGTATACCCTAATCAAGTTAGAACATAATATATGCCTTTAGTGTAAAGAAAATGTTAAGTATTTGGTATAAAGAAAATGCTGTGAAGGTTTTAGAACATAGGGTGATTAGGAATGTGTTCAGTTCTTATAGTATTGAGCTCAGGGCCTGATTTAGAGTAAGCCTTCCACAGATGCTTATTTAACTGAAAATAGGAAGGAGAGTATATCTTATTGGAAAGAACAATGGTTTTATAGAAGAAATGTTATTTCATATAGATCTTGAGAAACAGGTAGGCTAATGCAAAATTTCTGGGAAAGAGCCCAATACTTTAGTAAATGCGTATGAAAGTGAGGAGATGAAGTTCTCTGCCTTTGGTCCTTTATAGTAACTTTTTAAGACTTTGTTCTCTCCTTCTCTGTTTTATTACTAAATAGTATTAGTGATTATACTAGTGACTTTAATTACTAGTAATTATTTCTTAATATTAAGCATTCTTTATCATACCATGTTATTCATTGTTGTCTTCTCTGTTCCAAAGAAATAATTTTCATCATGAGTAATGTCTTTTTTACATTTTCAAAGTAAGGTGAGAACAAAGACCCCTCTAGGCAAAACTGAAGCAAGGAGTTTGTGGTTAGCTTTCCTTCCCCAAGCAACACTTAGGTTCTGCAACAGGATACATTAATATAGACCATCACTGGGTCCCAATTCTTGAAGACTCCACTGTCTGCTAATCTATGTCTAGTTTGCTTGGTAAACTTATGGGCAAAAAATTATATTGTAATGAGCTGCTTTTCTCTGGTGTTACATATTTAAAGATGGCAGCACAGAGCCCATCTAAAACTCATGGTCATAAGCAGTGGTTCACATCGTGGGAATTTTTTCACCATAACAAGCTGGTAGTCAAAATATACTATACTACATGCTGCTACATGCACACAATCTCCTTTGGAATCACAGAAGTTTAAAGCTGAAAGGGACTTTAGAAAATCACATAGTCTGTTATTCTCATTTTAAAGACAGGAAACTGAGGCTTAAAGGGGTTAAAAAAAACCAAAACAAACAAAAAAAACAAGTAAGCAAACAAACACAGCTTATCCAAAGTCATGAATCCAGCTAGCAGCAAACTAGCAGCACCAAGTTTCATGAGACTAAAATTTAGGTGTTTTGATGTGTAAGCCATAAATTTTAGCAATTTTAAGAATTATCACTTGCCTATTGTTCTGAAATAATTTAATCTCTAATTAAGAACTAATGTCAAACATAATTAATGGGTCTCATTACGTGAAGGAAAAATCCTGAATATTAATTATGAACCAATTACATATTACAGTTTCCTCTCAAGTTACATCAAAGAGAAAGCAATTTCCATTCTACAGGATATAAAAGCTAGTGGTTTTTAGGTAAAGTGACTAATCTAAAGTCATAGGAAGTACCAACGGTTTAGCTGGGATCAGGACTCAGATTACTGGCCTGCTTGAAGTCTCTATCTTGAGCCCCAGAACTTCTTCAGTGGACTCTTATTTCATACTATATTTCCACTTGTGTGTAAGTTTTAAACTAGTTAGTTAATCCATACTCAAATATTTATGAGTGCCCCAAGGTAACTGCCATCTGAAATTCAAAGAAGGGGGGTCTCAACCGTCAAGGAGTTTCCATGTAGCTGCAAAGAGTCTTGGGGGGTATGTTCCGTCCAGGTTAGATAAAACATCTAAGGCGATTATGTGACCATGTGATTTGTAAGTTTCCACAGGTGGTTTAGGCTTATGATCTTGACCTATAAACCTTGAAGCAAATAATAATAACATAAAGTAAACAAACAAGGGCCAAGATGTTGAGTCAAGGCTCTAGATGCTCACAGACTTTCTGTCTGGCATTCTCATTCCTTTCAAACCACATATTAATGATGCTGACCTTTTTAGTAATTGGATTCTGGCAATGACACAGCAGCAACAGAGCCCAAAGACTGATAGACTAATGTGGGCAAGCCAAGGAAGTAATTACTGCTTTAAATCAAAGAACTGTTTGTGCCTCTATAGTAGGCAAATTCTATATTAAGTAGGAACTCCTCCATCCTCCATACCACATGGCACCCACCATCTTCCTGTGGGTTTACTTCCCAGGTCTCAGAATAATGGACTGCCCAAATCCCACTACTGGTCATATACCCTGAGAAAACCATAATTCAAAAAGAGTCATGTACCACAATGTTCACTGCAGCTCTATTTACAATAGTCAGGACTTGGAAGCAACCTAAGTGTCCATCAACAGATGAATGGATAAAGAAGATGTGGCACATATATGCAATGGAATATTACTCAGCCATAAAAAGGACCAACACTGAATTATTTGTAGTGAGGTGGATGCACCTAGAGTCTGTCATACAGAGTGAAGTAAGTCAGAAAGAGAAAAACAAATACCGTATGCTAACACATATATATGGTATCTAAAAAAACAAAACAAAACAAAACAAAACAAAACAAAACGGCTCTGAAGAACCTAGGGGCAGGACAGGCATAAAGACTTAGACGTAGAGAATGGACTTGAGGACACGGGGAGGGGGAAGTGTAAGCTGGGATGAAGTGAGAGAGTGGCATGGAGATATATACACTACCAAATGTAAAATAGATAACTAGTGGGAAGCAGCCTCATAGCACAGGGAGATCAGCTCAGTGCTTTGTATCCACTTAGAGGGGAGGGCTAGGGAGGGTGGGAGGGAGATGCAAGTGGGAGGAGATATGGGGATGTATGTATAAGTATGGCTGAAATACTTTGTTATACAGCAGAAACTAACACACCATTGTAAAGCATAAAGATGTTAAAAGAAAAAAAAAAGAGAAAGAAAAACAAATTAAAAAAAATGAACTGCCCATTTGGGCTTCTAGATATAAAAGACATGTTGGTGGCCATTTCATTTTGTCATTGAGTCTTAGGTCAGGAAAAGGCTTTACCAATCATCTCCTCTAGCTTTCTCCCCTAAATAGTATTAACTTTGAAAAAGGGACTCCCAGCCTTCTTGGGTGCTTTCAGTGATGGGGAACTCAGCCCCCTGGAATACAGATGCAAGGACCCCATGCATCTATCCTTTCAGGCAGGGCATTCAAGAAAATGTTGGGTGAGTACGTCTAAGAATCATTGCCTCTGTCTCCTTCTCTTTAGTTCTTCCTTCTTTCCTCATTCTCTTTATATTCTTCCTCTAAGTTACAATGATTTCTAAGTATCCACTGAGCAACCAAGATGTTGCTTCACAACTAAATGAAGGATCATATGAAAATGTGCTCTGGCCACATATCCAGCAGGCCATATGAGGGGAAAGGACACATTAAAGATACTTTTTAGCTTAAAATGTATAAGCAAACTCAGTTTTCAAAGGGCTAATTGAATTCTCTGTCTAGCCATTCCCTATTTCTCCATGGCATTATACTTTTCCTGGAGGAATTACATCAGGCTAGAAAATTTAGCTTTTGGTTTGTGACCAGATTCATTTCCTCTCCCTCATGTATTTTATCAGAGAGTTAGCTTTTAAACAGGAGGGGGACCTCACATTCTCACACTGAGAGCCAAGATTTTAAACCAATTTTCAAAAATCAATGACTTGTCTTATGATCAAATTCACTTCTTCAACATTGCACTCGACTGTTCTAGACTATCCAGTTTCTTGTATCAGTGGACGATACATCCAAAGGACAGAGACTTAATGCAGGCTTATTGTCCATACTTGCTGAACGTCCTTATGATGGTTAATTCCTAGAGGGCCACCACTAACCTATATATCACCTTTGTGCATTGACAAAATATCTCATCTTTGAGGAGATGCAACCCAAAGTTGTACAACTTGCCTAGCAGAAGGAGACTTTGTGAGAAGCAAAAAGGTACTCCTTCCTCTGAAAAATTGTTGCCCTTCTTTGCATAATAAGCACAGAAGTGGTAGTTAAGCTAATACTAGCTACTGTAACAAACTAACTAAAAATTACCAGTGGCTTATTACCATAAAAGTTTGCCTCTAGTTCACACTAAAGTTACTTATTAGCCTCCAACAGGCAGGTGGGGGAAGACAGAAGATGGAGAAGGTCAACCTGCTTCTTAACCTCTTTGACTTGGAAGTAACACACCTCACTTCTGCCCATATTCCGTTGATATGAACTAGTTATTTGGAGCCCCCCAGGTGAAAGGGGGGGAGGAGTTGGGAAATATGGCTCATATCTGGGCAGCCACTTTTAAGATTCAAGGAGATTTCTATGCCTGATAATTTAATAAAATGCATTTTGAACAAGTCAAGGTATCTTTGCGCAGCCTCCATGCGTATAAGGATGCCACAGACCTGCTATTGGTCAACCTGGGAGGCTCCAATTGCTTTTCAGACACCAACTGGTTCAGGCCATGAGTTCACGTGAATAAGGACTTGGAGGTCAATCCGGAATGGATTTTAAAATCTCCCAAACTGCTTAGTCACCCATTGTCTCAGTTTTCTAATCTATAAAATACTTAAAAATAGATAAAATTCTTCCAGTTAAGCATAATGAATTGAATGACTTGTTTGTCTCTATTCCTTTCTGAAATCCCAGTAAAATGGGTATAAAGTGTAATAATGTTATAATTTGTAAACATTTGAGGAGAGTGACAGCAGATTAGGAACATCTGTGCAATTTCAGATGCTAGATAGCGGACTCGTGAATGATAACTGATTTGCTGCAACGAAACAAATAAAATTTCCAAAGTCAAGTGGGGGTGAGGAAAGCCAACAACAAGCAAACTGATTTATACCATAAAACTCTATAAAGGCTCAGGACTGGGAGTACTAGTTGCCTTTGAAATAAAGAGTATCAGGTGGGACTGAAAACAGGAATGACTGCAAATATCCCGGGAGCCAAGGAGGGATGCAATGTTATACAAACGTGGGGCTTAGAGGAAAGTTTGCAGTCTAAATGGTAAGACCCCCTTCTTGGTTCCCAGACTTCAAGAAGTCAGGATTATTTTCTCTCCTCTCTGGAGAAACTTCTGGGCAAAAGAAAAGGTGTATATATACTGCTATACTGCTCTTAAGAGTGAATTAAGTTCCTACTGCTCCTGTAACAAATTACCACAAAATTATCAGTTTAAAATAATAAAAATTATTATCTTACAATTCTGGAGGCTAGAAGTCCAAAGTGAGCCTCACTGGGCTAAACTCAAGGTGTTGGCCTTTTGGGAGGACAAAGCGGGTAGTAGGTTTCCTTGCCTCTTCCGGCTTCTAGAGGCTTCCCGTTTTGCTTACTTCATGTCCCTTTTCTCCCATCTTCAAAGCCAGCAACATCAGACCAAGTCCTTTTCAGGCGGCCATCCGTCTGGTTCTCTCTTCCAATTCCGTCTTCCACTTTTAGGACACTTGTGATTACATTGGGCCCACCCAGATGATTCAGGATAATCTCCCTATCTTAAGGTAAACTGATTCCTTAATTCCACTTACAACCTGAATTTCTCTTTGCTTGTAACCTAATATATTCACAGGTTCAGGATTAGGACACAGATATCTTTGGGAGTCATTGGATCTCACAGAGAAACATCTGTATGCCAGTCTGACCACCTTGTGAGTCAGTCTCACTGGCTCAGAAGTTCTACCTATGCAAAGAGAGCTCCCAGTTGGCTTTTTAGGGCTTCCCCTTATGTATGAACTCACAGAAAATGATCACCAGATATCAGGAGACTATTCAAAAGTTAAAGAGACACATACATGTATATAAACAAACACACACACATAGACAGAGATCCACATACCACACCATGTCTCACCCACCCATATCTACACTTATATCCTCACCCACATACATGGCCCTACTGCATATACAGACGGGATATTCATCAGGCACATTGTGCCATTCTAGAAGGAGCAGAGCTTGTGATAAATTCTCCCTCTTTTCCCCTAGGGTGAGAATAGAAGAAAACCTAGATCCATTTATTTATCAAAGAACAGGTGAAGCTGAGGGCATATTGGCCTGGGCATCTGGGTCCTGTGGTCC
The DNA here is from genome assembly GCF_964270905.1 of Leucopleurus acutus. NCBI lineage: Eukaryota > Metazoa > Chordata > Mammalia > Artiodactyla > Delphinidae > Leucopleurus > Leucopleurus acutus. Next base: position 68,110,639 of record NC_139143.1, read on the forward strand.
CTGGCCAGGCAGAATAAAGGTCCTTGGAAGGCTATAAAAGGAATTTTCTGACACTAGGTAAAGAGATCAGGGTCTGGGGTGGAATTAGGGTACCCTGGTCTATTTGGGTACAGAAAAAGGGCACAAGTCAGGAAAAATGGTTGGGTTGTTAGGTAACACGAGGAAGGCTGGGGACACGGCCACATATGCTGTACAAGTTTCAGCCTGTATCTCTCTTCCCCTTCAACCCTTTCTCTTTGGCTTCCCCTAATTGTGTTATTTCTCTCTTCCCTCTGTATAACCCTTTCCCTCATCCTCTTTTCCTTCAGTCTCCCCTGCATGCTTTTCTTTCTCTCCATCTGCGACTTAAAAGTCCCCATACTATGATAATATCAACTTGTTTTATACCTAAGTGTGCCCCAGAGTCAATGTACCATTCTCCTAGTTTTCCTGAAAATTAGTTTGATAGAATATTACCATTGCTGGCATACTATGTTTTGCACCTTCCCAAGATTCCTAAGGAATATATGAAACTTAGGAAAGACTCTTAGCAAATGTAAGAAATTGTGTTCTTTTCATAACAGTCTTTCATCAGATGTACTCTGAGAAAGTGTACTAATGGAAGAGGGAAGTTTTGTTGTCTTCAGTCAATAAACCTAATTAAAGCATCCCAAATACTCCTCAGTTTTGCCCTAGGTTTGCGTAATCTTTTGGTTACAGTCATTTCGGTAGTAATGATGGCATCAATGAATGCTAAATGCTAGTGGAGAGGTTGGGGTTAGCTCAGAACATTCTGCTCCTACGTCGATGATTCATCTCCTAATGCTTGCCAAGAGGAAAGCTCTGATGTTCTAGTTTCCCAAGCTAAGCACTTACTAGAACCATCAACAGCATCCCAATAGGCAAAGGGAGAATGATCAGGATTTATGATTTATCTTAAAAATGAAAGGAATAAAATTAGATGTTTTTCAAATATATAATTAGATTTAGATTTCTACATGATCATGTCCAAACTGATATTAAAAAAACAACTTGCATCCAAACTTCTTAAAACTCCCTACCATTAAGTTCTTATGCATTTGATTTGCTTCACAAATTTGAATTAATTTTTAACTTATGTCAAAATAATACATGTGCACAGTCTAAAAATTCAAACAAGGCTACAAGCTGTGTAATGAAAAACAGTATCTCTCAGCTCCACCTTGTCCCACTCTGGATTTCTACTCCAAATATAGAACCGTTTAATTCTTTTAGCTCATTTTTCTGTTATTTACCTCCATCTTGCTAGATAAATATTTGCATTGCTATTTCTTGGTTTTTCAGTTTTACGTAGTTGATGTCCTACAGTAGAAAATGAGGATTTAAGTCTTTTACTCTCTGTCCCCTTTGCACACTTACACTTCCCCTCTCCCTTTATTCCAAATATATTTATGTCACAAATTTGGTTATATAAATATTCAGGACTTATAGTGTTATGATATTAATAGGCTTCACATCTGGGCTACATGGAGTCATTGCATTATATTTCTCATCCAACTTTTCTGTTAGTGGAATTAATCATCACTTTTGTGGTTTTCTCCTTAGTCTTCATTGTCCTGTCACTAATTCACTTCCAAACTCTCTATCAGATCTGTAAGATTCCTCTCATTATCATCAAGTATATCACAAAGTCTCTGTATATTTTTTCCTTTTTTGGTGAAGACATCACCTCTAGAGCCTTCCACCCTCTTGCTCCTGCCTGCACCAGATGTTTACTAATGTGATAAACAGCTGTTTTCTTGGGCCTCCTCTCCACCATTATTCCAGAAATGTCCTTTGCTTTTTTCCTATGTTGGATCTTGCCTCTTGGATTTCAAGTCCTTGCCCTTCCTTATTTTTTGTTTATTCTACTTTGATGGAAAGCAGTTTTTAGCAATTTTCTAAGAAAGAGTTTGCTATTGACTGAATGTTTGCATGCCCTCCAAATTCATACTTTGAAATCTAATACCCAATGTGATGGTATTTGGAGAAAGGCCTTTGGGAGGTGATCAGATCATTTGGGTGGGATTGGTGTCCTGATAAAGAGACCTCAGAGAGCTCCCTCACCCTCACCCTCCCTCACAGCAAGTAGATGACTGTCTGTGAGCTGGGGAGCAGGCCCAGACCAGACACTGAATCTGTGGGCACCGTGATCTTGGAATCCCCAGCTTCTAGAACTCTGTAAAATAAATTTCTGTTATTTAAGCCACCCCATACCATAGTCTTGTGGTAGTTTTGTTATAGCAGCCCAAATGGATTAAGATATGGTCCCAGGGGGATAAGTGTTTAGAGATTTTGCATATAAACCAAAGTCTCCTTATTCTACTCTCACAGTTTAGTGATAATTTATCTGGGTATTCAGTATAGACTGGAATTTAAATTTTCCTCAGTATTGTAAAAGCACATCTTCATTATTTTCTAGATTCTAGATTTTGTTGATAAATTCATTATCGTTCTATTTCAAGTTGTTTGCATATGACCTTTCTTGTTTTTGTTTGTTTATCTGTTTCCTCTCTCAAGAAGTATTGAGGGGCTTCCCTGGTGGCGCAGTGGTTGAGAGTCTGCCTGCCGATGTAGGGGACGTGGGTTCGTGCCCCGGTCCGGGAAGATCCCACATGCCGCGGAGCGGCTGGGCCGGTGAGCCATGGCCGCTGAGCCTGCGCGTCCGGAGCCTGTGCTCCGCAACGGGAGAGGCCACAGCAGTGAGAGGCCCGCGTACCACAAAAAAAAAAAAAAAAAGTATTGAGGATGTCTTTATAGTCAGTGTTCTGAAATTCCCTAATGATGTGCTTGATGTTTTTTTTTCATTCATCATAAAGGGCCCTTAGAAAAATATTGAAAATGTATAAGGTATTAACAATTATCATGTGAAGGCAATAATAAAAAGACTTAACCTAAATTGATTATATGCTAAGCACTGTTCTAAGCATGTTCTAACACACATGATTTCATTTCTTTCTTTTTGGTGTTTTTTTTTTTCTTTTTTATTGAGCTATAATGGACATATTATATTAGTTTGGGTGTACAACATAATAATTTGCTATTTGTATATGCTGTGAAATGATCATCACAATAAGTGTAATTAACATCCATCACCACAGATAGTTAAATTTTTTTTCTTGTGATGAAAACTTTTAAGATTTATTACCTTAGCAACGTTCAAAGATACAATATAGTTAACTATAGTCACCATGCTGTACATTATATCTCATGATGATTTATTTATTTGATAACTAGAAGTGTGTACCTTTTCACCCCTTCACCCATTTGCCAAGCCCCAACCCCCTCTCTGCCAGCCACCAATTTGAATTTGTTCTCTTTCTTTGAGTTTTGTTTTTTAGATTCCACATATAAGTGAGATCATATGGTATTTGTCTTTCTCTGTCTGATATATATATATATATATATATATATATATATATATATATATATATATACATCTCACATTTTCCTTATCCATTCATCCATCAGTGGACACTTGACTAATCTACAACAGAGAAGCCAAGAATATACAATGTGGAAAGAACAATCTTTTCAAGAAAAAAACTAGTATTATTTCCATTTTATATATGGAAAACAATGAGGCACTAATGCTTAACTAACTTGCAAAATTTATGCAATGAGTAAATGGCAGCACTAGGCTATGAAGTATGGTAGGTTTATAACCATTATACTGCAGTGTCCATGACAGCAGACCAAACCATTAAACATTAGAAGGAAGATTACAGAGGCTTATTTTATGGTTAGGAAAAAACAAAATCATAACTGGAAGGTAATCAACAAGCAGTACATTAAAAAATGCAAAGTGTATCAATTATTTAAATAACTGTTTTGGGAAAAAAGAAACAAATAGAGGAAATGGAGAGACATGGCTAATCCAAATAAGCTTTCTGGGACCAGTACATTTTTAAGCCATCCAACTAAGATTCAACTGTAGTACTTTAGGGACATAAAAATGTTGATACAAGTTCTACACACTCACTATACACTCAGTTTCCACATCTTAGACTAACCAAGCCATGGATGATAATACATGAGTTTCCAAAAATGTTTGGAATTCAGCCAGGCAAACCTTTCCATCCATCCATCCAACCACTTATTTATTATCCTAGGCTCTAGGACACAAAGATGAATAAAGCATAGTCCCTCTACACAAAGACTTGATAGAATAATGAAAGACACCTAATCTATGCCATAGGTCTTATAATAATGGATAGACATGGAGATTTACAGGAGGAGGAAGAAGGGGCTCTTGGGACCTGGCAGAGTCAGGAAAAGCTTCAGTGAAAGAAGTAATGGTCAAATTAGGTCTTCAAGGATGAACTGAAGTTAGATAAGCAGAAGAGCGGGAAAGAGCACAGGGTGGCAAGGGACTACAGATTAGTGTTGCTGAAGTTCTGAGTACCTGTCCTGAGGACTGAGGCCAGAGAAGTCAGACACCCATCATGGAAGGCCATTTATGCAAGGCAGAAGAGCTTATATGTATCCAGGTGGTGGAGGAAAGTCTTTGAAGGCATTTTAGCAGAGAATGTCACTCTAAAACCCTCACTCCAAAACCCTCTACTGTTAGCCCGAGCATCTGGCGTCTCACCCTTGTGATAGTAAGAACCAACCCCCAGTAGCCAGGAGTTGGATACCCTTCTGTTATGGCATTTCCATTCAAATAGCTTGTTCACCCTCCTTCAGCCTATCGTGACACGGGCAATTAATATCCTAAACTTACCTCTTTTAATGCTGCATCATGGAACTTCCTAGTTAAGCCCAACACATCAATGGACAGCAAGCTTACCTCCCAAGCTCATTGCAATAAATACATGAATGCCATTGTTCTTCTTTTCTTACAAAAACAGCAGAACCGTATATCACATCTTATATCCCCCACTGACCCTCATGGTTTTCTATTTACTCTTTTAAGTTTTATAAATTGACTGATTAACAAGCACAATAAACTAATTTGTTCTAAGGAATTGATGATCGATAATGGTTTACAATATTAACTCCTCCCCAATAATATGTTTGCATGTTTTCTGGGGTCTTTAATCCTCAACTCAAAGTAATTCTTAAAGTGGGAATATCAACCACTTGGCAGGCTAGTGGATAAGGTATCTGCGGCTGGACTTTCAATCATTTGTTCCTCCAATCTTACCATGTAGACAGTCCCATACTCTGTTTAATTGACTATAAATTGACTCCATTAAATTGACTATATCCACAGAAGAATCTCCACAACCAAGGGTTGCATTGCAAGCATATCTGCCACTGGGATGCTCAAGATATGAGATTACATTCATTCCTAGGTTTGTACTCTGCTCTCCTGATGTGAACCTTCATCACTCAGAGTGACAATGAAATGACTTCAGAGGAGGCGTATTCTCCATTGCTGGAAGTGGGCCAGACGTTCAGGTAGGAAGATGACATATGTCTTAATGCATTCTGGATGCTGTCACAAAACACTACAGACTGGGTAGCTTTTAAACAACAGAACTGTATCACTTAGGCTGAAAGTTTGAGCTCAGAGTGCCAGCATGGTTGGGTCAGGGCCCTCTTCTGGGCTGCAGACTTCTTGCTTTATTCTCACATGGTGGAAGGAGCAAGGGAATCTCTCTGGAGCCTCCTTTAAAGAACACTAATCCCATTCATGAGGGTCCTTCCCTCATGACCTAATCCTCTCCTAAAGGCCCCACCTCCTAATACATCACCTAAAGGGTTAAAATTTCAACATAATGAATTAGACAAAGAACATAAACGTTCAGATCATAGCAGTGTAGTAAGTAAACCTAAAGAAGAGGAGAAATGAAAGGTATTCAGGCTTCTTATGATTAGAGAGAGGGGTTTGGAAAGTACCACTATCTCCTAGGTTACTGGTCCATATGCTGACACTAGCTTACAGAATAATTTTCATCAATCTGCTAAGCATTTCCATCTGAGGCTTCTTAATTTCTAAAATTTAAAAGTTGTTTGGCAACCAGAGTGAATATATCCTAACTCAGTTGATGAATGTGATTTTAATTTCACTTCAGTTATAAAAGTGATTAAAAATAGATTAGGGGCTTCCCTGGTGGCGCTGTGGTTGGGGGTCCGCTTGCCGATGCGGGGGACGTGGGTTCGTGACCCGATCCGGGAGGATCCCGTGTGCCGCGGAGCGGCTGGGCCCATGAGCCGTGGCCACTGGGCCTGCGCGTCCGGAGCCTGTGCTCCGCGGCGGGAGAGGCCGCAGCGGTGAGACGCCCGCGTACCGCAAAAAAAACAAAAACAAAAACAGATTAAATAACTTAAATTTACATTGATGCATTCTCTCTAAATATATATATATATATATATATATATATAAAGCATATATATATTCAAATCATTAAGAATTGAATAGACATATACACACATATGGAAATTTTAATGGTTTAAATAGGTATTTTCCTAGCCCACAGTAGAGTTAAATTGGTCTAAGTAATCTAGAAGAGTGATTCTCGGTCTTGACTGCACATTGGAATCTTCTGGATATTTTTATTTAATAGACTTGGGGTGCAGCCTAGGCATCTGAATTTTTTAAAATCTCCCAGTGACTCTCATGTACAGCCAAAGTTGAAAACCACTGACCGTCTTTCTACATCCGTAATAACACTATCAGTGATTCTATATCCAGAAGAACTCTATTAGTGACTCTATATTACACATCAACTTGTGAATCATTGCTATTTTAAACTGTGAAATTCATAATCCTTACTGCAAACATGAAAAGCATGTATTTTCATGACCATTTAACAGATAAAGGAAACAAGGCTCTGAAAAGTTAAGTAACTTGCCCAAGGTCACATGACTAGTAAGTGGCAGAGCTTGGAGTCTGTGTGGGTTAGATGGCTTAATTGAAACTGGAGTTGTCTGATTCCATGGCCAGTGCTCTTACCAGCTTGTCACACCATGATATCTTCTCTTCTGCAAACCCCACAAGGTGACAAATTAAAATTTTAAAGTCTATGAGAGAAGATGATTCTACAATACAAAAATAACACTTTATTATTATTACTGTAATTAACATCCTTCCCTTAACCTTCTTTGTGACTATTCTGACCAAGTGGTCTGGGGCTCTCCACCCGTCCTGTACATCCAAGGCCATCTTGAATCTTGGAGATTTTTCTGGAAAGAAAATGTATCAGTATTCTTGATCCCAGCCTTACCTCATTGTCCTCTACCTGTCACCGACCCTTTTGGTAAAAATTAATCCAGCAGACTTTCCTCTGGCTTCTTGAAGCCCTGCATTCTTGTATTTTGGGTGAGAATAAGAGAGATGGTAGCATAGTACCAGGTAAAAGTAGTGGAAGGAAATATAAGGAAAACAGCCCAAAATTTTGCTCAGCATGTGTTATGGGTTAAATTGTGCCCCCTCTCCCCACAGGTACCTCAGGAGTCCTAATTCCCAGTACCTCAGGATGTGACCTTATTTGGAGACAGGGCTTTTACAGAGATAATCAAGTGAAAATGAGTCATTAGGATGGATCATAATCTAGTATGACTGGTGTCCTTATAAAAAAGGGAAATTTGAACACAGAGACAGACACATACGGTTAAAAGACAATGGAAAGAAACAGGTGGAAGAGGACTACCTACAAACCAAGGAGAGAAACCTGGAATAGATCCTTCTCTCCTGGCCCTCAAAAGGAAGCAACCTTGCCAAAACCTTGATTTCAGACTTCTAGCCTCCAAAACCGTGAGGCTTTAAATTCTGTTGTTTAAGCTACCCAGTTTGTAGTACTGTACTTTGTTACGGCAGCCCTAGGAAATTAATAGAGCGGGTGAGTGCAAGGGAATTTGGCTCCAGGAGAGCAGCCGCATGGAGCTGATGTGTTCTGCTTAGGAAAAGTAAAGACAGGATCTGAAAGTCCCCACGGAGCCCCTCGCAAGGCACTGTGTGCCGGGGAACTCTCACCCCTGGATCACCGAAGGAAAAGCCGTCTTGTCTGAGCTGCCAGCATCTGGCACTGCACCCAGCCTGAGGCCACTTATTCTCTCTGTTTCCATGCCAACCATGGAGGTCAGAAAAATTCAGGTGCTCTCTTCTGCCAAAAGGTTACCATTTAGGTTCTTTATCCATCACCTCTTATAACTAGGCTTGCCTTCTTAGAATTTCCATTCCAAGGTGGATAAGCCATAATTTTCTCCTTTTCCCTGATTTCAAGGTTATAGTCTATTTCTATTAGCTGGAACACCTCTCTGTATCTTGAAAACTTCGCCACAGGGTATTAGGGCAAGTTCACCAACTAAAGTGTTTTGGTTCTTTGTTATGCGTAGAAAGGTGATACTGCCTCAGGTTCTGAGCCAGTAAATGCACTTCTCTCATTACCTGACATCATCTCTCTGATTCTCTCCTGCCCATTCTACCCTCCCCCATCCCCTGGCCACACCATCACAGGTATTCCTGTGGGAGCTCAGGTGTCAGACTTCAGATTGCTTATTTTATCATTATGATGATGACAGGGCCATCGCTTACTCATGTCTAGCTGCCTAAACAAAGGGAATAGACATGTACTCTGTCTTTGTGTCCATAAAGCACAGAAATAAGCAAGGGTATAGAGCATCGTGGGGATCATTGAGGCTTTCCAGGGGGTCCTTAGCAGCCAGGTGCCTACTTCAAGGAGATGAAATAATATGTATGATCCAATGGATTCACGTACACAGTGACTACAAACACAGGTCATGTTCATGCGGTTCTTGAAGAAGACTGCATTTAAAATATTTACTGACTGAAAAAAAACAGTGGATGCACAGAGGCAGCTGAAGTTCTGCAAAAGTGTCACCACAACAGCCAGAACATCAAAGATTGTGTTGATGAGTTATGCTCTCCTTCCTTCCTGTCGTCATGAACGCTGACAAAAATTATGACCACTGTAGAGTGGAGAACAGAAGTAGTGAGCACACCTGTCACAAAGTAATTGAACATTTATGCTAAATAAAAGAGAGATAATTTTTGCAACTCTTCTTTCTACTCAGTTATTGTGGGAGAGAGGTATAAGATCACAGGAACACTCTCAAGAAGTCAGCATGGTGTAGGCAAAGTTAAAAAACGGGATGAGGCTGGAGTGGGAATCTTGGCTCTGACACTTTATTGGGCAACTTCCTTCACTGGTATTTTGGGGAAGGAATCAAATGGAGAAATCTACGCTATAGGTTGATAAGTTGTAAAAATGGATCCCCCGTTCCTCTTCGGTTCCCAAGCCTTTCCCCCTCTCCGAGCACACAGGCATGATGATAAATCTAAACAGCGAAACGAAATGGACAACTGTCTGTAAAAACAAGAAATTACCAAATTTTTCTTCAGAGGACAATTTAGGAGTTTTCTACATTTTCACAGGCTAACTTAGATACAGTGCCCATCGGCACTCCTATTTTCTTTCCATACTTTATTTTCCTCCATAGAACTTCTTACCTTCTAGTATACTATGTATATATATAACTCATATGTTCATTTTCATTATATAGTAATGAACTAATATAAAATAATATAAATAATAATATAATAATGAATAAGACATATAATGTCTTCATCTCAACTAGATTAAATCTCCACGTGGGCATATTTTAAACTTTTTACTGTTGTTGGTATTTTGGGAGGAATTTTTTTTTTCTGAACCCTCCTTCATGAGACCTAAGATTCTTAGAACTCATTGCCTGCTTCTAAATGCTTCAGTAGGCCCATGTTTTCTCCCTTTTAGGAACTCTCTATCTCCCTGTCTCTCTAAAAAACAAAAGCAAAATAAAACAAAACAACATAAAAATGAATGCATGCCATGCTGCAAATATCTCATATGACATTACCTCTGAGTCTTGCTAGACGGTTGGTTTATCAATTTAATTAAGATATTCATATAATTTGTATAGTAGTAATATCATTAAAGTAGTTATATAAATAATATAATTAAATTGTCTTAATCATTTAACTCACTATTTGTATATGTTTGTTGTCCTGTGTTCACTGGTATTATTGAACTTCTGGTACTGACACATTTCTACCTTTAGTAACTATTGATATTTTTATTATTTTTATTGGAGTATAATTGATTTACAGTGTTGTGTTAGTTTCTGCTGTAAACGAAGCGAATCAGCCATATGTGTACATATCCCCTCCCTTTTGGACCTCCCTCCCACGCCACCCACCGTCCGATGCATGTAGGTCATCACAGAGCATGGAGCTGATCTCCCCGTGCTATACAGCATGTTCCCACTAGCTATCTATTTTACACATGGTAGTGTATATGTGTCAACCCTAATCTCCCAATTCGTCCCACCCTCCCCTTCCCCTGCTGTGTCCACATGTCTGTTCTCTATGTTTGCATCTCTATTCCTGCCCTAGAAAGATTCATCTGTACCATTTTTCTAGATTCCACATATATATGTTAATATACGATATTTGTTTTTCTTTTTCTGACTTACTTCACTCTGTATGACATTTGTTATTGATCCTCAGTCAACTTTGGGAAACTTCAAGCCCTAAGGCAGGCAGATATTTTCTGAGCAGTGGAAGTGAATGAATATCAACTTATGAATGGAAGTGAATGGGTTCCATTTCAATGTGATACAGGAGGGAGAAATGGTATCCAATTAATTAAGGCTTATGACAAGAAAGTACCTGTCTGGTCCAGGCAGCCCCTGAGGCTGCTGTCTAATAAATGATCTGTATTAACTTTGCTCTATCAAAAGACTGGCTGGGAGCCATGCCTGAGAGGCTTTAAGGCATCAAAGCCCACCTGGGTTGGTGGTTTACAAGTGAGAATATGACAGGATACCCTGGAACTTTAGACTTGGAGTCAGTTCTCTGGGTCTGAGTCCTGATTCTTCCACATATGATCATGTGGGCATCTGTGTCTTCATGAGTATAATGGGACTAACTCCACCTCTCAGCATTTTTGTGAGGATTAAACTCTGGTGAAAATGGGAAAATGCCTAGCATTTGGATCTCATAGTTTTAATTGCATTACTTTTCAAAGCTGAGAAAAACAAATACTGATGCTAACACATATATATGAAATCTACAAAAATGGTACTGATGAACCTAGTGGCAGGGCAGGAATAAAGATGCAGACGTAGAGAACGGACTTGAGGACACAGAGGGGGAATGGGAAGCTGGGACGAAGTGAGAGAGTAGCATTGACATATATACACTACCAAATGTAAAATTGATAGTTAGTGGGAAGTTGCTGCATAGCACAGGGAGATCAGCTGGATGCTTTGTCATGACCTAGAGGGGTGGGATAGGGAGGCTCAAGAGGGGAGGGGCTATGGTGATATATGTATACATATAGCTGATTCACTTTGTTGTACAGCAGAAACTAACACAACATTGTAAAGCAATTATACTCTAGTAAAGATGTAAAAAAAAATAGTACAAACTTGCAACCTGTTAAAAAAAAATGCTGTGAAGGCACATGGTAATGGCACTGGTTGGCAGTTGAGTCCACAAGGCTACCTGGTGCATTATTTAAGTGTGAGAGACAACGAAGAGTCAAGGATGACTCCAAGGTTTTGGTCCACCCAACTGGAAGGAGAATTGTGAAAACTGAAATGAAGAATGTCGTGGGTACAGCAGGTTTGGGGTTAGGGGGCAGGGAAGATTAACGGTTCCTCTTTGGACATGTGGAGGTGGAGATATCTACTGACATACAAGAAGTCGAGTCGATAACTCCAAGAGAGCTTTCAGAACCTCCTCAGCATATTCCTGTATCTGACATACAGTGATCAGCTCTGCCAATGGGCTGGTGCTCAGTTATAATAATTAATATAATAGTTAATATAATATAATATAATAGTTACTACAGATGAAAGCTTGCAACTTTCCCCACTTCTAAAATCAACTAGTTTCTGGTTTCATTCCCAGAAAACAAAAACATCTCGATAAACAGAAGAACAAGAGACTTGGATATTCTCCAGAAGGCACAATCATCACGTATAAGAACTTTAGGTATAGGTTTACACAGAATATTGCAATGACCTAGTTACTGTAAAATATGTCTTCCCATTGCTGGAGTTAAATTCACATGTAGGTATTTACTGACCATCAGAATACCACAATTAGTACCTCAAAGATCTCAATTTTACTTGCTTCTTATATTTGGCTAGACTGGTATGATAGAACATTCAAAAAAATATTAAGGGAAAAATAATGTGTAATCTTGTCACTTTATTACAATGACACATTTTTACTTGCTTTGTTTTCATATTATTTTCCATTCCTTTACAATTTTATATGAAACACTGATTAGGATATTTTCCAATCATAGGACTCTTCTCACTGTGCTGGTAACTCAGGCCTTTGGGGGAAAGTGGAGCAGGACCCAGCACACGGTGATAGAGGTATTTAGAGCTAACAGTGCAGATAAATAGAACTGAATTCCAGTGAAACATTATTCTGTTTTAATAATTTTAAAAAATAGATGAAAGATCTATTGTCCTATTACTTCTGCCAATAATAGCACCTATTAGTGAGGGTTTTATGTTTGTGTGCTTTGGGTGTTTATTTTATTTTATTTTTTTACTCTTTACTCTTTTATCCTGAGGACTACCCAAACACTTTATACATACACAGTCTCATTTTTTTTTTGCAGTACGCGGGCCTCTCACTGCTGTGGCCTCTCCCGTTGCAGAGCACGGGCTCCGGACGCGCAGGCTCAGTGGCCATGGCTCACGGGCCCAGCCGCTCTGCGGCACATGGGATCTTCCCGGACCAGGGCACAAACCCGTGTCCCCTGCATCGGCAGGCGGACCCTCAACCACTACGCCACCAGGGTAAGCCCCAGTCTCATTTTATTCTCAATTTTATATTATAGCACATGTAGATAAAGTAAAGCCCCTTATAATAGCCCAGTACACACTGCAACTTGAACTTCCCCTATAAATTCCTAATATCATTCCAATTGGTTAAGAGCCTCAGATAAATTGTACCTTCCTCTATATTTTTAAAAATTAAATATTTGAAGAGCTAGCTCCTAGAAAAACAGTGATAGATTACAGAATACCTATAGATATAGGTGATATTTTTGCAGAGAGACAATTAATAACAATGAGCGAGAGTGGCCAAAAGGCTGGACTCTGGAATGTAAGGCATTCTTTCAGAGGCAAAGAAAGACCGTCCTCAAGAAATGCATGCATGAACCAGAATAACAGTCCTAGTGATCTGCAAGCTTATTTGACTATGCGTCCCTATTAATAAGAATGTTTTAAGTTGTTCCCCCATTAAATATACGTATTTATAATACATACACACTTGTACAAATATGTATCATAAAATATACATAAAACAGAAATTAAATGTAAATTTATGTAAATATTACACATCCTAATAATTCTGTCCTGTGTCCTAATGGATCACCTTTACCCCTGGGGTGCAGGTACCCCACTCGAAAGACCACTGAACATAGCTATTCAGGGCTCTAGGAACTTTTCAGCTAAAGGCAGCTTCCCTGTCTCAGTCTCCATTGTGTTTCAGCTGTGGATTGCTGCCTTGCTCCATCACATACAAAACCACTGCAGTCTGCTCCTGTCACAGTGGCCTGAAAGCGACCACCCCAAGCCATCAGTCTAAGATTGGAGACAGGGAGGCGTCATGTCAGTTTAAAGGTTTGGAAGGGGATAAAGGCCACAGTCCCAATCAGCTCCGGCCAAGCACAGAATATGCCAAGCCTTTGTAGGGCCTTTGAATGAGTGTTCATCCCTGCCAACAGCAATATAAAAATTGCCCTTCTCAGAAGCAATGCTTTGATGTTTGCACGAGGCATTCTCTTTTCCAAGCAGGCATTTCCCCTTAACTTTCTGCCAGCCACTGGCAGTCTTATGACCACCTATACACACTTCTGGATCCATGTTACTTGGTTGTTTCCCACCATGGTTTCCTCACATAGAACTTGCTCTCTTTTCTCATAGAGCGAGTGTTTGTGTGTTTCCATTCATATGTGCTCACATACAATCATGCTCTTCAAGGAAAACTGCTTTAGAGTTTGTGTTGACACCCAGAGAAGGAAATAAATAATTATGTCTTTATTTTAAACAGATGAGCAGTGTAGATAATTGGTGATGTCATAACTGAATTCTCCTTTTTAAGTCAAATATATATACCAAGTTATTGACCAGGCATCACATCCCTGATCATAAGCTAGTGTCATAGTTAGACATTTATTTTGTACATTTTAATGATTTGGATGGTAGATGGTAGAGCTAATCAGCTGAGCTGAAATCAGTCAAAGACCATAAAGATGAACTGTTGTAGATGGGGTGGTTCCCAGGTAAAATCACTAGAGCCCTCCTATTAATACCCTTAAAGAGAAAGAAAATCCGGATGATAAATCAGGGTCTTGTTTACATTTGAATATGCAGGATAATCATTTTCTGGCCTAGCCAGCATTATTAATCGTTTTCAGCAAAGCAAAGTGTATCCTAACACTTCCTACATGCTATGAAATTTATAGCGCTAAAAATTTAATATGTTCTGGAAACACACTGTCATTTTATAGCAATGACCACTGGTTCTCTAGCCCAGTGGAACATTTCAAGAAATTGTCATTATTGACAATTTAAATATTAATATAATTTCAGTTTAAAATATTTGAAGTTTTTCCTTGATTAAAGCCTTCAGCCACTTTTTTACTTTTTTCCAAATTACAGATTCAATCAGAGCATCTTTCAAGGATAAGTAAAGAAGGAATTCAAAAAAAATTAAATTAAAAACATTAGACTTGACTCACTATGTTGGCACATAAAGGTATTCTGGATAGTTAATTTAGTATCCTGGCATGTACAGAAATGTATTATGTACTATTTAATATGAGTACCGTATGTGTGTTTAAATCTACAGTGTTCGTATTGCAGATCTGTGAGGTTTAATTACCATACATATGCACACTACTTGTCTCACAAACACTGAAAGATAAGCTATATAAAGGTACTTATATATCTGTCTCCAATTCCCTTTGAAGACTAAGAAAATGCTAAAAAGAATAAAACTTGCTTCATAGAACTTTCGAGTTTAAACAGAACTTAAACCAATCCATTTATTTTGTGGTTGAGGAACTTGAGTCTTGTTCCAATGACTCACATCTAGCCAACGGTCAGGACAAGAGTAGGAGAGAGAAGGTCTGACTCTTTCTGATTCTCTTTAGTCTTCAGCCAGAAATGGGCCTAACCGTGGCTCTCTTCAAGTAAATAACAAAGGAGAAAATTTTAAAGTTTAATGAAGGTTAAAAAAATGTTAATATTTCCTTGGTATAGTTGATTCACTATTAGTGTACATTCAAGCGCACTACTGAAAGCTGTACAGTAGTTTATTATACTGATAATACAGTCACTTTTGGGGCTTATATTTATTCTAATAGTATAGATGTCCTAACTGATTGTACCTTTATCAACCAGACTATCTAAATTATGTGAACTGTATAAAATATAAATCTGGACTTTTATTGCCCTAATTAAAATTCTCCACTGAACTTCCATTTTCTACACAGGTCAAGGACTAAACTCTTTCACTTAGCCCTGTCCATATCTTCAGCCTCATCTCTTGCACTGTCTGTCTCAGTCTTTATCTTCCAGCAACACTGAGCTGGCTGTGGCTTCCATACATCTCATATTGCTTATTGCTTCTGTGCATTTGTTCCTGCTCTCCCCTCTGTGTGTAACCTCCTCCTCACCACCAGCTCAGCCCCACTCCACTCTACTGGCTCATCCTCCCCACGCTCAGTCCTGCTCCACCAATTGGCTCACACATGAGACTCAGCACTCAGGTGAAACCTTTCTTAGGAGGCTTTCTTTGACACCTCCGCCATTCCCATCTCTGAGATTAAGTATAATTTCTCCACGACTCTGCACTTCTCCCTGCATATTTAATCACTGCTCTTAGATAATTATCACTGCTCTTAGATAATTATAACACTCTGTGTTATATGTCTACTTCACCTAGTTTACTCGAGTTTCTTGAGGGAAAGACTATTTTACAACAAGCATAGGATCTGATATATTGTAAGAGCTCAGTATAAGCTCAACAAATGTTATTAGGATGATTAAATAATTAATCACTAAATGAGGTAATATGTGTAAAGTACACAGAGCAGTGCTTGGCATGCGGAACACGAATAATGCCAAGAAATGAATGAATGGCTACATTCCAAGATCTGCCCTAATTCTATGTTCTTCTGACTGGTGAACATCGTGTTTCAATAGGAGTCACATGGTGGATGGATGATGATTGGAATTTGCCAGAGGAATTGGGCAACCTTCTGATTTGGGTAACTTATATGAAGAATTTTCAAGAATGAGCGTATTTTTTTATTGGCCTTGCAGAGAGTACTAAGAGAGAACTGCAGAAAAATTAGGCAGGCTCACTAAATAGTTTCACGAAGGCTCTTTCAGTGTACAAAGAAAATGATATACTGATATTACTTCAAGGTGGACCTTCTTCCTAACTCCTTGTCATTCATAAAGCCTTCCTTTAGTTTATAACTTTAGATTTTATGCCTAATATATCCACTAGGTGTCAAACTTTTATATACAGTGTGTGTTATCATAATATTATTGCTGGCTTAGAGAAAAAAAGTTCACTTCCTTCTTGGTTTAAGTGAACACTGCTGTTTTCTGTGTGTGGGTTTCATAGTCAACCAACTTCTTATCATAATTTGGGGACTAGGAATAAATCATGCTTGTTTAAAAGTGTGGTTTTTCTCTTGTCCTATGTCCTTCATCCACTCTCACTAGAAATGGGTTACTGTAATATTGGCAATTCAAAGACTATACCCATTTGTGGAATGGTTTACATAGGTTGCCATCTAAAAGCAGGTGGACTCAATCCTTTCTTGTCCTGATTTAATTTTTTTCTATATTATTTTTGTTATAAGCTGTTGCACGCTATAAAGTCAGTGCATTCATGAACTTTCACTTCACCTTAAGTTATACATTAAATTAATTTATTTATGAAAAATTAGAATTAATATTTGTGTAGTCTTTTATAGTTGACAGAACATTTTCATAAGCATTGTACTATCTGATCCTTGTACTATTCCA
Source organism: Leucopleurus acutus (assembly GCF_964270905.1). Lineage (NCBI taxonomy): Eukaryota > Metazoa > Chordata > Mammalia > Artiodactyla > Delphinidae > Leucopleurus > Leucopleurus acutus. Next base: position 68,127,664 of record NC_139143.1, read on the forward strand.
ATCAGTTGGATAAGGAACATAAATTTTATTACATTAATTTTATTACATTAATTTTATAGTTGAAGAAACTAAGGCTTCAATGGTTAAGTGACTTGCTCAAGGTCACACAAATAGAATGTTAGCAGGGCTAAAATAAAGGTCCTATCTTTGGAATAAGATACTTGTGATCTTATTCTCTTGAAATTCACTTGCAATATCAATTTATGTCAATTTTCAAGATCCTTTAAGTCACCCTAAGAAATATTTTTCACACGTATTTGTCTTCATAAATTGATAGATTCTCAGAGATAAGAGTTCAAGGGATAATCTGGTGTAATTCACAACTCCTCAGGAGGTAAATACTGAGCTCTCAATTAACATATTTTTATCACATGGATTATTAAAAAATTATTCTCTATGTAAAATTAAAATTCACCCTGATGTATGACTATTCTTTCATATTTGCCCTTTGGATATAACAAAGAACTGACAGTAGTCTTTTCTATGTTTTAGAGAGGAAAAAAGTCTTCCCCATTTTCCTCTATTTTCCTTCTCCTTGTTCTCATGCCAGGTCTCAATCCAAATCCTTGCTGGCAGCATTTCTCATCTTGTTTCTGCATGACCACTGTGGATTTCCTTGTGTCACATGTGGATTGCATCATGCAGTCTCTTCTTAGGTCTCCCTGAGGGCAGACTTACCCTCTGTGCATCATAATCAAATTGCTTCAAATCAGTGATATAGAGAAAAATGTAGAAACTTCCTGGCAGGAGTGGGGTGGGGTGGGGATAGAGGCATACTATATGCAGAAAAACAAAGATAAGAAGAACAGCAGACTTCCCATTTGGAAACAATGCAAAGACAGCAGAGCAAATCTTTATTGTACAAAATAAAAGTAGAACAAAGAATAGGAAGAGAGAAGTAGCAATACATTTTCACTCTTAGGACTCTACGTGAAATGGTATAATATTACTTGAAAGTTTACTTTGACAATTTAAATACATACACTATAAATCCTAAAGAAACCAGCTAAAAGCAGAGCAATTAGTTATAGATAATAAGCTAACAAATGAGAAAAAAATAGAACCATAAAAAATTAATCCAAAGGATGGTAGGAAAAGAGAGAAAAGGGGAAAAAACAAATGAGACAGAAAATAAAATAACCTTCTGTTAGAATTAAAGCCAACCATGTCAATAATCACATTACATGTAAATAAGCTAGACACTTGATTAAGAAGCAGAAATTGTTAGATTGTATTACAAAGCAAGATTCAAATATATGCTTCCTGGGCTTCCCTGGTGGTGCAGTGGTTGTGAGTCCGCCTGCCGATGCAGGGGACACGGGTTCATGCCCCGGTCCGGGAAGATCCTACATGCTGCGGAGCGGCTGGGCCCGCGAGCCATGGCCGCTGAGCCTGCGCGTCCAGAGCCTGTGCTCCGCAACGGGAGAGGGCACGACAGTGAGAGGCCCGCGTACCGCAAAAAAAAAAAAAAAAAAAAAAAAAGCTTCCTATAAGAAATCCACTTTAAATATAAAGACATAAATAAGTTAAAAATAAAAAGATGTACAAAGAGACACCTTACAAAATGCTCAAAAAAAAACACCCCAAAACAAAAAACAAAGCTGGGGTGGCTATACTAACATAAGACAAATTAGGTGCCAGAACAAAAGATTTCAACATCCCTCTCTCAGCACAAGCATACCTTGGTGATATTGCAGGTTTGGTTCCAAATTATTGCAGTAAAGGAATATTGCAATAAAGCAAGTTACACAAATGTTTTAGTTTTCTAATGCATATAAAAGTTATGTTTATACTATACTGTAGCCTATTAAGTGTGAAATACCATTATGTCTAAAAAATATAGTGTACCTAACTTAATTAAAAAATACTTTATTGCTAAAATGTGCTAACCAACATCTGAGCCTTCAGTGCATCGTAATCTTTTTGCTGGTGGAGGGTCTTGCCTCAATGTTGATGGCTGCTGACTGATGAGAGCTGTGGCTGCTGAAGGTTTGGATAGCTGTGGCAATTTCTTAAAATAAGACAACAATTAAGTTTTCTGCATCTATTAACCCTTCCTTTCATGAACTATTTGGCTGTAGCATGTAGTGCTGTTTGATAGTATTTTACCCACAGTAGAACTTCTTTCAAAATTGGGGTCAGTCCTTTAAAACTCTACTACTGCTTTATCCATTAACATTATATAATATTCTAAGTACTTAGTTATCATTTCAACAATCTTGGCAGCATCATCACCAGGAGTAGATTCCATCTCAAGAAACCACTTTCTTTGCTTTTCTAGAAGAAGCAACTCCTTATTCAAGTTTTATCATGAGATTTCAGCAACTTAGCCACATCTTCAGACTCCACTTCTAATTTTAGTTGTCTCGATATTTCTACAACTTCTGCAGTTACTGTTCCCACTGAAGTCTTGAACCCCTTAAAGTCATTCATAAGGGTTGGAATCAACCTCTTCCAAACTACTGATATTTTTTTACCTCTTCCCATGAATCATGAGTGTTCTTGATGGCATCTACAATGATGAATCCTTTCCTGAAGGTTTTCAATTTACTCTGTCCAGAAACATCAGAGGAATCCTTATCTATGGCAGCTACAGTCTGACAAAATGTATTTGTTAAATACTAACACTTGAAAATTTAAGTTACTCCCTGATCCATGGGCTGCAGGATGGATGCTGTGTTAGTAGGCATGAAAACAACATTAACCTCATTGTACATCAGAGCTCTTTAATGACCAGGTGCATTGTCAATAAGCAGTAATATTTTGAAAGGAATCTTTTTTTCCTGAGCAGTAGGTATCAACAATGGGCTGAAAATATTCAGTAAACCATGTTGTAAGCAGATATGCTTTCATTCAGGATTTGTGGTTCCATTTATAGAGCACAGGCAGAGTAGATTTAGCATAATTCTTAAGGATATTAGGATTTGCAGAATGGTAAATGAACATTGGCTTCAACTTAAAGTTACTAGCTGCATTAGCTCCTAGCAAGAGAGTCAGCTTGTCTTTGAAGCTTTGAAGCTGGGCATTGACTTCTCTGTAGCTATGAAAGTCCTAAATAGCATCTTCTTCCAATAGAAGGCTGTTTCACCTATAGAAAATATGTTGTTTAGTGTAGCCACCTCCATTAATTATCTTAGCTAGACCTTCTGGGTAACTTGCTGCCGCTTCTACATCAGCACTTGATGCTTCCCCTTTCACTTTTATGTTATGAAGACAGCTTCTTTCTTTAAACATCATGAGCCAATCTTTGCTAGCTTCAAACTTTTCTTCTGCAGCTCCCTTATCAATCTTAGCCTTCTTAGAGTTGAAAAGTGTTAGGGCCTTTCTCTGGATTAGGCTTTGGCTTAAGGGAATGTTATGGCTGGTTTGATCTTTTGTTCAGACCACTAAAACTTTCATCAGCAAAACGTCTATTTTGCTTTCTTATCATTTGTGTATTCACTGGAGTAGCACTTTTAATTTCCTGCAATAACTTTTCCTTTGCATTCATAACTTGGCTAACTGTTGGGTGCAAGAGTCTTAGCTTTTGGTCGCTTTCAGCTTTCAACATGCCTTCCGCACTAAGCTTAATTATTTCTAGCTTTTGATTTAAAGTGAGAGATGTGCAACTCTCTCTTTCACTTGAACATTTAGAGGCCACTAAATGGTATTAATTGGTCTAATTTTAATATTGTTGTATTTCAGGGAATAGAGAGGCCCAAAGATAGGGGGCGGGGGATAATGGCTGGTCAGTGGAGCATTCAGGACACACATAACATTTTCAATGAAGTTCACTCTCTTACATGGGCACAGTTCATGGTGCCCCCAAACAATTATAATAGTATCATCAAAGACCACTGATCACAGATAACCATGACAAATATAAGAATGAAAAAGTTTGAAATTTTGTGAGGACTGCAAAAATGTTATGTGGAGACACAAAGTGAGCAAATGATGTTGGAAACATGGTGCTAATAGACCTGCTCAACACAGGGTTGCCACAAACCTGCAACTTGTAAAAAAAACACAATGTCTGCAAAGCACAATAACGCGAAGTGCAATAAAACAAGGTATGTCTGTAACGGGCGTAACAATTAGGTTGAATATCAGTAAGGATGTGGAAGACTTGAACAGCACCTATCAACCAGCTTGATTTGACTGACATTCATAGACTTCATCTAACAACAGCAGACCACACATTTGTTTTCAGGTGCACATGGAATATTTACCAAAAATACACCATATTCTGCACCATAAAACAAATCTCAACCAATCTGCAAGAATTGAAATCATACAAAGCATGTACTCTGACTACAAATGAATTAAATTAAACCCGGTAACAGAAAGATATGTGGAAAATCCCAAATATTTGGGAACGGAAGAACACAGAACAGAATATCCAAGGACTGTGTGACAACTACGAAAGGAATAACGTAGATATAATGGTAATATCAGAAAGAGAAGAAAGAGAAAAAGGAACAGAAGAAATATTCAAAATAGTAAAAACTGATAATTTTTCCCAAATTAATGTTGGACACCAAACCACAGACCTAGGAAGCTCAGAGACCTGCAAAGAGGATAAATGTCAAAACAAGAGTTAGGCATATCATCAAAGATAAAGAAAAAATTCTGAATCCAAATAAGTATAAAAATAATTATACAACACAACCAAGTGTGATATAAAATAATTATACAACACAACCAAGTGTGATTTAGCCCAGGTTCAATATTCCAAAATCAATTACTTAGCCCATTACATCAACAACCTAAAAAAGAAAATCACAGGATCATATTAGCAGATGCTGAGAAAGCATTTGATATAATTCAATACCTAATCATGATAAAAACTCTCAGTGAACTAGGAATACAGGAAAGTTTCTCAACTTGATCAAACTATCTACAAAAACCTACAGCTAAACCTCATACTTAATGGTGACAAACTTGAAGCTTTCCCACTAAAATCAGGTACAAGGCTAGGTTGTTCCCTTTTACCACTCCTTTTCAACACAGTAATGGATGTCCTTGCTAATGCGATAAGGCAATCAAAGGAAATTAAAAGTATACAGATTAAGAAGGAAGACATAAAACCATCTTTGCTGGAAGGAGAAATTACAAAGGGACACAAAAAAACTCAGGTGGTGATGGTTATGTTCATTGTCTTGCTTGGGGTGATGGTTTCAGAGATGTATGCATAAGTTAAAATGTATCAAATTATACACTTTAAATATGTACCATTTATTGTATGTTAAGTATATCTCAATAAAGCTGCAAAAACAAACAAAAAGGTTAATTGATGGCAAACAGACAAAAAGACAACCACCACAAACCTTGCTAAAGGCAGACACTGGAATTGCTACAATGAAGCGCCTGCATCTCCCCTATTGTCCCCTTACTCTCTCCTCTGTGATGGAAGAAATGTCTTCCCTACCCTCCATTTGTGCTCTGGGTCCACCCTTTGGACCTTCATCAGAATTTGGCTCCTTAGCTTTCCCACTGTCACTTATCACCAATCTTTTTGTGTTCCTTTGGTTATTCCCACCAGAACACAAATGTGCTCTTGTTATCTTTCTTTTTAAAAACAAAATAAAAGCCTTCTTTAACTAAGTATATCCTTCTAGTAACTGCCCCATACACACACATTCACACACACAGATATTTATCACAGACATGCATGTACACAGTCTCCGAAATCTATCAAACACTCTTCATAAATTCCCCCAAATTTTGTGAATTTAGGCATGATAACTCTGCCACACTATTTATTAAAATAATGAACTGTGGTGACAATTAATAGAAAATGGTTACTCTGTTAATATACAGTTGTCGGACTTACAGATCCAACAGACCTAGTTTTGAATTCTGCCTCTGCTGCAGCCTAACAATGTGACTTTGAGTAGGTTATTTAACTCCCTGAGAGTGTTTACTGCCTGCAGAATGCATGTATGATCCCTGTTTGATCTATTTTGAAAGGTGATACAAGGATTGAATGAAATCATGCTTCTATGTGTGCAAGTGCCCTGCCAGGAACACATTAGACTCAGTCAATATCCAAGTGCTACACTTCTGCCCACCTGGGCTCCAGAGACACAGTCTTCCTCCAGTTTCTCTCTTCCCTTTTTTTCCCTTTGTTTCAAGGTAGGATGAGTCAGCACAGCTCAGCACCTCACAGGGTAAGCTCCCCTTATTTTCCTTAAATCCATCAATCTCTCCTCCAGACCAATAAGCATTGCTAGGCAGCACTGCTCGCCCCAACATGCACCCCGAGAACACTCGCTGTGCGCTGAGCATGGCAGCCTTGCTTACTCAGAGCTTTTAACTATTTTCTCATTCTCCAGGCCCAACTTAATGTATAATATCTCCCTAAAACGTTGATTTCTTTAGAGCAATTCAATCCCCACACACTTTTTTAAAAAGCTGCCCTCCTTGCAGTCAATCAATATATCAATAAACTAAAATATAAATAAATAAAAATAAAAGCCCTACTCCTATAATACTTATGTGTGCTTCACAGTAGGACTACTATGTAGATAGTCTCTTGTATTAATCTCATTTGTTTTGTGTTTATGTTTTCCCTCAAGCTACATAATCTTTCAGGGTAAGAACTTTTTTCTTTTGAATTATGTCAAGTACTTAATGTAGTGCTCAATTTATATTTGTTCCATTAATTTTGATGCAAGTTCATAGATACCCAGACTACTTCCCTATTTTCCCACCTCCACAGAGCTCCTTACTTAAAAGTTTCTTCTCTCTGGAATCCCTTTCCCTTTCACTTCTATTCCAGAAGGTAGAGACTCAAGTTAGATCACACCTCCTCCCTAAGACTTTTCCCTTTCTGCTTCGGTTGAAGTTGTTCCCTCCCTCCTCTGTCCTTCCATTGTGCTCGACTGGATTTAAAAGGCCCATATGTCAATTATTAGCTGTGGGAACATGGTCAAGACATGTAATCTCTGTGAGCCTTGGTTATCTATGACTTTAAAATGAGGATAATAACACCTATCTCCTAGAGCCCTTGTGAGGATCAGATGATGTAAAATTTGATGTGAAATTTTTTTGTAAAACCTAACCAGGATAAACAAATGAAAGGGATAATTACCTCTATTACGGCTCTTATCTTGGTCTGCCTTGGATTGTAGTTAACTTGTCAGTGGCTCTGTCTCCTGAACTGCTTGGAGAAATGCTGGAAGACTAAAGACTGATTTACCCATTTTCATAACTCCCACAGTGCTGTGCAAACATAGGTGTACTTTAGAATGTGCTGAATGCATATCGGAGCCAGGCCCTTCTTCCTACAGAGAAGCAAATATCTATGAGAGCATTTGTAATTCTATAGCTAGATAATAAACAAACAAACAAACAAACACATTTACCTTTTTAATGCACCAAAAGATGATTTTTAAAGGGGAAAGAGGGAGTCATTTCCCCTGATAAATACCTCATGTTCAAAGTCTGCAAAGCAAGTACCTAATACAATTCATCAAATGAAATTATAGGAATTCAAGACACAGCAAATTCTAATTAAACCAAAACAACAATCCACACCAGATGCACACTCTATTTCCAAGCTATGATCTTGTATTTTATTATCACACAGGGTTTTGGAGTCAGGACTTGCAGCAGAGGAACTGAGCTGGAAGCCAAGACAGGATGACAGTCCAGCTCTTGTGGAGGAGTCTAAAGTGGAATGTCAGATGTTTATATTCAAAGTCAGGGACATCTGCCAACCAAGGAGGAGATGGTGCTGTTAATTGACCAACTGATTTCCTGGATCCAAAGATGGAGGCGTAATGTTGAAAATTCTGTTATAAATATTCCCTTTGTGTATCACTTCTTTAGGAGGTCTTATCTGACTTGCCCAGTATAGTTTGGAACATTTCTCTCTGTGTCCCCATCATTCCATGCTCATCTCTGCCTAGTACATAACACACTGGGAACAAGAATGGTTGCCTGATCCATGCTGGGCCAATCAGACTCTCAACAAAGTTTTGAACGTAGAGTTGGAATTAGTCAGATGGTGTTAAGCTTGAAATCCCCATAATCTTTCCAAGAGGAAATGTTGACTAGACTCCTGGATATGACTTTGGAGCCCTGAAAAAGCCCTGAAAATATACAGTTGTGAATCATCATATAGATGGCTGGCCATGTGGATAAAGTCTTCCAAGGTAAGAGATTATGGAAAGAAGAGAATAGAAGGGAAGAAAGGGAAGGGAAGGGAAGGAAGGAGGGGAGGGAAGGGGAGGGGAGGTAGTAAGGGAGGGGAAGGGAGGGGAGGGCTCAAGACTTAGATTTACTCTTCACTTACTTGATGAGGACTTCAGGCAAGGCCTTTGCTCATTCTGAGTGACAATTTTACTTTCTATAAAAAGTCCATTCATTCACTTCTTCTTTCATTTAATTGACAAATAATTTTTAAATGCTTATTTTATAAGCCACACACTGTGCAACATGTTGGGTATACAGTGGTAAACATAATGAAGACTTTGTCTTAAAATATGGATATAATTCAGAGTGAGATAGAGATAAAGGAATGCTATGACAGGATATAGCAAGGGTGATTTTGGTACCTTTTCAGGAGGCAACCACTCCAGTTCTGGGGGATCAGCAGAGGTTTCTGGAAGAATGACATCTAAGAGGAGATCTGAGGAATAAATTAGCAGTTATCCAGGTAAAGGTTAAGAAGTGGGAGGAAGTGAACTGGACAGAGGAGACGAGTGCAAAAGCCCACAGACAAGAGAGGGCATGATGAAATTTGAGGAACTATAAGCATTTCGGTATGGTTTAGAGAACAAGTGTGCAGGGAGGAGAGATGAGAGAGTCAGGCCAGGTCCAGGTTATAAAGCATCTTGTCAGTTGGCTGTAGGAGGCTGGCTTTCATCTCAAAGAAAGAGAAAAGCTATGGAGGGGTTTTAACCATGGGAACTCTTTTAATAGAATTATGTTTCAGCAGTAGAATTCTTATTTCAATGTGGAAACTGGATTGGAAACAAAAAGGTCAATTAGGAAGCTGTTGAAATAATCTAGATAAGGGATGAAGATGCCTTGAATCAAGACAGCTGTTGTAGAGATGAAAGAAAAAAGAACTTGGATTCTAGTAGCAGTGAGAAGGTAGGACACAGCAGCAGCCAGACTTCCTGGGGTGGGCAGAAGTCAAGAGGACCTGGACTTCAGTAGTGAGATGGCATTTTGCTCAGCTTAGCAATGAAGAGCTAATTAACCCAGTTATCACAATGACCCCTGACCTCTGTGAAGTTTTAGATATATATGAGTCTGTCACTGTGTGCATGTGTGTGTGTGTGTGTATGTGTTTGCCTTATGGAACAATCAACCAAAACACCCTCAATTTTTAACCATGAAGACTCCAAACCTACCTACATCAGCACCTTCTTTCCTTCTGTGGAAAGAGAAGCTGTCCATCCTAACACTGACCCCTCTCTCTGTGCTTTGGACCCTTCCACTTTATATTCTCGTGAACAATTTCCCTTTCTGTCTCTTGCATATTCAGACCCTCCTTCTCAATCAGATCCTTCCCATCAGCATTTGGACATGCTCAGGTCTTTCCCAAGAGAGAGAACATAACTCAACCCTCCTCCTTCTTCTACCCTATCTTTCCCCTCCCTTACCTGCCAAATAACTTGAAAGAATGGCCCAAACTCACTGTCCCCCTTTTCTCCCCCCCACCTCAATCCTCGGCACACTATAATCTGATGTCGTATTAGCATTCCTCTTATTTATGTTTACAAACTGTTTTTTAATTGAAAAATACAAGAAATAACCAAGAATAATATAACAAGTACCCATGTAATCAACAACTAAAATGTTCTAAATGTTAACAACTTTCACATTTACTTCAGAACTATTTTTTCAAGAGATAAAACTGTGTTTAAAATCACAATCCCATTTCCTTCCTTCTCTCTACAGGGCAGGCATTATCAGGAATTTAATTTTTGTTTAAAAATTGTTTGTGTCTTGCTCACTGTTGTATCTTCAGGACCTAGTACAGTACCTGGCACATAGTTGGCACTCAACAAATATTCCTGAATAAATAATTTTAAAAAGGAATAAATAGTTTATATATAAGGGCTTTGGGGAAATGGGGAAGGTTGTGATTTTTCTGAGAATAAGATGGGGGAAGATAAGTTACCCAGAGGAAATGTCTCATTGTGAAAAAGAGCAGGACCATGGACTAGTCTTTGGGGCTTCAGGAAGTTGAGTGCCAGTATGCAGGTGTTTTGCTGGCATAGTTATAAAATCCAAGCATTTGGTTAGAAAATCCAAGCTTTCTGGTATACTCTTCAGTGACAGGTAATATGTTGCTTTGTAAAGTAACTCATTTCATTTCCATATTCCTTGCTTGGAGAAAAGCTTATTTTTCACTTTGATATCTCTTTTCAGGTATTTTCTTTGAGTATTTCCATAGCCACCACTATGCATGACATATGCTTAGCTGAAACAGACAGAGGATTTTCTCCTTTCAAATAATGGTGACATGTCTCAAGACCAGAGGGAGGAAGGGAAGGAAAGAAGAAGGGAGAGAGGAAGAGAACGTGAGTGAGAGGTACAAAGAGTCTTCTCAATGAAAAAGAAAAAAGAAAAAGGAAAAGATAAGTAAAGTTGGATTAGTCACAGAGCTGCCCAAATCATATTCTTCTATACATATCACTTATACACACACACACACACACACACACACACACACACACACAGAGAGAGAGATGTATACAAGTAAGGAAAACATGTAATTAGGAAGAATCAGATTGGGAGTCTATATCTGCTCCTAAACCCTGTGTTTCAGAAAAGTATTCTTTATGCGGCTGGTTGCTATGGAAATAGTCTGAGGAATTGCCACATGCTTCATGTCTAGCCCCAAAAGGGAGACATTCGCAATGCAAATAACATATAAGTTCAGTAAGAGACTTAGAAGCACGGTGGCCCAGAATGGTTTCATTCCATAGTCTCAAACCCTTCTCAATACTACATATCCAGAGTCCAAGTAGCCACAGAAAGGAATAAATTTTTCACTAGTTTTGTAAGTGAAAGTCTGCCTGACATCCTAATTTAGCTAGAAAATAGCATCAATCTATATAATGTGTGGGCATAGAAGTTTACAAGAAAAAACAGACCAGGAGATAGGAAATTCGTCTTCTAGTTTCAAACCATCAACTATGTACCTGTTTGACCTTGGGTAAGTGAATTCCCCTCTATGAGCCTCATTTTCTCATTTGTAAAATGAGAAGAAAGCACTGGGTAATTTCATGGACTGCACCACTTAGGAGGCTTTAGGTTGTAAATGAACCCCCAAAATTCAAATTGGTTTAAAACTAAAGGAATATAGTGGATAGTGAAATGGAAAATTCCAGAAATGGGGATGGCTTCAGATAAGGGCTAAATTAATGTCTCAACAGTGTCACCTGGTTTTGATATCAACTTCATCCTGAGGCTGGTCCCAAGATGGTAGCCAAAGTCTCAGGACTACATGGTACCTCATGTAGCAGAAAAGAGAGAATGTGTTTGCACTGCATTCCCAACAGCCATTCTGAAAGTTACCGTGATTGGACCAACTCCTTGCCAATCACAGTGGCCTAGGGGATGAAATGTATTTGGTGACTTATAGGTCATCCATGCTGCAAATCCGGCACAGAGACAGGATTCATTTTCCCTGGAAATACATGGATCTTTAAGTGGAAATCAGAGATTGCTGGGAAAGGGATAAGGGGAATTCTGAGGAGACAACCAACAAACGTCTACTCTGGGGTTTCCCCCATTCTTACATATTCTATTTGCATTTTCTGCCTCAGTGGAGAAGCAAGTTGACTTTGAGCATGAAAGGAGATATCATTTGAAGGTCTGAGTGCTTGGAAGTTCCTACTGCCTTTGAATTTTGCCCCAGTCATAACCCTGATGGAAAACCACCCCAAAACTTGTTAGTTCAAGAGTTTTTGCTCTCAGGTAGTTAATGAAAATGAAACATATAGAGGAGGGAAAACACACACACATTCCATACTGAGGATATTTCCATTCTGCTGCATAGTACTTGTCTTTTTTCTGTTTTGAATTTCTGATCCTGAAAATTAATCTGAAGGTTTTTTCTATACTTTAAAATTTTGCTCTGAAACTACTAAATTTCTAAGGATTCTGGTAGGAAGCCTTAATCTTGATAAATAAAGACACGTTTCTCCTTCCCTCATTATTCCACACACATGCACACACACATAGACACAATAATATATTAGGGGAAAGAAACCATCAGCAAACATGAGAATAAAGAACTTTGTTGGTTCAGACATTTCAGGCAGAGGTAACAAAAGGCCAAATACAAAATGGTTTAAACACAAAGAAATATAGTATCTCACATAAAGAGAAATTCAGTTAGGACAGTTCTAGGTTAGTAAATTCAGCAGCTTAACAATATCATCAGGAACGTAGGTTCTTTTTACCTCTCCACTATACCTTCTTCAGCAAGCTGGTGTATCTCCTTAGGATGACTAACCTCATGGTCCCAAGATGGCTATGACAACTGTAAGCGTCACATGCCAGTGGCAAATCTAAACACAGACAAGAGTAGTTTTTCCTCATGCTTCCTTTTTTTATAAAGCCAAACAAAATCTTTCCCTGGACCATTACCTCCCTCCAAACAGATTTCCCTTCTTATCTCTTTAGGCAGAATAGTGAGTGTCACACGCCCATTCTTAAATATCCCTGGAAAGATGAATTACCCCAGTTGGCTTACCAAAAAGGTTGACTTGAAGCACATGATTGCCTGATACCTGAAGCTAATGGAGTCTGCTACAAGGGATTTCCAGAAGGTAATGCTATAGAGAAGAATGTGTACCATGAAGCCTTTCTCTCAAGCACTGTCTCCACCCTGCAGTAGACTTCCCCCAATGTTTTAGTGGGCAGAAGGAAGTTATGTATCTATTCTGAAATACCAGTCAATTACAATTCCAAAAATAGATACTGGAATCACTCCTGGATTCAAATTCATGCTTCTTTTCTGATTATTGACCACAGGAAAGAGGGTAAATATCTTATCATCCTTGTGTCTCAGTTTATCCCACTAAGAAAATAGGAATAACATTACAGCATCTACTTAAGGATATACTTTTTCAAGTCAAATGAACCAGGGTAGAAAGAAATGACATATAGATATGCAAATACTCCATATATATTACTTACTTTCTTCTTTTCTCATTCTTTTTTACATTCTTTTTCTTAACATTTTTATTGGAGTATAATTACTTTACAATGCTGAGTTCGTTTCTGCTTTATAACAAAGTGAATCAGTTACACATACACATATATCCCCATATCTCCTCCCTCTTGCATCTCCCTCCCTCCTACCCTCCCTATCCCACTCCTCTAGGTGGTCACAAAGCACCAAGCTGATCTCCCTGTGATATGCGACTGCTTCCCACTAGCTATCTATTTTACATTTGGTAGTGTATATATGTGCACTACCACTCTCTCACTTTGCCCCAGCTTACACTTCCACCTACCCGTGTCCTCAAGTCCATTCTCTAGTAGGTCTGCATCTTTATTACTGTCGTGACCCTAAGATCTTCATGACCATTTTTTTTTCTTAGATTCCATATATATGTGCTAGCATACAGTTTTTGTTTTTCTCCTGACTTACTTCACTCTGTATGACAGATTCTAGGTCCATCCACCTCACTAAAAATAACTCAATTTCATTTCTTTATATGGCTGAGTAATATTCCATTGTATATATGTGCCATATCTTCTTCATCCATTCATCTATCAGTGGACACTTAGGTTGCTTCCATGTCCTGGCTATTGTAAATAGAGCTGCAATGAACATTGTAGTACATGACTCTTTTTGAATTATGGTTTTCTCAGGGTATATGCCCAGTAGTGCAATTGTGGGGTCGTATGGTAGTTCTAGTTTTAGTTTTTTAAGGAACTTCCATACTGTTCTCCATAGTGGCTATATCAATTTACATTCCCACCAACATTGTATGAGTGTTCACTCTCCAGCACTTATTATTTGTAGATTTTTGGATTTTTTTCTGACCACTATGAGATGATATCGCATTGTAGTTTTGATTTGCATTTCTCTAATGATTAGTGATGTTGAGCATTCTTTCATGTGTTTGTTGGCAATCTGTATATCTTCTTTGGAGAAATGTCTATTTAGGTCTTCTGCCCATTTTTGGATTGGGTTGTTTGTTTTATTGATATTGAGCTGCTTGTAAATTTTAGGAGATTACTCCTTTGTCAGTTGTTTCATTTGCAAATATTTTCTCCCATTCTGAGGGCTGTCTTTTCATCTTGTTTATGGTTTCCTTTGCTTTGCAAAAGCTTTTAAGTTTCATTAGGTCCCATTTGCTTAGTTTTGTTTTTATTTCCATTTCTCTAGGAGGTGGGTCAAAAAGGATCTTGCTGTGATTTATGTCATAGGGTGTTCTGCCTATGTTTTCCTCTAAGAGTTTGATAGTGTCTGGCCTTGCATTTAGGTCTTTAATCCATTTTGAGTTTATTTTTGTGTATGGTGTTACAGAGTGTTCTACTTTCATTCTTTTACAAGTAGCTGTCCAGTTTTCCCAGCACCACTTATTGAAGAGGCTGTCTTTTCTCCATTGTATATTCTTGCCTCCTTTATCAAAGATAAGGTGACCATATGTGCGTGGGTTTATCTCTGGGCTTTCTATCCTGTTCCATTGAGCTATATTTCTGTTTTTGTGCAAGTACCATACTGTCTTGATTACTGCAGCTTTGTAGTATAGTCTGAAGTCTGGGAGCCTGATTCCTCCAGCTCTGTTTTTCTTTCTCAAGATTGCTTTGGCTATTCGGGGTCTTTTGTGTTTCCATACAAATTGTGAAATGTTTTGTTCTACTTCTGTGAAAAATGCCAGGGATAGTTTGATAGGGATTGCATTAAATCTGTAGATTGCTTTGGGTAGTACAGTCATTTTCATTATGTTGATTCTTCCAATCCAAGAACATGGTACATCTCTCCATCTATTTGTATCATCTTTAATTTTTTTCATCAGTGTCTTATAATTTTCTGCATAAAGGTCTTTTGTCTCCCTAGGTAGATTTATTCCTAGGTATTTTATTCTTTTTGTTGCAATGGTACTGGGAGTGTTTTTTAATTTCACTTTCAGATTTTTCATCATTACTGTCTAGATATGCAAGAGATTTATATGCATTAATTTTGTATCCTGCTACTTTACCAAATTCATTGATTAGCTCTAGTAGTTTTCTGGTAGCATCTTTAGGATTATCTATGTATCTTATCATGTCATCTGCAAAGAGTGATAGCTTTATTTCTTCTTTTCCAATTTGGATTACTTTTATTTCTTTTTCTTCTCTTATTGCTATGGCTAAAACTTCCAAAACTATGTTGAATAATAGTGCTGAGAGTGGGAAACCTTTTCTTTTTCCTGATCTTAGTGAAAATGGTTTCAGTTTTTCACCATTGAGGACGATGTTGGCTGTGGGTTTGTCATATATGGCCTTTACTGTGTTGCAGTAAGTTCCCTCTTTGCCTACTTTCTGGAGGGTTTTTATCAAAAATAGGTGTTGAATTTTGGCGAAAACTTCCTCTGCATCTATTGAGATGATCATATGGTTTTTCCCCTTCAATTTGTTAATATGGTGTATCACATTGATTGATTTGCATATATTGAAGAATCCTTGCATTCCTGGAATAAACCCCACTTGATCATGGTGTATGATCCTTTTAATGTGCTGTTGGATTCTGTTTGCTAGTATTTTGTTGAGGATTTTTGTATCTATGTTCATCAATGATATTGGAGTGTAGTTTTCTTTTTTTGTGACATCTTTGTCTGGTTTTAGTATCAGGGTGATGGTGGCTTTGTAGAATGAATTTGGGAGTTTTCCGCTTTCTGCTGTATTTTGGAAGAGTTTGAGTGATAGGTGTCAGCTCTTCTCTAAATGTTTGTTAGAATTCTCCTGTGAAGCCATCTGGTCCTGGGCTTTTGTTTGTTGGAATATTTTTAATCACAGTTTCAATTTCAGTGCTTGTAATTGGTCTGTTCATATTATCTCGTTCTTCCTGGTTCAGTCTTGGAAGGTTGTGTATTTCTAAGAATTTGTCCATTTCTTCCAGGTTGGCCATTTTATTGGCATAGAGTTGCTTTTAGTAATCTCTCATGATCCTTTGTATTTCTGCAGTGTCAGTTGTTACCTCTCCTTTTTCATTTCTAATTTTATTGATTTGAGTCTTCTCCCTTTTTTCTTGTTGAGTCTGGCTAATGGTTTATCAATTGTGTTTATCTTCTCAAAGAACTAGCTTTTAGTTTTATTGATCTCTGCTATCATTTCCTTCATTTCTTTTTCATTTATTTCTTCTCTGATCTTTATGATTTCTGACCTTCTGCTAACTTTGGGTTTTTTTTGTTCTTCTTTCTATAATTGCTTTAGGTACAAGGTTAGGTTGTTTATTCGAGATGTTTCTTGTTTCTTAAGGTAGGATTGTATTGCTATAACCTTCCCTCTTAGAACTGCATTTGCTGCATCCCATAGGTTTTGGGTCATCGTGTTTTCATTGTCATTTGTTTCTAGGTAGTTTTTGATTTCCTTTTCGATTTCTTCAGTGATATCTTGGTTATTAGGTAGTGTATTGTTTAGCCTCCATGTGTTTGTATTTTTTACACATTTTTTCCTGTAATTGATATCCAGTCTCATAGCATTGTGGTTGGAAAAGATACTTGATACAATTTCAATTTTCTTAAATTTACCAAGGCTTGATTTGTGACTCAAGATATGATCTATCCTGGAGAATGTTCCATGAGCACTTGAGAATAATGTGTATTCTGTTGTTTTTTGATGGAATATCCTATAAATATCAATTAAGTCCATCTTGTTTAATGTATCATTTAAAGCTTGTGTTTCCTTATTTATTCATTATGGGTGATCTTTCCATTGGTAAAAGTGGGGTGTTAAAGTCCCCTACTATGATCATGTTACTGTGAATTTACCCATTTATGACTGTTAGTATTTGCCTTGTGTATTGAGGTGCTCCTATGTTGGGTGCATGAATATTTACAATTGTTATATCTTCTTTTTGGATTGATCCCTTGATCATTACGTAGTGTCCTTCTTTGTCTCTTGTAGTAGTCTTTGTTTTAAAGTCTATTTTGTCTGATATGAGAATTGCTACTGCAGCTTTCTTTTGATTTCCATTTGCATGGAATATCTTTTTCCATCCCCTCACTTTCATTCTGTATGCGTCCCTAGGTCTGAAGTGGATCTTTTGTAGACAACATATATATGGGTTCTGTTTTTTTTATCCATTCAGCCAGTCTATGTCTTTTGGTAGGAGCATTTAATCCATTTACATTTGAGGTAGTTATTGATTTGTGTATTCCTATTACAATTTTCTTAATTGTTTTGGGTTTGTTATCATAGGTCTTTTCCTTTACTGCCTAGAGAAGTTTCTTTAGCATTTGTTGTAAAGCTGGATTGTTGGTGCTGAATTCTCTTAGCTTTTGCTTGTCTCTAAAGGTTTTAATTTTTCTGTCAAATCTGAATGTGATCCTTGCTTGGTAGAGTAATCTTGGTTTTAGGTTTTTCCCTTTCATCACTCTAAATATGTCCTGCCAGTCCCTTCTGGCTTGCAGAGTTTCTGCTGAAGGATCAGCTGTTAACCTTATGGGGATTCCCTTGTATGTTATTTGTTGTTTTTCCCTTGCTGCTTTTAATATTCTTTCTTTGTATTTAATTTTTGGTAGCTTGATTAATATGTGTCTTGGTGTATTTCTCTTTGGATTTATCCTGTATCGGACTTGTGCTTCCTGGACCTGATTAACTATTTCCTTTCCCATATTAGGGAAATTTTCAACTATAATTTCTTCAAATATCTTCTCAGTCCCTTTCTTTTTCTTTTCTTCTCCTGGGACCCCTATAATTCAAATGTTGGTGCATTTAATATTGTCTCAGATTCCTCTGAGACTGTTCTCAATTTTCATTTTTTTCCTTATTCTGCTCTGCAGTAATTATTTCCACTGTTTAATCTTCCAGGTCACTTATCCGTTGTTCTGCCTCAGTTATTCTGTTATTGATGTCTTCTAGAGAATTTTTAATTTCATTTATTGTGTTGTTCATGATTGTTTGTTTGCTCTTTAATTCTTCTATGTCCTTGTTAAATATTTCTTGTATTTTCCCCATTCTATTTCCAAGATTTTGGATCATATTTACCATCAGTATTCTAAATTCTTTTTCAGGTAGACTGCCTATTTCCTCTTTATTTGTTAGGTCTAGTGGGTTTTTACCTTGCTCCATCATCTGCTGTGTGTTTCTCTGTCTTCTCATTTTGCTTAACTTACTGTGTTTGGGGGTCTCCTTTTCACAGGCTGCAAGTTCATAGTGCCCATTGTTTTTGTGTCTGCCCCCAGTGGCTAAGGTTATTTTAGTGGGTTGTGGAGGCTTCCTGGTGGAGAGGACTAGTGCCTGTGTTCTGGTGTCTGAGGCTGGATCTTGTCTTTCTGGTGGGCAGGTCCACGTCTGGTGGTGTGTTTTGGGGTGTGTGTGACCTTATTATGATTTTAGGCAGCCTCTCTGCTAATGGGTGAGGTTGTGTTACTGTCTTGCTAGTTGTCTAGCATAGGGTGTCCAGCACTGTAGCTTGCTCGTCATTGAGTTGAGCTGGGTCTTGGAATTGAGATGGAGATATCTGGGAGCTTTCTGCCATTTGATATTACGTGGAGCTGGGAGGTGTCTGGGGAGCCAATGTCCTCAACTTTGCTCTCCCACCTCAGAGGCACAGCCCTGATGCCTGGCTGGAGCACCAAGAGCCTGTCCTCCACACAGCTCATAATAAAAAGGAGAAAAAAAGAAAAAAGAAAGAAAAAGATAAAATAAAATTAAAAAGTTATTAAAATAAAAAACATAAATAATTATTTAAAAAATTTAAAGTAATTCATAAAAAGAAAAAAAGAACAACCAAACTAAAAAAAAAAATAATCCATCAATGATAACAAGCACTGAAAACTATACTAAAAGGAAAAAAACCAAAACACAAAACAAAAAAGGACAGACTGAACCCTAGGACAAATGGTAAAAGCAAAGCTATACAGACAAAATCACACACAGAAGCATACATATACACACTCACAAAAAGAGAAAAAGTGGGGGAAATATATATGTATATATATATATCGTTGCTCCGAAAGTCCACCTCCTCAATTTGGGATGATTCATTGTGTATTCAGGTATTCCACAGATGCAGAGTACAAATTGATTGGGGAGATTTAATCTGCTGCTTCTGAGGCTGCTGGGAGAGATTTCCTTCACTTCTTTTTTCATACAGTTCCTGGGATTCAGCTTTGGATTTGGCCCTGCCTCTTCTTCTGGTCGCCTGAGGGCATCTGTTCTTCGCTCAGACAGGACGGGGGTTAAAGGAGCAGCTAATTCAGGGGCTCTGGCTCACTCAGGCCATGGGGAGGGAGGGATACAGAGTACAGGGCGAGGGTGCAGAAGAGGCCAGCCTGAGGCGCGCTGTGTGTTCTCCCGAGGAATTTGTCCCTGGATCATGGGACCCTGGTAGTGGTGGACTGCACAGGCTCCCAGGAGGGGAGGTGTAGATAGCGACCTGTGCTTGCACACAGGCTTCTTGGTGGCTGTAGCAGCAGCCTTAGCATCTCATGTCCGTCTCTGGTGTCCGTGCTGATAGCCATGGCTTGCGCCCATCTCTGGAGCTCATTTAGGTGGTGCTCTGTATCCCCTCTCCTCCTGCACACTGAAACAATGGTCTCTTGCCTCTTAGGCAGGTCCAGACTTTTTACCAGACTCCCTCCCGGCTAGCTGTGGCGCACTAGCCCCTTCAGGCTGTGTTCACACAGCCAACCCTAGTCCTCTCCCTGGGATCTGACCTCCGAAGCTGCAGCCTCAGCTCCCAGCCCCCACCTGTCCCGGTGGATGAACAGACAAGCCTCTCGGGTTGGTGAGTGCTGGTTGGCACTGATCCTCTGTGTGGGAATCTCTCCGCTTTGCCCTCTGCACCCCTGTTGCTGTGCCTGCTCCATGGCTGTGAAGCTTCCCCCCTCCGGCACCCGCAGTCTCTGCCGGCGAAGGGGTTTCCAGGTGTGTGGAAACCTTTCCTCCTTCACAGCTCACTCCCACTGGTGCAGATCCGTACCTATTCTTTTTTTTTCTTTTCTTTTCTTTTTGCGGTACCCGGGACTCTCGCTGTTGTGGCCTCTCCCGTTGCGGATCACAGGCTCTGGACGCGCAGGCTCAGCCGCCATGGCTCACGGGCCCAGCTGCTCCGCAGCATGTGGGATCTTCCCGGACCGGGGCACAAACCCGTGTCCCCTGCATCGGCAGGAGGACTCTCAACCACTGCGCCACCAGGGAAGCCCCATCCCTATTCTTTTGTCTCTGTTTTTTTCTTTTGCCCTACCCAGGTACGTGGGGAGTTTCTTGCCTTTGGGGAAGGTTGAGTTCTTCTTCCAGTGTTCCGTAGGTGTTCTATAGGAGTCGTTCCACATATAGATGTATTTTTGATGTATTTGTGAGGAGGAGGGTGATCTCCATGTCTTACTCTTCCACCATCTTGAAGCTCCTCCCCTTTATTACTTTGTTTCACTCCCTAGCCTCCATCTATGGACCTAGAAAGAGGAAGATCACACAGCATGAAATACATTAAATTTCCATGTAGCTGGTTTTTAATTTATATTAACATTTTGAGATATGGGCTTCCCTGGTGGTGCAGTGGTTAAGAATCCCCCTGCCAATGCAGGGGACATAGGTTCGAGCCCTGGTCTGGGAAGATCCCACATGCCGCAGAGCAACTAAGCCCACGAGCCACAACAACTGAAGCCCATGTGCTTAGAGCCTGTGTTCCGCAACAAGAGAAGCCACCACAATGAGAAGCCCACACACACTGCTAAGAGTAACTTCTGCTTGCCACAAATAGGGAAAGCCTGCACACAGCAACGAAGACTCAACGCAGCTAAAATAAATAAATAATTTTTAAAAAATAAAATTTGAGATACATTTGTTACAGAAAACAAATGTTAGCATATTTATTTTGGTCCATATTTCAACCAGGATTATAAAATCCTGGTCTGCCTGGTTCCAGAGCTCATGAGTTTGATGCCCTACTTATGTTTCCTGAGTCATCTCTTACTGGGATTGTAGGAAAGCTGCCAATCTGTAGGTAAAAAAGTCAGGGTGAGAATGGTTGTATAATATAACATATTCAAAGGTCATGAGACTCACTTCTGTCATTTTTCTCTTTAAAATTCTCCCTTAGAATTTTAATTTTAGATGGTTCTTTGAACCAATGTTTAGGTTGTAATTCTAGGAAGATATGTTCAGCTAGAGTACAAGGGTTTTGTTAAAGTGTCATCAAAGCTAAAATGGGGTGGAGTTCCGGGAAGATGGCGGAAGAGTAAGACGCGGAGATCACCTTCCTCTCCACAGATACACCAGAAATACATCTACGCGTGGAACAACTCCTACGGAGCACCTACTGAACGCTGGCAGAAGACCTCAGACCTCCCAAAAGGCAAGGAACCCCCCACGTACCTGGTTAGGGCAAAAGAAAAAACTAAACAGAGACAAAAGAATAGGGACTGGTCCTGCACCAGCGGGAGAGAGCTGTGAAGGAGGAAAAGTGTCCACACACTAAGAGCCCCTTCGCGGGTGGAGACTTCGGGAGGCGGAGTGGGGGAGCTTGGGAGCCGCGGAGGAGAGCACAGCAACAGGGGTGCGGAGGGCAAAGCGGAGAGATTCCAGCGCAGAGGATCGGGCCGACCGGCACTCACCAGCCGAGAGGCTTGTCTGCTCGCCCGCCGGGGCGGGCGGGACTGGGAGCTGAGGCTCCGGCTTTTGTCGGAGCGCCGGGAGAGGACTGAGGTTGGCGGCGTGAACACAGCCTGCAGGGCGTTGGTGCGCCGCGGCTGGCCGGGAGAGAGTCTGGGGAGGGGTCTGGACCTGCCGAAGAGGCAAGAGACTTTTACGTCCCTCTTTGTTTCCTGGTGCACGAGGAGGGGGGATTGGGAACGCTGCTTGGGAGAGCTCCGGAGACGGGCGCGAGCCGCGGCTAAGAGTGCGGAGCCCAGAGACGGACATGGGACGCTAAGGCCGCTGCTGCCGCCGCCAGGAGGCCTGTGTGCGAGCGCAGGTCACTAGCCACACGCCCTTCCGGGGAGCCTGTGCAGCCCGCCGCTGCCGGGGTCCCGGGATCCGGGGACGGCTCCCCCGGGAGAGCGCACGGCGCGCCTCAGGCTGCAGCGTCACGCCGGCCTCTGCCGCTGCAGGCCCGCCCTGCACTCCGTGACCCTCCCTACCCCCCGGCCTGGGTGAGCCAGAGCCTCCGAATCAGCGGCTCCTTTAACCCCGTCCTGTCTGAGCAAAGAACAGACGCCCTCCGGCGACCTACACGCACAGGCGGGGCCAAATCCAAAGCTGAGCCCCTGGGAGCTGTGAGAACAAAGAAGAGAAAGGGAAATCTCTTCCAGCAGCCTCAGAAGCAGCGGATTAAAGCTCCACAATCAACTTGATATACCCTGCATCTGTGGAATACCTGAATAGACAACGAATCATCCCAAATTAAGGAGCCCTGTGGATGGAAGGCTCTTGGTGCTGCAGCCAGGACTCAGTGCTGTGCCTCTGAGGTGGGAGAGCCAACTTCAGGACACTGGTCCACAAGAGGCCTCCCAGCTGCACATAATATCAAACAGCAAAAATCTCCGAGAGATCTCCATCTCAACGCCAGCACCCAGCTTCACTCAACGACCAGCAAGCTACAGTGCTGGACATCCTATGCCAAACAACTAGCAAGACAGGAACACAACCCCACCCATTAGCAGAGAGGCTGCCCAAAATCATAATAAGTCTACAGACACCCCAAAACACACCACCAGACGTGGACCTGCCCACCAGAAAGACAAGATCCAGCCTCATACACCAGAACACAGGCACTAGTACCCTCCACCAGGAAGCCTACACAACCCACTGAACCAACCTTAGCCACTGGGGACAGACTCAAAAAACAACAGGAACTACGAACCTTCAGCCTGCAAAAAAAAAAAAAAAAGGAGACCCCAAACACAGTAAGATAAGCAAAATGAGAAGACAGAAAAACACACAGCAGATGAAGGAGCAAGATAAAAACCCACCAGACCTAACAAATGAAGAGGAAATAGGCAGTCTACCTGAAAAAGAATTCAGAATAATGATAGTAAGGTTGATCCGACATCTTGGAGATAGAATGGACAATAGAATGGACAAATTGCAAGAATCAGTTAACAAGGACCTAGAAGAACTAAAGATGAAACAAGCAACGATGAACAACACAATAAATGAAATTAAAAGTACTCTAGATGGGATCAATAGCAGAATAACTGAGGCAGAAGAACGGATAAGTGACCTGGAAGATAAAATAGTGGAAATAACTACTGCAGAGCAGAATAAAGAAAAAAGAATGAAAAGAACTGAGGACAGTCTCAGAGACCTCTGGGACAACATTAAACGCACCAACATTCGAATTATAGGGGTTCCAGAAGAAGAAGAGAAAAAGAAAGGGACTGAGAAAATATTTGAAGAGATTATAGTTGAAAACTTCCCTAATATGGGAAAGGAAATAGTTAATCAAGTCCAGGAAGCACAGAGAGTCCCATACAGGATAAATCCAAGGAGAAATACGCCAAGACACATATTAATCAAACTGTCAAAAATTAAATACAAAGAAAACATATTAAAAGCAGCAAGGGAAAAACAACAAATAACACACAAGGGAATCCCCATAAGGTTAACAGCTGATCTTTCAGCAGAAACTCTGCAAGCCAGAAGGGAGTGGCAGGACATATTGAAAGTGTTGAAGGAGAAAAACCTGCAACCAAGATTACTCTACCCAGCAAGGATCTCATTCAGATTTGATGGAGAAATTAAAACCTTTACAGACAAGCAAAAGCTGAGAGAGTTCAGCACCACCAAACCAGCTCTACAACAACTGCTAAAGGAACTTCTCTAGGCAAGAAACACAAAAGAAGGAAAGGACCTACAATAACAAACCCAAAACAATGAAGAAAATGGGAATAGGAACACACATATCGATAATTACCTTAAATGTAAATGGACTAAATGCTCCCACCAAAAGACACAGATTGGCTGAATGGATACAAAAACAAGACCCATATATTTGCTGTCTACAAGAGACCCACTTCAGACCTAGAGACACATACAGACTGAAAGTAAGGGGATGGAAAAAGGTATTTCATGCAAGTGGAAACCAAAAGAAAGCTGGAGTAGCAATTCTCATATCAGACAAAATAGACTTTAAAACAAAGACCATTAGAAGAGACAAAGAAGGACACTACATAATGATCAAGGGATCAATCCAAGAGGAAGATATAACAATTGTAAATATTTATGCACCCAACATAGGTGCACCTCAATACATAAGGCAAATACTGAGAACCATTAAAGGGGAAATCGACAGTAACACATTCGTAGTAGGGGACTTTAACACCCCACTTTCACCAATGGACAGATCATCCAAAATGAAAATAAATAAGGAAACACAAGCTTTAAATGATACATTAAACGAGATGGAGTTAATTGATATTTATAGGACATTCCATCCAAAAACAACAGAATACACATTTTTCTCAAGTGCTCATGGAACATTCTCCAGGATAGATCATATCTTGGGTCACAAATCAAGCCTTGGTAAATTTAAGAAAATTGAAATTGTATCAAGTATCTTTTCTGACCACAACGCCATGAGACTAGATATCAATTACAGGAAAAGATCTGTAAAAAATACAAACACATGGAGGCTAAACAATACACTACTTAATAATGAAGATATCACTGAAGAAATCAAAGAGGAAATCAAAAAATACCTAGAAACAAATGACAATGGAGACACAACGACCCAAAACCTGTGGGATGCAGCAAAAGCAGTTCTAAGGGGGAAGTTTATAGCAATACAAGCCCACCTTAAGAAGCAGGAAGCATCTCGAATAAACAACCTAACCTTGCACCGCAAGCAATTAGAGAAAGAAGAACAAAAAAACCCCAAAGCTAGCAGAAGGAAAGAAATCATAAAAATCAGATCAGAAATAAATGAAAAAGAAATGAAGGAAACAATAGCAAAGATCAATAAAACTAAAAGCTGGTTCTTTGAGAAGATAAACAAAATAGATAAACCACTAGCCAGACTCATCAAGAAAAAAAGGGAGAAGACCCAAATCAATAGAATTAGAAATGAAAAAGGAGAGGTAACAACTGACACTGCAGAAATAAAAGAGATCATGAGAGATTACTACAAGCAACTCTATGCCAATAAAATGGACAATCTGGAAGAAATGGACAAATTCTTAGAGAGGCACAACCTGCCAAGACTGAATCAGGAAGAAATAGAAAATATGAACAGACCAATCACAAGCACTGAAATTGAAACTGTGATTAAAAATCTTCCAACAAAGAAAAGCCCAGGACCAGATGGCTTCACAGGCGAATTCTATCAAACATTTAGAGAAGAGCTAACACCTATCCTTCTCAAACTCTTCCAAAATATAGCAGAGGGAGGAACACTCCCAAACTCCTTCTACGAGGCCACCATCACCTTGATACCAAAACCAGACAAGGATGTCACAAAGAAAGAAAACTACAGGCCAATATCACTGATGAACATAGATGCAAAAATCCTCAACAAAATACTAGCAAACAGAATCCAACAGCACATTAAAAAGATCATACACCATGATCAAGTGGGGTTTATTCCAGGAATGCAAGGATTCTTCAATATACGCAAATCTATCAATGTGATAAACCATATTAACAAACTGAAGGAGAAAAACCATATGATCATCTCAATAGATGCAGAGAAAGCTTTTGACAAAATTCAACACCCATTTATGATAAAAACCCTGCAGAAAGTAGGCATAGAGGGAACTTTCCTCAACATAATAAAGGCCATATATGACAAGCCCACAGCAAACATCATCCTCAATGGTGAAAAACTGAAAGCATTTCCACTAAGATCAGGAACAAGACAAGGTTGCCCACTCTCACCACTCTTATTCAACATAGTTTTGGAAGTTTTAGCCACAGCAATCAGAGAAGAAAAGGAAATAAAAGGAATCCAAATCGGAAAAGAAGAAGTAAAGCTGTCACTGTTTGCAGATGACATGATCCTACACATAGAGAACCCTAAAGATGCTACCAGAAAACTACTAGAGCTAATCAATGAATTTGGTAAAGTGGCAGGATACAAAATTAATGCACAGAAATCTCTGGCATTCCTATATACTAATGATGAAAAATCTGAACGTGAAATCAAGAAAACACTCCCATTTACCATTGCAACAAAAAGAATAAAATATCTAGGAATAAACCTACCTAAGGAGACAAAAGATCTGTATGCAGAAAATTATAAGACACTGATGAAAGAAATTAAAGATGATACAAATAGATGGAGAGATATACCATGTTCTTGGATTGGAAGAATCAACATTGTGAAAATGACTCTACTACCGAAAGCAATCTATAGATTCAATGCAATCCCTATCAAACTACCACTGGCATTTTTCACAGAACTGGAACAAAAAATTTTGCAATTTGTATGGAAACACAAAAGACCCCGAATAGCCAAAGCAATCTTGAGAACGAAAGAAGGAACTGGAGGAATCAGGCTCCCAGACTTCAGACTATACTACAAAGCTACAGTTATCAAGACGGTATGGTACTGGCACAAAAACAGAAAGATAGATCAATGGAACAGGATAGAAAGCCCAGAGATAAACCCACGCACATATGGTCACCTTATCTTTGACAAAGGAGGCAGAAATGTACAGTGGAGAAAGGACAGCCTATTCAATAAGTGGTGCTGGGAAAACTGGACAGCTACATGTAAAAGTATGAAATTAGATCACTCCCTAACACCGTACACAAAAATAAGCTCAAAATGGATTAAAGACCTAAATGTAAGGCCAGAAACTATCAAACTCTTAGAGGAAAACATAGGCAGAACACTCTATGACATAAATCACAGCAAGGTCCTTTTTGACCCACCTCCTAGAGAAATGGAAATAAAAAGAAGAGTAAACAAATGGGACCTAATGAAACTTAAAAGCTTTTGCGCAGCAAAGGAAACCATAAAGAAGACCAAAAGACAACCCTCAGAATGGGAGAAAATATTTGCAAATGAAGCAACTGACAAAGGATTGATCTCCAAAATTTATAAGCAGCTCATGCAGCTTAATAACAAAAAAACAAACAACCCAATCCAAAAATGGGCAGAAGACCTAAATAGACATTTCTCCAAAGGAGATATACAGAGTGCCAACAAACACATGAAAGAATGCTCAACATCACTAATCATGAGAGAAATGCAAATCAAAACTACAATGAGATATCATCTCACACCAGTCAGAATGGCCATCATCAAAAAATCTAGAAACAATAAATGCTGGAGAGGGTGTGGAGAAAAGGGAACCCTCTTACACTGTTGGTGGGAATGTAAATTGATACAGCCACTGTGGAGAACAGTATGGAGGTTCCTTAAAAAGCTACAAATAGAACTACCATATGACCCAGCAATTCCACTACTTGGCATATACCCTGAGAAAACCATAATTCAAAAAGAGTCATGTACCAAAATGTTCATTGCAGCTCTATTTACAATAGCCCAGAGATGGAAACAACCTAAGTGTCCATCATCGGATGAATGGATAAAGAAGATGTGGCACATATATACAATGGAATATTACTCAGCCATAAAAAGAGACGAAATGGAGCTATTTGTAATGAGGTGGATAGACCTAGAGTCTGTCATACAGAGTGAAGTAAGTCAGAAAGAGAGAGACAAATACCGTATGCTAACACATATATATGGAATTTAAAAAAAAAAATGTCATGAAAAACCTAGGGGTGAAACAGGAATAAAGACACAGACTTACTAGAGAATGGACTTGAGGCTATGGGGAGGGGGAAGGGTAAACGGTGACAAAGCGATAAAGAGACATGGACATATATACACTACCAAACGTAAGGTAGATAGCTAGTGGGAAGCAGCCGCATAGCACAGGGAGATCAGCTCGGTGCTTTGTGACCGCCTGGAGGGGTGGGATAGGGAGGGTGGGAGGGAGGGAGACGCAAGCGGGAAGAGATATGGGAATATATGTATATATATAACTGATTCATTTTGTTGTGAAGCTGAAACTAACATACCATTGTAAAGCAATTATACTCCAATAAAGATGTTAAAAAAAATAAATAAAAAAAAATAAAAATAAAAATAAAAAAAATAAAAAAAAAAAAGCTAAAATGGAGGCAGAGAAGACTTGATGGAAGAGTTAACTTCTGAACCAGATTTTGAAAGATGATCAGGAATTTGTTAGTAGGAGAAAGGGAAGGAGGACATTCTGGGCAGAGGAAAGTGCATGTGTAAACCTTGGAGGGAAAAAAGAAAATGGCAAGTTTATCAAAAACAACTAATTTAATACTGGAGAAGCCTGGCAGGAGATATAGCTGGTAAAACAGAGCTCAAATGTTGAAGATCTTTTTATGCCATTCTGAGACATTCCATTTTATCCTGTCAACTCTGAAAAACTACTAAAGGTGTTGATCAGGGAAGAGGCATGATCAGACTTATGTTTTAGTAAGATAATACTCATGGGGGAAAAGATGAGGATTTGGGCTGATTTTTTTTCTATGTTGGTGGATACTTTCCCTACCCTCCTCCACTAATACCACTTATTTTATTAATCTTAGAATTTAGAACTATTAAAATGTTTTGGGGGAGAAACTTTCATTAGAATAAGTTCTCTGGTTATTCTTTTTCTGTGTTTCAATTTACCATCCCAAAGAAGTTTAAGTAAATTAGTTAGCCAAGGTTTTTCCTGGCAGAAAGCAGGCTACTCTCTCTCAGAAGGTTATGCTTCCTTAAATCTCCAAAGTCTTCCTCATTTATCAGAGATCTATATCCTTCCTCAGTATGGAAGTGAAGCAACTCTGCAGTGCCTTGTTGGAAAATGTCCTAATAGATTGAAGACAACCTTCTGTTGTGGAGCTGTTGGTAATCACTTTTGGAAAATGGCCATAGTTTTGCAATGTCACCCTTGAATTCCCTCAAATTCTTGGGTGAATTCCATCTACATTTAGTGATTTATTTACAGTTTGACAATTTGAACTAGAAAAATTCTGTTTATTCTCAGTCTTTTCTAACTAAGAACTAAGT
Source organism: Leucopleurus acutus (assembly GCF_964270905.1). Taxonomy (NCBI): domain Eukaryota; kingdom Metazoa; phylum Chordata; class Mammalia; order Artiodactyla; family Delphinidae; genus Leucopleurus; species Leucopleurus acutus. The sequence continues at coordinate 68,156,816 of NC_139143.1, forward strand.
GGTACATAGATTGTCTTGTCTGATTACAACTAACATCATTTGGTGGATGAAATGTAGCAGCTGGGATCCCACCAAGCTGTGCTCCATAGAACACGGAAGCATGAATACAGTATTTAAACCTTGACTCTACTGCAACAAGTCCCTGGATTAACTGCTGGCTGATATATTGCATGGAAATGGAAAGGATCTTCAAATAGCCATCATATGAGGTGACTGGAAAGTGGATGGCTCATTTGGTTATGACCATTTAAATGGCTAAATCGAATCTAATACTACATGATCACTTTTCAGTTAAAAGCTTAAAGGATGCCTAAAGCTTGCTTACTCGAAGACTTTTATTTATCATACTTGATGTGTAGCTAATTTAGTGCTAAATTTTATATTAATTTATAAAAGGACATGTGGAGTCATATATGTATGCAAATTCCTTTTATTCATTCATTCATTCATTCTTCATTTATTTTATTTACTCAGTCATAAATTTTTATCTTTTATGTGCCATATGCCATGTTTGGCATGGAGACTATAACCTCAAACATGATCCTGTCTCTCAATAAACTTAAATATATAGCATTATATATTAAATATATAGCATATATTAAATATATAGCATGTTAAACTTGATAAAGGTATGAATATGGAGAAAGAATATTGCTAAGGGACAACATCAAAATCATACTAAGGAGGGCTTCCCTTTTCTGAAGGAGAATCTGGGTGGCACCTCACAGCAACCACTACAATGAATCCCCATTTTAAGCAACTAAAAGGCATTTGAGGGTAGATCTCAAGGGTAGGACTATTCATTCAGTTTTGGAGTATAGAGTTTAAGGTCTGTAGGTCATGCACAAAAAATTGCTCCAAAAGGTCTGAGTTAGAGATCAATTTGGGAGTCATTAATGTGGAAACAATGGTTAAAATGAAAGGAGACAAACAGAGAAAACTGAACAAAAGTAAGGAAAAACAGGATGAAGTGGTGCTCACATAAACCAAGGGAAGATAGAATTTCTGGCAAGAAGAAGCAAGTAGCTAATGATAAGAACCTAAGTCCTGAATTTAGAAATATTTGCTGACTCATGCCAAAATTCTTCCATGAAATGGAGGAAGGGAGCAGAAACACGACTGTAGTGTGTTAAGGACCCATGTGTAGCAAGGGACACTACTCTGTGAAGATAAGGTAGATTGTTTTCTCAAGACACTTGCCTATGGAGGGAAATTGAATCGTAGGGTAGTACCAAGAGGTGGACAAGGTGGTCAAGGAAGGTTTTGTTTATTTTTCATTTGTTTTAGGACTGAGAAGGCATAACATGTGTTTATGACAGAAGGAAAACAGCGATTGAAAAGTTGAAGACACAGAAGGAAGCGGTCATGGAGAGCACACCAGGAGATTGGAAAGGATGAGACCCAAATAAGCAGGAAGTAGTCTGCGATTTTAGAAGTGGAAAACCCCTTCCACTAGGATGGGAGGGAATAAAGGAAAGTGATGGGCACATTTATGGAATTATGAACAGATTGCCTCAGTTTTCTCACTTGAGGGAGCAGGTTGAAATATAGAAGTCGTGGGGTGAGGGTTTTGAGGAACAATTGAAAGTTTTGAAAGAGTTGCTGAGAGGAATTCCTTCTTTCATTTATTCACTCAATGAAACTTTATTAAGTGTGTATATGCATCAGGCACAGTGGTAGGAGCTGGGGTTCCAGAAGTTAATTAGTGAAACCTGTTTCTACCATCCAGGGCCAGTTTTGTGGGTGTTTAACATGTGTAGTCACACAAGACACTGCTTGGAAGGGCCCCATGATGAGTTTAATGGTCTACTTGTCACTGTCTGGAAATTCTTAATAATTTTTGAACTTGTTGCCCCATATTTTCATTTTGCACTGGGCCCTGAAAATTATGTAGCTTGTCTTTCTGCTATCACAGAAGTTATTGTCTGGTAGGGAGGCAAATGTTAAAAATAAAAAAGTGAAAGAGGGCTTCCCTGATGGCGCAGTGGTCGAGAGTCCGCCTGCCGATGCAGGGGACACAAGTTCGTGCCCCGGTCCGGGAGGATCCCGCATGCCACGGAGCGGCTGGGCCCGTGGGCCATGGCCGTTGAGCCTGCACGTCCGGAGCCTGTGCTCCACGGCAGGAGAGGCCACGGCAGTGAGAGGCCCGCGTACCTCAAAAAAAAAAAAGTGAAAGAAAAAGGTCACATTCGAGGGATTTTAAAAGAAAAATAAACAATAAAAAAAAGTAATAAGATGAGTTGAGAGTTATAAATAGAAAAGTAGAGAGACCTTTGGTATAAACAGCAGGAAAGTCTATCTTGGTACAGGAATGGGAAACCCAACGCTGGGTAGAGCTGTGAAGACCTCGTAGTTGTTAATCAGGTGAAGTTGTTAATCAGGTGAAGGGTGTTCCCTGCAGATAGAAGAGCAAGTGGGAACATACAGAGGATGGAGAGTATTTTCCTCTCAAGTTCAAAGGAAAAAAGAAGAGATGAGGTGGAAAGATGAGCAGGGCAATGTCATGTCTACCATTGTCAACAATTAAAAAAAACCTTTGGGCTCTACTTTATAAAGTTTAATATCACTTTATAAAAGTTAATGAACTTTAGGAAAGTATTTGAGAAGGGAGGGGTGATACAATAATATTTGTGCTTTAGAAAGAACATGCTGATGTATTATCGTGTGGACAGAAGAGCAGAAAGACTGCAGGCAAGGAGATCAGTTAGCTGTCGCATTAGTCTATGTGACAGGAGAGGTTGAATTGCACAAAGGGGGTGTCAGTGGGAATAGTGACAAGTGCCCAGACTTCAGATGGTGTTACCTCCCTCCCAGGAGGATCTACACTTACTTCTAGCAGCAGTTAAAAAAGAGGCAGGTCACCTTAATCCAGTCCTGAGTTGAGGTGATTTGAAGCTAAGTCTGGTCTGGTCTATCCTTTCTGGAGTTAAGGTAAAATTCTGGAGTATATTTTTTGGGGCTTCTCCTTCTAGGTGGGTTCTGAACTCTAACTACTTCTTAGCCTCTCAGCTCTTGCTTTAGAATTGGCGATCTATCAAAGAAAAGGAAGTTTTAAATGTTGGAGTCATTTCTCTGGGCTCCCATGTCTCCAGGATCTTAGGCCCTGAAGTCCTCACTGGCTTTATTGTTCTGTAAAGCCTTCAAACACATTTTTAGGAATATATTCATCCAGATTTCCTAGAAGTACTTGACGGGAAGATTACCCTGATAAGCTAATGTGCCATAGCTGGAGTTGGAAGTTTCACAGCTGAGCTTCTAGACTGAGGTGCATCCCCAGTACAGGCGAGAATACAGGAAAAACACCTGGCAAAGTAGTAGGCATGTATCAAGGCACATTGCATGATAGCTATTACTGATATACCGAGAATAAAGCATACCTCTATTTGAGGGATTAAATAGCTATAGGTGAGCAGGAGGTATAAGAGGAAGTGAGTATGTTTTCAGGAGCATTGTTCAGGAGAATACATGGAGATGTGCTCAAGGGCATAGATGGAAGGCATTACTTAAGAAATAAGAATGTTCGTATTCCCAAAGATAGAGAATATTAATAGAGGTACAGAGAAATTAAATTTAGAGATGAATGAGGTAGTGGGAATTCACATTTGGCTTTTATTTTCTACGTGAAGTAAAAGGTAAGATAATTTGCTAGAAGTGAAGAGTATGAAGATGTATTAGAATTTAAGAATAGGGTAAGAACACATGTTATAAGTGTTGTGGAAGAAGTTTTGGAGTGTAAAGTGTGGATGGATCAAAGGATTCCTGGGCAGCAGGATTCCAGGCTGTGTTGGTTCTGAGGCTTTTAAGGAGAGGAAATGAGACCCCAGGGTGCTGAAAGGATCCCTAAGTATATGATGCTAAAGTCAGCATTGAGTATGGCAACAGAAGGAATAGGAAAGGACATGGGAATCAGGAAAAGGAAACCAAAAATCAGATACTAGAAACCTCTATAAAGGAAGATAGAGTATCCAGGAGGTGAAGAGACATATCAAAGAGAAAAGGAGAGAGTTTTAGAAGTACATTCTGTGTATGTCAAAAGAGACAGTGCAGGTGGACCATGACCAAGAAACAACAGTGTGGCAAAGTCAGTTCTAACCACTCTTCCTGGACCTAAGAGAGGAAGGGATTGAAAAAAAGATGCACTTGGTGAAGAAGAGAGGGAAGTTCTATCATTAAGAAAAAGTCAGATGTGTTTTAAAAAAATAAGGTTGAAGAAAGTGTATGAAGAAAATAGTGAGGATTGTCTTCTACTTCTAGCCATGAGAAGTAAGAAAATGTGACCTGTGTTTAGGAGAAACATCAGGTAGTAGAAAGAGATCCAGAAATGACAGAGAAGATGAAATTAGTGAACAAGGACATTGAAACATGTTCTATAAACATGTTCCATATGCTCAAGGATATAAAGAAAACCCAAACATAGTGAGGAGATAAATAGAAGATTTTTAAAAAAGAACAAAATGGAACCTCTAGAGATGAAAAATGCAATATCCAAAATAAAAACTTAATTGGGTGGGATCAGCAGTGAATTAGACCCAAGGGAAAACACCATAGACTTGAAGACAGAGCAACTGTTCAAAATCAGTCACAAGGAGAGAAAAAAAAAGCCTGAAAAAAAAAAAAGGTGAAGATGGGAAGGGTTCCAGAGGCACAGAGGAAGTATCTACTGGGAGGCCTTCAGGGAGCATGAACCTTGAAAAAACTTCAATTTGACAGGACAGAGATGGGAGCTGAGGAGAAGACACAGGCTGAAGACACTGTCCTTAGGGTATGTGGTGAAGAATGGTCATTCATTTATTTATTTTAAAAATACAAATACATGTCATCATTAATTGAGTGCTTTCTATGTGCTGCAGTTTGTACTAGCCTCAGGGGATACAAAGATGAACAAGACACAGTTTATAGTCTATGAGAAAACAGGCAACTAAAGAACAGGATGCTAAGTACTACAATGGAGCTGTGGACATTTAGGGAGGTCACTCCTTCTCAGGGCCATGCAAGTGCAGAGTTGGCACTTGATAGGCTGTAAGAGCTAATAGCTCCTTAAATTTTGCATCCTAGATGCCTTTCTTGTCTCACTCTAATCTGGCCCTGGGTAGGATGAGTTAATGATAGTAGAAAGACGTACTGGATTTAAGACTAAGCTACCCATGGGACTTCCCTGGTGCTGCAGTGGTTAAGACTTCACCTTACAATTCAGTAAGTGCGGGTTCGATCCCTGGTCAGGGAGCTAAGATCCCACATGCCTTGGGGTTAAAAAACCAAAACAGAAAACAGAAGAAATATTGTAACAAATTCAATAAAGACTTTAAAAATGGTCCACATCAAAAAAAATCTTAAAAAAAAAAAAAAGACTAAGCTACACAAGGCTTCTACTGCTATCCAAATGTTCTTGCCTGCATGGTCGAATCCAGTGTTTGAGGGAAGACTGAGCCTTTGGCTTCTGGAGAAGAATTGCTCACCTTTGAAGCCTCAGCTCTAGAGGCCTTTTGTAGTCACCACCACCACCACTGCTAAAAAATAAAACAAAAATAAATGAAATGTTAAATTTAATTCACTCCTTCCTCCTTTCCATCCAGCATGCCCTTTACATTCATCTATCTTCTCACCAAGGACTCTTTATTGCATGTGTTGGTCTTTCCTACTAAACTGTGTGCAGTGGGAGGACCAGGACTGTCTCATTCAATTTTGGGAGCGAAGCATTTTTATTATTGCAGTAGAATACATGTAACATAAACTTTTCCATTTTAACCATTTTTAAGTATACAATTCAGTGGCATTAGTTACATTCACAGTGCTGTGCAACTATCACCAGTCTCTATTTCCAAAATGTCTTATTCAATTTTTGGATCCTTATCAAGGTGCATGGCACAAGTGTGATTTTAATCAAATTTATCAAATGGATTATTGAATTGATGCATGAATTAAACCAACAGTCTAGAGATTGACTGTAAATACACAGCAATTAAGATTTCCTTTCCTGCTATGCAAGAATGACAAAGAATAAAGACTAAAAATTTAAACAACTTGTAGATAGAAGTAGTGGTTACATCAAAGGAAATATCTTTAGAAAGAGAACTTGCGCTAATGAGAAGAAAATCATGATATGATTTTGATGTTGAAACTACATGACAGAAATCAATGACCCCCACAAGCAAGTGACAAATTCCTTTGTCAAGAAACAACTTTCAATGGAGTTGGGTCTGATGGTCTTTTGCAGGTGGTTTGATTCCTGAGGATGTTTAGAAAGTAATCAAAAGATTTTTGATGTTTAAGACATATTTATATCTTCTCTCTAATAGAAGGACATGCTGGTGCTATTACCATCTTTAGACCTGAAAACTAGATAGATAACAATAACTCTTCTCTGTGCTTCATCAACATGTGAGTTCAGGGCACCTGGCATAGAATGGAGGTAAATATTGATTTGCTTTCACAGTGATGGGGTAGTTCTATCTATAGACTGAGACAGAGAGGGGAGGGCAGAATAACTATCAGAAATCTTAGGTCAGATGGAAAAATCAACAAAGGTTTGTTTTATTTTAGTGAAAATTTTCCAAGTATGCTAAGTATTCTGTTTAATTTGCTAATGTCCCCTTGCTTCACATTATACTATGAGGAACTAGTTACCTGACTGTGCTGTCAACCAGGAGGACCTGGTATGGCCCAGTTAAGAGGCTGAGGAGCAACAATGACCCACAAAACGTTCCTGACAATGGGGCACAGAGGAAAGGATCAGAAGCACAGATGTCAATCTCTTCTCAGCCTCCTACTTGTTTGATGACTCTTCTTTGTGTTTGCATATCATACATATTTATGTGATCATTATGTTGATTATTATAAAGCAAGTGCCATAAAATATGGTCTGACTAACTTTTTTCTCCCCCTTGAAATACTCCCCTTGGGAGTGGATCAATACCTTGTTTGGTCCATTCCCAATCTCTAAACAAATCTAAAAATAGCTTAAAACATCTCCTTCTATGGGCATGAGTGTGGAGGTTTGGTATAGGAGACCCATAGTTAATGTTATCCCTTATGAAATCTCCGCCCACTGTTGTGAGAGAAAAACAAGTTTTCATCCAATGTGTTCTCAATTACTAGGTTCGCTTCATGAGAAAACCCCCAGCGATTATGGTAGTTGCCATCAAGAGACTAATGGTAACTAGGAGAAAAGAAACAGGCTGAGAGGCTTTGTCTAGCCATCTGTCTATATTAAGAGCAGACGACACAACTGATTCCCTCAAACTGGGGTCCAGAAGACTTTTTTAGTAAAACTTAACCATCCACTGATCCTTCCCTTTGTGTGTTTCCCCACTCCTGTTCTCAACTAACTCATATAACTATACTACTGAGAATCTGGATTAGGGATTCAGACCAAAAACCAAAAACAAAATATCAGCTTAAAGTCACTAAAAAGATAACTTTGATGCTATTTATAAATCTAGGGTTCAACTTCTGTAGCCTTCACAGGTATCACAAATGTACGCAAGAACAAGTTATAGTTTCTGTAGCCCTAAATTATTGTGCTCCCTAAAAAGATCCTGAGAGGAAGAGATAGAGACACTTATGAGCAAGAACAGCTCAGCATGGGGATGGGAGGGTGGGGTGGAATTTCAGGGAGCCTTCTTTGAAATTCTACCTTGTCTTTGGCTCTTTTTAAAATGCAAATATTTTATTTGAGAAAGTCAACTAACTGATTCATTATTACTCACTAAAGTCTCAGCACAGATTCCTTTCTCAGAAAAAGAGAGAGACAGGACCTGAGCAAGAGAAAGAAAGAAAGAAAAAAAAGAGGGTGGGTGAAGGTTATTTCAGAACAGGTATCTTTTGAAGGGAAAAGATGAGAGAGGTCTGGACCAAGTTGGGGCAGGCCAGGCTAGCACCAGGAAGGGACTGCCAGCTTGACGGCACAGTGAAGCTTAAGAAAATGAGGACCCCCCAAATAAACTTGACTTCAGCATTTGGCCCTGAACCAGCTCTGACGCTTGTCACCTTTTCTCTCCAGCACATTCTCACTTTCAAGCTCTGTCCTCGCATCTCCCTCACTCTAGCTCCTCTCTTGAGCTTTATCTGCCCACTGATGGGCCCTCGGTAATGAATTCTTTGATCTGGTTCAGTCAGTGGTTCTCCCAGATGCTTTCTGTCTTTCTTTAGAGATGGTGTGAGTAGAAGAAAGCAAAGTAGAGCCATGACCTCCCCACTAGCTGGCTGGCTGATCTTCCTTGCATTACATTTGTCATTCTGGACATTTGTAGATCTAGAAGATGCATGCCTGGAGGTGGGGGGAGCTGTGCCTCAAATTGCAGTCTTTTTTTGGGCTCATGAGTAAGTGCTCTCAGCACCTAAGGAAGGTAGATACAGAAAGGGAGGGGAAGAGGAAGTTAAGAGTCAGTAAAACTGTCACTGCTTGCCGATGACATGACACTATACATAGAGAATCCTAAAGGTGGAACCAGAAAATGACTAGAGCTAATCAATGAATTTGGTAAAGTTGCAGGATACAAAATTAATGCACAGAAATCTCTTTCATTCCTATATATTAATGATGAAAAATCTGAAGGAGAAATTAATGAAACACTCCTATTTATCACTGCAACAAAAAGAATAAAATACCTAGGAATAAACCTACCTGGGAGACAAAATACCTGTATGCAGAAAACTATAAGACACTGATGAAAGAAATTAAAGATGATAGCAACAGATGGAGAGATATACAATATTCTTGGATTGGAAGAATCGATATTGTGAAAATGACTATATGACCCAAAGCAATCTACAGATTCAATGAAATCAAATTAACAATGGCATTTTTTTACAGAACTAGAACAAAAAATCTTAAAATTTGTATGGAGACAAAAAAGACCCTGAATAGCCAAAGCA